>NC_092509.1:67887266-69087266 GCF_047511675.1 Marmota flaviventris
AAGTGATTTTGAAGGAATACCTTCTTCTATATTTTCAAAACTAAACAATAAAATATGATTAACAGATTGAAGCAAGTTTACAGGGCAACTCAGAAAATACGGGATTAAATTGAAAATTACTAGGCTAGGTTTTGAAAAGGCTGAATTTAATCATGAAGCCTCCTATACACTCCTCTCAAGAGGACCCCCCACCATTCATCTCCAAAGTGCACAACATTGCTTAGCAATTCATCATGACTACTGGTGCCTACTGAACTGCATAGCTAATGCACAGAACACAAATCTGCAGGAAACCATGGTTACTGCTCTGGAGCAGCAGGCTCAACAATAATGTAGAAAGCAGGCCCCCTAGTGTGCAAAGAGCTTTTTCTTAGATAATAAATCTGAACACTACATGCGAACAGCTTTTACCATCAATTCCTCATGAAAGAAGGGGGAACAGCAACACAAGCTGATTTCATAAGATGATTTCGTAAAATACCTTTATAAACATCTATTACTTTGGTCACTTCAAGACAACATTCACAGCTCCATTCATTCAACAAATATTTGCTCACTGTCAGGCTTCTCATTAGACATGAAGAAGACACAGGTAAACCACAGACATAATCAGCTACCTACTCACTCTGCAAATCAGAAGACAGACATTGAGCAAGTACAAGAAAGGCAACTGCCTTAGGATAGTAGAAGTACAGAGGACTAGCGAAGTGCCATAGTTTTCTGTTTCAAGGGAGGGCCAAATACTTCATTTGCTCTCCATAAGTATCAAACAGGAATAGATATTGGTTTCTACTGGGAGTAAGGGTGGCTCCTAGTCAACTCTCCAGGAAATGACACAGTCTATACCAGAAACCCAAACCTGACTCCTCCTGACTCTGTGTACAGAAACAGCAGCTGTTGGAATATGTAGTATTAGGAATAAAGATCTGTTAAGCAGGGGCTGGGTGTTGTGGCTCAGCGGTAGAGCACTCACCTAGCACATGCAAGGCCCTGGGTTCGATCCTCAGCAACACATAAAAATAAAGGTATTATGTCCAAATACAACTAAAAAATAAATATTAAATAAAAAGATCTGTTAAGCAAATATTCTCTATACTTCAAATACATTTTCTGGGCTGCTTATAAGCTACTTTCAGAAATACAGAGGTCTCAAACATTCTGCCCTATCCTCAACAATCACAACAGAGAAATCCATAAACAGCTCTTTTCTTTGGATAGCTAATGAAATAGTGCTTTCTGCAGAAAATAAAGAATAAAAGCCATAAACAATAAGTAGCTGGAGGCAGATGAGTGAGAATAAAAAGTCTGAAACAAACAATAAGCAATACGCATGGCCAGAAGCAAAACCTATCTTTGAATCCTTTAGCAGTCATGCTTCAAACTTTCCTACAAGTCCACCGAGGTTTCACACAACAATGTCATTTCTCAGCAAACTATTTGTAAGTGGTCGGTTGGGTGGAGAATGAGATCATGCTGCAGGACACTGTAATGCTTATCCTGGGGCTTGCTCACTGATGACTTATCTATACCACATTAGAAAGAAAGAAGGTCAGACTTGAAAGGATGCAGAGTCTAACCCTGGCTCAGATAGCACTGCAGTTTCTGAATCGAAGATAGGAGATGGATGGATGTTCACAGTAGTTTACCTTTTGTGATCTGCTGCCACCAGCTGTTGGTTTGGAGGATTCTGCAAGGTTTTCTTTGCCTGAAGTTAAGGGTGACAGGGCTAACTTCTGTGCAGCAAGGCGAGGACTGGTCCTAGTCGCCATTGTTGTTCTCCGCAGGACATATGGGCTAATCTTTCCTGTTGGGATGTCAGCAAACCCTAAGTCCAAAAAAGGTGACTGTCAACACTGGTAGGTCCAATACTATATAGGCTTCAAATGACATTTATTAGGCAAAATTTTAACAAAGATAAAGGTCCAAAACTATCTTCTCTCAGTCACAGAGACAATGTAGTAAATTTAATAGTTATTCTAGGAGTTATCAAATTGAATGAATAATTTATATGTTATCTTTTATTAGAAACATAAAAAACTGTAATGGAAAAAAAGGGGGGAAATAGCATTACACAGAAAAAAAAAATCTGCTTCTTCTTTTAAGATCTGAAGGACACTAACAGGCCTCATTAAAAAATACGAATTGGAGAAAAAAAAGAGGGGAATGTAAAATGGTAACAGCAGCTTTAGGCAGCCACTCCCATGCAGGACTAGGTAGGACAGACTAGCCTTCCAGATAAGGACTTTACACTCCCTAGGGGTATCTCCTTCTAGAGAAGGAAATGACATGACCTTCATGACTAAGAGAGGAGATCAATCCCAAGGACAATAAAATCATGTCACACTCCACAAGGACCTTCAGGGCTAACTAAGCAGTGATCATTTCTAAGCCTTTATAAATAAAAATCTCCTATCAAAAAGAGATAGCTAAGTCTGAGGATGTAACTCAAGCGGTAGTGTGCTCGCCTGGCATGCACGGGGCGCTGGGTTCAATCCTCAGCACAACATAAAAAATTAAAAAAATAAAGATGTTGTGTCCACTGAAAACTAAAAGGTAAATATTAAAAAATTATCTCTCTCTCTCTCTAAAAAAAAAAAAAGAGAGAGAGAGAGATAGCTACCTATATAGTGGCTAGTTATTCAGAACAATGTTTCTCAAACCATCTATGGCAAAGAATGCATCCTGATTTTTGTGGGGGTAGGAAGAGATAAGGCAAAATGTCAATCTGCTGTGGAGTAATATTTTTGTATAATAAGACTGAATCAGGGCTGGGGATATAGCTCAGTTGGTGGAGTGCTTGCCTCGAATGCACAGAGCCCTGGGTTCAATTCCCAGAACCACCAAAAAAAAAAAAAAAAAAAAATAGAAAAAAGTCTATGTGCTTTGACGTTACAGCAATTATCACATTGCTATGAAAATTTCCAAACTCTTACTTTCAATTTCTGAACCTTTCTTTGTCATGAACTAGTAATGGGCAGTTTGTAGACCAGCCCCAGGTACCTGAGCCACACTTGGTTTTTTTGAAAAAAAAAAAAAGTTTTCAGTGGTTTCAGGCAGGGTAGTCAACCTCACCAGGCCCTCTGTCCAGCTTGTATACTATCTGAGTTGGACCCAACTCAAGAAAAGAAAGCTTGAGGGGTCCTTGATTTGTAGATTTGTCTGCAAAGAAATATCAAATTCTAAAAGGGTTTTGACAGTCATTTTTCAAACCAACCAGTTCTTTAGGTAGTATGCCATGAGTAATTAATCCTACTCATTCCCTCATGACCAAAAGGAAGATATATATCTTATCAATTCAAAAGTGGTTTCTAGAGGCCAGTTAGGATTGTTGCACAATAATCTAATACCTCTAACTCTTTTACATGTGAATTTTTCAAAACAACACATATAATTTTAGTTATTTTGTTGGTGGTGTTGTTTTATTTGTTTTAATTTTGGTTCTAGAGACTGCAAAAGCTAAGCATGCACTCATCGCCCAGCTATACTCCCAGCCCTAGAATTTTGTTTTAAAATTATGCATACCTTTCTTTACAACCTCAGGGAGTCCCTCTGGCTCGTATTCAGTCTCTTCTTCATCCTCAGCAGGTTGAACCCCACTTTTGCTGGTTTTTCTAATTTTTTTAGGAAACATCTCTGGGGTAGAAGGTGTTAGTCCTCCACCATTCTCCCAAATCCCACTGGACCTTTGCCTCTTGCCTGAAGCTTTATTTTGACCAGATGATGACTTCTTTTCTCTAACAGAAGAGACTGAAGATGGTCCTGGAACGGGTGAAGTTAGCAAAGGAGAACTTCTGAGATCACGTTTAGATTGCTGTAAACTCAGACTAGCAACTTGTGCTTCTAACATCTCTTTTGCTTTCTCCAGATTTTCATGGCTTATGAGCAGGGAACAGTACTTATCCAAATATTCATCTGCCTCCTTGGTTTTTTCTTCAAGAGTTTCTTTTAGCTCTTTGAGCTCAGTCATTAATTCATCCACTTTAGCTTCCACAACATTGCCTGTCCAAAATAAAATGACATATTATAGTAATTTGATGCTGACCCAGACACATTGGGCATTGAGAAGCAGCAAACAATTTTAGGCCTGTTCTTTGAATTTTTTAGAGGATTTATGGAGATTTATCTATTCATGTTCTAAGAGTTCAAACAACTTCTATTTTGGGAAGAATCTACTTATTCTAGCAGAATTTTAGCATGCTCTTATTGGAATAGCTTAAATAAAAGTCACCAAAATCTGAAACTCCTATTTCAGCCACCCTATTAAAACTTCCTTGTAAAACTAATTACATGAGCGCTTACATGAAAAATGGCTTTTTCCTCACCCATTCTTTTAAACATAAGTGAATAAACATAAGTCTCTATTGTATGGCTTTGAAAAAGTGTAGGGGACCAGTGAATAGGGAAGTCCAAAAAGGCTCTGAAACCATTTAGAGGTAATATAGGGCCTGGTGGACAGGAGTTTGGGGGCACTACAAATCTCCCTGAAACTCCAACCTACTCCCACCCAGAGCACTTCCGACAGGGGAGAGTGCTGTGTGTCCTGCACGCTGCATTCTAAGCACACTTACACCGTGCCCGCCACCATCTGCCCATACAGGAGGCAGGCTACACTGAGGGCTAAGTGGAGAAAACTGATAGGGAAAGTTATCATTTCTTTGCTTTTTTAATTTTGCCAACGTACCCAAAAATACAGCTCCCTACATTTTCCCTTTAAGCAAACCATGAGGATGGGCCACAGTGAACCAGAATCAGCCAATTATAAATTAGCAATGTCAATGCAGATCAAATGCCAATCTGCCTTTGATGGAGAAAGGACTTAAGTAGGCATCAACATGAAAAGCTCTTCTTAGAGGCTCATTAACGAAAGGTACTATTGTTTAAAAAACTATCAGGTTTTTGCATATTTTATAGAAGAGTAGATGAAATAATTCTATTTCAAAATGCAGGCCTGCTTCTGCATTCTATAATGACTTCAAGAACAAAATTCAGAAATTGGAAAATAGATAAGTGCTCAAAATCAACACTGAGAATAGGGCACTATAAACAGATCCTATACATGCACACTACAATGCTATTTCACCACTGGGAGACAGTCTTGTAACTGATGTGCTTAGCTAATGCCCACCTGTCTTCTGCTTCAGTGCAGCTTCAAGTTGAGAGAGCTCTTTCTGCAGTGTTTTCTTTTCCTCTTCCAGCTGTTTACAGGATTTGAGCAACAATTTTATTTTGCCCTGGGCATGTTCATTTTCCTTCTTTAGCTGATTTACATATTTTAGATGGTCCTTCTACAAAACAGAAGTAATTCCAATTAAAATCATGAATTACAAGACATAATAAAGAATCATATATTGTAAATTTAAGAATTGTGTGCAAAACGGAACTTCTGAAGACACACACAACAGTACCCCTCCACTCAGTTTCCTAAGTCTCCCAAAACATAATGTTCTCTCCTTTCCTTTGTTAGTCTCACAATCATCAACCACGTTTCCTAAGATAATGTCGCATGGCTCCTTCAGGGCCATGATAGTGAGATCACTGCAAATCTGATCAGAACATAAGTCTGGTATCAGTTTTTCAAAAGCTAAAAAGAGTATGGTGCATTACAGGTCTTAGGAAAAAAAAACAAGGGAAATGTGCACACTGAATTATCAGAGTGTAAAGAGCCTGCCCCAGAGTAAGTCACTTTGCTGTTATTTAGTTCTTCCAACATCACCTTCAATTCTTCAGTTAGCCTGCTCTTCTCTTCACTAAATTCTTTTTTCAGCTCTGTTGTTTTCTGTACCATCTCGTGCATTTCCCTCTGCAGTTCAGTTTCCTTCGCAGTCATTGTGTTTACCTGAAATTTAATGTTCATTAGGTTCTGCTTTTGGTGGTCTGTTTTGATCAAATTAACTACTCTGATACAACCTATTTGTGACATTGCTTTAGCCTGAGATAATGAAATGAAACCTGGCTAATCTTCCTTTCTATTCCACTAAACCAGTACCCTCAAAACCTACCGGCAAGCTTACCTCTTCTTCTCAGCAAAGATTTAATAAAAGACAGGAATAAGGAAAAGAATAATAAGGATAGCTAATATTACTATGTCTCAAAATCCTTCATAAAGGTATTAATTTGAATGAAGCATCAGAGAATAATCAGTGAGGCACACCTTAGCTAATTATCAGTTCGTAAACCTCTACGAATCCCCCTGTATTGTACTCATCTGCAGAAACATGCCTATGATTAGTTAAAACCAGTTGTATTATTTGCATTTGCCCCCTCAGGTTGAAACAACCTGGTACAGTTTGTCTTATCATGTCTACATTAACTGCCATCTCTCACAAAGAGCACAAAAACCTGAAACATGGAAAACACAAGAGTTATGATGAATTACATTTTCCTGACAATTTCTATGATTTGTTCACTAAAATTTTAATTTGATTAAAATTACTTCCTAGATCAGTGAGTAAACATATTGGGCCACACTTATTTTTTCTTTAATAATTTAAGCTTTTTAATGGCAGATCTCCCCTTTAATCATCACCTCACAAGACAGAAGACTGCACAAAAGAAGGTAATAAAAGAAGGAGCTCATACCACAAAGCACCTCAGACAAATCTTAGGAGCCATGAATGCTCAGTGTCTTTATTTTCTCCTAAAAGTAAAAAAGGCAGGGCAAAAAGGCAAGAGACCCCTCCAATACCAACCAGTGCCTGTTACTCTGATATTAGTGGCTCTCAACTGGGTAAGGGGAGGCTGCCACTCTGATGTACTTACTGGAAGAAAGGGAACTACAACAAGAACCAGTAACTACACATAATCCAAAGCTTACCCCATGTGCAGGTGTCACATTAAAAATTTGATTCAATCCATGAAGATGTCCCTTATGAATGTGTCACAGCAGTTACTACATCAGAGCCAACTCAGCATTCCCACAGTTCAAAACCCCACAAATACATCTTTACACAGTATGGTACAACAGGACACACACCATCTAGAAGGAATTATAATTCACAAGTGGTTTCCCTCCCTTGTGATTACATATTTAAATATAAATATATGTAGCCACTTACCTTTTCAACAAAAGACATTTTTTCCCTTTTTGTTAGTTCAAGCTCACTCTCTAGAGCCTTATAAGAGTGCTGCAGTGCTTGGAAGGTGTCCTGCAAAGTGTCATTTCTGGATTGCAGCATTTGAACTTTCTGCTCCAATTCCACTGCCACATTTCCCAGTTCTGCTTTTTGCTTCTGCCAAACTTGCTTCTCTCCTTCCACCTGGGACAGTTTAGAGGCAAGCTGTTCTTGGTCTTGAATTTGATGTTTTAGCCTACTGACTTCTTTATCCTTCTTCTCTAGTTTCTGTTTGCCATCCTCCACTTCTTGAATAAGACCGTTCACAGAAGATTGCAAAAGAATATAATTAGTTTTGGCTTCATCAAGGCTCTGTAGCAACTGAGCCTTCTCAAGTTCAAGAGAATCTACTTGATTACTCAGATTCTGTTCTTTGGTCTTACAGGCCTCTTGGTCATTACATAATGTGGTCATTTTTTCATTTAGCTCTTTTAATTGTGATTGAAGCATCTCCACTGCAATTTCAGATTCTTCTTTCATCTGTATTTTCTCTTGCTCTTTTTCTTGCAATAGATTTTCAAATGAGGAATTCTGTGTTTCTAATTCAGATACTCGTGTTTGCTCTTTTTGTAATTCTTTTGTCAGATTTTCTTTTTCTGACCTTGTATGAACAAGATCTAATTCCATGTCTCTCAGGTTTCGGGTCATCTCTCCAATTTCTGCTTTCAGAGTCTCTACCTCTGCTTTGGAGTTCCTGGCCTCAAGAATCACGTGTTCTTGGGTTTTCTCGGACAGCTCTAGTTCTCTTTCAAGGTTCTCAGCTCTCTCTTTAAGCAAATCTGCATGATGCTTACTTTCTTTCAGTTGTTCCAAGACCTGGAGCTGGTTCTTTCTATCAGCTTCTATGTGCACTTTCAGCTTTTCAAAGCTGCTTCTCAGCTGACAGACTTCTTCCCCCGGTGGGTCTAAATTCTGTTCCTTGGCTTTCTGGGTTTCTTGGTCATTATACAAGGCTTCTACTTCCTCGTTTAGCTCTTTCAATTGTGTTTGAAGCATCTCCACTTCGGTTCTAGATTCTTCTTTCATTCGTATTTTCTCTTGCTCTTTTTCTTCTAACAGATTTTTTAATGAAGAGAGCAACTCGTCTAATTCTGACACTTGCCCTTGTTTTTCTTGTAGTTGCTTTGTCAGATTTTCTTTTTCAGCCCTAACTGTGACAAGGTCTGACTTGAAAACATTCAGGCTTTCAGCCATCTCTTCCATCTGAGTTTTTTGGGTCTCCATCTCTGCTTTGAAATTCTCAGCATCGAGAATCACCAGCTCTTGGTTTTCTTCTGACATCTGCAATTCCCTCTCAAGGTTCTCCACTTTATCTTTCAGGGAATCATTCTCCCGCTGGCTTTCTCTCAGTTTCTCCATGACATGGAGCTGCTTCTTTTCATCAGCCTCAATGCGGACTCTCAGTTTCTCGATGCCTCTTCTCAGCTGATGCACCTCCTCCTGGGTTGAGCCCAGCCTCTCTGCAAACTCACCTTTCTCCATCAGTGCAACTTCCAAGGCCTTGGAGACAGCCAACTTTTCATGTTCTGACTCCTGCAGTTTGGCCTGCAGGCTTTCAGATTCCCTCATCAGTGATCCTTTCTCTTGATTCAGTTGTCCAATTTGGTTCTCCAGTTCACACTTTGCAAGAGACAGGGCCTCTGAGTCCTCTTCCAAATTCTGAAGCTGCTCCTGGAGATGAGCTTTGTCTTTCAACAGCTCACTCACATCAGAGGACAGAGTCTGAAGGAGTTCTGTTTTGTCCTTGACCTCAGCCTCTACCACCTGAATATGATGAAGACTCTCACCTTGTTGAGACTCCAGCTCTTGAATTTTTTCCTTCATCTTTGCAGACATCTGATCCAGGGCCTCATTTTCTTTTGACACAGAATCTAATTCTCCCTGAAGCCGGTTTCTCTCACTTGTGACCACAGAGAGCTCCTCTTCAAGGCAGACAATAACTTTCTGCTTATTTTCTCTGTCTTTTTCTAAACGTACCTTCTCTGTTTGAACTATTTCCAAGTCAGCTTCCACAGAAAGGGCATGATGTTCAATTCTAGCTTTCTCAGATGTGAGCCTGTTCAGCTCATTTTCCACATCAAGAAATTTCTCTTTCCATTTGTCATCTGCCAGGGATATGTTACCTTCAATAACTTCATGCGATGATTCATCTGTGCCCATCTCCAAATCAGAACTAAAGCCATCTGAAGCTTCCACTCTCTGGCATGACTCCTGGTTATCCTGGTTATGAGAAAAGGATTCCAACTTTTCACTTAAGTCAGATTTTTCTTTCTTGAGTTCCTCAACTATTTTCTCCCATTGCATGCATGTTTCAATCTTGGTCTTCAGTTGTGCTTCCTGTAAATTGAGTTTTGAGTCTAACTCTTTTATTTCATGTAGCAAACTTTCAACTTTTTTGTCCCGGTCTTCTATTGCATAAAGTAATCTTGAATTCTCGTTTGATGTCTCTTTCACTTGCAGTTGGAGATTTTGGATGTATGCCTGATTCTCTAGAAAATCCATGGGTACCAAAGTATTTGGACCAGAAAATGCCAATTCAGAAATACATCCTGAATAGCCCTGGATTTTGTCTTCTGCTGGTATCTCATAATTGGTTTTTGAGGACTTCTCCCCAGACTCCTCTCCTGTTAGTCTGGCTGTATTGGTATTGGTCTCACTGATTTTCTCAATCTCTAGACTGAGGTCTTGCTGAACATCTTTATCACAAATCTGATGAATATCCTGCTTGAGTGTTTCTTCTGTAGTTTCTGAATTATGTTCTTCCTTTATGTCACAGCTATCATTTTGGTCCCGAATAGCCTGTTATTATAATAGATCACAAGAATGCATTTTATTTTTCAAGAAGCATCAAAGAGAATCAATATTACTACTTTATAGAAAATGTTATCTGGCTTCTGCTAAAAGCAGATCTTTCCAAACCACATATTTCCTATCACATCTTTCCATCTGCTTTCTCTGTCCAAATACTCAACACAATTAAACATTCAATAGGTTCCAAATATGTGCAAGGCAATGACAATGTATTCATCATGAAGATATAAGTTACTTTATCAATTAAATTTAATATATTGAAATTTTTTTCTTCCTTGCTAGGAATACTCTAGCTCTACATATAAGATTTCTTTGTGGGGCTGGGGTTGTGGCTCAGCAATAGAGCACTTGCGTAGCACATGCAAGGGGCTGAGTTCAATCCTCAGCACCACATAAAAATAAACAAATAAAATAATGGTATTGTGCCCAACTATAACTAAATTTTATTTAAAGATTTCTTTGTGATTATCAATTAAGTAGCCAACAAATTCCATATAAATGTTTAGCTTCCATCCTCAATATTTATGATACTCCTTAATAAAAGAAGGTATAATGTTTCATAACCAGATTTCCAGCCCAAGGTCTCCATGCCCAATACAGCACTTACCATGTACATTCTTAGATAAATTACATATAAGCATTTCATTTCCCTTTCGTCTACAAAATAAGGAGTTGATATTTTGGCTAGTCCTCTTGACCCTCATCATGAACTCCCTCCCCACCTCATAGAAATATACAGAGAGAGACTCAAACTATACAGTACTGTTATTTTAACTGGTCAACGAGAAAGGACCAAGTCCTTAATAACTAAACAAGTACGTATCCAATAAATAAAGACTGCCAGTCTCAGTGGCACATGCCTGGAATCCCAGCAGCTCAGGAGGCTGAGGCAAGAGGATCACAAGGTCAAAGCCAGCCTCAGCAAGGCCCTATGCAACTTATCAAGACCTTGTTTCAAAACAAAAAAATAAAAAGGAATGGGGAAGTGGCTCAGAGGTTAAGCACCCCTGGGTTCCATTCCTTGTACAAAAACAAAGGAGAAAGAAATAAAGTTCTCTTTAAATGACATAATACCAAATCACAGATTTGTACCACAGCAAATTGTTAGAGAGAAATTGTTAAGCAATATTTTAAACAATCTGCTATATTTAGTTTCATGACTATAATGCTGTAACATTACAATAGGCTAAAAAGGGCATGAGTTATAAAATCCTTATCATATTGCCATTGATAAGTGTGCCTTATTGACTCTCAATGAAAACACACAGATTCTAAAGACCTTCTGAATCCATAATTTTCCCCGACTTTAGCAACACCTTAAATAATTTCCCATGTAATAAATAGTAGTAATAGTTGAAATAGTAGCACTTTAAATCTACTCCTTATAGAAATGTATTCCTCAAATAAGATTTACTCATTTTTCTAAAGTTATAGTTGGTTTTAGAAAAATTTTGGAATATTTTATATTTCCTTGAACCATATATTTATACACTAACTTAGATTTCATGTCAATTTCAAGTCAACATTTGTTGAGTGACTACTGATCATGCTAACAGAAATAGCACGTAATCCCAGGTACTTACTTCTACTTCAGAGTCAAGCAAAGACCGAGAACTTAAGTCCAGCCCTTGCAGCTGGAGTCGTGCTACTTCAAGCTCAAGTGACAGGTGTTCCGTCTGCTTCTTTTCTGCTGCCAACTTGGACTCCATCTCCAAAGTCACACTTGTCAGCTTTTGCTGCCACTGTTCATTTTCTGACAAATACTGCTTCCTGAGACAATCAAGCTCTTTCCTTTCAGAACTTAATAACTGCTCAAGCTCTTGAATTTCTTTATTTTTCAGAATCCCTTCACTTTTGATTTTCTCTTCCAGATTCTTGAGGGATTCCAAGTACACCTGACAGAGGGTCTCAAGTTCTTCCACACTCTTCATGGGGGCAGTTGGGATTTCTTTCTTTGCCAGATTTTCCTCCAGACGGCTACAAGATACTTCATCTATGTTAGACAAGTTTGCTGAAATACTCCCTTCTAAACTACTCAAGAGAGAAAGGTCTCCAGTCTGTTCTAAAACATCTTTGTAAAAAGAGGATTCTCCAAAACTTGTCAGGCTAGGGCTGTCTGTCACACAAGAGAAGGACAGTGACAGATTACGCCCCTCCTCAGGTTCTGGCTTCAAGTCCTTTACCAATTCACCTTGCAAGTTTCTCAGATTCACTGACAAAGCCGAATTTTCAGCCTTCAATGTATCAACATAGGACCGTAGCTCTGCCATCTTAGAGCTCATCTGACAGTGCTGATCATGTAAAATTTTGTGTTCACTTTGTAAAGATGAGAATTTCTCCTGTAATTCTGCAAAATGCATTTGAACTTCTTTATTTGACAAGGTCAAGCGCTCATAGGAATTACTGTCATCCAAAGGATTCAAGGACAATGACGTCTGCTCGTTTTGTTGCTCACCAAATTCACCATCTGACATTTCTTTCACTAACTCATCTTGAAGAAGACCATTTTCATCATTTAATATTTTAACTTCACTTACTAGTTTCTCTACCTCTTCTGCCATTTTACTCGTTGTGATACACTCTGATCTTGAATCATTAAGCTCAGATACCAGTTCCAGCTTTTCAGCCCGCAGTGCCTCACACATTTTCTCTAGCTCATTCAGCTTGTTCACTGCTGTCTGCAGAGAGCAATGAAGCTGTGCATTGTCATTCTGACTGGTTGACAATTCATGAAGCACCGAAAGGTACCTTTCTTCTGTATCTATTTCACAGTCTTTAAGGCCACTAATTTCCTGTGGCTGATCATCTTGCAAATTTCCAGTTCCTAATTTTCCTCTAATTGTCTGTAATTCCTGCTGCAAGTACTCTTTCTCCTTCTCACTTTGTTGAAGTTTCAATTCCATATTTTTCACCAAAGCTTCTAATTGTATAAACTGTGTAGTACAACTGCCTGGAGCAATGTCTTTAACTTCAAGATCCATGTGAAGCTGAAAATCACATTTATTTATCTCATTCTCCGTTTCTTTCACAGAGTCCCTAATTGTTTCCAAATCTGGATGCTGCTGTTCCAGCTCAGTCTTTGTCAGCTTCATCAGTTGCTCATTCTCTTGTAATAAGTCATTGACTTCCTTTTGCAGCTTATTTTGTTCTTCCTTTAGAGTCATGATTTCTTGTTTTAAACCATTAGCCTCATTCTGAGAATTGTTTTGGATGTCTGTAATCTCAGATCTCAGAGTTTGTTGTACTATCCCCAACTCTAGCATTAGTTTCTGGTTTCTTTCTTCAGCTAAAGCTAATTTTGTTAAGAATTCTTGATGTTCCTTTGCAAATGCTTCCTTTAGCTGTTCCAATTCAGTTTTTTTGTCTTCACAAATGCCAGTGCATTCCTTTAGTAAGCATTCTAATTCAGAGTTCTTTTCTTGCACTGCTTTGTATTTTTCACGAAGATCCTCCAATGCACTTCCGGTTTCTTCACATCTCTGTTGTAAAAGAAGTCTTTCTTGCTTATACTGATCAGATAACTCTGAAATGCTTTTCTCTCGTTCCTCTATACAGCTGGAAAAATTCTCATTTTTTTGGATTAAGTTCATTTTCTCTTGACTTAAGGTTTCATTAATTTCTTTGAGCACCCCATTCTCTTGGGTCAATTCTTCAATTTCTTTTTTGCTTAAAGAAATGATGGAACTCATATCCTTTTTCTCTGAGCTCAGGGTTTCAGATAAAAGTTGTAGCTCCTTTAGAGAGACTTCAAGTAGATGGTTGCTCTTTTTTAATTCTTGAATCTCTGCTTGCTCAGCTTCTAGTTGTTCTTTCAAAAGTTGCAACTCCTTTTCCTTGTTCTCCAGGGCAACTAAAGTTTCATTAACCACATTCTGATGAACGGCAGTGTCTTCCTGTAACTTACTAATGCGATGACTCGTTTCAGCCACGAAGCTTTGATGCATCTGTTCTGCTTTCATGAGATTTTCTTCTATTTCTCCTTTGACTTGCACCAACTCTTCACACTGCTTCTGCAGATCTGAGTTCATCTGCTTTTGAGACTCTAAGGAAAATTCAAGTGAAACAACTCTGTTTTGTAAGAGAGCTGAATGCTTTGGACTTTGGTCTGCACCTAAGTGGCATTTGTTTATTTCGGAAAGCATGGTTCCTTGTTCCCCTGTTAGATTTGCAAAGGAATTATTCACTGTAGGCTGCTGTTCAAAAACCAAACAACTTCTGTGATGATCCTCATTCGACACCAGATTAGAATCCTTGGATCTGAGGAGTTCCCTGAGGTTCTCATATTCAGCATGCAAGTTTTGGTAATGCTGGTCTTTGTCCATTATTTCACTTGACAGTAACTGAAGCTTGTGTTCAAGATCTCCAACTTGCCCAGTAAGCTCTGAAGTTTTCAGACACATATTTTCTATTTCCTTCTTATGCTTCTGATCAGAGATCTCAGCTTTCTGCTGTAGTTCTACATAAGCTTTTTTCTGTGTCTCTATCTCCGTGGTCTTGCTATCTATCACATTGTGAAGGTTTCTGATCTCAACATTTAGGCTTTCTCGTTCCATCTCCAGGGTCTTTACTCTCTCATTGTATTCCTGACTTTTTATTTGCTGAGTCTTAAGGCAGGTTTCCAAGTGATTGATTTTATTCTGCAAGCTTTCCTTTTCTGATTCCAACTGATTTAATAGTTTTTCATTTTCATTTTTCCAATGAGAAAACTGAGTTTTCTCTTCTTTCAGTTCTTCATACTCTTTCTTTTTTAACTCCAAAGCACTCAATAAAGCTTTGGATTCTTTCTCTATCTTGCTTAATTTATCAGTCAGTTGTTCAATGTGATGTTCCCTCTTCTTCAAAAGGTCTTGAGAACAGTCCCGTTGTTTTTCCAGATCGGCCAAGGCAAGCTTCAGTTTTTCTAAGGTCAAGGAGTTTTCCTGCTGATTAATTTTGTCTTGAAGATCTCTTAACATGGTTTCCTGAGAGGTATTCTTAGCTAGTTTAAAAAGAAAAAATTGTCAATGTTTTAATATTTATCTATTCTATAAGAATTCTAGCCAAGCATGGTGGCATACGCCCATAATCCCAGTGGCTCAGGAGGCTGATGCAGAAAGTCACAAGTTCAAAGCCAGCCTCAGCAACTTAGTGAAGCCCTAACCACCTAGCAAGACCTGTCTCAAAAATTTTTTTAAAAGGGGGTGGGGGATCCTGGGGAGGTAGCTTGGTAGTTAAGTGGCCCTGGGTTCAATCCCTGGTACCAAAAAAAAAAAAAAAAGAATTCTACCCTCTAGCCATGTACAGTGGTACACACCTGAAATCCCAGGAACTCTGGAGGCTGAGGCAGGAGGATTGTAATTTAAAGGCCAACCTGGGCAACTTAGGGAGAACCTGTCTCAAAATAACATAGCAAGGGCTAGGAATATAGCTCAGTGGCAGGGTGCTTGCCTAGCATGCATAAAGCCCTGAGTTCAATCCCCAGTACTGACATTAAAAAAAAAAAAAGAAACAAATAAATAACTTCTTAAGCCTTGTAAAAATACTGAATGATAAAACATTATTGCTATATCCCTCTTGGAAAGCAGGTCACCTAATAATTATCTAAGTTTATATAAAGACAGTGAGGAAAGGGCTCATTTTAAGGATAGTATCACACTAAGTCATCTTTTAAGCAGCTTAATAACAGTGCTATATAAAATACCAAGAGGATATTTTCTTGAGCACTTCTTTACTTCTTTTTCTTTGTGTATATCTATATTTTCCCCATATTTTGATGTATTTATTCCAAGAAAACTAGGAGAATAGAACTAAAATTGAAATATCCTAAATCACACTGTGGTAATTCTGATGTCTCAAAAACTCACAACACCATTTTAGCTACAAGTTCATCACGCTACATATCAGTTAACTCTCAAGGCCTATAAGTAATCTTGGAGAACAATATCACCCACAGTTCAGCTTCTCACAGTAAGGATGACAAGAGGATATGAGAATCATCTGGAAGCTTTCATGACCTTGTTTTCTGCCCAATGCCTCACCTCTACCCACAGCCCCTCGCAGTGGGGGATAAACATAATGTGTTCATAGAACAGTGATGAGAAGGCTTCATATTCCTCAAGTATGTTGGGGGAGGAAAAAAGTTTAGAACCTCAACAGTACAACAGAGGCAGCATGTATTACACTCTCAGAAGCAATACTGAATGATAATCATACACATTTCTAACCTGCTAGTCTCAAATCTATCACTAGGCATTAATGGCTTGTGGAGCAATGATCCAAAATTTGCTCTATGTGGAAGGCCCTCCAATAATGACACTGGTAAACAACACTTAAAAGTGTCCTAACCGTTACACCCTGTTACAATTTTCCTTCAGGAAAGCTAAAAAACTGGCATTTTTGCCTACTGGAAAATGAAAGTCATCTTCAGCAGACGTAGTCCTAGCTCCTTATAAGGCTGAAGCAGGAGAATAACTTGAGCCCAGGAGTTCGAGACCAGCCTGGGCAACACAGGAAGACCCAATTGCATAAACAAACAAACACACAAATAGAATAGTCATGGGGACATTGACACATATTCATGGGTCAGATTTCTTTGAGAAGAAATCCCAGACATGCAGACACCCCAGAGAAGAAAATATATATATATACTTTAAAAACATAGCACAGACAAAAAAGAAACAATTGATGGGTTCATTTGGTGTATATAGATAATTCCTTGACTTTAAAGTCAGGAAATAAAATCATTCAGTCAAAATTAAAAAAAAAAAAAAAATCATTCAGTCAAATAAGTTATTCAAATTGCAATGGTCAGGGCTGAGGTTGTAGCTCAGTGGTACAGCACGTGCCTAGCATGTGCAAGGCGCTGGGTTCCATTCTCAGCACCACGTATAAATAAATAAATAAAAGGTCCATTGACAACTAAAAAAAGTAAATATTAAAAAAATTTTTTAATTAAAAAAATGCAAATAGTCATTACAGGGTTTGGAAAACATACACTAAACATAGGGGTTTTTCCATTCTAAGGGAAATGGAGGTAATGGGCAAACACACTTTGGACAAAAAGAACAACACTGGGACGAGAGACGGCACTGACAATTGAGCTTCCTGTGGGAAATATTTACCCTCTGGTTTCAAAGTGGTGAAAACCATGCATTCAAGGACTCAAAACATTCATTTTTTAAAGTACAACTATTCCTCTGGAAATTAAAAAGTGGAAGAGAGAATACTTTTCCCACATCATCTACAGGATCTTTTGGGGTGAATATATTATAAAATTCAGTTTCTTTAATATGTTAAAGTCATCCATCCTCCTTCACTGGGGTAATAACTTAGAGAACTAACTAAAATACTAAGTTTACTCACCTCTCATTTCTTCTGCAAAATTCTGGCTCTGATTTAAACTCGCTTTGACTTTCCTGAGTTCTTCCTCCAGGTGGCAGACTTCTCTGGCCCTTTGCTCAGACTGACTCTTAAGGAGGCCATTTTCCTTTTTCATTTCCTAAAATACACATTAAGTTGATTACAATAAAAACAAATGCTCAAACAAGTCATGACTTCTGCCTTCATAAGGGTCCTTAGCAGAACTGTTTGTATATCTCTCCCTTCAAGAACCTCATGAAGATAGACATTCTTCCTTGAATCAAATGTCATGAATTGAAATCAAAGCCAAACAGATGATAATCTTTTTCCTTCAAAAAAAAAAAAAAATGTATCTCTTTGCACTGTCTTGTTGTGCTTATACCTGCTAAAGAGTTAGCTTACATGGAAAAATCTGTTTACAAGATCCTCAAGGACAAAAGTTCCAAGTTCTTATCAAATATATCTTTGCAAAGAGTTGATGCATTCCTAAAACAAATTATTCGCATGATAAATTTTTACTTTTCATTATAAAACCATCTAAAGGTTTATTGTTGGGGAATGTATTTATGAGTAAAATTACCTTCAAGAAACATTTTCATCAAGAAAATATACAATGTTCAAGATGCTGGGATGTAATTATGAGAAGAACAAATATAAATAATAATAATAATAATCACTGAATACCCACCAGAACGTGCCAAATACCAAACAGACATTGAGTGTGGGTGAAAAAGCAAAGGTTGGGGAGTAGACGAATAATTAATTCCATATAGGAGAATTTGAGCTCTCACAATGAAAACAGATTCATTGGCTGTTTGATTAAATAAGTACCCATGCATCTGTGTGCAATAAGGTAGCAGAGATGCATACATATACAGTTCCAACCCATTATCTCGGGAGACCTCTGATCTTAAAAACTAAGCAATATTTACATGCCAAATGAAAGCATGATTACTCCTTAACCACATAGGACTCATATAATAAACATTATGAATACTCTATACCTACTTGAAACTTATCATAGTTTTTTATGCTGATAAGTATCTCAACCTATATTATGTACCACACTCTGGACCACATGGAATTAGCAGATATCATTATAAACTGACAGAACCAAGTGCCTCACATCTTTTGAGTGAGGAAAAAGGCTAATGTTTTTAAAAAACTGCCTTTCAAAAATACCTTTCTTGAGAAGCAGAGGGAAATTTCTGAATCTTAAAGAAACAATTAAGACCCATCCTCCAAAATCCTACAGCACCGTTTGAAAACAGATGGCCCTGGCAAAGCTGTGTTGGAAGACTGCCTTCAATTATCAGTCTGGTTACTACCAGCAGATGGGTACTGATGCAACAAAGCCAAATTCAAGAAGAGGGAGAATCTGGCTAGTAGAAAGTACTTGAAAACTTGCTGGCAGCTGCTCTGTTCATGTATATACATTCATTTCTTCATTAAAATGAGACAGAACCTGTTATCGGTATTATACTCCTGTCTCCCACATCCTATTCCTGCCTTTCTTCCATGGCAAAACTCTCACTCTGTCAAATTAAGATATCAATCAGAACTAAAGGGCTGACTGTCCAGTGAACTCTAGACAGAGGCTAACTCACATCAGTCAGTGTTAAATTTTGCAAAGAAAGATCATGAAGGTGAAATAATGTTATTGATTTAAGTTAGCATCATTAAACCACAGAAAATGTAATCCCTTGTTTGTTCTTCAGGCTCAGTAAAATCTCCCAGTCAATGAGATCACAGATGGAAGTGCTCTGACAAGTGTAATGGAGCTTTATTATTATTTTTTTCTTTCCAAAGTTTAATTTGCAAGATCATGATCAATAGCAAATAAGGTCAACTTTAAGACTAACTAGAACATAACTACCTGGGTTGACTTACCACTTTTATTTTACAGCCTAGAAAATATTCTCACCCTAAAAAATTAATCAAATCAAATCACATCTAATCTTTGGGGGACTGACAAAGCTGAGAAGACATCCCAACAGGAAGAAAGGTAATAAAAAGGAGAAAAGGGAGGGAAGGGACCAGCAAGGCAAGGGGTAATTTATGGTATGTGTCTGTTGATCTCCATTCTTCTCTGTCCATAACTGGAGACATTTAAGTGAATAGTAAGCTCAATGGAAAGATTTAGAGTGTCTTTCTCTATTCTGGCACTAGTTTCGTAAATATTTGTTTCTAATGAAAAAATGTTCAGCCAACCCTGGGACTCAGCAGGCTTATAATGCCACAGCTATGACCAACCCAAGAATTTTAAAAGGCCAGAATTTAGAAAACGAACATCTGAAAATGGATGTGCAGGCTGCCATCCATCAGCAATTAGTTTTCTGCGAGGCTACAGCCACTTAAGACTTGATTGGGTAGCTCATTACCAACAATGAGCTAAGCGTACAAGGATATATTCTCCTAGGCACCTTGTGCATCCTCACATGATTGCAAAATTGGGCACTACTCAGGAAAAACACGACAAAAATCCCTATAAGCAGGAGCCAGCATTAGAGCTTAGCAAGCAATTCCACCCAGATCAACTTTGGTTTAGGAGCAGCAAGGGAAGCATCACTTCCTAGGGCCAGACAAAACAAATTTCAGCTAGTGTGCGGTGTTTCATGATCCCATCCCTGAATATAGCTTAATATGTCCCCTGCCAGGGTGAAGTCTCTATGTGACTATGAAATGAAAGCAGAAGATGCGCTTTTCCCCTTCCACCTCATCATTCTTGCCTGCCAGACTGAGCTCCTTAGAGTATCTAGTACAATACAGATCCCTATGTTTAGAAAGGTCCCCAAGCAAGTGTTCCCTCATCTTGCCTGTCAAATGATGGGATTTTATTGCCAAACCCCAATGCAATGGGGGCTGGCACTGGGTTCCAGATAAGCAGTCCATCTAAACCCTCCACTCACTTTGATACTAAATGTTAACTTTACCCTTGGTTGGGCCATTAAATCACGTTTCCAGCACTGATAATTTCTCATTGTGAGCAGCATATTAGTTTACTAAACACGAACAAGGAAAATTTCAGTACAACTGTCACATTGTTTCAGCATCCAAAACCTATAAGCGTTTGCTAAACTTGTTTGTACTTACTTATAATTAGATATGGAAAGACACCCAGAGTGGTAGTATAATAGAACAGGCAAATTTTTAAATATGAAAAATCTCAAATGCACTGTCCCCTGGTCATGACCTTCTGTGCCTATAGGTGACAGCAAACAGTGTTAACATCAAAATGGCCCTAATAGATGTGAAGGCCAAAGCAATGAGCAGGTGGGTTACAATAATTTACTGAGCATTTTTGTGCTGGGCATGGAGCCAAGGATTTTATGTACAATATTTAATTTAATCATGAATATAGCCTTGAAAAGTGAAAGGTATTATTTGTCCCTCAGAAAAGCTAAGTCACCAACTCAAGGTTACAGAGAAGGTAAGTGGCAGAAAAGCAATGCAAATTCAGACCTCGCTCCCTCCAAAGACACCACCATTTATACCCCCAGTCCTACCACCACTTCTTTTTTTTTTCTTTTTTGCAGTACCGAGGATTAAGCCTATGGATGCTCTACAACTGAACTATATCCCCAGTCTTTTTTGAGACAGGGGCTCGATAAATTGCCCAGACTGGCCTCCAACATGCAATCCTCCTGCATCAGCCTTGCTAGTCACTTGGACTATAGGTGTGCACTACTGCAACCAGCATCATACCATCACTCTTACTGATAAGTCACTTATCTGATCCCAATCCCAATTCAAAGGACAAGTGCCAGCTGACCCCTGTCAATTCATGATGTTATTTTTGAAAGACACATGTGATCATATACATCAATTAAGAAAAACACTAAATTCATTCCCAGGCCCTGTGCTAGGTACTTTCCACACATGACTGACTACCCTTATGTGACAGAAATCAGTGAAATATAAGTGAAACATGATATGCATGTAACTGAGGATAGGGGGAGTTCATTGGAGACAGCTCTACAAATGACAGCCAGACCCTGCAAAGATGCACAAGTCTTCAGAAACACCTGCATGATGACATCCAGCCCAGTACTATGACTCAGCCTAGCATGCCACTTGAAAAGTGTTTGGACTCTCTTGACCAGAAGATTGCTTTCACAAAATGTTTCCTCCGGGAAGCCAGAGGAGTCGCAGAAGAGTTTCTGGCTGAAAGAGAAGCTCACAGAGGGAAGAGTCGATGCCAGTCTGCCTGTGGAAATGTTAGCAGAAGCATCTGTTGGTTGCTCCCCACTGGCCAAAAGGCAAACATTTGTTTTGTTGCAACAAACACTTCCATTTGAAAAACCATCACTGGATGTGAAGTTCCTTCTTCTCGGGTTGCAGGAGGGAGGCCCACCTTTCCAGCAGTGCTCCCCCTTCATAGCTACCTGCTGAAATAACCACTTCTTCACCATGACAGATGTTCTGATTTCACAACTGTGACACACTCTGCAAAGCCCTGGAGGAAAGTACACTTAGATTTTCATCACCTGTATAAGGAACTATGCTTTATAGAGAATTTTTTTCTTTAATCTTTATAATCTAAATACTGATCACAGAACATTTAAATAAGCAGGAAAATATTCTTTCCTATTATGTCCCAGGGGAAAGAAACCTCCACTGAAGTTACAATACTGATTCTATTTTGCTGCTCCTCCTTCTGAAGTTACAATACTGATTCTATTCAAATTGTTTCAGTGTATTGCCTGTTTAAAGCCCTTTAAATAAAGTCTAGGACACTAAATAAATTCAGAAAGAAACCATGTATGCATGAACAAAATCTTATCAGTAGAAACACTGGGGTACTCCTGGCATCCACACCACCACCTAGAGACCCTTATCCACCATTCTGTAGGATAAACAGGAATCTCCAAAAACAATGTTTACCAGTGTTTGCACATGCTGAACACCAAGATTGGTGTTTAGTTTTGAAGACAGAGTAATAAAATACAATTGATAATGATTTTTTTTTTTTTTTTTTTTTGGTGGTGGTACTGTGTATCAAACCCAAGGCCTCACTTATGTTAGGCAAGTGCTCGGCCACTGCACTACACCTCCAGCTTCTCGATTTTTTATAAGAATTTTAAATCTATACACTGTCATTACTTTTCTTCTTTATTTAAATATATGACTTTCTACAGGTTTTTAATATTACCTAACTCAAAAGCCAACCCTTAGTGAAGGGATTTAATCAATAGCTTACGACAACAGTACTGTTTCTTTCCATTCAGAAAATCCACTCCTTTCTTTTCTTTCTTCTACCTCCCAGGTGGAATGATTCTAAAAAACAACTGAGTCTATGTTCTCAATACAAATCATATTTTCTTATAAATGCTAGATGCATGCAAGTAATGCAAAGTAAAAAACACATATTCTATGTCATAGTTATATAATAGAACAGTTGTAATACTTACTTCTGGCAAATAAGGAAAAATATATACACTTATGATAAACTACTGACAGATGAACAGAAATTCTTCTAATCCTCGTACCTCATCCTGCACAGCAGTTGAGAAATACTCAGCTCTGCCCCTACTTACCTCACTGCTTCTCCTCAGCTCATCCTCCTTGATCTGACTCGCCTGGATAGCCTGCTCCATTTTGCTGACCCTCTGCTTAAACTCTTCCAAATTCTTTTCTAATTGTTGCTTTACAGATGTGACCTACAATGGGGAGGAAAAAGAAAAAGCATTCTTTTTATGTTTTTTATTTGTAAATAATCATTCTCTTTTTTTATTTCTTACATACATGACAATAGTGGAGTGCATTACATTCATAATTATCCATTCACAGCACAATTTTTCGTAACTCTGTATATAAAGTATGTTCATGCCAAATTATGCATGAGTTCTTTTTTTTTTTTTTGCATACAATTCTTAATACACCTTTATACCACCATTAATCATCTCTGTTTGTATATAAGGTATGTTGAGACCAAATTCACATCTTCATACATGTATTTTGTATAATGATGACCGTCTCCTTATACCGTCCTAGCTATTCCCCATCTCCCTCCCTTTCCCTCCCACCCCTATTCCCTATCTAGAGGTAATTTTCCTCCCTAGCTCTTTTTTTTTTAACATGAGCTCTATTATTATTATTATTATTATTATTATTATTATTATTTGCATTACAATTCTTAATACACCTTTATACCACAATTTCATTCTTAAATAAAAAAAAGTTCAAGCCAGGAGCAGTGGATCACACCTGTATTCCCGTGGCCCTGGAGTTGGAGGCAGGAGAATGGTGAGTTCAAAGCCAGCCTCAGCAATGGATGGGGATGTGGTTCAGTGAGTTCAATCCCAAGTACCCCCACAATAAATAAAATAAGTTCAAGGTACTTTGCATTAGACAGAAGGGAGTACATATGATTACACTGCCAGTGTGATTTCTACATCATGTAAAACCAGAAAAATGTATGATGCATCAAAATGCATTCTACTGTCATGGACAACTAATTAGAATAAAGTTTAAAAAAATCACTTGGCAAAGTAAGTAATGATACAGCTATTTGCTCAAGTTCCATATAACCAATGTTACAATTCAGATAGATCCACAGTCCTGATATGAAATATGACCAAGACATATTAATTGAAAAAATAAGATGGAGCACAAATCATGCCCTATGCCTTTATTTGTATTTTCAAGAAGTAGAATTGGAGGCTGGGATTGTGGCAGAGAGGGAGAGTGCTCACCTCGCATACGTGAGGCACTGAGTTCAATCCAGCCCCACATAAAAATAAAATAAAGATATTGTGTCTACCTATAACTAAAAAAAAAAAAAAAAAAAGCAGAATTGTACCCATATATACGTAGAAAAATTCTGGAAGAATACTATTTGTCTACTTTACCATTATAATATGTAATTTTTATAATTAAAAAACATCCATTATTCTCATTAAAAAAAAAAAACTTCAAGGATCCTAAGAATTGATGTTAACTATTCTGGTGGAAACCAAATATATGTCACAACTAAATGCTAAATTAAAACACCGTTATGAGAGCCTCTGACATCATTTGGTGGGCAATATATAGAAAAAAGAGGTAAAGTTTGGAGAACTCAGAGAAAACAGGAAAAAAGTAAAGATAAGAAAAGGACTGGAATACCATACACTCATTGACCTTTGGTGTTAGCAAGGGTACCTAAATCTCAGAAGCTGTGAGTCCCTCACATTAGAACATGGTAGTATTTGCCTATGCACATACTCTCATACACTTTAAATCATCTTTCAATTGCTTATAGTGCCAAATACAAACTAAATGGTACGTAAATAGGTGTTAAACTATATTATTCAAGGAATAACAAGGATAAAAGTACGTATGGTTCAGTACATCACAGGATTAACTATATAGTATGTGAAACATATGCAAGGCAAGCAACCCTCAAATAATGAGTGCTGCAGAAACAGGACTTGTGATGTGGTAGAGGCTACAGCAGGACGCATCTACACACCACCTCATTCGTGTGGATTCAGGATAGCACTTGATGCACAGCAAATTCATGTTTTGCTGTTTGAAATGTTCTGGAATTTTGTTTTCTAAGAATATTTTTGAGCCGGGCATGGTGACACATATCTATAATCTCAGCTACTTGGGCAGCTTGAAGAAGAAGGATCACAAGTTCAAGGCCAATCTCAACAACTTAGGGAGCACCTGTTTCCAAATTTTTTTGAAATTAAAAGTAAAAAGGGTTAGGGATATAACTTAGTGGTAAAGTGTACTGGGCTCAAACACCAGTGCCACAAAAAAAATATATTTTATATTTTTGATATTTAAGTCCACAGATATGGAATCTGCAGAGATGGATGATGACCTAGGCCAGGCTACAGCACCAGATGGGACAGAAAGTAGTCATATTCAATATACAGTATAAAGATAGACATAAAAAGTCAGGTTTATGCTTAAAAGAGAGATAGAGACACATGTAAGTTTTGTAGGGTGGCCCACAAGATTCTAGCTTCTGACATAGGTACCTTTATAAGAGATCATTTCATATAATAATTTATTGAGTTTCACATTCATTCTATGCAGCTTTTGTATCTTTTACACCAAAAGTTTAAATATACTATTATATCATTCACGTACAAATATACACATAAATCCACATACACAGATATGCACAAGTCTGTGTGTGTGTGTGTGTGTGTGAGAGAGAGAGAGAGAGAGAGAGCACACACAAATAAGAATCAAGTCAGCAGTTTTAACAGAAAGGGTTCAGGTGTGAAAGAAAAAGAATTGAAGATGACATGGATTTCAATTTCTAATATGCCTGAGCAATGTGGAGAAAGGAATGGCTCTTTATTAGGATGGGGAAGACTAAGGAAGAAGCAAGTTTAAAAAAAAAACTGTTATGAACACATTAAGCACGAGATGCCTGTCAACTGCCAGGTGGAACATCAAGCACATACTACAAATCTAAAGTTCAGAGGAGACCTCCAAACCAGGGACATAAAGTTATAAACCTAGGTGAGATCACATTTGGAGTGAGTTTCAAATAAGACAATTGGTTTTACTCTCCGGTGCATTAGCTATCAGAGAGCATAAATTACTTGGGACAGTTCCCATCTGTTCACATGATCCAGAACAAGCAGAATCTCAGAAACCTCTACTGACCTTCAGATCTGAAATCCTAATTCTACATCCTGCTTTCTCTGGATGAGAAAATGGACATCAGAAAGGATCTGTTCACTCTCCACTTTGATGAGTAAAAAAAGTGAAGATAGAACATTTTTGCTTTAAAAGAATCTTCACTCACACATGGAATATGACACAGTTGCTCTCACAAATTGAGAGTAAAGCTGTGGTTACCAGAGGCTGGGAAGAGCAGAGGAAGGGAAAGGAGAACGGGGAGAGGTTGATCAGTGGGTGATAAGTGACAGAAGATCAAAGAAGTACTGATGTGCTATTGCACAGTAGGGTGACTATGATGACAATAATGCACTATATATTTCAAAAAATTAAAAGGATTTTGCAAGTTTTCACCATATAGAAATGATAAATGAGATAAGGATGTCTACCTTGATTTAAACGATATGCAATGTACACATGTATCAAACATGCATAGTACCCCATTCATATGTACAACTTTTATGTTTTCAGATACTGATTTTAAAAATATTTTATGTTGCCAGACACAATGGTGCACACCTGTAATCTCAGTGGCTCAGGAGGCTGAGGCAGGAGGATCACAAGTTCAAAGTCAGCCTCAGCAAAATCAAGTTGCTAAGCAACTCAGTGAGACTCTGTCTCTAAATAAAATACAAAATAGGGATGGGGAAATGGCTCAGTTGTTGAGTGCCCTGGGTTCAATCCCCAGTTACCCCTTCTCCCCAAAATAAAAACATCTTATGTCAACTGTGGCTGAGAAGTAACATGCATAAGGAAAAGAGGGAGAGAGAAATAAGTTCGTGTCCTACTTTATCCAGTTCAGCCTGTAGGATATTAAGAGTATTCTTGGCTTGCTGTAACTCTTGGGTAAGCCTGGCTTTCATCTGAGTGCACTCTTGGTCCAGGGTTTGGAAAGAACGATGCTGACGGGAAAGTTCCTGAAAAGCAAAGGATACATGCATCAAACTGACAATGATTGACAAGGGAGATTCCAAGATGAGGCACAAACATCCCGTCAGTTAATGCTACATAGAAAGAGCACAAGACAACAGGGAGCCAAACCAACGATCCACTGACTGACAAGTTCAATCAGCCTAAGCAGTGGACCCCACAATCAAATCCAGGTCTCTGAAAGGAAGGCAAAGGAGTCTAAAAGTTGACCATGTGGTAACCAGCCCAGCAGACTCCCACCTCATCCCTCATTTTAAATTAACCATCTCTATTTGGGTGAATCAGGCAGGTGAGAAGAGCTGAACTGCAAAGATCACAACTCAGACAAGCAATCAAACACTCAAGATGGGTTAAATAATCAAAAACCAAAGTTATACCACTTATAATGTTCTTAAATTTTAAAAGATAGAAAATAAAGGACACAATTAACTCTGATAACCATAGGATACCAGCTAACATTCCCAGTCACTCTTACTAAAAGACTAGATTCTCAAGCTAAATCGCCTGAAAGGACCAAACTGGCAGCAATACCTATCAGCCCACCTTCTGCCCTAACTCCTCCGACTTCTCTCCCTGTGCATTAACTACCTTCCTAGTTCATTTGCCATCCCACAGGCTTAACAGACTGGAGAATCTTATGTAATTCTCTTCACTGCAAATAAAGTGTTTGAAAGAAGCAACAGAACTTGTTCCTAGTCAGTATCTCAAGCACCTCGGAAAACATGAATAAAAAAGAAAACTCTGGACTACTAATCCTCTCTCTCCAATCAAAACCAGAAACATGAGAGAAATAAGTGACCTGTTGTCCACAAAGCATTTCCCTCTAATGATTTCCCAAATTATGACAAACTGCTTCTCTTTCCAAGTAATCAAACTTCTCAAGAACACAGACTCCACAAGAGCCTTTCAGACACACTCTTTGTGAACCCATTTGCCTTACCTCTTGAAGCTCCTTTTCTTTCTCCTTGATTTTCTGTTCCAGAGAACACCTGGCACTTTCTGCATTTTGTCGCTGACAACTCAAATCTTCAGTCAATTTTTTCAACTTTTGTTCCAATGCAGTACACTAACAGATAAAAATGTTTGACACCAAAGAAAAGTTATTCAAGGAAAGAAGCAAATATTTTGTTTTTTAGAAAAAAATCTTAGCCCCAAAATCTGTTTTAAGTTTACCATTGTTTTGATCTTTTTATTTCATAAAAAGTTGGGTTTGAACCTATCAGCCAAATACAAAAACCACTATATCTCAGCACATATAAAATCTATATTTGGGAAATATTAGCAAGTATGTAAGAATTAACCCATTTAAATAAATAACTTCATACTATGAAAACTGAGACAGGATGTCTAATGATTCATCTAACATACTGCTGCTGGGAAGGAGAGGTTAAAAGGTAATGGTGTTGACCCAGTAATTAGAGGGTGCCCATTAACTTTCTCTGATAGTCTCTTTCAAGCATAATGGATCTTGCAGGAAATTTTAAATATTAAAATCCTTCTTTCCACAATGTGGCTCCCACTATGCCACTTTACATTTCTGAGGGTTCACAGGGCTCAAGAATATCACAACTAGGTTTTTTGTTTGTTTGTTTAATTCCTTTTTTTTTTTTTTTTTTTTAGTTATAGGTGGACACAATGTTATAGGCGGACACAATGTCTTTATTTTACTTTATGTGGTGATGAAAGTCGAAACTAGTGCCTCATACATGCTAGGTAAGCACTCTACCTCTGAGCCATAACCCCAGCCCCACAACTTGTTTTTAATCAAACTGCTATAAGCAACACAAAGAACATTCTACTGCCTTCCTAATACCTAGTTATCCATAAAGTAAATTCGAAAATGTGAACTACATGAAAATTTAGAATGCTCTTCTAAAAACAGATTGGAACAAAAGAGTCGTAATTCTTTAAGTGGTGAAATCCATTCCTCTGTATCATCCCCTTGTACTCAAATCCTTAAACTGCCCTCTAAAACCACTCTAAGGACCCAGGGGATAATAAGAAAACTTTGTCTTGGTGGAAAGGAACTCTTCACTCCAAAAGAAATGTGTCCCAAGTTGGCAAATCTCTCTATGATTTTTTTCTCTAAGACTCTTCATAGTCTAATTTATAGCTATTAGAAATATTAGAAATTTAACTGGGAATTCAGAGAAAAAGAAAACACTATATAACACTTTGCTGGAAGACCAGTCAGACACCAATTATTAAGTAACCAGAGATAAAAAGTGTAGAGTTGGTCAATAATGACTAAATGATTTTGGAAATATCAGAACTTTAAAAATATCAAATTTAAACAGCAAAATTTTGAACCAGTGGTTCAAACCAGTCCACTACATTGAACATTATGACACTTTTGTCATTATTTTTATATCATCCTTGAGTTTTTAAATGCCCAAGAAAGAGTATTACAGAGATTACAACAATACTTGGGTTATGAACTTTAGGTTATGAACTGTTATAGGCACTGAAGATATAACAGTAAAAAACTCAGACACAAATCACTGCCCAGATGATGGCCTAAAATTTGGATGATTGACAATTCTCAGGGAAAAAAGAAAAAAAAAAACATATACAAAACCTACATGTACTACTAATGAACCCTTGGTGCCCTCTACTGGCATTCCCTCAAACTGCAACAGATTCCACTACTCCCATCTCAGAATCAACAATCCTTTCCTATTAAGACATTGCAGGTTTATAATATCCAGAGTATACAAAGAACTCAAAAAATTAGACAATAAGAGAACAAACAACCCAATCAACAAATGGGCCAAGGACCTGAACAGACACTTCTCAGAGGAGGACATACAATCAATCAACAAGTACATGAAAAAATGCTCACCATCTCTAGCAGTCAGAGAAATGCAAATCAAAACCACCCTAAGATACCATCTCACTCCAGTTAGATTGGCAGCCATTATGAAGTCAAACAACAAGTGCTGGCGAGGATGTGGGGAAAAGGGTACACTTGTACATTGCTGGTGGGACTGCAAATTGGTGCAGCCAATTTGGAAAGCAGTATGGAGATTTCTTGGAAAGCTGGGAATGGAGCCACCATTTGACCCAGCTATTCCCCTTCTCGGTCTATTCCCTAAAGACCTAAAAAGAGCATGCTACAGGGACACTGCTACATCGATGTTCATAGCAGCACAATTCACAATAGCTAGACTGTGGAACCAACCTAGATGCCCTTCAATGGATGAATGGATAAAAAAAATGTGGCATTTATACACAATGGAGTATTACTCTGCATTAAAAAATGACAAAATCATAGAATTTACAGGGAAATGGATGGCATTAGAGCAGATTATGTTAAGTGAAGCTAGCCAATCCCTAAAAAACAAATGCCAAATGTCTTCTTTGATATAAGGAGAGTAACTAAGAACAGAGTAGGGTCGAAGAGCATGAGAAGAAGATTAACATTAAACAGGGATGAGAGGTGGGAGGGAAAGGGAGAGAGAAGGGAAAATGCATGGAAACGGAAGGAGACCCTCAGAGTTATACAAAAGTACATACAAGAGGAAGTGAGGGGAAGGGGAAAAATAATACAAGGGGGACAAACGAATGTCAGTAGAGGGGGCAGAGAGAGAAGAGGGGAGGGGAGGGGAGGGGAGGGGTGATAGTAGAGGATAGGAAAGGCAGCAGAATACAACAGACACTAGTATGGCAATATGTAAATCAATGGATGTGTAACTGATGTGATTCTGCAATCTGTATATGGGGTAAAAATGGGAGCTCATAACCCACTTGAATCAAATTGTGAAATATGATATATCAAGAACTATGTAATGTTTTGAACAGCCAACAATAAAAAATTAAAAAAAAAAAAAAAGACATTGCAGGTTTAAAAAGACCCTTTACAAGGTATTTATATTTTATATAAACCTTTCTAAATAGCATTTTAGTATCAATAATGCACAATCCATGTAAAAATAGTTAATCAGTAGGTGTCATAAATGCTCCATGGTGTTCTAAAATAAGTGTCCAGAGCTCAAGTCCTTTGAAAGTATGTAGCATGTGACCCTGTACACTTCTTTAAGATTTCTGCATATATTTTTTAAAACTCCCAAGAATCAATAAATGGAATGGATTCAAACTAAAAAGCTTCTTCTCAGCAAAAGTAACAATCAGTGAGGTGAGGAGAGAACCTATATTTGGAACAAATTTTTACCACAAGCACATCAGATAGAGCACTAATCTACAGGATATATAAAGAACTCAAAAATCTTAACACCAAAAAAAAACAAATAACCCGTTCAATAATTGGGCCAAGGAACTGAACAAACACCTTTCAGAAGATGATATACAATCAATCAACAAATATATGAAAAAATGTTCAACATCTCTAGCAATTAGAGAAATGCAAATAAAAACCACTCTAAGATTTCTCACTCCAGAATACAAACAACAATAAGTGTTGACGAGGATGTGGGGGAAAAGGCACACAGTGACACAGCCACATCAATGTTTATAGCAGCACAATTCACAATAGCTAAATTGTGGAACCAACCTAGATGCCCTTCAATAGATAAATGAATAAAGAAACTGTGGTATGTATACACAATGGGATATTACTCAGCATTAAAAGAGAATAAAATCATGGCATTTGCAGGTAAATGGATGGAACTGGAGAATGTCATCCTAAGTGAAGTAAGCCAATCCTAAAAAAACAAAAACCAAATGTTTTATCTGATATGTGGATGCTGGTCTATAATGGAGGTGGGAGGGGAGCATGGGAGGAATGGAGGAACTTTAGATAGGGCAAAGGAGAGGAGGGATAGAGAGGGGGTATGAGGGTAGGATAGATGGTAGAATGAGACGGACCTCATTACCCTAAGTACATGTACGAAGACACAAATGCCATGACTCTACTTTTTTGCACAACCAGAGACATGAAAATTTGTGCTCTATATGTATACTATAAATTGAAATGCATTCTGCTGTCATGTATAACAAATTAGAATAAATAAATTTAAAAATATATTTATATGAGTACTGAATTCCAAGTCTGCAGCCACCACCCCCCCAACACTCTTTTCTCATGAATTTAAGCCTTGTACCCCACAAAGTCTACAAATACTTGGGGGAAAAAACATATTATAAAATAGCTAACATTCACTTAAGAATACAGTATTAGAATCCAGGCATGGTGACACATACCTGTAATCCTAGCGGCTCATGAGGCTGAGACAGGAGGATTGAGAGTTCAAAGTCAGCCTCAGCTATGGTGAGGCACTAAGCAACTCATTGAGACCCTGTCTCTAAATAAAATCCAAAATCGGGCTGGGGATATGGCTAGGTGATCGAGTGCCCCTGAGTTCAATCCCCAGTACCCAAAAAAAAAAAACAGTATTACATTAGCTCTATTTAATAAGTAGTTGTAATGTCTAGGCCAGAAAAACAACTTCAGCAAAACATTTCGCAAACTGGATTTTCAGTTAAGATGAATTTGTAGCTAGTTGGGAGAAAAAAGGAATCCAGAAAGCATTAAACAAATGAGTGTTTGGAACCTGGAAGGAACACTAATAGAAAGAAAGCCAGATTTATGTTCTCAGCACTGGTCTACTCAAAACAAATTTAACTCAAGATCTGTTAAGAAAAAAATTTCATCAGATATGTTAGAGCAAGGATTTGGTGATTTTTTATCTCAACAAAACTAACAAGATAAAATGTAAAAGAATGGTAATTCTTACATACAAGAAGTCCTGGCCAAGCAGGAATTCAATTATCTTAATTGAATAAGAACTCAACAATTAAGCTCTGATAATAATAACAACTAATGTCATTACATGTTCACCGTGTACCAGGTACTAAAGCCTTTACAAAAATTATCTCAATCTTTACACTGACCTTCGGCCCAGCTATCATCATTAACACCACTTTATTGATTAGTTGACTGTTCAGAAGTTAATTAAACAGTTCCAAAAGCAACACAATTAGAATGTAGCAGGGCCAGAGCTCAAATCCAACTCCTTCTATCTTGAAAGACCAAATTCCTATTACACACTCTGTGTCAACAGAATAAATGCACAGATCCAGAGAGGCCACGTCCCACTAAGGCTCCACTGCTCCTTCACACATCTAGTCAATGCTCCTCAAGACGTCCCTGCATAAAGTACTGCATGAGGAGAATGTGGAAAAACGGCTTCTACTTCCAGAAAGATGGAATAAACACACTTTTCCCTATTAATCCCAATAAGAACAAATAAAAACTCTGGACAGTAAGATGGACATAAGAAAGAGTGGAGAGACAGTGGCAGACTGATGAGGGAGCTCGGGACCCCAGAAAAAAACACCCTACCACTGACAACCCAAAATCTCAATGCAGCAGAAATACCCTTTAGGAATGAAGATGAAAACAATATATCCTCAAGTGAAGGAAAATTGAAAGAATGTGTGGCCAACAGACCTACTTTAAAAGAATGAGTACAGGAAGTTCTCTAAACTGAGAAGAAAGGATGAAAGAAGGATCCCTGGGAGGCATCTAGAAAGAAAGAACAAGTTAAGCAACAATATAAACATATGTAACCAACTCCTTCTGTTCTTTATATATATATATATATATATATATATTTTTTTTTTTTTTTTTTTTTTAAAGTTGTCAAAGGACCTTTATTTTACTTATTTATATGTGGTACTGATAATCGAACCCAGTGCCAAACACATGCTAGGCAAGTGCTCTACCACTGAGCTACAAACCCAGGCCTCCTTCTGTTCTTGAGCTTTTTAAAATAAGTTCAACAATTGATACCAAAATTACAAGTCAATATAGTACCAAATATACCCATAGAAACTAAGATTATTCTATAAATGGGGAAGGATATAAAAGCATGAAAAGGAAGATAAATGTTTTATAATTTATTAGAACTGGTAAAACAAAGTCATCAACAGAATGTGATAAATTATGTGTATATAATAAAACATCCAGTAAAATCATTATAGAAGTTAACTCAGAAAGTTAAGGGTCTTATGTTTTCTGTCATATGTGGAAGCTAGAGAGGAAGAGAAAAACAAAGGTTAGGGTAGATCTCATGAAAATCAAAGAGATGCGAAGAGGAAAGGGACCAAGGGATGGGGAGCAGGAGGAGTACTGAGGAATGATACTGGTCAAACAAATCCCATCAGTATGAATAACTATAATGGACCAATAAAAAATGTGGGGTGGGGGGGCCATAGTGGAAGAGTGCATTAAAAAATATCACTCAACTATATACATTCTACATGAAACTCACTTCAAATTAACAATGTAGGCATATCAAAAGTCAAAAGACAAGAATACATAAATTTGACAACTTAGAGAAATACACAAACTATTCCAATTCTCCCAGTATGAAATAGGTAACTTTAATAGTTTGGTAATTGCTAAAGAAATGGAATTTATCATTCTAAAACTCCCCAAAAGAAATCTCCAGGCCCAAATAAATTCACTAGAGAATTCTCTCAAATGCATAAAGAAGAAAATATACCAATTGTATTCAATCTTTCAGTAATTGAAGAAGAAGGAAGACTTTCTTATTCATTTTATAAAACTAGAATTACCTTGATACAAATGTCAGACCAAGATGGTAGAAAAAAAAGAACAAACCAATATCCCTCATGAAAGTATGCACAAAAATCTTAACTAGTTTTTAGCAAATAAAATTCAGAAATATATAAAGAATTATATAACAAAACCAACTATAAATAAAACCAAGTGGGGTTTATTCCCAAAATGTAAGACTCATTCAAATATGTAGAATTCAGTGTAATCCGCTACCTTAACAATTTATTATTTTATTCAACTGCAACAATCTATAATTATCTCAAAACAAAAAAAAAATAATTATTATTATTTAATTAAAGGAAGAAAGGAAGGAAGGATAGACAGACCTATCCAAAGAAAGCAAAAAGGGGATGCCAGAGAAAATATCTTACGAGGAAAGGAGCTCACAAGAATAAGAAACACATTAAAAATCCAGAGTTAGACCAGGCTGGGTGCTGTGGTGCATGCCTGTAATCCCAGCAGCTTGGGAGGCTGAGATAGTAAAATCCTGAGTTCAAAGACAGCCTCAGCAACAGCAAGGCCCTAAGCAACTCAGTGAGACCCTGTCTCTAAATAAAATACAAAATAAGGCTGGGAATGTAGCTCAGTGGCTGAGTAACCTGAGTTCAATCCCAGGTACCCCAAAAAAAAGTTAGTCCAAGACAGCAGGATACTCCAAGCAGACAGGAAGATAAAAGCAAACAATGGGCCCAGAGGAAGACTAGGTTCAGGAGACTTCAAATCATTATTGTTAGTCTTAGGATGTAATTCATTTTCCTCCATAATACTTGTTACCACATACTATATTATCTATGTTTACTTATTTGTTTTTGTTATTTTCTGCCTCCCTCCATTACGATGAAGCTCCATAAGGCAAGGATATTTGTCTATTACCACTGTATCCCCAGGTCTAGAACAGTGCCTAATATATTGTAGGCACTCAATAAATAAATGAGTGAATGAACAAATGAGTAATAGAAAAAGGAGACAACTGGTAAAGTAGATCCAGGCCAAAGCAAAAATAAATTATCAAAGAAATAGGAAGGCTAGTCTTAAGATTCAATGGCAAGGGACTGGGGTTGTGGCTCAGTGGCAGAGCACTTGCCTCGCACATGTGAGGCGCTGGGTTTGATCCTCAGCACCATATAAAAAATAAACAAGTGTGACACTACTTTGTGTACAACCAGAGATATGAAAAATTGTGCTCTCTATGTGTAATACAAATTGTAATGTACTGTCACATATAACAAATTAAAATAAATAAATAAACAAAATACAGTTATTGTGTTCATCTACAACTAAAAAATATTTAAAAAAAAAAAAGATTCTATGGCAAAGAGTATATTTACTGGATCCCACGAATAGATCAATTAAATTCCAGCACATCTTCCAAAACTGTTTAAAACCTCTATTTGTTTAAGTGCCTATGCTACGTGCCATACTCTATGCCAGGTGCATTTTTCACCACCCCCAGAGACTTTATAAAAGAAACCAGTGACTTGCCCAAAGTTACTCAACTGGAAAAAGTTCAGCCATGATTGATTCTAGACCTGTAATTCTAGTTTAACTCCATCAACACTGCCTAGAACACGCTAACAAAAATCATTACAAGCATTTATGTTATAAACTTAAGTATAAAACACTCTTTCCAAAGAACTGTATGAAAAGATGGCAACTTTTTAGTAATTCATGGAAAGTCAAGTACCTTGGTTGCTGCCTGGTCATACTGTGCTGTTGTTCTCACCAGTTCATCCTTATTTCTATTCAAAACTTTCTCCTTTTCAGTTAATTCCATTTTTGTTTTCTCCAGTTGGAGTTGCACCTCTAGAAATTTATTCAATTGGCCTTTCATTTCTTTTTCTTGTCCTTGTAGACGTAGTTCCAATTCATTAACCTTGCTTCTTAGCTCTTAAACCACAAATGAAAACAAACTCCAATTCATCTATATTTTTACAAAATGTTCAGAATTTATTATGTATTTTAATTTACTCTAACATCTTTGGTGAGATAAATATAAATAATTTTTATTACACATAGAAACTAACTGTATTTAATTTCAGTGGTTAATGTCTATTGTCTTTTTTTTTTCTCCTTTTCTTTTCTTTTTGTAGTGTTTGTGATTAGATCCAATGGTACACTACCAGTGAGCTACATACATCCCTAGCCCTTCTTATTTACTTGAGGCATGGTCTCACCATATTTCCTAGACTGGCATTGAACTTGAGATCCTCCTGCCTCAACCTCCCCAGTAGCTGGGATTAAAGATGTGTACCACCACACCCAACTCATTTGTATTTAAATATTCTATAGAAAGCAGAGAAATAGGTTTTCTTATGTTTTCACAGAGAAATATGGGGAGAAAATGCTTCTCTAAAATACAAACAGCATCTTACAGAGCTGCAAAAAAAAAAAGTACAACTTGTACAACAAACACCTAAAATCTAAAATTATCACTTAGCTGGGCGTGATGACACATGCCTGTGATCCCAGTGATGAGGGAAGCTAAGGTAGGAGGATAGTCAAGTTTAAAACCAGCCTCAGCAACTTATCAAGGCCTCAAGCAACTTAGCAAGACCCTGTCTCAAAATTAAAAAATAAAAATAAAAAAGGGCTAGGGATGTGATTCAGTGGTAAAGCACACCTGGGTTCAATTCCTGGTATCAAAAAATAAAAATTACCACTTGGTATTATACACTGGCAAAAAATATTTGTTCTGTGCCCCAAATTAATGCTAAGCAGTAAAAATTCACCCTTGTACAGTCTCTGGTGGCTTTACCTTAGGTAAAAATCAAGATGGCGTGAACCTCTCATACTACCAAATTTAACACTGATTTTTTTTTCCATTTTTTTCCTACATGCACACAATAGTGTTTCCAATGGCACTGGCAGCATGACAGCTCTCACCAGTGAACACTGAGAATGATTTCCAATATATCACAGTACTGTAAATTACCATATTCTCCAGAGTAGATTCCCAAACACCACCTGGTACGCTTGGCTGTCAGCTGCTTCATGACACAGCAGCCAGGGTTACAGGTTTGCTCCCATATGGACAGCCTGGCAGTGCAGGGAAAAGCTGCTCTGCTGATACACACCCTGCCTCTGGCCAAAGCTGATCAGAACATAGGCTTTTTCCATGGGCCACAACAGGAGCCAGATAAGAAGTGTGGAGAGTGCAAACTGCTACCAACCTACTTGCTCCACTTCAGGAAAGATAAATCTAAGCCTCTCAGCCTACTTTTAAAGGCTCAGGGCACCAGCTTTCAATACAAATAAAAGTACATTTCAAATCTGTGATGTCTTTTTTACTATTGAAAAGACAGTATTTCACATCATCAGTCAAGGATGTTGACCACTGATGTGTCTAAAACACATAAGCACGAACCAGGAATAAAAATATCTGGAAATGCCTCTGAAGTTATCTCAGCAAATTTTAATTTAAACTTAATTTAGCTATAGAAGTTACCTTGATTCTGGGCTTTACATTGATCCAAAAGATGAGAATTGCTAGAATTATCACAGCCACTACTACTAACATCTCTTTTTCCTGTTTGAAAAGTTGATCTGCTTGGAGTCACCTCTTCTTCCCCAAAAATGTGAGATGCAAAGAAATCTCTCCTATTTGGAGTTTTCTGAGAATTAGAGGAAAGTCTATTTGGGGTCTTCTCCTGTTGCCACGAGAACACAGATGATGATGTCTGATGTCGAGCAATGTCCCGATGATTCATGAGGGTTTGGGGAACAGCCTGGCTAGCTTTCTGTAAAAACAGAAACTCTTTAGAGACCATTGGAAATTGCAATATTCAAGACTATTTCTTTTTTTTTTTTAATGTGGTACTGAGGATTGCATTCAGTACCTCATGCATGCTAGGCGTGTGCTCTACCTCTGAGCCCCAACCCCAGCCCCACAAGACTATTTCTTTTCAGGTAGAATATTTTCAGGTAGAATATAAAGCTAAAATTACAAGCTGTTGACACTTGCATTGCATACCATCAAGTCAAGGAAACCATTAAGTCCCAATTTACAGTGACAGAATATTCTAAATGTCAATCCTTCTTGTCATTGAAGGGGCAAGCCGTATCATCTAAGCCTGACCTATTTCAAAAGGACTTTTTTCTGCATTGCTTATCAACTCCATTCAACATGTGAGTATTTGCTGACATTTTAAATACCAAAATTGGCTTTCCTTTGCCTATCATTGGTCACCTTTCTACAACTTCAGAATCAAAATTAAATATTAGCCTGCAGAACCCTTTCAACCATATCACTTCACCCAAAAATGCTATTTAGGATGTTTTACATTACAGAATATACACATTTGTGAATTATCTACAGTTTTGAATTGCTCTTTCTCACAAATATCAAGACTTGGCTCTAGATGCTACGTTAAACTTTTTATACCAAGAACTTGTTTTTTGCCATAGGAAAAGGTTTAGCGTTGATGAAGATTCACATTCCACATAAAGTAACTATGGGAGAAACAATGTCAGGGGCAGAACAGGTACCAATGACTGAACTGGATGACAAAGCACATGACATTTCTAGGACAAATGAGAGACTTATTACTTTTCATTCATCTTGAGGAGCAATGCCTTTGGTGAACTCAAAACAAGGGTTAAAGGCATGAGAAGGTAAATACTTGTTAAAATTCTAAGAAATAGCCAGGTGCAGTGGCACACTCCTGTAATCCCAGCAACTCAGGAGGCTAAGGCAGGAGGATCAAGAGTTCAAACCCAGCTTCAGCAACTTAGCGAGGCCCTAAGCAACTCAGTAAGGTCCTAAGCAACTCAGTGACACCTTGTCTCTAATAAAATATAACACAGGGCTGGAGTTATGACTCAGTGTTAAGCACCCTAGAGTTTAATCCCTGACACCAAAAAAAAAAAAAAAAAAATTCTATGATATAGGTTGATTGTGATTCTCAAAAGTTAAAGGGGCCTACTTATAAATGCACCCTTAAACTGTTTGCTGAATTATGCCACCTTAGTAAGTTTCTATGTTTATTACATTAAGTTCCTAACTAGGAGCCAGGTGTGTTGGCACACACCTGTAATCCCAGTGGCTTGCCTCAGCAAAAAGCAAGGCACTAAGCAACTCAGTGAGACCCTTTCTTTAAATACAATACAAAATAGGGCTAGGGATGTGGCTTAGTGGTCAAGGGCCCCTGAGTTCAATCCCTGGTACCAAAAAAAAAAAATAGTTCATAACAAAGAAATGTATTGTAAGTAGCAAACTTAGATTTTTTTAAGAAAATGACATCATGTGAACAGAACTGGTGAAGGTAAAATTCAACAGGCATCAGGTATTTTCAAAGTCAGTCCCTGAACTACATGTAGGGGTTTTAGAAACCTGCATTATTTTTTAATTTTATTGACATTGAATAAACCTCTTTGCCATTTTCTGTTTGTTTCTGCATATCAAAATGGAGTGCAAACCCCTCCTCAGCAGCTTATTTTTTTAAAAAATTGAGAAAATTGAGTTGATAACATTCTTCTCTGAAATGAACATGTCACAAATAACATGTCCCTAGTAGCAATCGCATTTCATCAGAGGACCATATAGGAAGCAGCCGCCTCCAGGTGCCAAAGCCAGCCAGTATCAGGAATAACTCTTGGGTCCTGCTCTCTCCAAACAAACTTCTTATCCCTAGATCTTAATAAGGAAATAATTATATGGCTATGGTTCTCCTAGAATTTAAGGACAAATTAACCTCTCTATTTTACTCACTCCTACCTAGTTTTAAAAATAAGAATTAACAGTGCCAATGAGCCAGGAATTGTTTCCAGTATAAGAAAAAAAAAAAAAATCAACTCTACATAAAACAGATTCTTCTCTAATCTTGTTCTATCCTATAATCAAGGATTTCTATGAATGCATATTCTACATTACAGGGCCCATCATTAACTTACTTTAGACTGCAAGGCTTTAACCTCTGCCTCTAATCTTTTTCGTTCTTCAACTTCTTTATTATATTTTTCTTTTAGATCTTCATACTTGGAACCTAAACATAGACAACAAATACTATTTTATTTCAGTCATTGATTTCATGAAGGAATTCACAGATCAATAATCACTGTGATAGTCTAGAAGTAGAGTATCATAGAGCACCAAGTAGAAGGAACATTTGGTTAGGGCAACAGATCAAAATATTGATCAAGTATCAACATACTTGGGAGACACAGGAATGTTCTGAAACAATCTGTTTTAAAACACACCACACAAAGATAAAGTGAAAAGGTGAGCACTTACCCCTATAGCTCAACATAATTCCACAGACGTGCCAATGAATTTTTTTAAACACCGAAATTAAAAACTGAATTCACAGTTGAATTAATTTTTCACAGAATTAAAATCTCAAATTTAAAAATCTGTTAATACCAAGAAAAATAATCTTTACCACTGTAATAATGACTTGGTGTTAGTGGAGTTGCAAAAAGTTTTTGTGGTGTATTGCACAGATTCAGGGAGACATCTGCAGACTGTGCAGCTTGTTGACTTCTTTCAAGTTCAGATTTATACCTGTTAGAAAATAATGCAAAACGTGACAAATCAGTTAGAAGAAAGGCTACAGAATACCAATGTCATACATTACCAGTGGAAAAAGGACTTACAAAGAAACCCATTGTTGAAGAACTACTAACCATAGACATTGAATAAAAATTAATTTAATAAGTGCTAATTATAAATGCAGTAATTCCTCAAAAGAATGGAGTCAAAAGTTACAGAAATATAACTATACGCCAATAATTAAAATGTTATAAAGACTTTAATGAAGATCTGTAATAACCACTACATCAGCAAAGAGTTGGAGGGTTGAGGATATATTACAACAAATTTTATATTCTAGGTCAAAGAAAGAATAGGGACTTGTAAGCTCAGAACTTCGGAAACATGGGGAAAAAATTATATCATTGAAGCAATCACAAATCACAAGAATGGATGATACAACTTATGATATTTAATCATTTCAAAATCAGTCTTGATGTCTAGATCAGGCATTATATGACATTTTTATATAAAAATTAATAATATACACCTAGAAAAGATATGGCTAGAAATAGTTACAAAGAAATGAGTTAAGTAATTTATATATGAATAGAATAATATTCCTATCCTACAAGTAAATTTTAAATACATCTCAGAACAAAATAATCCAGGTTAAAAAAAGGGTTCAATTCTGATGTTAAAGAATTTTCAACTCTTGCAAGTCTCTAATGTCTCAAATTTTGCTTAATGTAAGAAATAAAATCAACACCCTATTAAAATGGCTAAGGATATGCTCTCTTTCCTTGGGTATATTACTCAAAGCAAGGAGTGAAGAAAGTAGTAAAGGAAGTAAGTCAGTGCCCTTAACTTCTCCCAGCTCCAATTCAATCTGGGAAGGAAGAAACACCAATTGAGCTAAAAATAATGACAACTCAGCACATGAAAGTTTACAGTTGGGAAAGCAATGCCCAATAGAAATCTTCTGCTAGTATTTAAAGAGCAACAGCAAACAAGTGAAATTAATTTTTACGTTTTGTTAACTTGCCACTGTGGAGATACTCTGTTTGACTTGAAATTTAAAAATTGAGACATTTTTTGTAGTAAATCTTCAGAACTAAGTACGCAATATACATTTACAACACATCTCAATTAGGAGCACATTTTAAGAGCCATATGTAGCCAGTGGGTACCATATTGGCAGTGCAAGTGTATAGGCTATAAAAGGCGTAACAAGCTGATTCTAGAGACAAATTTTGAAGAACCTTGCAAAACTAATGTTTCTTTTCCCTCTCAAATTCACATCTTACTTCCTCTTCACTATCCTTTCATTTATAAACAAAAAATATATACTTTATCTTAATATTAAGTAAAAATATATCCTACTGTAACATTTTTTTTCCTCCTTCCACCCCAGGTAGAAAAATAAAAGACACCAATAAAGCACTAAATTAAATTGTTTCTACTATGTTGAACCTTTTAGATTGCCAATACCTATACTTTCGACAAATATTCTAAAAGGTTAAGTCTAACTTGTTGAAGACTCTCCGGAAACCTAATCAGTAGTTACTGATAGAGTAAATAAATTCCTGCCATTTGAAAGTTGTCAGTAAGAATCTAAAAATTATATTCAATCTTTTCTGCAATCTATAGTTATTGCACTCATAAATTTTTATAATGTAGAAACCTACATTCAAGTTTCTATACTCTATAGTATGTTGTAAGGGTAAAAGAAATTGAAGTTAAAGCATAAAAGTTAAAGGGTAAAAGATCGGGTGTTGTAAAAGTTTCTAAGCTGCAAGGTCTGAGTTAGCTGTTAAGACAATGCTTAGAACCGCCCAGTAAACATTTCCCCTGATTGTCTGGTTGTTTAATAACTGAAGGGGTCTGTGTGGTTGCACGCAGGCATTGCAGGGCCTGGACCAATCAGTTTAAATGTAACCCCCTCCTTAGGAATGACCTATCACTCCAGCCTGACCTGTTCCCGCCAATGAATGAACCAATCATGTTTAGGAGTTGTTGTTCAATTTTCCCGCGCCTAATGATGATTTGTTCTGATGTATACAAAGCCCTCCGCCCTCCCCAAAAACTGTACTTAAGCAATCCTCAGCCCCTGCTTGGGGCTCTGGGCTGCTTTCTCTTCTTGAGTGGGCACAGAGCCCCAGCATGCTGGTTCAATAAATCCCCCCTTCTGCCAATTGCATGAGTGGTCACTTGGTGGTCTCTTTCTCCGACGTTTCGCGGGACCCTTACATGTATAACCATATAGCTAATAATTATTTTATTTTTATACAGGTTGCCCAGGTTGGCCCTGAACCTGCAATTTTCTTGCATTGGCTTCCAGAGTAGCTGGGATTATAGGCTACCATGCCTGGTAATATTTTTAAACTAAATATACCATAAAAGTGTCCTAACCCCATGAGGACGACAGTGTCAACTTTTTTTTTTTTTTTTTTTTTTGGTACCAGCGATTGAACCCAGGGGCGCTTAATCACTGAGCCACATCTTCAGCCCTTTTTTATGTTTTTGCTTAGAGCCAGGGGATCACTGAGTTGCTTAGGACCTTGCTAAATTGGTGAGGCTGGCTTTAAGCTTGCAATCTTTCTGCCTCAGCCTCCTGAGCTGCTAGGATTACAGGCTTATGCCACGGTGCCAGGTGACAACTATTAAAATGGATAATATTTATAGTTGCTAGATGTCTTGCACAAACCTGGGTGTATATTGGTATTGCTACCAAATGACACTTTGCAATCAAATATAGAAATGCATACAATAGTAACCTTTTATTAAGATGTTAAAAATATAAGCATTTCTATTTCTACCTAAATTACCAAAACCAGTATTTCTAAATCCAGCTCCCAAAATGTGCTTTCCAAAGAAGCAGAGATTCCAGCATAATAAGGTGAGCTTCCTACTTCCCTAACTCCTGTCTTCCAAAACTAATTATCTTTCTTTGATTCCTTCAACAAATATTTGAAGATACACCACTTCAGGTGCTATGGATATAGCACTGAACAAGACAGAAAAGGTCCCTGTTCACCACCACACTGCCAGCAGCCTTGAGACAAAGCCACACACCCTCCCACTCCCCAACTGCCCGTGTCCAGGAGGTACTGGTCTCTCTTCTTACATGATGTGCCACTATATTTTGCATTTATGCTTTGTATATTCTACTCTTTTATAGACATGCTCTTTTATAAATGATGTATAAAATGGTTTTCCACTGTACTCCCTTCTGGATGCCAAGGGGTCCTCTTTTCTCTCCCTTGGTCCAATACATTTTTGTTTCTGAATATGACTCTGTGTGTGTGTGTGTGTGTGTGTGTGTGTGTGTGTGTTTAATCTAAATCTCTCCTCTGTAGTATTTTTTAAATAAATAATTGTTTATAAAATTACTGGCAAAAAAAAAGAAGGTTCCTGTTCTCATAGAACTAAGTGAGATAGAAGTTTATCTTTTTAACATGCAACTTACAAATAGCCATCATTCTACATGAAGAGGAAGAAAAATTAGAAAAACGATTTTTATACAGGAAAATTATCACCTTCACAGAAAGATGAGAGTGATTTTTAAATATTTTAACTTTCAAAAATATTGTTGATATGTAGTTATGAAGCCAGATTTAAAATTAGGTAGTCAGTGTAGTTAGGTAAATCGGGTCTAATATCAAGTAAGATCTAAAATGGAGGCCATGGAATGTTAATGAAGTCCCAAGAAAAGCCCTAGGCCCAAAGTCCATCCCAAAGAAATGTTAATGAACAGCCCCAGCATATTTGAAGATAGCCCATCCCAAAGGAATGTTAATGAAGTCCTTCCTGCCCAGTTTACTTCTTTGGCCCACCTGTGTCCCACCCCTCGGGCCTTCCAACCTACATTCCATCACTGAAAGAATTATAAAAAGGGGAAACAACTGCACTTCCAGGGATTCCACCTCTTGGGTCCCCTTCTTCCTCTGGGAGAAGTCTTTTCTGCTGTCCTTTAATAAACTTCTAATTTCTACTCTGACCTTGCCTCGGCGTGCTTCTCTGGTGTTATTCTTCAACATTGGGGAAGCAAGGACTCATCACCGGTCAACAGTGGTAACAGTTACAATTGAAATTATTATAGCTATGCCAGAAAAATTAATTTCATGATATCAAGGTATTCATTAGTTACAAAGGAAAAAAACAGTAACTTTATAGTAGCGGTCCCGGACCTTTACAAAGGAAGAAACTTAAGTTACAGACATCTGATATGCTATACGGAGAAAAGCACATTGGTACTTCTGCAGTAAAATTCATAACCCCAATCTGATCCAGTGATTCTCAACCAGAGAAAATTTCACTCTTCCAAAGGACATTTAGCAAAGCCTGGAGACTTGTTTGATCATCCCAATGGAATGGAGTAGATGATACTGGCATCTAGTGGTTAGGAGATATGGATGCTGTCCAGTATCCTACAACAAGCAGGTAATCCAGTCCAAAACATCAAGAGGGCTACTGTTCAGAAACACTGATCTAATCAGTAAAAAAAAAACATCAGCCAAACCCAAATTGAAGCCATTCTCCAAAACAACTGACAGGTATTTTTCAAAATATGAAGGTCACAAAAGATAAGGAACCATCACAACTTAGAAGAGGCAAAGAAAACCTCAACTAAATGCAGTGTGGAATCCTGGGCACAGAAAAAGGACATGACTAGTAATACCAGTGAAACTCTAATGAAATCTATAGTTAATAGTACAAAATCAGTGTTATTTCCTGCTTGGGAGTGTACTTTGTTATATAAGGTATTAACAACAGAAGAAATCTGGATAAAGGATATAAAAGAACTCTACTAGGCTTGCAAATTTTTTCAAGTTTCAAGTTTACTTCAAAAATAAGGTGGTGGTTGTTTACTTTTTAATTTCTGTGTATGTTTGTGGAGTCAATGGGACAATGTACTTAAGTCCTTTAAGCTATTATCACTCTGTTGAGGGCCACAGCCGAGTCCTTGCTTTCCATATTGAGGTTCAGAAATCCTCCTATATCGTGCAAACTTTCATTTATTTTATTCCTGTACTTTGATGATTTCTACATTTAATGTCTCTGAGCATCTGGAGTTTATTTTGATGGACATAATGTGTGGATTTCATGTTCTTACCTTCATCATTAGGCATCTTTGAAATGGTCCCACTACCTTTTATGGAATCATTTGGCTTTCTCCAAATAGGGGTGGCACCTGGCATTTTGCCAGAGGGAGTGGTTGAGAGGTGATGCCAGGGAGCCATTGAAATGATGGTTAAGTTAAGCTGTGTATTCAATTGTATATAAACCCCTGCTGTCCGCAGTTCTCACAGGGATTCCTGGGGAGTTCGAGTTGGTGGGTGAAGTTCTGGTGGAGGGAGTTCCAGTTGGAGTGGTGTTCCTGGAAGGGCCGCGTGGGTGGCATTCGCGTGGGTGGCATTCGCGGGAGTTCGGGCAATAAAGGAGTTCCTGTTTGAACCTACAAGTGCCTCATGGCGGCTCGGTTATTTTGTGCCCAGCCAGACTGCAGCATCACTCCTTATTATTTTGACAAAATTCTATCATTAGAACAAGAGTATAGCCTTTCTTAGCTAGTAATGATTAGACTCCATTGAATTTATTTGTATTAACACCTCCAATTGGGGGATTTTTTTAATGAAAGTGGTACTAAACAACTTTTTTATTGCTTAAACTGGCAAACTGATTTTATAATGCTTAAAATGAAAGATGGAACTCTCAGAGAAGAATCTCAGTAGGAACCTCTTCAGGACTTCACTTACTCCCTCCAGCTTAGAACCTATGGTATATTAAACCACTCTCTGTGACTCCTTGACTTAAAGCTCATGAGAAATCTTTTGCTTAGTTTTGCTTTACCCTCAATTATTCCATTGTATTCAATCCCATTATCCTGCCCCAAACAAACTTAAATCAATCTGCCCATTCAGTTTCTCAGCACTTCAGATCCCAGATGCTATAAGAAACCCTCACCTCACCCCACCCTACACACTCCTCCATATTGGTTCTGCTACAAATTTCTAATCTGCAACTTCAACTGGGCCTTTTTTGCTCCTCAATCCTTTCACAATTCCCTAGTTTTAGTTCTCCCCTTCATTCTCTATAATAGTTTTTCCAGCCAGAGAAAACATGAGCCATCAGGATAAGCCATGCTTTCACTTCCTTCCATCTATTAGTGACCATTATTAACAAATGAGCTATTATCCATTATTGTATCATCCCAGTGACCAATATAGCATCTATCGCATGGACCAGCCTAATAAAGTTAAATGAATAAATAAGCAACCATTTGATGAATTTGTATTGAGCCATGTCATAACTGAACTGAATCACTGCTTACTCCACCAGAGGAAAAATATATTTCAAAATATATCAACTATATCATTAAAGAAAATAATAAATGTATCTGATGACATAGAAATAATATTCATATAAATCCCATTCAAATAAATTACCTTTTAAGTTCCTGTTCCAGTTTTTCTATTTGTTTTTTGCCTGCACTCAATTGTCCTTCTTGGAAATTCACTTGTGACTCCTTGACTTGAAGTTCATGAGAAATCTTTTGCTTAGTTTTCTCCAAATTTTCACATATTTCCATCAATCTTTGATTCTCCCTTTTCAGGTTTGTACCCTCGGTTTTTTCATTTTCAACCTAATAGGAATCATTGGGAAGGAAACAGGTCCCTTATTTTGCAAATTTACCAAGTGTACTTGTGGATTTAACAATCCTCTGAGGTAAAGTTGTAATAAGCAAGACGTCAATGTTTCTGAACACAGAAATTTTAGGTCACCACATTCTGAAGCCTATAAACAGAAAAGTTCTACAAAATCACATTTTACACTATCTTTTGGTCAGGGCTACCCCTATTCATCTAGCAAGTCAAGCTTTATCATCGTTTTAAGAATAAAAAAATTACAAATGAACACTATACCTCTCCCTCAGCAATTCATTTTCAAGTCTGGCTAAAGTCAGTTATTGCAAGAAATCAGAAAATTCTCCCACAAGCAAAAAAACAAAATAAACAAAAAAAATTTTAGAAGCAATGATCATACCACTACTTTGTTGGTTAATACAGAGGTACAAAGAAGTACTATTTAAGTTTTCATTTACTAGCCCCGAAGAGAAATTGGGGAATACCAAGATAAAAAGCCCATATCAGAAAGTGGTCTCCATTTTCTATAAAAAGGCTGTAATAATAACCCGATTTGAAGCCAGGAACTTTGGCCTTTGCTGTGAAATGCAACTGCAATTTCCAATTCAGGTTCCCAAACATAGGTTTAAAAGGAACTCAACAGCCCTAAATATCAGCAAATAGGCCGAAAAGGGGGAAAAGATCAAGAAAATTTGAGGCAATTAAAAATGTCTGAAGATATAGTGGGGTTGGGAGGGGGAGCATGGGAAGATTAGACAAACTCTAGACAGGGCAAAGGGATGGGAGGGGAAGGGAGGGGGCAAGGGGGTAGGAAAGACAGTGGAATAAGATGGACATCATTACCCTAAGTACATGTATGAAGACACAAACAATATGAATATACTTTGTATACAACCAGAGATATGAAAAATTGTGCTCTATAAGTGTAATATGAGTTGTAATACATTCTGCTGTCATATATAACAAATTAGAATAAAAAATTAAAACAAATTTTAAAAAAATAAAAAGTCTGAAGAGAAGGAAGGGGATTACCACAAAATCACTTCTAATTTTTTTAAAGTATTTTTTAGACATTGATGCATTGATGCATGACCAATGTGATTCTGCAACCTGTACACTCAGAAAAATGAGAAATTATATCCCATCTGATTCAAATATATGATATGTCAAGATCATTGTCCTGTCATGTGTAACTAATTAAATCAAATTTTTTAAAAAGTATTTTTTAGACATTGATGGACCTTTATTTTATTCATTTATTTATATGTAGTGCTGAGAATCGAACTCAGTCTAGGCAAGCACTCTACTGCTGAGCCACAACCCCAGCCCTCTCTCTAAATTTAAAGGTGAAATAATTAATCCAAAAAACAAGTGAATACTGTCAAATGTCAGTGATACCTTCTGTTTCTGTTTTTGCAGTGCAGCCTCTAGAGTATCAAGTTGAAACTGTCTTTGCTGCTTTTCTTTCTTCAGTTTGTCTAGCTGTCCTTCAAGCTCTTGAATTTTCTGTAGAGCTCTTGTAGGGAGGCCTTCCTTCCATTCTTCCAAAGCCCAGCTCATTCTGTTCTCCTTTCTGTATTATTCCAACATTTATAAGAAAACTGAAAAGAATAACCAGATTGTTGGTCTTACTGCAGTAAAAGGAAACTTAAAGTCAGAGACTACCTCAAAGAATCAAGTTTCAAAAAATGACAACTTTCAAAAGATAATGCAGTGTATTTATCTTCTCCATCCTCTGAAAGGTGACTACCAATAATTCTGATTATGAAGTATATAATACATTTGTTGGGTTTCCCCTTGCTTTTTGTTTTTCTTCTGTCTCAGTTTTGACTTCTTATATGGCTACCTGCTTTCTACTGCTTAGTTTGCTTTCATTACATAAAACATGAATATTTTGCTCTAAGGTTGTTTTCAGGTGAAATATGCCCTACATATAAACAAATAAAGTACAAAATTAATTTGCAAATTCTCTTCTTTCCCTCTTCACATCAATAATTACCACTCACACCTCATCCCGCATCTTCTGGGAAAACTTTCTGAGATAAAAAGGAGCAACTTAGATGATAGAGGGAAATAAACAAGGAAAACTGGTAAGTTAAATGTTTCTCCACTCCAAAGTCTAACACACAGCTATGTAAATATATCTATCTAAATATATTTATATTTATAAATATACTTAATATATGCTACATATATAATTAACACACATTTTGACAAAGTAAGGCATCAGCTCTCAGCCATCTGTACTGACCCACTGGGACAAAAGAAAAAGTAAACCTGAAAAATAAAATTTGAGGAGCATGGTTTGGGTGGGAGAAGGAAGACGGTAGAAGAAAATTCTGTATGTGAAGGTTCCAGCAAGGAGGATTTTCAGGACTAACACATCCTTTCCAGAAAAATGCTTTGTCTTTATATATTAAATATGTACAGGGCACTCTTCATGCCTCAATCACCTAACCCCTGTAAAATCCCCAAGGCAATTCTTTTCTGTGACCCACCCATCCCCAGCTTTTCAGGCCCACATTCACCTTTCCCTTTATCAAAATTCCCCTTCACTAAAAACCCGGAGTCCCCGCCTATGGTCCCGGGGCTGGTTAAGTATTCTGCCTCCGGACAGGGTCCGTGTAATTCATTTCTGGGTCATCACATAGCAGAGCCTGACACACAGATCCTTCCCAATAAATGTGGAAGAGAGGAAAAGTGAGAAGAGGGAGGAGGAACTATCTCCTAACCAACAATAGGCAAACTCCGCCGCCCAGACCAAAACAACAAAGGACTAGGTTCCTATTTCTAAATAGAAGCCATGGTTCCCGGAGAGCTGCTTGAAAATACCTGGTCATCTCCAGTTCTGTTACCTTAAGGAGGAGGAAACCGATTCCCCCAAAGTGCTAGTCCGTGACGGAACAGCTTCTCCGCTCCCTAGTATGAGCCGTTTCAGCCCGAGCCGAGGTGGGCCCAACCCACGAACCTCACCCCACACTCCAGCGCGGTTAGGAATGGGACCGGCCACCAGCACCACAGGGACGCGAGCGCGAGTCAGAGGCAGCCCTACCCAGCATCCGCGGGCAGCAACTAGCGGTCACTGGGCCGGCCACCAGAGCCGGGACGCAGGCAGTACGCTCACCTTGCTACCTTGCTTTAAGGTTGTTTCTAAGGTTGTTGGAAGGAGAGAAAACAATCTCTCAGAGTGTCCGGTTCCGATGCAGCCTCCGCGAGGCTGAAGCCCTGATCCCGATTCAAACTGCCCGCGATCCACTCTCCCACTTCCGGTCCCGACCAAACTCCCCTTCAATTCTATTGGTCACTGTAAGGAGATGTGCACCAATCAGTTTCCGTTCATTCGGCCTGCCGCCTCTGATTGGCTCTTTTGGATGAATTTTAAAAAAACAGCCCTCACTGCTGGTGGTGCCTGCGCCAGGGCTCAGAAGCATTTTTACTGTTGCCTTGGAGACGGAGACCATGTGCTTTTGCTGAAGCTGGACAAATTTTTGAACAGCTACTTCCGCAAGAGCCAGGGAATGTGCCGGCTCGATTAGAAGGGTGTGGGCTATCGCGGACTGACTGCGGGAGGGTGCTGTCTGGTGAAAACTTACACATATCTACTTCTGTATTAAATTTAAGACGTAAATACAAAGTACTAAGCTTGTCATGCATTCTTCAACCAGCGAAAATTCTTAATTCTTTGAGAGAACTATTAGCCTTATTTAAAAGTTAACTGAAGCACGTAGAAGCCAAGTAATTTGAAATTGGATCTGGACAGACAGACTCCCCCTTTTTCCTGCTGACCTCTATTGATCACGTTTTGAAGGGGATGATTCTGAACACTTGCTAACCGGAATTTGAGGGAAAAACATTCCATCAGACTCAAATACTCAGAAATATTGCATCAAAATTGGATGTAATTAATTTCTCCTTTTTATGAAGCCCACTGATTTTGTATATTCTTATATAATTGTTTATTTTCCTATTCAACTACAAGTAAGCTTCTAAACGCAAGAGCAAGCTGTGACTTGCTAAATTAATATACGTCTAATGTGTTGTTCTCTTCAATAAGTTCCAAACACTACCTTTCATTAAAGTATTCCTAGAGCCTAGTCTGCTCCAATTCAAAAGGCATTTTCTTTATGAAAACTCTCTGTCCCGGCCCACCCCTTAAAAATAGTTATTTCCTAGTTCTTTCCTGATACTTGGCTATACTTCAGTTTTAAGTTTTTTGACATGTCTTATATTTATGGCCATAGTTGGTTCCTCCATCAGACTCAAAAATTCCTTTTGAGTAAAATCTGTTTTATTTTTGCACGTATATTAATTTAAAAAACATCTTCTTTGGAGATAAAACTGCCATCTGAAGAAAGATCAAGTTCCCTGAGATCTTTGAATCCCCAAGAGGAGAACAGGGAACACATGGAAGAAGAACTTTTGTGGTACACAGTTAGATCAGTCTAGTATCTGGTAGTTCTGGGATTTGACCCAAATTCTAGTTCCAATACCAATTGCTATTTCATTGCCTCCTACAGTAATTTTTCAATTATTTATTAGCTGCCTAAGGAAAATAAAAATGGAAAGAAAAATAATAGAAGATTTTAAAGGTTTGAATGCACAATGTTCATTTTATTCATTACTTAGAAGATATTTATCTAGGGGCCACTGAATAACCAAGCCTTGTGCTGCATTCTAGAATAAACAAAAATAATACATTCCCTTCTTGAGCAAAGGAATCAGGTGACAAAACTATTCTAGTAATTTCTTTGATATTTCTTTGTCTTCAATTGTATAGTTCTCGTTCCACAAGCAAAAACATTTTGAAGGCAATGCTTATACCACTACTTCATTGGTTTTAAACTATTTAATGTGGTTCTAAATGTCACGGAGGCTTTATTTATTTCTCCAGTTTTTTTCTTCTCCAGTCTACATTTCCTTTTAGATAGGATCTACTAATGTTTTTTCAGGTTTACTGATCTTCTCTTTTCTAATATTTATTCTGCTGCTCATTTTGTCCACTGAATTTTTACTTCCAGCTCTTGACTTATTATCTTGTCGGTTAAGATTCTCATTTCCTGGGTTTTTTTTCCATTTTTATAGAGATTTTTTAATTGGATGCCAGATATGGTAAATTCTACATTTTTAATTTTGTTTTATTGCTCGAAAGAATGACACATGTAATTCTGACAGGTTACTCAAGATTTAGTTTATTTTGTAAGTTGTTATTAAATTTTTTTAATATTTATTATTTTTTAGTTGTAGTTGAACACAATATCTTTATTTTATTTTTATGTGGTGCTGAGGGTTGAACCCAGGGCCTTGCACGTGCTAGGCAAGCGCTCTACCGCTGAGCCACAATCCCAGCCCCTGTTTTTAAATTTCATAAAGATAATTCTGAGAGTAGCCTCTCTTCTAGGGCTATTTATGCCATTTCTTTCTTTAATATTTTTTTTAGTTGTAGATGGACACAATACCTTTATTTTATTTATATATTTATTTAATGTGGGGCTGAAGATCAAGCCCAATGCCTCACTCTATTTAGGGCATTTGTAAGACATGTTTCTTCTGGGTTTCTATTGCACTTCCCCGTGTAGTTAGCAAGTTCTTTCCATTCTTGGTTGATGGGAACTCGGACAACCTGTAGTCCTGAATGAGCTCTTTGAATGTGTGACTCACAGCTCTCCCCCAAATTGTTCTTTTCCTGACAGTTGTTGTTTTCCAAACTTCACACAGAATGCGCAGATATGAATGTGCAGATATATATTCAAAGACTCAGGAGACCCACATCGGATTTCCTAGGTTTCACCTCTGCATCACTGCTTCCTCTCTGGTCCTCTTTTCTATAAATCTCACCTTCTGTGGCCTCCCCCAAATTCTGACTTATATATCCTCTCCTTTGGCTCTAGCAGTATTGCAATCTCTATAACCATCAATAAATTTAATTCTCAAATCTGCATTTCTAACCCAGGTCTCCTCTTAAATTTCATACTTGTGTATTCAACTATCCATTCTGAATAAATAACATCCCAATTCACTCAGCTGCCCAAGATGGAGACTTTACAGTCACCCTTGTCTGCTTCTTCTCTATCATATCAAGACTGACCCCCACAAATATCCCCAAATCTGTCCTGTGTGCTCCATTCTTACTGCTCCGTACATAGTCCTACCTACCATCAATTCTTTGTTACTGCAAAAGCCTCCGGGTTGGTCTTACAACTGAGATTTTATTACTTTAATTTAGGACTTTGATATGAAAGAGATGAGACCTAAATTGAAAATATTCAAATGTGTCCAAATCAGCTCCTTTCATGATGATTTTTCTAGTCAAGACTCTGTAATCCCTAACCCACTTTCCTTCCTTGTCTCTATACCTCTCCTTATGCCAGGAAACAGCTTCTGAAATAGTTACTGAAAAAAACTTGTGCTGGCTGAAATCAGGGATGTATAGTATGAGAGGAGATCTTAAGGACATTGGGAAGCAAGGAATTATAAAATATAGAGCTGGTAGGTTAAGGCTTATAGGCATGGGAGAACTCTCTCTCTACAGGGGATTTAACATCCTGGCAAGGGCACCTGGAGCTGGTACTATGAGGATGGCTCCCTACCACTTGAACCTGAAGGTGACATTTAGTGAGGTTGAGATAATAGAACCATATTTAAGAGTACTGAAAGGATTATAAGTCTCAAGAAAATAGGAAAGTTAGACTGGATTTATTACCTAAGACCACCACCTGATTATCATTTCTAGGAGGGCCTAGAGAACAATGCCTTCAATAAGACAATAAATAACATTCTAGTAAGTGGAATACCAATGTCTTTAAGAAGTGTAGGGCTGGGAATGTGGCTCAAGTGGTAGCGTGCTCACCTGGCATGCGGGCAGCGCTGGATTCAATCCTCAGCACCACATACAAATAAAGATGTTGTGTCCACCGAAAACTAAAAAATAAATATTAAAAAATTCTCTCTCTCTCTCTCTCTCTCTCTCTCTCTCTCTCTCTCTCTCTCTAAAAAAAAAAAAAAGTTTAATGGTAGCTAACCTCTGTAGGCCAGGACTGACAATAGGACATGTTACTATGGAACTGGGCACCGAAGTGTTGAGGTGGAAGATAGGATTCCAGAATGTCCTAGACCAGGACCAGTATTTAACCATCTTGTCAAAACAAAATGAAAGTTATTTCTACAATGTACAACACAACTGGAGTAGAAACTAGACAGTAAGGACCTGTAACTATGGTTAATAGATTATATTGTGTTCCTAGGAAAAGAGAGAGTTGAACAGCATATTTGAGTTTTGCTTGATTTATGTAACCAGAAAAACTCATACAATGGCCCAGAAGAAAGCTGAAAGCCACTATAATGCAAAATCAATTAAGCATCTTGTGCTTGGCCATATCATTTGGATGATCTAACAATGATAGTATCAGTTAGGCTTCCATTTCTGTGACCAAAATACCTGAAAAGAACAACTTAGAGAAGAAAAAATTTATTTTATTCACAGTTTCAGAAGTTCAGTTCATGGTGGGCCAACTCTATTGCTCTGGGCTGAAGTTGAGGCAGAACATCATGGTGGAAGGGTATGGTGGAGTAGTGCTACTCCATTTTTCATGGCAGCCAGGAAGCAAAGGCGGGGTGGGTAGAGACCACAGGGAAGATGAACCCTCTCAAAATAGGTCTGCAGTGATGCACCTCCTCAAGCCAAGCCCCACCTTCCTATAGTTAACACACAGTTGTTCCATTCGAACTAGAATGGACTGGTCAGGTTTACAGCTCTCACAATCCATTCATTTCACCCCTGAACATTCCTGTATTAACATGGGAGTTTTGGGAGGGACATCTCACATTCAAACCATAACTGATGGCAATAACCATGGAAAGGTTAACCCCTCCAGCAAGCTTTAGTAAAAGATCTTTTACACAAATTCTCAAGTATTCTGGAGCAAAGACATGTTTTCTCTATTATAGAATGACTTACCATTTAAAATGCAGCACCTATTGTGCTACTGGGCCTTGATAAAAAACTAAGCACAGACTGTGGAACATTAGATATGTAAACAGAACTGTCTATCACTGTGTGTTGTCAAAACCACAATGTCAGAGGTTCTCATGAGGCCAGCAATAAAGCATCCTATAATAAGGCTCAAGCAGGTCCAAAGAACTTACATAAATAGGTAGCCACAAATCACATCTACTGTTTCTGTCAATGTACATTTATGGCCTTATGGTGGGCTCCCCAAAACTAGCCCACAAAGAAGTCATCACAGATGAGATGACTTAGTATATTGGTATGCCCTAGAAATAGACTGTTGCTCTTGCAGTACTACTCCAGCAGGGCAACTCCACCAGACAGAGCTGTGAGCAGAACAGTCGATTAGGTATTGCATACTGTAGTTTGAGTTCAGAGTGTACTCCTGGGAAATGATTGATTTCACTGATAGGTCAGAGATGTGGAAGGAACAAGATTAAATTATTGGAGCCATAGAGTTTGAGAGGACTATGGATAGACCTTAAAGGAATTAAAGGAATGGGAACAACATATGTAAGCCTTTCTGTCTTATGTCAGTGCCACCAGAGAACATCCACTATAGAGGAGCAGGAAACAGATGAATGGATAAGGTGATTTGTTGGATTTTTCAGAGGATGTCTTCAGTCACCAACTCATCATCAGAGTAACTATGGTATTAGGGGTGGTGGGTATACATGAGCCTAAGAGCGTGATCTCCCTTTTACCAGACAGGCATCGCCACTATCTCTGATAAATAGCCATGTTGTTAGAAGACTAACACTAAGCCCTCAGTATGGAACCATCCTAAGTAGAAATAGCTCCTTCATGGCAATTCAATTGCATGAGATTCCTTCTACCCTAAAAGAATTGATATCTACTTTTTCTTCAATGCTGTGTAGGTACTATTCTCTGAAAATTTAGAGAATATCTAGTATAGGCCTATGGGATCCTGCATACTATTATTGCTTTGGACCAAGAGACCCGTTTTATTGAGAAATATATACATGACCATAGGTATCATTTATTCTACCATATCCTGCTTATTTCCTGAACATAGCTGGTCTGACAGTGTTGTGTGTTGGATTGTGTCTTGTATAAATTCACATCCTGAAATCCTAACCCCCAGAAGGTGACTTAAATTGAAAACAGGGTAGTTGCAGATATAATTAGTTACAATAAAGTCATTACAATGGACCCTAATCAAATATGAATATGTCCTTATAAAAAGAGGGATGTTGTGGTTCAGTGATAGAGTGCTCACCTAGCATGCCTGAGGCACTGGGTTTGATCTTCAGCACCACATAAAAATAAAATAAAGGTATTGTATGCACTTACAACTAAAAAAATAAATATTTTTTTAAAAAAGAGGGATGTGTGAATACAGAGACACTGGGATAATACCATGTAAAAATTATGGTTATACTGCCACAAGACAGGGACACCAAAGGCTGCCAGTAAACCATCAGAAGCTAGGCTACAGGCTTGGAAGATACTGCTTTATAGCCCTCAGAAGGAACCAATCCACCAACACCTTAATCTCAGACCATCTTCCATATCTGTAAGACAATTTCTATTGTTCTATATCTACCCAGGTTTTGGAACTTTGTTATAGCAGTCCTGGGAAGCTAATACAAATACCAAACTGAAATGCTTTATAAAAGACTCAATTAAGACATCAGTTCAGTGATAATATCTCATAGAATAGGGAGCTATCCTCTATGATGCACTAAAAGCATTGAGCCAGTATTTCAAATAATGTCCCCAATAGCCAGAATATACAGGTCTAGAAACCAAAAATGGAAGAATTGACTCTTCTCACTATTGCTCCAAATAACCCATTTGCACTTCTCTCTTTTTTGGGGGGAGGGGAGGGGGGCTTGGGGTTACAGGGATTGAACTCAGGGGCACTCTCAAATACTGAACGACATCCCCAACCCTATTTTGATTTTATTTATAGGCAGGGTCTCACTGAGTTGCTTAGTGCCTCAACATTGCTGAGGCTGGCTTTGAACTCACAATCCTCTTGTCTCAGCCTCCCGAGCCGCTGGGATTACAGGTGTGTACCACCTCGCCCAGGCATTTGTGCTTCTCATTCCTTCTACTCTAGGATCCACTGAGTAAGGGGAAGAGTGCAGAACTTTACTCCTATGACAAAAAGTGTTCCACAAAACTTGAAGCTACACCTTTTTCTGATTTTCTTATGTGGTGAACTAGTAGGCAAAGAAAGGAGTTACAATACTGGTGAGAGGTTGATCCACCCCGATTATCATGAAAAGTTAGGCTCACTACTGTTACCACTGTTGACCAGTGACGAGTCCTTGCTTCCCCAATGTTGAAGAATAACACCATAGAAGGATGCCAAGGCAAGGTCAGAGTAGAAAATTAGAAGTTTATTAAAGGACAGCAGAAAAGACTTCTCCCAGAGGAAGAAGGGGACCCAAGAGGTGGAATCCGTGGAAGTGCAGTTGTTTCCCCTTTTTATAGTTCTTCCAGTGATGGAATGTAGGTTGGAAGGCCCGAGGGGTGGGACACAGGTAGGCCAAAGAAGTAATCTGGGCAGGAAGGACTTCATTAACGCTTCTTTGGGATGGCCTTAGGGCCTAGGGCTTTTCTCTGGACTTCATTAACATTCCATGAGTTGTCCAGTGTTTCTCTGAATTCATTTTCAGCATGGCCTCCATTTTAGATTTCACTCCATATTAGACCCGATTTACCTAACTACACTGACTACCTAACTTTAAATCTGGCTTCACTACTACAAAAAGGGGACAAGAAAAATGTGTCTAGAACTCAGGAGATCATTGGGGTACTCCTATCTGCTTTTGTGTCTAGGAAAAACAATGAACAAGCAATTGCAGTTACTATAGCTCAACAGGGCAAAGCAACCCAATGCCAGAACATTCTGGGATGAAGTTCTGGGATCCCTGACCAAGCAAATAAATTAGACCAGCTGACATTGGCCCAGGCTGGGGAAATCTAGGATGAGTGGTAGAAAAGACCACTAGGAATATGAAGCATAGCTTTGGGAGTTGTTATAATGGCAGAGCCATAGCTAATTCCATCATTTTTTTTCCCCTTTTGATGCCAGGGATTGAACACAGGACTGCTTAACCACTGAGCCGGTAGTTAAGTCCTTTTTATTTTTTATTTTGAGAAATCGTCTCGCTAAGTTGCTTAGCACCTTGAGAAGTTGCTAAAGCTGTCCTTGAACTTGTGATCCTCCTGTCCCACCCACCCCACACTGAGCCACTGGGATTACAGGCATGCACCCAGAGCACCTGGCTCAATTCTCTTTTAATAAGTGTTTTTTAGAGATTATGGCTACCACCACCTTGACAATACAATGAAAAAAATGAACTCAATATAGGGGCAAATGGATCTGAACAGGGGAGGTGGTGGGCTATAGCTCATAAAGACATTCCGTTGACCTACCTGTGACTTCAGCCACAGGTGTGATGGACAGTTCTGTGGAGACTCAGACTATTCATCCCTCAAGTTCAATTTATGGATCTCTCAGTGTTTCTGCTCCAGGCTTTCTCAGAAGTGGAGGGCGCCATCTTGTCCAGCACCCAAGCACAGTCAGGAAGTGTGGGGGCAGTTATGACTTCCAGGGGCGAACCTCAACAAAGGAGGTCAAGAGCCAGTGGATAAACATCCTAACCTTCCATCCTCCACATTGACAATTCTGAGAGATTCGGAAGAATCAAGCCCAGTACCTACTGCAACAATAGTACTATTGCATCCTGATATTGACTTTTCCTCCTTCCCAGTCTCTCTCTCCCTGCTCACCACTTTGGTTCCTGAAATCATCACTCAAATAAACCACCAAATCAACTATTTCCATCTGAGTACATTTGACTTTTGTTTGGGAAGGAACCCAAAGTAAACAGAAGGCTTCTTACACCTATGCTGCATGAATTTCAGCAAGCAAAAATATACATGCTGCTTTCCCAAATGTTGTAAAAACTTCTATTATGTACATGGAACCTCAGTTACTGACATGGGAAATTAAAAGTGTCATCATCATGGGACTGGCCTGCATGGTGGTTTCTGACCAGAAGTTTCTGTAGGTAAGGACCATTCTCTAGTGCTTGTTTTGTACATGTCCCTAGACTCCTTTTGAGTATAGAATAAGGAATTTAACGCATTCTTTGGGGCAAGAATTTATTTTCAAAGCTTGATATTAGGGAACTTCTAGGAAAGTCTTGGGGATAAAAGTTAAATATTCAAATGATATGATTTAAATGAATTTCCTTACAAAAGTAAAGTTCAACATCTCAGTAGGTTTTGGGTAAGTTGATTACAAAGCATGTGAACACTACTTAGTGGTATGACCAGAAGCACAAGAAAAAGGATCAACTTTTTAAGAGCTTTTTCTATTCCCACCACTAGGTGATTCTCTATACCTAAGAAAGGCTTTGAAAGTAAACTTCCAGTCCCACATCCTGCACTCTTTCTCTCTCCTGCATTTTCTCTTCTTTCACTCTTCTGCTCCTGCTCCCTCTCTTTTTAAAATCACATTTGCTTATTTAAAGGACAGAAAAATTAAAAAAAAAACACACACACAATGGCTCATAATCCTACTACCTACTTAATCTTCCTTACTAACAATATAATAAAATAATAAGATGATAAGAAATTTCAAACACTCAAAAAAGAGATAAATTTGGAAAACTAGAATGAATATAGGACATTCACTAGTCTAAATCCTCATTTTTTTAATATTTATTTTTTAGTTTTAGGTGGACACAATATCTTTATTTCACATTTTATGTGATTATAAGGATCAAACCCAGTGCCTCATGTATGCTAGGCAAGCACGCTACCACTGGGCCACAACCTTAGCTCCACTAAATTCTCATTCTATAGCTGAAGGTAGTGAGATTAAGATTTTTGTAATTCATACAACTAGTTACTGACAAAAAAGAAAAAGAAAAGGAAAAGGAAAAAATAGTTTAATAGATAAAATATCATTCTGGAATCAATTACTTTACAGAAATTTGGAACACTTTCTTAATATTCTTGCAGTAGAGATTTTTATGAATGAAGTAAAATAATTTACATTTTTAAAAAATTTCAAAGGCTGGGAGGTGTATCTCAATGGTAGAGCATGCATTTAGCATGCACAAGGCCCTCCTGAGTTCTATTACATGTACCACAAACAAAACCAAAAAATCTCTAAAAGATTTCAGTTGCATTTCTTAGGAAAACACTTACCTAATGCCCATAGCTTCCAAAATATTTAAATTATTTAAAACACAAATGTTTTAAAGAAAAAAATGTTTATTACATTTTTTAAAATTTTTAGTTAGAAACCTGATTTTCAAAGAAAGTGGCTTTTACAAGTCCAAAAAGAAAATAATATAATCAAAAATGAACCTGCCAACTTGTCGGACAAGTTTGCTGAAAGAGATGACAGTTTTTATCATCACATGACTGAGTTAAAGATCAATTCGTCTCTATATTACTTTCAATAATCATTTTGATCTAGGTACTAGACTAACCCTGGATTAAAGTACATGATTTTTCTGAGCACTATGATCAGGTGGCTTGACACCTCAGAATAAAAGGTGAGAGAATTACTTACACCAGGAATAAACTTTAGTGTCCCTAAGGATAACATGGAAAGCAGTTTTAAAATGCTTAAATCAGGTATAGTGGAGCATGCCTATAATCCCAGAGACATCGGAGGCTGAGGCAGAAGGATTGTAAATTCAAGGCTGGACTCAGCAACATAGCAAGGTTCTAAGTAATTCAGTGAGACCCTGTCTCAAAATAAAAAAATAAAATAAAAAGGATTGGAGAGGTGGCTCAGTGGTTAAGTACCCCTTAGGGTTCAATTCCTGGTACCCTCCCCCCCCCAAAAAAAATATATATATATAAAATAAAATGCCTACTTTGAAAGCATACCTAGTTCTGGTTGAGCAGGTGGGATAGTGTACTAAACTCCATTTTATGAAGCACATGGGAGCCCAACAGAGAAGGTGTACATACCTCCTATTTTACCTCAATTTTCCTAATACCTCTCTGATTTTCTAGAGTTGTTGTTTGTTTCTTTTTGCAGTACTGAGGATGAAACCCAGAGCCTAGACCATGCTAGGTAAGAGCACTACCACTGAACTACCTGCCAGCCCTTTTTATTTTGGGACCAGGTGTTGCCAAATTTCCCAGGCTGACCTTGAATTTATGATTTCCCTGCCTCAACCTCCAGAATAGCTTGGATTACAGGCATGTGCCACTGCATCTAGCCCATCATTATTATTTTAATGAAATATTATTGTTCTTAGTGGCATGGAAGCAAGCAAGGATGAGTTTAGTGATCACTTTGTACTTCTATATGCTACCATAATCTCCTCTATTTATGTGTGTGATACATGTGCTACAAACTGAGTTTAGCATGTGTTGAATCTGAACTATCAGTGACAACCCCTCTCACTCTTCCCAAACCTTTCTTGACATGGGTAGGACAGCATACAGCATGCTTGTTGATAAAATGTGGTGCCTCCAGGTAGCTTGGGACAACTCACTAATGTGACATGGAGAAGTGGTTGTGGCTGCTGCCCCTGCTGGCTACCTGTTGTATGACTCACTCTCCCTTGGTCTCTGGTGGGGCCAGTGAGATGATGAAGCCAGTTCAACAATGTGAAATGTGAAATGTGGGAAATTAGAAAAGTTGGTGAATAACAATAGGGTGTTGTGAATGACCCTGGAAAATAGGTTTTGTCATGTACTAGATAGGGTAAATCTATAACTACTTATTTTTTGGTAAACTTGTTGAAAATTTTGTAATGAACCCTCCTCTGATCCACAAAGTGCTCAAGAAACAAAACAAAATAAAAATGCATGTTTAAGGGCTGGGATTGTAGCCCTGTGGTAGAACACTCGCCTAATTTGGGTGAGGCCCTTGGTTCCATCTCCAGCATTGAGTTGGGGCAGAAACATATATGTTTAAATGAAAATTTGAGTAAAGAATTTTCATTTCTCAGTAAAGTTGATAATGAATATATAACATACATAAAATGTTTATCAACGTTTACTACCCTCCATGAGGGCTGTAGTGATAAAAATAAGAAGTTAAATATCCTAAAGAAGTTCTAGAATTTCTTACAAACCTTAAATGTTATTTTAATATTTTCTTGGACAGGTATGAAATATGAAGCAAAAGCTGTTGATGTGTTTTTGTTTTTTTTTAAGAGTGAGAGAGAGAGGAGAGAGAGAATTTTAATACTTATTTTTTAGTATTTGGCGGACACAACATTTTTGTCTGTATGTGGTGCTGAGGATCGGACCCGGGCCGCACGCATGCCAGGCGAGCGCGCGACCGCTTGAGCCACATCCCCAGCCACGATGTGTTTGTTTTAATTAGCAGAACTCTACAAACAGCTATATGATTCCTATTTTTTTGTGTCACCAGATGCTTCAAATTAAATACTAGTCAATTCCCATATTTGCTCAATTTTTTCATAAAATCCATGGAATCAAAGCTTTTGAAAGTTAATCAATTGTAACTATTACAGATTCAGTAGGAAAAGTAGAACATTGAAGATAAAATTGTTTTGTGAGGATTCTATGAACACATTTTCTGATGATGCAAATATTTTATTCCTTGTCAGTAAATTTTCTGCCAAATTAGAAAGCTACAGTGCAGAGATGTTCTATGAAGATTTTAGACTTGCAAGAAAACTTAAACAGGGAGATATTGAAAGTTATCCTATAAGAGCAAGGAAGAATTAAATGAGGAGATTTAATTTTGAAATTCCATAATTGTGCCGTAGAATATATAAATTTGTGAAATAGTTTTTTGATGGAGTTCCTTGTTTTTATTTTGTAAATTTGTATTCTTGGGCTAAAGCTGTGGCTCCATGGTAGAGCACTTGCTTAGCATGCAAAAGGCCTTGATCCCCAGCATCATTAAAAAAGAAGAAGGAGAAGGAGAATGAATAAAAAGAAAAGAAATTTTAAAATGTATATTCTGTAGCAGAATGGAATGGAAGAATTTGAAAAGTTAAAAAATTTGAAGCACGTATACACAAAATATTTTAAAGAAGTATAGAGACACCTTATTGATGTTTTGTCTTAAAAAAGGTGTTCATTGGGCTGGGGTTGTGGCTCAAGCGGTAGCGCGCTCGCCTGGCATGCGCGGGGCACTGGGTTCAGTCCTCAGCACCACTTAAAAATAAAATAAAGATGTTGTGTCCACCGAAAACTAAAAAATAAATATTAAAAAATTCTCTCTCTCTCTCTCTCTGTCTCTCTCTCTCTCAAAAAAAAAGAATGTTCATTAACAAAATCTAATATAAATGGAGGCAAACAGAGGATATCTGTGAAAACAACTATACTGAAATATTTGTGCATTTCAAAACAGAATAGAATTGAGAATTTCCTCTGTTTCACAGAACTTGTTCTGTGTTTACCAGAGAATAATCTCTCAGGTGAATACACTGTGGGTTATAGAGTCAATTGAAATTTATGGGAAAAAAATTAAAACAATAAAAACATATTGGAAAAAATGTACCACAGAAACATCTCAGTAATTGGGTCCTATCAGCAAAAAAAAAAAAAAAAAAAAAAACACAGCTAAGAAACCAAATAAAGTGCATAAATATGTACCAATGACAATTATTCTATTTTTTAATATTCAGATAATCAATATAAATATAATTCAAGAGGGTAGAGTTGTAGGTCAGTGGTAGAGCACTTGCCTAGCATGTGTGAGCACTGGGTTTGATTCTCAGCACCACATACAAATAAATAAATAAAATAAAGGTCCATCAAAAAAAACATGATCAGAGCCTGGCGCTTGTAATCCCAGTGGCTTGAGAGGCTGAGGCAGGAGGATCACAAGGCCAAAGTCAGCCTAAGCAAAAGCAAGGCACTAATCAACTCAGTGAGACCATGTCTCCAAATAAAATACAAAATAGGGCTGGGGTTGTGGCTCAGTATTCGAGTACCCCTGAGTTCAATCCCTGGCACCCCCCACCCCCCCCAAAAAAAAAAAGATTCAAAAGTTTTGCTTTAATGTACATGGATATGTGGTCTTCAAAAACATTTGGGTTTTCAAAAATGTTTTTTAATGAAAGTATTTTATAGATCCAACAATATAAATATTTTTTGTTGGTAAACAAATGTTACAAATATAAATTTTTAATAATTTTAGTCTTTTCTTTTATTCTCAAATTGTCTTAATTTGGCACCTAAAGTGTATAGTCACCCTATTTGAAGCTCAAATTTGAGAAACAATTAAATCCTTTATGCCCCAAATCGGTAAGAATAGTTCTAGAATATTTTTAAACGAATTTGGGTCAAGGTCCTTCTATTTAGGATACAGGACATGGAAAAGAAGGACCAGAAAATGTAACATTTTAAAACTGTCTCACCAGGCATGGTGGCACACATCTGTAATCCCAGCAACTCTGGAGGCTGAGACAGGAGGATCACAAGTTCAAAGACAGCTTCAGCAATATAGCAAAGGTCCTAACACCGAGTGAGACCCTGTCTCAAAATAAGAAGAACTGGGGATGTGGCTCAGTGGTTAAGTGCCCCTGGGTTCAATCTCTTGTACCAAAATAAATAAATAAAATAAAATAAAAACTGTCTCAGTTGATTCTAAGCAAAATAGAATCATATGAATCATATCCTACCTGCATATGAAGGTACATAGTAGAACTTGCTGAATTTCAAGAAGCAGGTAGGGTGATCAATCTGACAATATGCCTGGGATGGAGGAATTTCCCTGGACATCAGGCTTTCAGTGCTAAAACTGAGAGATTCCCAAAAAACTAGGGATGGTGGTCTCCCCACATCTATTACATGACTTCATACCTCCATGTGTTTAAGGGAGGGGAGCCCGTGAGCCATGGTTTCAAAAGAGGTGCTCTTTACCTCTGGTATATTGCGAAATAAATAGGCAGCAACTCAGGGATTCCCTTGTATTGCAGTTCTCTCTTCTCCAACCAGAGAAAAACCCTGACAAATATCTGGTGATATTCACTTCCTTTCCCTTCCTTCCCAGGGGTGTCTTGACTGAACCTTCATCCTCCCAGCCCTAAAATGCCCCCTGTCTACACAGCATGGGGTCCTACCTGACTTCACAGAGACTCAGCTCTCAGTGTGGCCCCCAAAAGGCTGAGCTTCAAACCTTCACACCTCATTCAGTGCTGGGCACATAAGAGCTTCCAAAGAAAATATGTAGACTTTCTGAGTGGTGAACTGAAAAGCCCCAAAGAGTAGGAAATCATCAGACTATACTCTCCCCGCTATTTGGTAAAAGCCGGGAGAGGAATGGGAAAAACGTTGGAAAATAATCATTTTCCTTTCTGCCCTGCCCAAGAGCTCAGTGGCCAAGGTGAAGTGCAGATGAACCACAAATAAACTGAGGAAAAACTTCATCTCTCTCACCTTAGTCTCTTGGAAATTGAAAAGGCAAGAATAGCTGAAGGAACCTAAGTTCTCTCCTAGCTGATCTCTACTGACCAGATGCCTAAAAGATAAAGGGCATAAAATTATTTATTGTATTCCCTTCTAGAAGAATTTGCTTCTGGGATTTAAGAATCAGAAAACAGGACCACTTCAATGTATAGAAAGCAATTAGTCACACTTTTCAGATTTGCTGATGATTCTTTTATTACCAAGTGAAAAGGCATGATTTCTGAAAAATTCAAATATAACAGAATCTGTATTCAGGACATGTAAAGGCAACCTGCTGACCACTGCAGTTGAGAAGTGCTATTCTTACCTTCTAGATTTCTTGGCAGCCAGGAGGCAGCACAGCCCAGAGATGGAGACATCAAAACCAAGAACAGCTTAAGTGCTACAACCGACCACCTGTGAGACACTGGGCAACTTCTCTTCACCTTTCTTCACCTAGTAGGTAGGGTAGTTATAAGAATTATGCAAAAGAATCAATGTAAAGCCCTTAGCACAAAACCACATGGTAAATACTCACAATATAACTATTGGTACTTATTGTTCTAGACAGATTGTGTCATCTAATTGCCTACAATTTCTGCTAGAAGGACTAAAGTAATTTTTACACCCCATAATAAGTTTATAAGGTATATTAATCACAGAAAAGGTCATACACTGAGTTAGATGTTGCCTAATTTGATGAGTCAGATTGTTTTCTTTTTTTTTTTTTTTTTCACTTCTATGTTGAAAATAGAAATTTAGGTCAAAGTTCTGCTTGAGGCAGAAAACCTTCTTCCCCTGATTACCTGTCTGAAATGAACAAATAACCTCTCTTAATGTCTGGCCACCTATTCAGCTCCACAGCTGACGTTGACAGATTTCCTTTGAGAAGCTGAGGTAGGAATTTAAAGACAGAGTCTGGATATGGCTCTGAAACCAGGTAGCGTAGATTAAATTTTAGACACAGTCTCTTTATCTCCAAACCCACCAGAAATGAAAAATTTTAAAACCCATGACTGGGGATATAGCTCAGCCGTAGAGCATGTACCTAGCATGCACAAGACCCTGGCTTCCACCCACAGCACTGCAAAAAATAAATAAATAAATAAATAGAACAAGCAAACAAACAAAAACCCACTCAGAACTCCAGAATTCTTCAGCAGAATTAATAGATAATTTATGATGTGGAGAGCTACTCTACATAGTACTCATTATTACACTCCACCCATGGCCAGTGTCCGGAAAAGCTTCCTATCCAACAACACAGCTGATGGGGATCATGGGGTGACTAGGAATAGCCAAGGTGATCTTCCTACTGAGAAGACCTAATCCAAAAAATTCTCTAATAGGCTTCTAGATTGCTAATAATCATTCAGCACTAATTTAGCAGTAAATGAGCATTTATTTAATTAACCCAAGGTCCTAAGGAATCCTGAATTGACTCGAGAAAGGTGAATTAGCTATTGTCACCATGACGAAGCGACCTAACTTTAACAAAACTTGCAAATTTTCATTTTCCCTGGTGCATGAAACTGGGTGCTGGCTTAATAACCTTGGGCCATCATGTACTGTAACATGTTGGCTCATGCTGGGTGGCAACAGGTTTGTTTTTCACGATTATGTAATCTGAATTCCTTTTCCAAGAAGGGATTTGAAAATGAGTTGGCTTGCCAGCAAACATAGAGTCTAAGGGCACACATGGGTTAACCAGAGTAAACGCAGAACCTTCCTCTCAAACTGCCACCCCTTTCCCACCCCTCTACCAATTGGTGAACTATAAATCAAGTGTGACCCATGAGAAATGTTGTCCAGTAGCTGGCTGAGGTTTACACGAAGCATCAAAATGCCCAGTAGGGATTTTTAGGGAGGATATTTGATCTGTTGGAGTCTTAAATAGCAACCTAATCAGATTGGCAATCTAGGCAATTTGTACACTAGGACCATATTAAATTGGTTTTTAAAAACTAATATGGTATTAAAATATTATGTAAAAGGCACATATTAGAGTGGATTCAAAGACTTTAGGTTCTAGGCAGGTATTTATGGGTTAGAAATGCTGTTTCGAAGAGAAGTTCACATTGTTCTTAATTTCCCTAACAGAGCTTAAACCACAGCAAGTAACTACTTGGAGTTCTGCATTCCATATTCCTGCCACTCACAAGCAAGCTTCCTGTTCCTTCTCAGCTGGCAGACCCCCAAGGCCAGACAATGAATGGTTTGATTCTTACACTTGGAGAATCTGCAGTGGCTTCCAGATCTTAAGGTTCTGGGTGCCAGACCAGGTGTTATTAAAAAAAAAAAAAAAAGAGTTCCTTCCAGAGATTTGGATTTTACTTGAAGATAACAGAGCAGGCAGAACATAGAGTTAGGCATTTGGGTAAAGATGGTATCTAACAAACATCCATACACCTGTGTATAGCCCCAAAAGGAATGTTTCAAAATAACTGAGAATCAAACTTGGAAAACTCCAAACCTTCCCTAGGATCTTCTTGGAAGTTTTGGGGGAATAAAGAGAAAAAAGGGAGTTGAAGTAAAAGGGAAAGGAGGAAGAGTACATGATTAGATTCTTGGGCCAAAAGGATTTGTTCCCCCGGGGGAAGAAATGGCAGAGCTTTTTCAAGTGATAAGATTATTCAGGGCTTTCCGATGCAGGCTGTATACACAGCCATATCTTTGTTAGAAGTTGAAAGTGAAACGTTGGAGTTTCCTCCACCGCCTTCAGCCACTAGAGCCAAATTAAATGGGCCCAAGTCAGAACCTACTGGAAACTGAGAGAGGGAAGATACAACTCTGAAAGATGTGCATGCATGCGCACGGATGTGTGTGGGTGTGTGTGTCTGTGTGTGTATGAGAGAGAGAGGGAGAGAGTTAGTTAGTTCCAGAACTTCTTAAAAGGAGTAGCTACAAGTCTGATGTGAATCTTCAGTAGAAAACAAAACTAAGAGAATACTACTTATTCAAATAGCATATTCAAATTTATTTGAACAGCATTGGTCAGGAAAAACTGTTAACCTTTTCTTTTCTGCCCCATTTTTCCAACTTTTTTTTCTTTTTTGTGATACTAGGAATTGAATTGAACTCAGGGGTGCTTAATCACGGAGCCACATCACCCACCTTTTTTTTATATTGTATTTTGAGACAGGGTCTTGCTGAGTGGCTTAGGGCCTTGCTAAATTGCTGAGGCTGGCTTTGAATTCACAATCCGCCTGCCTCAGCCTCCCAAAAAGCTGGGATTACAAGCGTATGCCACCATACCCAGCCTATTTTTCCAAAGATTTTCAAGGTCTTATGGCAAAAAGACAAACTCTTCGGCTGAGGCAGCAGGGATAAAGAGAATGATAGAAGTTGTATTTTAATGTGGCTGACATGAGGACTAATTTCCTGGGCAGTTCAAAACATTTTAAGGAAGACTTCTTCCAAACAGAACCAGTGCAGGCCACCAATCTTGTCGTGCTGAGACCTGTCCCTGTCTCTCCTTCAGAGAGGAAGAGACTAGTACATCTCCTCTGAAGCAGTCCCCTCCCATGGCAGGATGGGAAGAGACAGCCTCCTCAGTTCTGACCACCATCACTCGGCTGGCTCATTCCCACCTCTGTGCCTTCTTACAAATTCTGCTTGGAATTCTGTCTCCCCACCTCCCTTTAACCCAACCTTTCTTCCAGGAATAACCCTAAGTCCTCCAAAAAGCCTTACTTTATGAAAGACTTTCCCATAAGCCATCAAGTTGCTATGGTTTTCACTATTTATGGTAGAGGTTTTGATGTAGTTGATAGACTACAGACAAAAAAAAAAAAAAAAACTTCTCCTTTCTTTCCTGGATGTATGTTTCTTTTTCTTAAAAGAAACAAACAAAAAGAATAATGACTTTATGATCCCTTTACCTGACTTTTATCATTGTTTTCTGTACCCACAGAGGTAGAACATGACTTTTTTCTGCTGTTACACCAAGACAGTGTGTTACTTAACTTCTTGATCCACTGAACATCAATGCAAGCCCATATTTGGTTTTTGCAAAAGTTCTCTGACATTAGAATTCAAAAACAATCCAAAGAATGAAGTTATTCTTCCAACAAGGACAGGATGAACCGAGGAAGAAGTTAGTACATAAAGGGTATATTATATCACTTATGGTCCTCTACTTTGGGGAACACATGCAGAGAAATAACAAGGAAGGGCTTTCCACAAATGTGCTGCAAAGACATTAGGGAAAACCTTTTCTCTGTTAACAAAAATATTTTAAAGGCTTTTCAAAAAACAACAAATATATATATATATATATATATATATATATATATATATATATATATATATATATATTTTTTTTTTTTTTTCTCTACTCCCTGAAGTGCTAAAATCTCCCTTTAAAATAATAGAGGTAGAGATAGGGAATAGCACATCCATGGGAGAGAAGTAATTCTCTGGACTTCTCTACCTAAAGGAAATTGGGTGCAGTCAACCTGCAAGAGTGAGCAGAGATAATTGAAATGCACTGATAATTCAGAATCTCATTTCCACCCCATTAATTTCAACCTCTGTACCCTCATTTTGATACTTCTAAAGAAAAGCAAAGTAGACCAAATTAAAGATAATATCCTGTCCCCACTCCCACCCTACCCGACCCTAAAGGTGCTCAGTAGGTTGGGTGGAAGGCCATTATCACAGAAGGAGACAAAGCAAGTGACCCACGTGGCTCACAGCCCACCTGGCCTCTCTCCGTGGCTTCACTGTGCGAAGATTGCAGGTAGCTGTCACATTTAATATTGATTACAATTAATATGAAAATCATATCTAGTTTTGGTCTGCTTCCAATTTGTCAGTACACTACATTTTGCCAAGTTTGGGAAACTTAGCATAATTATAGCTAATGAGGTCATCTGACTATAGTTAATGAACTTCTGTATTTGCAATTTTTATATTCTTTGATAAGGCAGAATTTAGCATTATTCTCCATAGGATATGCCTATTAATTATTGCTTGCACTGAAAAATAATTGAGACTCTGTCTCTCTCAAATAATATTTTCCTCTGACATTTTATGGTTTATATACTTTTTTTTTTCCAGAGACAGAATTTCACTATATTGTCCAGGTTGGCATCAAATTCCTGACTCAGACTCCCAGGTAGCTGGGACTACCAGTGTCCAGGACAGCGTGCATCTATTCTTCTTAATAAGGAAAGGGTATAATTTCCTATAGTTTTCAACATAGGAAAATTATTTTCTTGCAAGAAGAACTTATGGATTCATAAATAAATAAATTCATAATAAATAACACATTCATAAATAACAACACATCTAGATTCTAATTTGGGGACCATCAGACAGTAAGTATTCAGGAAAAATTAGCCTGAAATGCAAAAAACGTCTATTCGGAGATTACAGGATGCCATGATAAAGAGAGGGGAGAATCTGTGCCTTAGCTATCACCATGCCTTCCTGTGACTCAATGTAAACATGAAGACTAGACGGAAAAGAGGTTGGGGAAGGTATTTTTCTGTGAGTCAGAGGGAGGCCTGATCCAAACTGGGAGCTGAGTCAACCTCATGTCCCTCTTCCCTTTTCTTACCAACACCTACTTAGAATTCACAGTAACAGGTAACTATCACTACCACGTGTGGAGCTTACATTTTAACAGTGACACTTAAATATTATCTCTAATGGGTAAAATTTTGGACTGAAAAAACACAATTGAGGGGGATATTTAAGGAAATCATTCCTAACCAAGAATTCTGTTGCATACCAAGAGTGTCTCAGTCCAGGCTTGGAAATAGTAACAAGAAAAATGTTCTAGACCCTTATCAAGATACTGGTATGAGGAAATAAGATACATTTATCTACCACACAAAAATAAAGATGGCAAAAGTCCAATCTTTCTAGCAGGGTGTGATTAGTTAGTTTTATGTGTCAACTTGGCCGGGCTATAGGACCTAGCTATTCTACCCAATACTCATCTAGGTATTGCTGTGGGAGGCATTTTGTAGATGCAGTTAATATCTAAAAGCAGGTGACTTTAAGTAAAGGAGATTATTCCAGACAATACAGATGGGCCTCATCCAATCCTTTGAAGAGCCTTAAAAGAAAAAACAGATTTCTCAGAGGAAGGAGAAGAAATTCTGCCTTCAGACTGAACCATCAGCCCCTGCCTCAGAGTTTTCAGCTTGGAAGCTTGCCCTACAGATTTTAGACTTGCCAGCCTTACAAAGTGTTAAGCTCTGTCTGCCTGTCTATCCCTCTATCCATTCATTCATCTATCCATTTGCCCATTTGTCTATCTATCTGGTTCTGTTTCTCTGCAGAATCCTGACAGGGTAATTAGGAAGGACTGAAGAAGTGACAGTTAAACTGAGCCCTCAATGGATATGGAGCCAACCATGTGAAAAGCCGAGGTTAATTGTGTTCTTTGCAAAGGGAAGAGCATACCAAAGACCCTGAGACAGAAAAGAAGTTGGCATAAATAAGAGAGTGGAAGGCTGAGGATGCAGCTCAGTATTAGAGCATCTGGCCTGTCATGTGCAAGGCTCTTGGCTTGATCCTCAGCACGAAAGAAGGAAGGAAAGAAAGGAGGGTGGAGGAAGGAAGGAAGGAAGAAAAAAGAAAGAGAAGAGATAAATAAGAAATCAGGGGCTGGGGTTGTAGCTCAGCAGTAGAGCACTTGCCTTGCACACGTGAGGCCCTGGGTTCGATCCTCAGCACCACATATAATAAATAAATAAATAAAAATAAAGAGATTGTGTCCATCTACAACAACAACAAAAGAAAGAAAGAAAGAAATCGGGATGTCTTAGATACAGTGAGTCAAAGAGCTTTGGTCCATGATGAGGGCAGAGAGGTTTGCAGAGTTGGCTCATACATGACTTAGTAAAATATTTGGACTTGTTTTTCAAACTACTGTAGGGAGCTATTGAAGATTATTCATTTGGATAAAGATAGATGCTTCATGGAGAAGAAACTGGAAGGCACCAAAAATGGAGGTAGATAGAAACTTCAAAGGTTACTGTAATGGTTCAGGTAGAAATTTATGAGGCATGATCCAGTGCTTTGGCAGAGAGGAGAGGAAGATGTGGGCTGACTCAAGACTCCCTGATGGAATGGAGGGAGAAGGCAGGAGCTGGAAGCATCAAGTATGCTTCCAGATTTCTAGCTTGAACAGCTGATGATGGTGTTACTTAATGAAATTATGTAGACCGAGAGAAGCACAGGATGAAATAATCCAAATTAAGAGTTTAGTTTCGGTACTAGAGTGCAGAAGAAGGGGTTTCAGAATTGGAAGTCATCACTTCATAGGATACTTTTAAAGGCTCATGAATGAAAGTGATTAAGGAGAGAAGACAGAGAATCCAGGACTTGAAACCTGGGTGAATCTGACATTTAGAGGTAGGTTGCAAAAGCAGCCAGAGAGATGGATAGAAGAAACTAAACAAAAATTAGTGTGCCAAAAGAGGCTGGGTTTCAAGAAAGAGGTAGTCAACATGTGAAGTCTGCCAAGAAGTCAACAAAATAAAGATAGAAAAATGAAGGTAGGGTTTGGAAGCATGGCCCAGCACAGTGAGTTCTGGTGTGGGCTGTGTCTGCTTATTTGCTTCAGACTTTCTGGTTTACCGTTGGCAGCCTATTTATAACAGGGAGACTATTGTCATGGCCAATTCCAGGTGGTCCCTGGATTTCCTGGGTATTCAGGGGGGTCTGGTTTTGTTTGCTTGTTTGTTTTCCTGAAAGAAGGAAGGCGAGAAGTTGGTATCTGAGTGCCTAGGGATGAGGAGGGAAGAGAGGAGAGATGAGGAAAGGAAGGATAAGGTGTTCATTATTCTCCATTCTGGCCTCTGAGACCACCTACAGTTTTGGTCTACAGGACACACCCTAAATCGATGATGGATTATTTTGAAGATTCGAGTTTCCTGAGTTCTGCGTTAAGAGACTTGTTCCCTTTCTTAATATCGTTTCTTCTTTGTTCCTTCATAACATTTAGTACAATTTGTATTTGTGAATATATCTGATATAATTTATTTGACATTTATGTCCACATGTGACGATAACTTCCATGAGAAAAAGAGTCTGTTGTTGAATCCACTTGTAGCTAGTGTCCAAAGCAAGGACTGGAACCTAGATATAGTTGTTGAGTTAATAAATAACAAATATATACATAGGAGTAGAAAATTATGGCCATAAGTTTGTAGGCATAAATTTGTGAACTAGATGTCAGTGATCTTCTATGTTTTTCTATATATGTTAATTAGCTACTTGTTTATATCGCTCTCCTCTGGTAATAGACATGTGGTAATAGGCACTAGAAATTTAAGAAACTGTGGGAGAAACACAGGAAATTGAGAAAATTTTATGTATTAACTTTTTCAGGGATTTTTAGAGAAGACAATTGTTATTATATTTTAATTGTGAAATATCTTGGTACTAATGGAGAATTCTGTGCTGGTGTTTGAAGATTGAAAGGTTATGTTTATATTGATGTGTCTCAAAAAGTCCAGATGCAATGTTCTAGAACCATGGGAAGTCCACTACTAGTATAGTTCATATAACACTGGCTAAAACCATGGCTCTTCAAAATGGGACATTTGAAGAAGAAACTTATGAGAAAACTGAACTTCTAATGCCTCTGAATAATAGAAAGCTTGTCTTGGAAAAAATCAGAGGATCTTATAATTTTAGACTGAAAAGAATCTTTAGTCCATTTTCCCTTACTGTACAGTAAGGGCCTATAAAGGCATTGTAGGATCACACAGCTGGTCCTGACAACTTGTAATAATCTCATGTGTCTGACCTCAAGTCCAGGCCCTAAATCCTGGGTGTAGGTGTGAAAATTTGTGTAAATATTGAATGTATAATTATAATCAATAGTGGTTGGTACACAGGCTATAAAAGAGCCTCTGTTTATAGTCCTGGTGATTTACCTTGAATGAGAAGCCACCCCATACATATTTATTTCATAAGTCTGGAATTTTTATAGGTTTTCTCCAAAGTTAGGCATCACTAAACTACTCTGATGAAACCCCAATTTTGGTACAAATGAAAATGTCACTTTCTCCTCTTACAAACTCTTGCTGAGACACTGTAGTGAGCTCACTACATGTCAAACAGTGAGGCCATAGCCATGTGCTCCAGCAGCCCAGGCATGGCAGCCAACAGCTGGAGCAGAGGACTCTGACACATGGAGCATAAATAAATCTCTACTCTGCCAACTTTTTAATGACACTTATTTCTGCACATTTATGAGGAAACTGATAGCTTTATGCAACCACATATTAATATGTATTTTCATGGTAACAGAATTTGTTTAAGAAATGACTAATCTCCCTATAATTAGGGAATTTTGTCAGTTTTTTTTTTCTCTTAGAGTACTTGCTTTCTATCCTAAAATCCACACCGATGGATCTACTAGCTGAAAATCAATAAAGGTATGTATTTACTCATACAGAAAACACACACAAGGGGTTGGGGTTGGGGTTGTGGCTCAGTGGTAGAGCACTTGCCTAGCACATGGGAGACATTGGATTCTATCCTCAGCACCGCATACAAATCGATAAATAAAATAAAGGTATTGGGGGTGGGCTGTGGCTCAGCGGTAGAGCACTCATTTCGCATGTGTGAGGCCCTGGGTTCTATCTTCAGTGCCACATAAATGAAATAAAAAGGTATTGTGTCCACCTACAACTAAAAAAAATATTTAAAAATAAATAAATAAATAAAAGTATCATGTCCAACTGTAATTAAAAAATATTGAAAAGAAAAGAAAACACACACAAAAAGGAAAAGAATGTTGGGGAAATCTCATGAAAAATCAAAGGGAGATCAGTAGAACAGAGGAAAGGGACCAATGGGAAGGAGGAGAAGAGGGAAGGAAAAATACTGGGGAATTATATTGGCCAAATTATATTGTTACATTCTGTGCACGTATGAATATGTAACAACAAATCCAACCATTTTATACAACTATAATGCGCCATTTAAAAATGCGGAAAAAACGCATGAAAATCTAATTCACTTTTCAGAACAGCTACTATTTACACTGAAATATTTTGGTCCCTATTTTAGCATTGTTTCCTTCCTTTCTATGAATCTCATATTTTAAAAAGAATGAAGTTAGAATCCTTTATACTGTTCACTTACAGTTCTCTTAGCAAATGTTATTTTAGCTAGAAATGGTGTTCAGTGTTCCTACTAAGGATTGTTTTCTTAAATCTTTTGATTCCTTTTTTTTTATCTTCAGTTGATGCAACTCAGAAATTTTGATTGCAACTGATGACAATACATCACAGAAACTTTATAGTATTTCTGGGGAAAAGGCTTATTACCATAAATGGTGAAATATGAAATAGTTTGTCACTGGCAATATAATGACCTATGAACTATGCAAAATGTAAGTATGGTTGCCTCCAAAGCAGCACCACCAAATTCCTAGAGGTCAGCTGACTGCGTCTGTCTCAACACTGTTTCTTTAGGTTAATAAATCTTACTCCCATTTTCATGATTTGATGATTTCATAATTTTTTTAAAGTTTCATGTCAAGTATTATTTAATTTGAACAATTTTTTTTTTTTTTTTAGGTATGGGGGGTGGGGATTGAACTCAGGGCACTTGACCACTGAGCCACATCCCCAGCCCTATTTTGTATTTTATTTAGAGACAGGGTCTCACTGAGTTGCTTAGGGCCTCGCCATTGCTGAGGCTGGCTTTGAACTAGTGATTCTCCTGTATCAGCCTCCCAAGCCTCTGGGATTACAAGCATGTGCCAGCAGACCCAGTGGCAATTCTTTTTTTTAAAGAATACAGATAATGTGGTAATAATGTTCTCTCAAGAAAACAGAGACATTAGGCGTGGGGATGCTCACCAGTAATTTTAGCTACTCTGGAGACTGAGGCAGGAAAATTGCAAGTTTGAGGCCAGCCTGCGCAACTTGGGGAGACCTTGTCTAAAAATAAAAAAACAAAAGCCCTGGGGATGTAGCTCAGTGGTAAGCGTTTTCCTAGCATGAGTGAGGCCCTGAGTTCAATCCCTGATACTGAACAAAAATAAAACAAACAAACAAACTAGCTATTGAAAATTTTCCTTGTATTCTATTATTTTAAAAAATGCACCCTTTGTCTTTATCAAAAAACAAATATTCATTGCAAATGACATATTAAATAAAGGAAGATTTCAAAAAATAACGACAAAAAACTGCTTCAGTCTAAAAATGGAAGGTATTTAAAAACTCAACCTAAAATATGTCTTCCTCAGCTGTGTATTATCAGCACTTAGCTAACAGTAGAGGTTTACTAAAGGTTGTAAAATTAAATGTTAACTATCATACATACAGAAAAGGATAATTAGCATTGGTCAATATTAACCTGTATATAGCCTGTAAATGTTTGCATTCTACACAAATACAATGGTGTAAGTGTTTATAAGGAGTTCGTAGAAAAATTGGGTAGAAAACATGCTCCCCCCCCCAATTAAAAATTCTCAAAAAGAGTACATTGAATTTATAGAACATATGGAGCTGACTTGACAGATGGGTGGAGTAGGTGGTTCCCAGCGTGCAGAGGACCCTATAAATCCATTTTCCTGCTTCTTGTTAGAGGAGAGATAATAAGATCCGTGTGAACTAAGTGTTTCTCTGTTTTTAAATAAGGCCCATACAGACATCTTTCTTAGTTTTTATTTATATTTTTATGCTTTCTGAGCTTTCTTTTCTCCTTCTCTTTCCTGGACAAGTCCACTGTGATTAACCAGCTGGGGTTTTGTTTGTTTGTTTGTTTGTTTATACATGGACACCATATCTTAATTTTGTTTATTTATTTTTATGTGGTGCTGAGGATAGGACCTAGTGCCTCACAAGAGCAAGGCAAGTGCTCTACCATTGAGCTACAACCCCAGCCATTAGCCAGCTATTTTTATGAAATAATTCTAGTTGAATAAGATGGCTTAAAAAAAAACTGCATCATTAAGATTGAATCATAACTTTCATGCCCTATACAAGGGTTACCTTATAAAGACTCAGGTCTCCTAACTTCAAATCCAGATCAGGGGCCATGGGGTATGTACATGTGAATAAATTTGAAAAGTTATGTATAAATTAAATGAAATGTCAAAGTCAAAAATTTTTATTCATAATTAAAGGGAGTCCTTGATATATGTATGTATCTTTCCTATAGTGAAAAATTTTCTATCCAATCCAAAACAAATTTGTTTTCTACATTTGGAATTTTTTTTGTTTCTTCTTCAAAGTGAGTCACCTTGATTTTATTCTAAGTTTAAATTACCAATTTGGTACAACTGGCAATATTTTTTTCTTACCATATGGTGAATAGTTTGGTCTATTGGTCTATCTATATATCTCCAGACTTTTAAAAAAAATAAAATCTTGTCTATATCCAACTAAAAATGTGGATTGACCACAGTCAACATATTGTGGCATCTAATGATTTACTTCACTTTTTATTTTTTTTTTGATACAGGGATTGAACTCAGGGTCACTCGACCACTGAGCCACATTCCCAGCCCTTTGTTGTATATTATTTAGAGACAGGATCTCATTGAGTTGCTTAGTGCCTCGACATTGCTGAGGCTGGCTTTGAACCCATGATCCTCCTGTCTAGCCTCCTGAGTCACTGGAATTACAGGCGAGTGCCACTGTGCCCGGCTTCCTTACCTTTTTTTTTGCACACATGTGCACATGTGCACACAAACATACACATACCTCAGACCTTTGTCTGCAATAGTATAGAAGAGAATGAAAGTGATTACCTTGAGGGATTGCTAAAGGTGGAAATGGGTTGTGAAAACAGACAACTGTTCAATGATATACTTTGATATTGTTGGAAACAAGAATACATTAATTTTATAATGTTTTTCTTTTAAAACTTTTTATTAAGTTTTTAACTTTATTATTCCACCAAGACTGCACAAAATTAAACAGAATAACATAATGAGCTACCACATCCCTTTCGCCCAGCTTCAACAGCCATCACCTCACTGTTAACACTGCCAACCTGCTTTATCTACACCCTTATCCATTCCCCAACTCCTGTGTTATTTGGAAGCAAACCCCAGAAGTCTGAAACTTCAACCATAAATATTTCAATTTGTAACTCTAAAAGAAGGGGACTCTTTATTTTAAGCATAAACACAATACCAGTTATCACATTGGAAATATTTCACAATAATTCCTTAATCTTGTCAATATTCACATTTTTTCATCAAAAACACAAACGGCTTTTAGTTTTAGTTATTTGAGTTAGGATACAAATAATGTCACATGTTGTGAAATGTATTTGTTTAAAAAAAATGAAGAAGAAGAAAAACAAAAGTCTTCCTATGTTTCCCACAGCCTAAATTATGCTGACTGCATCTCTAACTCTTTTGAACACGTTCCTTTGTTCTTGTATTTTGGGTTGGTAAATTGGTTGAATCTATTCTAGAGTGTTGGTCAGATTTAAGTTATCCTTCTAAAGCAAAATGGTGATAGTATAATGTCTGATCATCTCTGGTTTTTGTCCCATTAGCAACCATTGACACTCATACCTAGATCTATTACTATATCAGAAGTCACAAAATGGCAATATTCTAGTTTTATCATCTCTTTCCTTTATTATCTAGAATGTTTCCATAATGAAAAAAACCATCCTCATTTACTTCTCGATTACCAATGGTATCATTTTTTAAGAAAGGCAAGATAATGGTTGAGGTTTTAGCTCAGTGGTAGGGTGCTTGCCTAGCACATGTGAGACACTGGATTTCATCCTCAGCACCACAAAAAATACCCAAATAAAATAAAGATATAAAAAAGAAAGATAAGATAAATTATTTATTTCTATTTTTTAATTTCTCATTTTTCAAAATAATGAGCCAGTTCTAATGGTGACTAATTTTTTATTATGCCATTATCAACTTATGAATGTAAATAACTGTAGTGTTTCAGTTAATTACCATTATGTTCTTTTTTAAAAAAGTAAATTCATGCCATTATCTTTTATTGGGGGAAGAGGTACCAGGGATTGAATTCAGGGGCACTCGACCTCTAGCCACATCCTCAGCCCTATTTTGTATTTTATTTAGAGACAGGGTCTCACTGAGTTGCTTAGTGCCTTGCCATTGCTGAGGCTGGCTTTGAACTCACCATCCTCCTGTCTCAGCCTCCCCACCTGCTGGGATTATACTTTATATAAAGGATATTTTTAGCAATTCCTCATTTCCCTGTCTCCCCATCCTTGGCAACCACAGGTTTGTTCTCTGCTTCTATGAGTTTGATTGTTTTTGATATCAAATGTAAGTGGAATCATGCAGTATTTATTCTTCTGTAACTAGTTCATTCCACTTAACATAATGTCCTTGAAGTTCATTCATATTGTTACATTTTGCTGAATTTCCTTTTTTAAAGGTTGAAAAAATTAAAAATTACATTATATACCACATTTTCTTTAATCATTCATCTGTTCATGAACGTTTAGTATATACCTACATTTTGACTATTGTGAATAGCATTACAATAAACTCAACCTCAGCCTACCAAGTTGCCCAACTTGATGGAAATTCTTTTTTTCTTTTTTCTTTTTGGTGCTGGGAATTAAATTAACTCAAGATTTTTGAAATACTTATCCAGACATGGGATTGCTGAATCATAAGGTAGTTAGATTTTTATAATAAAAATTCAATGGAATCGGTATGTTGTTTTTCCATAGAGGTTGCACCATGTTTCATTCTCTCTAAATATGTACAAAAGTTCCAATTTCTCTATCCTCACCAATTGTATTGTCTTTTGATTTTTGGTAATAGCCATCAGAGCATGAGTGAGATGACATTTTATTGTGATTTTGATTGTTGCTGTAGTATTCACACAATAGCCAAAATGTGGCCCCTCTCTACAGGTGCCTTTTACTAGCCAATGGTCCCAAATGGACAGGAGGAGCTCAGAGGTCTAATTCTGAGAACTGAAAGTTTGAGGAACAATGAACTGAACAATTTATACCAGAGAAAGAACTTAAAACAAGAATGAGAAATATGCTGAAGTAAGAATAAGTGGTTTGGTAAATGAATTAGAAATATTAAGAACAAATTCTGCTGGGCATGGCGGCTCACACATGTAATCCCAATGGTTTGGGAGGCTGAGGCAGGAAGATTGTGAGTTCAAAGCCTACCTCAGCAACTTAGCGAGGCCGTAAGCAACTTAGCAAGACCCTGTCTCTAAATAAAATACAAAAAAAGGGCTGGGGAGGGATGTGGCTCAGTGGTTATATACTTCTGGAATCAATCCCTGATACCAAAATAAATAAACAAACAAACAAATAAGAATGAATCCTATTTCATACTGCTGCTGCTGGGCCTCATGGATGCTAGGCAAATGCTCTACCACTGAACTATATCCCCAGCTCTATTATTGAATAGAAAATTAGATGGATTACTTCAGTAGTGAAAGTATCTAGTAAATAAATGAGTGGAAGATTAGGTTATAGAGTTTCCCTGGGAAACATCAGGAAAGGATAAGGATATAGAATGGGAAAAGAGAGATGAAGAAATTTGGAGAATCAATTAAGCACCAAAGGCAGTTTCTTGGGGAACCCATAAGAAAGAAAAAAGAAACGGAGGGGAGCAAATCTTTCATGCACGATGATAAGAATTTCCCAATGTCACACAGCCTGTAAATAGCCAACCCTGGGGGCCAGCCCAGAAATCTGGCTCAAGTACATATTCTTAACTATTATTTATGCTTGAGGTATGTCTCATCAGATGCCAGTCTGGAGAAGAATTAAGTTAGGAGGCATAAAGGCAGGGGGTGGGGATTATGAAATCAACAGAAGAGAGGTGGTAGTACATGAACTTTTGGAAGATAGTGTGTCACAGTAAGCCTGAGTGTCTCAACTCCATGTGACTGAAGTCCTGTAAAAGCACAAACAGCCAGGTGTGGTGATGGTGCATGCCTATAATCCCAGCAACTACTTTGGCTGAGGAAGGAGGATCAAAAATTCAAGGCCAACTTCAGCAACTTAGTAAAACCTGTCTCAAAATTTAAAAAAAAAAAAAAAAAGACTGGGGAGGTAGTTCAGTAGTAAAGTGCACCTGGGTTCCATTCTCAGAAACCCTCCCCGCTACACCCCCCCAAAAAAGAATAGACAAGACACTTCAATTCAATTTCTTCATCTATAAATGAGAAAGTATAAAGCCTATCTCATTGAGTGGTTTTAAAGATTAAATAACTGTGGAATTCTGAGCACAGGAGAATAACTGCCCAGATATGACAAAAATAATAAAAATTGCCAGGCGCAGTGATGCAGGCCTGTAATCCCAGTGGATTGGAGGCTGATACAGGAGGATGGTGAGTTCAAAGCCAGTCTCAGCAAAAACCAAGGTGCTAAACAACTCAGTGAAATCCTGTCTCTAAATAAAATACAAAAAATAGGGCTGGGGATGTGGCTCAGTGCTCTAGTGCCCCTGAGTTCAATCCCCAGTACTCTCTCCCCCCCAAAATAAATAAATAAAATAAAATAAGAATTGTATTTATTCCAACTTTAAATAAATATTTGTTGAGACTCTTATAGGCCCAAAACAGACAAAAATTCCCACTGAGATTGAGCTTTTGGTAGGAAAGAAAGACAATAGCAAGTAAACGTAAATAGATGTACAATGGGAGGCAGTGTTAAGTACTAGCAAGCAATCAGGGCGAGGTAAAGAAATGGTATAAACTGGCCAGGCACGGTGGCACACGGCTGTAATCTGAGCAATTTATTGAGGTGCTAAGCACAGACCCTGTCTCTAATAAAACACAAAACACGGCTAGAGATGTGGCTCAGTGGTCGAGTGCCCCTGAGTTCAATCCCTGGTACCCAAAAACAAAAATTAAAAAGAAAAAAGAAATGGCATACAGGAGTGAAGAGGTTATGTAGACAGCATGGTTGGGAAAGGTCTACCAAGTCAGGAAACACCTGGATGAATGGAGTTCTTGGTGGAGGGAATAGGAAGCACAAAGGTCCTGAGGTGGGAGAACATGTACCTGGCATGTTCAAGGAATGGCCAAATGCCAGTATGGTCAGGACAGAGTGAGCCGGGGGGCAGTATTTGGAAATAAAATTACCAATGTAGCCAGGAGCCAGATCATTTGGGTCTTCATCTGTCATGAAAAAATCAGTTGCTCTTTCATCATTTGAAAATTTTTGTTGTGTACTTTCACATTAAATCAGAGGTACAGTCTGAAGCCTGGTGGGTACCTTGTTATATGAGCAACTCTTTCTAGCCTCTAAGATTTATGATGTCAGAAGATACCTCTGCTTCACAGTTGTAGCAGAAGGCACCTCAAAATGGAGTTTTCTGGGTAACTTGCCTTTACCCTGCTGGCTGCTTTCAATCCTCAGTGGTCATTCCAAACCAGTCCTCTAATTGCCCTTGTCCGGGTCCATGGGCATTACTCAGACATGCTTGAAGTACCAGAGCCAGTCACGCTCTGAGTCACCCCCTCATTCTAGGGGAGGCGGCCAGGAAGCAGCCGGTCTTGAGGGAGGTTTTGATTTAGTGCTGCCGGATATTCTTACCCAGCCTGGCCTATCCCGTGGGTCACCCTATCTCACCCCTTTGGGCTGGGGTGTCCATGTTCTTTAGAATGGCATCCCAAACATGACCTGATTCTTCCCTCCCCCAGCGAAGGTTGTTCCTGGTCGCTAATCACAGCAGAAGATTCCTTTCATGTCCTATACCTCTCAGAGGGGTGTTATGGCTGCAGCTGCTGGTGTTGGAAATAAATGCAGCAAATGTACCCCTGTTCTTGTTTTACTTTCCAAATTTGTAATTGGTTTTGAAGGCCGTCCAATTTTCACCTCTATCAATCTGGTTTGCATAATTTTTTTGTTGACATTTTCATCTAGGTACTTAAATTGTATTTAAAAATTCAGCCCAGAACCAAAGATGTAAGAGAAAAACAAATGAATGAGTTGCTACCTCTTGGGGCTATATTTTAAATTTAGCTGGTAGGACTATTAGAAGGAAATGAGGCAATGGCCCATAAGATTGGAATCCAGTTTTCTCGGGTCTTTACTTCAAGCTAGATGCACTCTTAGGAGGTCAGTGCAGGTACAAATATCACCAACAGTGAGAGTGTCAGATGTGGGCTGGCCCTTATTCTGAACATCATAATTACAAGAAGGCAAAAACAGACATCTAGCTCTAAATATTTTTCTTCTGAGTTCAATGGGAAAGGATTAAAAAACAAAAAACATACATAACAGGAGCATCTATTGACTTTTTTGGGGGGTGGGTATCAGGGATTGAAACCAGGGGCCCTTAACCACTGAGCCACATCCTCAGCCTTTTTAAGATAGGCTCTCACTAAGTACTTTAGGGCCTCACTAAATTGCTGAGGCTGACTTTGAACTTGCGATCCTCCTCTTCAGCCTCCTGAGTTGCTGGGATTATAGGTGTGTACCACCATGCCTGGCTCTACTGATTTTTAACCCAGAAGTGTCCTTGACGACTTGACTTCTTATAGCATGCCTATCATTTCCTTTATCTCCTATGAACAGTGATGTAAAAGAGCTGCTTAGAACTTCTTGATCCTAGATGTGCTTAGCAATCTGGCATCTATTCCCACTCTCATGACACAAAATAGCAGTAAGCAGATGTTTTAGTGAAGATTAGGTGAGAATAATTACGGATATGATTTACCTTCCCTTATGCCATTCCTTTAAGGTGTTGATGGCTCCTTGGCCAGACTCAACTCTATAGCTGTGTGTCTTTCTAGGAAGTGGCCCAGCTAAGTTATAGACAGGATGAAGAGCTGTTTAGCTCAGTTTATGGATGAGAGATTCATAACCAGCTATTTTTGGAAATTAGGACATTTCTGACCTTTTGAGTTTGATGTCATGACCAGAAACTACTCCACAGTCCAAGAAAATGTGACCTCATGCCACTGAAACGCAAATTCTTGTGTGCTACAAGGACCATTGGTTCAACTTGACTTTCTTTGGACTTCACATGGCTAATAGATGAAGAGTCATAGGAATCTCAGAGGCTAATGAAATAAACAGTAATGAGATAGATATTAATGTTCTTTGAAAGGAATTCTCCTTGATCTTGTAGCAGTAGCTTCCATTCCCCTCTTTGTATTGGGTACCCTCAGAAAAACATGGGAAAAGAATTTAAAACTATCCAAGACACATACTCTGGATATGTTTCTTCTCACACATCCAGTTTAATATCAACCCAGTAGAGTTGTTCCCTGGTAAACTGCTAAAATGGAGAAATTTGAAAACAAAAATACTCTAATTTGATAATGTTTTTATATTTTCTTTCTTTTTTTACCATACAAGATGCTCAGTAACCTGAACTGCAACATAACACTTTAGAAAGAACGTGAATTTTGGAATTAGAGATCTCCAAGTTTGAATCTTGCTTCTATCATGTATTTAGGTACTTTATATCTTGGTCCATGTACAAGTGCAAGGGCGTCCAAGTTTATTTTTCTCTTAAAAAAACAGATCAAGGCCAGACACGATGGTGCATGCCTGTATTCCCTGCGTCTTGGGAGGCTGAAGCAGGAGGATTAAAAGTTCAAAGCCGGCCTCAGTAAAAACAAGGCACTAAGCAACTCACTGAGACTCTGTCTCTAGATAAAATACAAAATAGGGCTGGGGATGTGGCTCAGTGGTTGAGTGCTCCTGAGTTCAATCCCCCACCGCCCCCCCAAAAAAAGATCATACAAATATACCTAAATCAACCTCAATATATTAGCTTGATTGGACTGCAATAATAAAATGCCATAGACTATGCATTACTTTTCTCACAGTCTGGCTGGAAGTCTAAGATGAAAGTGCCCTCAGGGTTGATTTCTGGTGAGTTCTCTCTCCTTGGCTTGCAGATGGCAAACTTCTTGTTGTGCCCTTACTTGATCTTCCCTCCCTGAATGTGCAAAGAAAAGGGGCTGCAGTGTCTCTTCCTCTTCTTATATGAACAAAAGTCCCATTGAATTAGGATCCCTCCCAGCCTTCTGACCTCATTTAACTTTAACTGTCTCCTTAAAGAACATATCTCTAACTATAGCTGGGTACAGTGGCCCAGTCCTGTAATCCCAGCAGTTGGAGAGACTGAAGCAGAAAGATCACAAGTTCAAAGTTAGCCTTGGCAATTTAGCAAGGCTCTAAGCAACTTAGTGAGACACAGTTTCCAAATTAAAATATAAAAAGGGCTGGGGATGTGAGTCAGTGGTTAAGCACTGGGTTCAATCCCTGGTACAAAAACACACTACATACGTCTCTAACTATAGCTATAGTGGGGATTAAAGGCTTTAACATGGGAATTTGGCAGGGACACAATTCAGCCCATAGTACTTATATACTAAATACTAGTTATAAGAATTACTCTAGATTATGTGTGTAAGACACCTAATCTTGTCCCCTTAACACAGAAGTATTCCATAGACACTGGTCTCCTCAGCTGCCTCCCATGTCACCTTCTCCTCTAGGGAGTAGCCCCTCGTCTTTGCACATAAGAAGCCAGGTCAGGCACATGGTCTAGATGGTATAGACAGTTAAATGAACTATGGGATTCCCAAGTTTTCCTTGGAAAAAGGAAACCTGGTTCTTCTGTAGACTGATGACTCAAGTCAGATTCTCTTGGGAATTTGGATCTGAGATTGAGTCTCTGCTGAAGGAGTACAATGCAGTCTGCAACAAGAGAATTAGGTGAATGATGATATCGAGTAACACACTGAGAACTCAGTATGTACCAAGTATAGCCCCAAGGGTCTTTCACACATTGAATTACTACTACACTGTGAGGTAGATGCTTTCATATACCTATTTTGCAGGTGAGGAAACTGAGGCCTGAGAGGTTTAGTACTTTGCCAATATCACATAGCTATTCATCTGGATATAGTCAAAAGTGGAGGATGGTACTCTCGGCCAAAGGGAGAAAAGCAGGGTATTTCATGAATCTCTGGCTCCAACCATCATTAACATGGACTCCATGACATGTTCCAGTGTCCTGCCAATAAAATGTACTTTTTTTTTTTCTGCAATGATTTGAAATAGGGTTTATTCTTCATAAATCAAGGGAAGTTTTATAAAGCCACTCACCTTGTCTACCAGATCTGTCACACTCAGCATTAGAGTTCAGTCTTTAACAACTGTATGCAAATGATTATGAAGAATTTGTTTTAAATGACTCACTTCCATTGCAGTGTTTAAAATTGTTTAAATCAAAATCAAGAAGAGATCTCAGAGAAAGTGTCTGGATAGTAGATGACACATTTCAGCAGCAGGGACGGGTAAATTCTTCATCAGCAATGTGTTTCGAGAACATAGGATGAGAGTTAGATCTTTGTCTATGGGTAGGCAAATCCTCTTGTATTTGTGTTTGTGTGTGTGTGTTTGCAGTACTGGGGATTGAGCCTGGGGGTGCTCTACCACTGAACTACATTCTCAGTCCTTTTTATTTTTATTTTTGCGTCAAGTTCTGACCAAATTGCCCAGGCTGGTCTTGAATTATTTTATTCTCCTGCCTCTGTCTCCCAAGTTGCTGGGATTACAGGCATGAGGCACAAAGATTAGCTAAATTGTGTGTTTCTATCAAGCCTGGAGAAGCTGGAAGTCTAGGTGGTGTCTGAAGGAGGGAGAAAAGTAAGCAATCTGAGCCAGATGACTGCGATCAGGAAGCATATACCATGAAGTCATGGTTCAAAGTGTGTTTGCTATCTAAGATAAAATTAGTAGAAAAGGTACAGGGAATGGTAGTGCAAAACCTGTAATCCCAGCCACTTGGGAGGCTGAAGCAGGAGGATCTCAAGTTTATGGCCAGCCTCAGAAATTTAGCAGGACCCTCAGCAACTTGGTGAGACCCTGTCTCAAAATGAAACATAAAAAGCACTGGTGATATAACTCAGTGGTTAAACAACCCTGGGTTTAATCCCCAGCACACACTCAAACACATATGTGCATCTACATATGTGCTTATGTAGAAAATGAAAGCAAATAGAGATTGAAATTCACAGGATAAAACTTTTAATTGTGTTTAGATTTCATTTCTTTTAAATCTTGCTAAAAGTACTAATAATATATGTGAATTATCCTTTCTATACTGTATTGATGAACATGCATTGCTCTCATGGAATTTTTATAAAAAGTAAACAATTGGCTGAATCTTGGAAAAAAAAAATCAGTGCTCCTGCCTTTGCAATGTCATTACTCTACCTGACATCATGGCCCACAGGGTTAGCCACTGGTGCCAGAGGAGCTGGCATATTGACCCAGAAGGACACTCCATCTTTCTCCTCCCAGCTTGAATATATGCAATCTAAACTTTGGCATTCTTTCCCAAAGGAAATAATTCATTTGTGGCCTAGGTTAGCAGGCACAGAACAGGGGCTTATAAGAGGTGGTCCCTTTGGAAAACAGGGAGCCTTGACTGAGAGGAAGATAGAGAAAAGAGGAAAGAGAAATGAGATGGAGAAGTGGTCAGGAATAGGGGAACATCTGGAATGAGAGATTTGAGAGATGAGTAAAAATGAAACAGGAGATAACATGCTACATAAAAGGGGCTGGTATCCTGGTCCTCCAGAAGAGGCTGGCGAGCAACCCCAAATAAAACGCTTTCAATTTTGTCTTATCTATGCCTCTGCAAAAGTCTTCCTTTTTTCCACTTTATCAATGTTGTAGAGTAGTGAGGCTTCCTGGCCTCAACAGACCAGAAGTAGGCTGAACTATGGGTGTTCTCTTCCACCTTACTGAAGGTGTTTCCCCTTACTGAAAGATCTCAAAGATGCAACCAAGAGGGAAGGAGGGCTCAGTCTTCTGTATCAGCAAACATCATCCTGGAGCAAATACCAAGAAGCCATTTTTACAGGGGAAATCACCAGATCATGGCACACTTCAGGGATGTCACTTATATTAGAGTCTATTTTAGCTCCTGGAGTTGCATTGTATACCTTGTGTGCGGTTGTATGTTACAGTTCTGCATAATCATACAGTTTAAGAAAAACACTAGATAGCAAGGAATTCATGTTCAGTGACTTTCCTAACTTGGCTTTTGTCAATAAAAAGCTCTGAATGTATACTACCATTAAAGCATTCTTTTTTCTTTTCTTCTTTTGCAGTGCTGGGAGTCGAACCAAGGGCCCCATGAATGTTAGTAAAGTGCTCTACTGCTGAGCTATATCCCTAGCCCCAAAGCATTCTTAAGTGTATTGTTCTTAAATGTTCTCTTTCTTTCTGTTAACTTTTTTTTTTTTTTGGTACTAGAAATCTAAGCTGATTGAGTTATATTTTTGCTGTATATTTGTGGTTCTGAATTGAAGGGTGCAGGCATAACAGAATTACTTGGGAAGTGTTCCTAAAATATACCTACCCAATATGTCAACAGGAGAATGAATCTGCAAATTGTGTCATGTCCACACAATGGAATATATTCTGCTAGAAAAGGGAATAAACTCCTCATACATTCATTAACATGAATAAAACTCAGAAACATTACTTTGAGCCAAAGAAGCCAGATTCCCAGATATAGACATTATGTATAAATACCATATGATTTCATTTACACAAAGTCTGAGAATTAGCAAGACAAATCTTTGGGGGCAGAAGGTAGCGTAGAGGGGTGATACTGATTAAAAATTTACATAGGGAATTTCCTGTGATAATGGACATTTTCCATGTCTTAACCTGGGTAGTGGTACATATATGAATAAGTGTTTGAGCTGTATGTTTCAGCTGTATGCACACTTAAGTTTTGTGCTTTTTACTGAATGTGAACTGTACTTCAACAAAACGCTAAAAATATTATGCACTCACACAACCCAGCCTATCTCTACCCTAGATCTAGGAATAAGATATGAAAGCAAGGGATTCAGAGACAATGAATGTTTTGAAAAAGCTCCCCATTTCCCTGTGTGTTTGCATATAACTAAAATCTGCAGAAAGCCTCTGGAGATCATCAAATAGCCTGCTAACTTTCCAGTTTGCTTCAATTCAGGAACTTATTTACTTTCAGTGTCTTTGAAGGTATAAAATTAATACATTAATGACAAGAACATATTGGAGGTGGGAGGAATCATGGAGGCCCCTGAGATTCTGCTTGCATCCTGCATTTAGTTTGAATTAGGCTCAGGACAAGTAGAAATATTGCTTTGGAAAATTAAACATCCACAAGTTCCTAAAATTGCAAAGCTTTAAAGCAAACATGTAGTGATGGATGGGCTGATGTGTTCAGAGCCTATCCCATCAACCCAACTTCTGCTCACCCTGATGCATATTAGGGAATACTTGAGTGTGATGCAGACTTAGGAAATTGGCTGACTTTTTGAAAGAAGCTTATGACTAGCTTATCTAGATTTCTGTCTATACCTACAAAGAGAATGAAAGCTTTTTATCCCTTCAAGTTGTACTTTCTTTCTTTTCTTTTTTGGTTGTTGTCGCAGTGCTGGGAATTGAATCTTGAATCCAGGGTTTCATGCATGCTAGGCAAGAACTCTACCATGGAGATATATCCCCAGCTGAGGGGGCTGAGGATTACAAGTTTGAGGCCTGCCTCAGCAATTTAGTGAGACCCTGTCTCAAAATAACAATAAAAAGGGTTGGGATGTAGTTCAGTGGCAATGTGCTCTGGGTTCAATCCTCAGTCCCAAAAAAAGAAAAACAAGCAAACAAATAAACAAACAAAATGATTATTATTATTGTGTTGGGGGAAGAGCTCAATGATAATCTAGCAATTTTTTAATCCCTAGCACAGGAGAAAAATAGAGAGAGAGAAAGAAAAAGAGAGAATCCAGAACAAACAAAAAACCGTATTTGTATTGCCTTTCTGTAGTATAAAGAAAAAGAAATGTAGCTGGTCAGATGCACCTGAAAGGCTTTACATTTAATAATACACTTTTTACTATTATATTTATTTAAATATTGAAAATTAGTTCACAGGGTTATTGCTAAAACATAGTTTTACTTCTCACTGAACACTCAGCAACTTCACTGAATTCCCAATATTTTTTTTTTTAACCTTATTTTATTTATTTTAAATTTTTTTAGTTGTAGTTGGACACAATACCTTTATTTTATTTATTTATTTTTATGTGGTGCTGAGGATCGAACCCTGCGCCTCACACATGCTAGGTGAGTGTTGTACCACTGAGCCAAACCCCAGCCTCTCAATATTCATTTCTCCACTCAACATTGGCTTTATCGCTTGCTTCCTCCATAGGCACGTCCTCTCTCTGGAGGAGTACACACGTTCGTGCAAGTTCAGACCTGAGAAAGACCTCAGAGATGAACTAATCCAATCAAGCTCTGTGCTCTATATTACACTTAAAAAATAAACTCAAGCATCAAGTGAATGGTTTGCTCAGGGTCACAAGGCCTGTCTGAGGCAGAACTGAATTCTTGGGTCTGCATGCAAATCACTTGCTCTTTCTTTTAATTCAGTTGCCTCAGGGTATTGTGCTCAGTTTGGAATCACAGTGACTTCAGACCAACAATGTGCATCTGCTACTTCCTTTCTACTATGAATGATGCCAAAAGATCTTCCATCTCACAGGAAGGAGCAGCACCCTGGATTTCACACTTAGAGTCTGCAGGAGTTTCCTTATCTTTAATCCTAATCTTGTTTTTGTCAAATTTTGGAGATTTAGAGCAAGAACTTTGGGCCAGAGGGACTGGGGTCCATTATCATATTTCACTTGCTGCGAGACCCCTGGTGAGACAGGTAATCTCTTCCTGTCTTCCCTTCCTCATCTGGCAAATGGGGCTAAAGATGGAGGATCAAGTAAAGTGCTTTTCCAGTCTTCTGTGATACGGTATGTTATTCACTAATGTTTTCTTTTGAAAATTAGCAACTATATACAGCGATTTCCTTGAAAGTTTGAGAAACTGACCTTATTTCCTTTTACCCTTTTCCTTCCATCATTTTTATGGCCCCTCTATTCTTCTCGACTTCTTTAAAATTCTGGACATTGGCCAATGGTCAGAGAAGTCGAGGTCATTACAGATTTACACATGGTGGGTACAAGAAGGCTTTGCCTTTTGGTTCCCAGTTCTCTTTCCCAAAAGGCCTGGAATTGTAGGAGTTGTTGGAAAGTAATTTGATACAGTATCTTCTGTGACAAGGACTTCAAGGTCCTTGAAAAGTTGAAAGGACTGAGCTTGAGTCCTGGTGAGATAACAGCTGCCCAGACATGTTTGGAGCAATGCAAAGGACCACAGAAATGTAGGCAACCCCTTCAACTTTATAATTACAGAAACCAAGGATCTCGGGGGTTGGGATACTCCTCAGTTATCCGTCACAAGTTGGTAAGGGCCTAAACCTAGGTTCTCTGCCTGGCTCAGTGCTTTTTCCATCATACCAGGGGCGCCTCATTAACTCCACCTCCGAAAGTGCTAAGGAAGTTCCCTCCCAGTGCCTACCCGGGCAGGGTGGGGCGATTCTGTGGCATGGAACAAACCGGGAAAACGACATATTCCAACTTTCAGCATAGTCTGCTTTGGCCATTACGGGGGTGGAGGGAAAGATAGAAGAAAGACACAATCACACTACCCAGAGGTTCCAGTTTTTTTTTTTTTTAGGAGCGATCTCTGGGACTGCCTGCTCAGTGAGGCCACCTAAATTTCTCCAGGACTGCCCTCCCCTGTGCTGTGGCTGCATGGGTGCATCCTGCTTGGAGGGTCTCCCAAAATAAGCTGGACTGTCGTTGCTCTGGGTCTGAGTGGGCTAGTTCTTACCACCTTCCCGCTCTTGCTGTCTACGAAATCTAGGTGGGATCTTCCTGTCTTTACCGCTTTCCCTCAAACCGCCGGAACAGCGCAGAGTTGGGCTGACTACCGTCTCCTTGCCTTCTCCCCTCCCACGTCTCTTACTCCATGGAGTCTCATCTTGTCTTCAGTTCCAACCTTTGGAAACATTTTCCAAAGCTACCCCATCAAAAGTAAGCAACTTCTCCCGGGCCTGCAGAAAGAACTCCTGCAGCCCGGCATTCCTTGGATTCCAGCGCTGTGACGTCCCCAAGGACAGCGCGCCTCCAGCTCCGGAGCTTGGGCTCCACGTTTCAGCGCTTCCCCCGCGCGCGCCCGCGCCCCCGACGCGCGTCCTCGCCGTCCGCATTCCTCTCCGCCCCGGCCACGCGCCTCGCGCTCCCTCCGCCTCCCGGCCCCCAGCACCGCTGAGCCCGGCCCGGGGGTGGGGGAGCCACGGCCGCCGGCGCCTGCTCGGTCCCCTCCCACTCGCACGGCCCCTTCCTCCCTCCTCTCCCGGCTGCTCGCATTTCCTGCCGCTCTGGCTCTCCCGGCCCCTCAAAGTTCTTCCCAACTTTTTCTCGGCCGAGCGGGCGCAGTATCGGGGGCAGGTTGCTGCGCTCCTCTGGTCTCAGCTGCCTCCTCTCCTGGGCAGGTCCTCTGGGAGCAGCACACACAAAGTGGCCGCTGGCGGTCCTTCCCCTCCCACCTCACCCATCCTCCTTGGCCTCCTGGTCCCGGTTCCCTCGGGCGGGACAGCCCGGGTACTCAGGTTCTTCTCCCTTTCCCCTTCGCCGGTGCGCCCCTGAGCCGACTCTCGCGTCCGGACCTCAGCGGAAACCTCCCTCCCCTTTCGCCTCCTGCGGCTGCTTCCCTCCTCCCCTCCTCCGCCAGCCACTGGAATCAATTCCGTGGGGAATTGGGGCTCCGTCGCCGCGGAGGACAGCCTTTCCGCTCGGGACTCCGGGCACCACGGGGTCATGTAAGCAGGTAAGCCCGTCCCGAGGCGGGGAAATCGGGCCGAGGTCGCTGGTAGCCTTGGTGCTCCGGGCGCCTTGCAGATGACTTGGGCAAACGCTGGCAACACCAACTTGAGATTGGCGGTCTCCGACGCCTGGCAGGCAGGGCAGCGGGGGCGCAGGGTGGCCGGGCCGCGCGTTTCCTTTCCCGGTGGGAGCTGCGGGCCACGGGGCGCACCGCTTATTTGGGAAGTGAGCTGGAAGGTAGGGGAAGTCTGCAGAGTTTGTGGCTAAACCCAATTCCCTCGCCCCCTCCTCTCAGATCCCGTCTGCATTTTGGGGACGTGAGAGGGCAGGCCAAGGGCTGCCAGAGATAGCTAGACCGTGGGGCCAGGAGGATGAGAGACAAACGACGCTGCTGTCGCCCACGCGGGGAATGCAGTTCCCCGACTCCCCTTCAGGTCCCCGCATAGGATAGGATTTGGAAGGGAGAGGAGTTTTCATGCCATTCCACTAGGCCCCAGCCGTGCCACCGAACTCCCGAGTGTCTTGGCTCCTACTTGGGTGGTCGGGCAGGCTCATAGGGAAAAACCTGTGGCCACGTACATTCAGACCAGATCTGACTTCCAAAATTCTGCGTATTAACAACCCCCTCTCCCACGTGACGCTTAAACCTAGGTTTTGAATACTTGTGAGTGGGTTTTTTACCTTTTCTTCTGGAGAGAGCAATGAGGCAGTCTTGTCCTTACCTCCCTTTCCCTCACACTTCCTTCAGTTCCTGTCACCCCCACCCCCATACCTACCTACAATTTAAGGAGATTGTAGGTTTTCAACTCCAGCCTGTTGAGGGACTGGCTGTTTGGGATTCCCAGCGAAGGTGAGGAATCTCTAGACTGCAGGTCTAGCGTGTATGCTTATGGAGTTTCCACCAGTGTGTTAATTTGTGAAATGAATTAGTTCAGTTCAGTCATTCATTCAACAAACCGAGTATCAGCTTCTACTCTGCTAGAACAAGATCACAGTACAGGAGTCTGCAGCCCTGTAGGCTGATGGAGAACTACTGTGTGGTGGCAGAGGGGTTCTGGGGGAAGACTTGGTCCTGGGGCTGAAGAGGTCCTCTCTTGGTGGAGTGTTTAGCAGCGAAACACTCCTGGTAGAGAAAACAGTTAATGAGAAGTGAACCCAAAGAGAACAGAAAAGTCATTCCTAGCTGTCTGGGACCCAAGGAAGATTTATGGATGGGTTGGGGCAATGTTGCTGGCATAGCAGTCTCTCCTCCTTTCCTTATACTAGAAATTAAATAGAAGCGTTACATACTTATGGGAACTACTGGTAGCTTTCAGAGGAGCAAAAATTCCTCTTTGGAAATGCCTCTGTTCCTGATGCATTTCTGCCACCAGCAGCTGTCCCCATTTTAATTGATATTAATTGACCCATGTCTGGTTCATTAAAATGATATTGATTCCTTTTAAAGAGACACCTGACAGCAATAGGTGATGACAACACGGCAGTGCTACAGACCTTGTATTAAAAGTTGCCTTATTATTTGGTGATGTGGTTAACAGCTTGTGCTATAGAAATGACAACTTTCACAGCCCGGAGCTGAATGATGTCCTGTTGCCTAATCTGAATGGATGGTCATGATGTGCAGAATTAGTTCACTTATGTGATGCTGTTTATCGTAGTATTCTCTACTTTAAAAACTCAACTTTATTGTGTTACCAGAGGGGTGAGGACTACCATTGCTTTCTCTGAAACTTAAGACTGAACTCTTCCTGCAGGTTGTTGTAGCCTCACGGACCCAGAATTCAGCACATCCTGCCTAGAAAATTTCCTTATAGCATAATAGCATTTTGTACAGGCTTGTCTTTTTGCAGTGCCTCTTCACTTGCGTTGAAGTGGTGTTGTAGTAGTATTCACAGTGGCTGAGTCTTGGCTGAGGTGGCAGACGTCTAGCTTTCAGCAACCTCAGAGAGTACATCAGAGTGGGAAGAGCACACTAGCTTCCTACAACTTCACATGTTTATCCAGGCCCTCTACCAGCACCTTGTCTTATCTCAAGAACAGCCCCCTTGATGGTTTTCCTGAAGGTGTAACACCTGTGTGAGAGAAGTGGCTAAGGAGAAGCCCTTTCAGCTAATTCTAGATCACCGCCCAGGTTCCATTATTACTAACGTAATTGTTATTAACACTAGTTATTCAGATTTGTACAAACTATGTTGCATGCACAACTACAATAGCAAGAACAATTGGGGAAGACTATTTTGATATGGAAAAACCATAAATAATTCAGAGGAAAATCAGAATTTTTAGAAGATTTCTTGCTTGCCCTGAATGGATGGGACAAGATTTAAGAACTGTGAAGTTTTTTTTTTTTTTTTTTTTTTCTTCATTGTCTGCTTTCTGGCTTAAGTTTGCTTCAGGGATGCAAGTATCAACCCTTTGATTACACATGATAGCTTACCTGAGTTCCATATTCTTGTCCTTTTGAATAAGAATTTGGTCAAATTCCTGCATTTGAACTTCATTACATAGTCACCAAGTGCTGTATTTAAAAAAAATTCATTCTTAGCCTCAGAACACTGCTTTGCACTTTGTTAGATATAAGCCAGGGAAGAGGATGAAACACTTAATTAGCCAATTAAGGAATGAGGGAAAACAAACACAAAAACTTTGGTAGGGAGGAAGTTAATGTCTAAAACTTTCTGATTGCCCCTTTACTGATTTAAATTGATTTAATTTACTTTGCCTGTCTCCCCAGGAGGCTTTGTTGAGTTGTCCCTGGGGTGTGTCTGGCAAAATCTGCACCCCTTTCCAGGCTATCAGTGTACTGGAGCCGTGATCCAGATTTGGGAGTTTGCTATAGAGCCAGGTTTGAATTCCAGCTCTGCCACATTCTAGCTGTGTGATGTTGGGCAGACTTAATCTTTCTGATATTCAGTTTCTTCACATGCAAGACAGAGCCAGTAGTATTTAGCTTGCCATGATATTTATGGAGAATTCAGTGTAATGCTATATAACATAGCACCTCAGACAGACTAGGTCAAGGATGGCTATTTATATGTTCAAGGAGTTGTATGTGGCCATGAATGTGTTCTTTGTTTGTTATTCAGCAGCCTGAATCCACATGCGTGCCAACATACACATAAAGCTTTGTCTTTGACTTTTTTTTTTTTTCCAGTCTATTGGCTCAAAGCAAACACATTGGCTGGCAGCTGCCATGTGGTCCCTCACGCTAGAGGAGGTTGAGAGCTATACCACCAGGCAGTAAAAGTTTAGGGAGCTAGAGCCACTTAGGGAGAAAGGGCAGAGAAAAAGATTCTTTTTCCCTGTATACCCCTTACTATAACAAAGGTCCAATGTATTATGCAAGGGTCTTTGCATCTCTAATGTTGAAATCCAGTTAATTACAGAATGCTAGAATAACTGCCTGCCTTTAGTGGGAGTGCAAAAGCCAGCCAGTTTTCACAAAGGAGTTTCTTGGCAGCCTCAATTTCCTTCTTTGAAGCCTGAATACAGAGTCAACTATAACACCTAGTGTAATGCCAGCTGCACAGGTCATTTGAATTTTGTTGTTGTCTTTTATCCGAGAAGCCTAAAGTATTTGACAAACATTAACTCACTGATCTTCGTATCAATTTCCCAGCAGGAGGGAGTTTTAGAAGAAAGGAACTACTCACATAGGGACTATAGGGCAGGTGTGCAGTCTGTTTTCTTGAAGCAGAATGTATTGTTATGGCAAATAATTGGTTAAATCTCTCACATTCCAGGAGGTCATGTGTAGGTACCCTACCCCTTGGAGAGGTCAGGAGGAGAAAGCCTAGAAAAATGCAAGTCTGACTAGGATTTTTGGTCAGGAGTACTTTTACCATACCTTGCACTCACTGATTTTAAAGATACATTATCTTGGAATTATTTATGAATCTGAATTAAAGGATATGATGATGCAGTGGTTGTAGATGAAAAGCTTAACGCAGCTGAGGATAAAAGGTAAGTAGATTTTTGTGCCATAGAGTGGTTATGGGTCTAAGTTGGATTATCAATGGCATATTAACATTGCTTCATTTCCTTTCGATTTTTCCTGTTGGTTGGGTGTTTCTTGCATCAAACGTTTGTATCATTTGCTTCATGGTGATGGCTATGAGAGAGAACATACCATAGTCATCGAGCCTTACAGGTAAAATTTGATCTCAGGGTGATTTTTCTTAGTTTCTTAGATCAGTGTTATGTGTAAAATTTGATCTGAGGATGATTTAGCTTAGTTCCTTAGGCGGCTAAATTAGGCCCAGGTCAAGGGTTGCATCCTGAGCCTGGTCAATCAGCTTGACTCAGAGGACTGCTGCATATCCAGAGATCCTGTAACTCTATCTGGACAGCCCACAAATGCTCCATGTTGGTCAACAGGGAGGAGTCTGGAGAAAATGAGAAAGAGATCCATGGGTTGTGTAGTCGCCTCTGAGTAGTAGAATATCCTCTTCATGTTTGGAATGTCTTGAGATTTTACTGTTGAGAAATAATCCTAAATTAGGAAGCCATTCTATCGGCCACTGATTTGCTCTTCTTTGCCTTACAGTGTTTTTAGCTCACAGAGAGAAACTACTCATTGTGGAAAATTAGCACAAGTTCCTAGTACTTATGCAGGTGTGAACTGTATACTTTACTTATACATACTCAATTTTCTGTTTGGGAAATTCATCTCTTACCACCCCCCCCACCCCCCGCCTTTTTTTTAATTTCTTAAGTGATTGGGGCATTAACTAAGGTAGTAGGTCTCAAACTCTAGAAGGCATCAGAGTCACCTGAATGGCTTATTAAAACACAGCTTGCTGCTCCCCACACAGAACCTTATGTTCTGATTTAGTAGCTTTGGGGTGGGTCTGAGCAAGGACCTTCCAAGCCATGCTAATGTTCTACTTTCTGATTAACTGTACTTTGAGAAAAACTGAGCTAAGAAATCTCAGTTGGGTCTACCCCCCCTTTTTTGCTCAGGCTCTGTGTGGTGGTCATTGAACTTTTCTACTATATTGGTTTAAATGATTTTGTCTGCTTGCTTTAGAGCTGCAGAGAGGCTGGATACTACTTGATGGCCACTTGTCCCCGGCCAGAATATGAATTCAATGTATCTATTTTAGTGGGTTTTGTTGGCTATTGTCTAATCCAAACTCTCCACTTGCAGTTTGGTTTATCTGGTGCTAATATCCTCTGAGTATTTGATATATGTGCTAAATTCTACCCCTCTTTCATTGAGCTCTCCAGTTTCTTGCTATAAAATTTACTACTTTTGTATTCCTGTCTTGGTGACATCACTTTATGTTGAGTTAGCTGCTTGAGGTGGGCTCTTGGACTTCTCTTTTTTAGCACCCTCAACCCCTTTTCTTAACCCTCCCCTAACAAATCCCAGCAATTATTAGGTCCTTTGAGTCTTACTCTAAAATATTCTCAATTTGCTTCCTTCCCTCTCTCTCTGCTGTCCCTTAGGGTTTTTTCCAAGAGCATTAAAGGCTGTCTTTCATATAGTCTTTTTTTTTTTTTTTGGTACCAGGGGTGCTTAACCACTGAGCCACATTCCCAGCTCTTTATATATATATATATATTTTTGTTTTTGAAACAGGGTCTTACTAAATTGCTGAGGGCCTAAGTTGTTGAGGCTGGCTTTGACCCTCTTCTTCAGCCTCTCAAGCCGTTTGGATTACAGGCATGTGCCATGGCACCTGGCTTGTCTTTCTATATTCTTTGTCTACTTAGTGCTGTAAAAAGGGTTTTTTAAAGGACAAATTAAAAAAAAAAAATCTGTGTTTTCTTAAATGCCATTTAAATTCTTTTGCTTCTTATTCCCTTTAAGTTAAGGCTTCCGGCTGGGAATGTGGCTCAGTGGTAGAGCACATGCCTTGCATGTGCAAGGCCCTTGGTTTGATCCCCAGTGTTGGGGTGGGGGGAGCTTCCTTTTCCCCTCCCTTCTCTTCCCATCTGCTGCTGTTTCCTTCCATCCATTCCAGTGCTTCTAACCTTTGGTAGCATTAATTTCCTTTTTTTATTACATTCCCATCCACTCCCCCAGCTACCTGCTGAGCCCCCTCCATGCTGGACGAGCCTCTCCTCCCTACCACCGGCTAGCATTCCTTTCTTTATAGTCCCCTAGCACTTTGAACTTACCCACTTTGGCAGATTCACCATATTTACCCTTGTTCACTTCTCGGTCTCCTCTACTGAGTTATAAGCTTCTCTGGGTAAGGATCTCATTCTGTTCCAAGTCAGAATCTCTATCCTGTGTGCAGTTGATAGCAGTAACCATGGTGATGCCCTTATTATTGTCATTTTGTAGATAACAAAATGGAATCAGTTTTTAAAAAACATGTATTTTTAGAATCAGTGTATGAGGGCCTTTCTGAAATGCAGATCTGAGGGTTTGACAGCTGAGCTTGGTTTAGAATTTATTATTTATTCTCTAATGAATAGTTACTGGGCTGTGGGAAATGGCATCTTGTTAATGATGTACATGATTAAAAAAAAAATTAAACAGAGGGCTGGGGATGTGGCTCAGTGGTGGAGCACTTGTGTAGCATGTGCAAGACCATGTATTTCATCATAGCACTGTCAAAACAACACAGAAACCTCAGAAAACAGGGCTATTTATTATATACATTTTATTTGTTCATTTGAGAAGAAAAATCACACTTCTAAGATGTTGTTTGAAGTTACTAATAATATGGTTCTTATTGTCATTTCACTTTACTTGGATACTTCAAAAACATGACCATTTTTTTTCTCATTTTCAAATCCAGGCAACCTTGTAGATCAAGGGACTGACTGTAAATGTCACAAAAAGTTAGGAAGTAGGAATGTTTGTGATCAAGGCCTAAAACTAATGTTTTTGCAGGTTTAGATGTAGTGATTAGAATATGCTGAATTCATTTCTATGCATTTTTTCTTCAGAACCTCATGTAGAAGAGGAAAGCGCAGAATCTCTCATTAATCCACCAGTAAGTCACTCAGTTTTGAAGTGAGAGGGAGACAGGCTCCTTGACACTGTTGTCAAAGCGGATTTGCCAGCCTGCCCATGGCCAAGGAGGCCTGTTCTACTTACAGCATGGTAATAAGCAGCAATGATATCATTGATGTTTCCCCAGATCACTAGATAGACTCTTGCCATGATTTAGTTCTGAAGTAGAAGGGATTAAGGCAGATTTCATGGTTATGAAAGTGAATTTGTCATGAATTACATATATACTTCAGCTGGATATTTAAGGTTTTCCATGCATAATCCCCAAAGGGACCTGCAGTTTCTTCATGCTGATGTCCCACTGCCGCCATGGTTCTGCCCAGCTGTTGTAACTCCTGAGCTTTCCACCTGGGTCAAGCTGTTCTCTTGTGCAGGCACCCTAACACTCTCCCAGGGCCCATCTCAAACAATGCTTTCTTGGGCAGCCTTCCCCTCTCTCCCTCCAAGGTCAGGCCTTCCTCCTGCTATTTTGCTGTTGGTATTTACCACCTGTGTTTTGTGGCCTGGTTCACCTGCTTCACCCCCCCTCATTAACCTGTGGCCTTCTGCTTCACTCCTCTAGATTGTGGCTTCTTGCCTGCTGATGGCCCCTGTGGCTTCTTCACATGAAAATGCCTTCCCTTTGCCTTTGGGTGATGAATCCTTCTGGGGAGACAGCTGTCCAGCACCACACTGTCTAAGCTGTCCCTATCCTATAGCTGGGCCAGTCTGTCTTCTACACTATAGCATCATTCTCAGACATACCTGATATTTCCACTCTCTCATTTACAAGCTCACTTGCCACTTTATGTTATTAAGGGATATGTCTATATGCAGTAAAGGTTTAAAGAAATGCCCGAAGGATGAACTCTAAAAACAGTGCAGGGGCTCCTGGAGGCGAGGACATAGATGTGCTGTTGTATTCGTGGTATTCTTCCTTACATCTAAATTTTTTTTGTTGATGTTGGGTACTAGGGATTGTACTCGGGGGCACTCGACTACTGAGCCACATCCCCAGCTCCAATTTTGTATTTTATTTAGAGACAGGGTCTTACTGAGTTGCTAAGTGCCTCACTTTTGCCGAGGTTGGCTTTGAACTTTCAGTCCTCCTGTCTCTGGCTCCCTAGCTAGTGGGATTACAGGTGTGTGCACCACTATGCCCAGCTTCCCTTACATCTAAAAGATTTCAGTTTTAAAACACATGCATTGCCTATTGGTTAAGGGCCCACTCCCTAGCAGAACATTCAAGGCTCTGCACAGTTCTTGATCCCAACTCGTTTCCTAGCTTGGACCTCTACCCTGAGCCTCCCTTGGCCTCCTGTCATTGTCCTCTGAACATTTCTCATAGTTGAAACCTTGTTGCTTTGATTTGGGATATTATTGTTACTTCTTCCATGAATTCCTTTTCATATCTGGTCACATAATAACCTCCTACTCATTCTTTAATTTCTGCTGTGATTTTTATATCTTTTTGGGTGTTTTTTATCTAACATTCCCTTTTTTCTTGGAAAATTCACTGTCACCTTATCTGACTATCCTCTGGTACTTTACATACCCTTTATACTAAGATATGTGTTAGTGTATTATAATTGCCTGTTTATCTGTCTCCCCAAGGTTGTGAGCTCTTGGAGGACATATTTATAATTTATTTATCCTTGGGTTCTTGGCATCTGATGCAGAGATGTTCAGTAAATGTTTGGGAAATTGATGAGTAGTAGATGCAAGATAAATGTTTATAATTGAAATGTTTTTTTAAGAGTGTCCAAAAAAAAAAAAAAAAAAGAAAATTGAGGCTTAATAGCTGATTTTTTTTTTTTTTTTTTTTGGCACTACAGATTGAACTCAGGGGCGCTCGGCCATTGAGCCACATCCCCAGCCCTGTTTTGTATTTTATTTAGAGACAGGGTCTCACCAAGTTGCTTAGTGCCTTGCCATTGCTGAGGCTGGCTTTGAATTACTATCCTCCTGCGTCAGTCTCCTGAGCCGCTGGTATTACAGGTGTGGGCCACTGTGCCTGGCAATAGCTGACATTGTGATGATAAATTTAATGAATTTACAGATGGATTTCCTGATTCAAACTATGGTTTGCTTAGAATCTATTTTTCTACTTTTCCCATTTATTTTATTATTGTTATTTTATTTAAATAGCCATTCATGCTCCCCCTCCTCTTTTCTCCTCTATCACATGGATTTTGTTTCTGGTTTCTGTGGATTTCTTCATAGTTTTTTTTTTTTTTTTTTTTTTTTTTTTTTTGTGTGTGTGTCCTTCTGTCTCTGTGTGTATCCATCTGTCTGTCTCTGTGTGTGTCCATCTGTATGTCGGTCCGTTCATCTGTCTTTGTCTCTCATATGGAAGTACAGCCTGGCTGTGAACTGGTACTACTTACTGCAGCAATGAATTCTGCCATCAGCCCTACTTGCTCTGGGACAGAAAAGCAACACATCCATTTGGAGGAGAGGCTGCAGAGTTTATTTCTGTGGCAGACGTGTCCCACTGCGGAGCTATAATAACCATAATGAAGGAGGATTATGCCATATTAGGTTTATGAAGGGTGCACCAGTCTGTTACCAGGGTCAGTGGTGACATCTCAAGCCAGCAATTAGGTTTCATTTGAGACTCCAGGAGGCAATTAGCATCCCCTTCTGCCAAGGGAAACCTGGGATCTCTGCAGCATATTCTTTATCATTGGACATAGTGTCAAATGTGCTTCAGATGATGAAGTTACACATTTTTAAAGTTATAAGCATGTCTCCAAATTATCATTTGAAAAACAGCATTGACTTTAAACACCCTGGGTTCAAATCTGTGGGTTATACTAATGAGCGTTTTGGATGCATTATGTTTTTAAAGTCAATTCGTGTTTAAAAGGTTATATAAATTATTTTATTCACAGGTAAGGAATCTGATATGGAATATTATATCATTATGTGACTTATGGGGGGAAAAATGTGACTGATGTGAAATGAATCAGGACTCCAAAATAATGAAATGACACCTACTGATCTTAATTATATTCTTTAGAAAATTATTGTTTTACTTAAGAGGCATCTAAAAATAAAGGCTGGAAAGGATGATTTGTGCTGTGCTTCTGTTGAGCAGCTGTCTGGTTGTTTTCAAAATGAGGCTTATTTTCTGCATGCCAGGTTAGGTATAAATGTGTACTTTGTGTCACTTCATCCTTATGAATGTGTTTAGGATTTTTAGCTCTGCTTGCAAATATGAAGTGATATTTGGTTAAGTTATTCAAACAAATTTCTTTGGCTTCTCTACTCCTCCCTATTACCTCTTTCACTTCCTCCCTCTCCTTCTTCCTTCATTTGGTATAAATTATCTCCACTTGGAGGATTTGATAGATTAACTAGCATATGCATATTCAAAATCAGTGTCTCTTCAGGTATGACAAAAGGGAGCAACGCACAGAGCAGAGCATCAGGCCCAGCCAGGACGTGATGCAGAGTTCAGGGTAGGAGGTCCCTTTACACAGGATAATTAGGCTAGTGGCCTACTGTTTGGTTCTTGGTTCGCATTATTATTATTTTTTTCTCATTTGTAGATTGATAAAAACTATAGTAGTGAGGCTAGGGCTGGGGCTCAGCGGTAGCGTACTTGCCTGGCATGTGTGAGGCACTGAGTTCTATTCTCAGCACCGCATATAAATAAATAAAAGTCTATTCTATCAACAATTAAAAAAATATTAAAAAATAACCAAGCATAGCACTTTGAACTGTGTGTACATTAGTGCATTAAAGACTCTGAGAAGCCCTGCAGGCAATGAAAGTATTCCAGAGCTAGATTCATTTTAGCAAGGATGGTCTTTTTTTAAAAAATTATTTCATGGGGCTGGGGATGTGGCTCAAGCAGTAGCGCGCTTGCCTGGCATGCGTGCGGCCCGGGTTCGATCCTCAGCACCACATACAAAGATGTTGTGTCCGCCAAATACTAAAAAATAAATATTAAAATTCTCTCTCTCTACCTCTCTCTCACTCTCTCTTTAAAAAAAAAAAATTATTTCATGGAACACCTGTAATCTTAAAGGAACACTAATATGACAGGGAATACTTTCCTAGAGAAATGTTTGTTTAGAAGGTGCCTGGGGGGCTGGGGATATAGCTCAGTTGGTAGAGAGCTTGCCTCACATGCATAAGGCCCTGGGTTCAATCCCCAGCACCACACACACACACACAGGCACGCGCGCACACACACACGCGCGCACGCACGCACCCACACATACAGCGCCTGGGATAGAAAAGACACATTTGTTGTTTTTTTGTTTTTAATTTTTAAAAATTTGTTCTAATTAGTTACACATGACAGAGTACATTGAAGCACATTGATACACATAAACGGGGTGTTAATTTCTTTGATTGTACATGTTGTAGAATCACATTGGTCATGCAGTCAAATAAGTACATAAGGTAATAGTATCTTTTTCATTCTACTATCCTTAACTCAACATCTTAGTATAATGACTTGGATGGTTAAACATTTCAGCTCTTGATAGCAGACCGGAATTAGCTTTAATTTAAAAAAATTAACTGGACTTTTTAGAATGTAGTATAAGAGCAATTCTAACGTAAAATATTAGGAATTTATTCACAAAATTAACTTTCAGGGGAAATTTAAAGGACAGTAAACATTTGATTTAATTTTTACTTATTTATAATACAGTGAAATGTAAGGTTCAGATTAAATATGTGGCATAATAGGAGACTCATCCTTCAGTATATTCAGTAGTTTATTTTACGGATGCCAGAAAATGAGGGTAATATATGTCCTATTAAATAAATCTTGGTTCTGCATGTTCTGGCCATGAGCTTTTCTTTTCCTCCTTAATTAAAATACTGCCGAGAGGGGCTGGGGATGTGGCTCAAGTGGTAGCGCGCTTGCCTGGCGTGCGTGCGGCCCGGGTTCGATCCTCAGCACCACATACAAAGAAAGATGTTATGTCCGCCGAAAACTAAAAAATAAATATTAAAATACTCTCTCTCTCTCTCTCTCTCTCTCTCATTCTCTCTCTCTCTCTTTAAAAAAAAAAAAAAGGCTTCAACATTCAACAACCTTTAAAAAAAAATAAAATAAAATAAAATACTGCCGAGAAAAAAAGCAGGCAGGCTTGGGGGGACTTCAGAAATGTCATTGCAGTTATTTTATTAACAGCTGCCTCTGTTTAAATTGTTTGTGTAATCAGGCATTCACAAAGGTATTGTAAATAAAGTATGATCAAGTGCATTTGCCCCTTCCTCTCCTCTTTCCTTCCTCCTCCTCTTTCCTTTCATGCATCCATCAGTTTAATAAATGCACTTTGATGTTTTGAAGGTGGCAGTGTTTTCCCATGGTCGTGATCTTTAAAAGAATAAGCAATTTGTAACATAGCCATTAGCACCATGTGGTGTCCATTCAGTACTTGAAATGTAACTAGTTTGAGTTCAAGTGTTGCTGTCAGGACTTTGAAGAGTTAGTACAAAAAGAAAAATGTCAACTATCTCATGGTTTTTAAAATTGATGACATTGAAATGCTAATATTTTGGACATACAGAGTTAAATTCATTATCAAAATTAGTTTCACCAGGATTGATTTGCTTTTTATATGTGACTACAAGGAAATAAAGAATCTCTACATGGCTTGCATTTATGGTTCCTGTTATATTTCTTTTGTATTGTTTTAGATGGTTATCAAACTACTCCTAGGAGCCCCACTCCTTTAGTGATGCTTCCAAGGACTGGGGAAAGAATGGTTAGAGGCAGAAACTGGAAATAGCTGTTGGTGATGGTAAGAAGCAAGCCCGATGACACCTGAGACAACCAACAGAGAGAGACTAATATTAGCCTACATTTTTTTAGTGCTTGCCATGTGCAAACACTTTGTCTAGCACTTTAAGTGGATTATCTTCCTTGATCTTTACATCAACCCCTGTGAAGTTAATGGCCTGTTTTAGAGCACTGTCGTTGGCCCTTTTTTTAGAGTTGAGAGAGCTAGGGCTTAGAAAGGCTAAGTAGCTTGCACAAGATCCAACAACTAGTAAATAAATACCAGTTTACTCTGCAACCTCGCTGGTATGCAAGTACTGGTAAATGATGAGCTGAGTGTGAAACCTGGGCACAAATCCAGAGCTTGTGCTTGTCACCACTCTGCATTACCACCTCTAAGAGCAGAAGAGGGAGCACTGCCATCCTAGCCTTTTCCTCATTCAGTGCCCACCAATGTGCTCATTCTTCTCCACAGTAATGAAACAGCACCTTCCAATTACAAAAGATGCTACAACAATTGATGTTCCTAAGAATGACCTTACGCTATCAAGAAATGATAAAATTATGTCTACTAACCCCATCTTAATTAGGAAGCTATTTAACAGAAATTGTTTTTAAAACTTGAAACGTACTTTTTTTTTTTTTTTTGGTACTGGAGATTGAACTCCGGGGCACTCGACTACTGAACTACACCCCCAGCCCTATTTTGTATTTTATTTAGAGACAGGGTGTCACTGAATTGCTTAGCGCCTTACTTTTTGCTGAGGCTGGCTTTTGAACTCATGAACCTGCCTCAGCCTCCGAAGCTGCTGGGATTATAGGTGTGCACCACTGTGCCCAGCTGAAATGTACTTAAGATACTTTTTTTAAACTGAGAGATGTTGCTGTACTTCATAGCAAGTACAGATTTTGTAAATACAAGCATTATTCCTTAATGTGACAGTTTTTTTTTTTAAAAAAAGGGTAGAAAGTACCCACAAATCTCTTCCAAGCTACTTTATTTTTCAATTTTTTAATTGATTTTTAAAATTTATATATGACAGTGGAATGTATTACAATTCTTATTACACATATAGAGCACAATTTTTCAGATCTCTGGTTGTATACGAAGTATATTCACATCAATTCGTGTCTTCATACATGTACTTTGGATATGTGCATCACATTCCACCATCATTTCTAACCCCATGCCCCTTCCCTTCCCCTCCCATCCCTCTGCCCTATCTAGAGTTTGTCTGTTTGTCCCATGCTCCCCGTCCCTACCCCACTATGAATCAGCCTCCTTATATCAGAGAAAACATTTTGCATTTGGTTTTTTGGGATTGGCTAACTTCACTTAGCATTATCTTCTCTAACTCCATCCATTTACTTGCAACTGCCATGATTTTCTTCTCTTTTATTGCTGAGTAATATTCCATTGTGTGTATATGCCACATTTTTTTTTTATCCATTCGTCTATTGAAGGGCATCTAGGTTGGTTCCACAGTTTAGCTATTGTGAATTGTGCTGCTATAAACATTGATGTGGCTGTGTCCCTGTAGTATGCTGTTTTTAAGTCCTTTGGCTATAGACTGAGGAGAGGGACAGTTGGATCAAATGGTAGCTCCATTCTCAATTTTCCAAGAAATCTCCATACTGCTTTCCATGTTGGCTACACCAGTTTGCAGTCCCACCAGCGGTGTATGAGTGTACATTTTCCCCCACATCCTCAATCAAAACTTATTGTTGTTTGTCTTCATAATAGCTGCCATTCTGACGGGAGTGAGATGAAATCTTAGAGTAGTTTTGATACACATTTCTCTAATTGCTAGTGATGATGAACATTTTTTTTCATATATTTGTTGATTGATTGTATATCATCTTCTGAGAAGTGTTTGTTCAGAGCAATAGTAACAAAACAGCATGGTATTGGCACCAAACAGACTGGTAGACCAATATAGAGGACCAGAGACTAACCCACAAAATTACAGTTATCTTATATTAAACAAAGGTGCCAAACATGCATTGGAGAAAAGATAGCCTCTTCAACAAATGGTGCTAGGAAAACTGGAAATCCATATGCAACAAAATGAAATTAAACCACTATCTCTTACCATGCACAAAACTCAACTCAAAATGGATCAAGGACCTAGGAATAAAACTAGAGATCCTGCGTCTAGTAGAAGAAAAAGTAGGCCCTAATCTCCATCATGTGGGATTAGGCCCCAACTTCCTTAATAAGACTCTTTTGGCACAAGAATGAAAATAAAAAATCAATAAATGGGATGGACTCAAACTAAAAAGTTTCTTCTCAGCAGAAGAAACAATCTGTGAGGTGAATAGAGAGCCTACATCTTGGGAACAAATCTTTACCCCTCACACATCAGATAGAGCACTAATCTCTAGGGTATGTAAAGAACTCAAAAAGCTAAGCACCAAAAAAACATAATCAATCTTCCAAACTATTTTAAAAACTTATTTTTCCAGTTTTTAAAAACTTTTTATGTTCATATGTAGACATATTTTCTTAGGTTGTAGCTATGTATACTTCTTTGTGAATATACATGCTTCCCACACTTACCTGAAATTTTGAGTAAAATTACATAGATTGATATGATATAAATTTCTTTATTGTTTTCACTTATTGGAAGTACATGCATTTTACATATTTGCTACCCTGTAGGAGGTGATACCTGATACATTTTTTTTATTATTGTTGAATTTATTTCAGGATAAATTTCCATAAGTGGGATTATTAGGGTGAACATTTTTGTAAATTCTTGAATCAGACAGATGCAACAGAATTTCACACATAGGTCACAAAGATAGATTTAAAGACAACAACTTTATTTTCACATAGTTGAGGATCTTTCAGATCTTGGTTTTGCACAACTTTTGATGCTGAGAAAGTGGATTTTGTCTCAGGCAACAGTTTCTCCTGATTCTTGGTTTTGTCAGTTTTTACAGTTCTTTATAGTTTGACAAAAGAATTGTTGAATAGTAAATCATACTAAGGTTGAATAATAACCCTTGGATTAGATTCACTTTTGCCATAAATATTCACTAATCCTTGCATCATTTGAAACAGAAAAGTTTTTGGATAGAAATATATGTAAGTAACATGGTGGACACACAATTTCTGGAAAATATATTTACAAATGTTTTAAAAACTTTAAACACAGATTATAACATATGATATAACATATAAAAGATATGGGTTGCTATATATGAACATATGCTCATTGAAAAAAAAAGAAATAATTATATAAACGATTATATCTTTCTCAGTTAATTAATTCCTGGTGTTTATTCATTAGCTGTCATGGTATCTCCTTTTATTTTTGTCTATTTTTTACAAATACATAATTTCTTATATCAGCCACTCTATAGCTTACCATATTTTGATGACAAGCTATTGTTTTTTGCTATGGTAACAAAAAGTTTCCAATATCTTAGTGGCTTGCAGCTTTAATTTCCTGTCTAGTATATGTTTGTGCTTTGAGTGGACTGCAGCTCAGCTCAGATCTTGTATCAACTAGGCTCAATTGTGCTTTACATATTTTCTCATTCTGGGATCCTGGCTAAAGGGTAGTCCCTATGTGGGCCATGCTGTTTTCATGGCATGGTGAAAAGCATGTAATTTCATTTAAAGCTGACATATGGAGGTGGCAAATGGGTTGTCTGCTCATATCTCACAAATACATGTGGCCAAGCCAAAAGTCATTGAGTTGGGGACTGGTATTCATCCCTTAGGATTTTCAGGCAAGTCATGGGGAAATGGACAGAATATATTATAGGAAGGGAGCAAAGATTTGGGATCAATACTTCCATCTTTTATTATGATATAATTGTAGTTTGATATGTAGCTTATGTCTTTTTTTTTTTTTTTTAGCAATTACAAATAGCATCTTTACAAAGATTATTGAAGTAATTACATTTATTTTACTTGGAGACTATCCTCGTAGTGTATGGCTTCCAACGTGGGTTCTGGGGGTGAGAGGGCAAGAATTGCTTGTAGATCTTGTTACATGCTGCCAGATTGTTCCCAGGAAAGACTATCAGCTTATCATGTCATCATTAATATTTAAGTTTACAACTTTCCTCATATCCTGCTACTTTTGGGTTCTGCAGTTTTCATTTTGCTAGTTTCATAGTTGCTTACAGTTTTGCAGATCGTATTTTTGAAACCCAAATCCTTAGAACAAATTGTCGTTGTTCATCTAATAAGTTGAATAAAGCAAGGGCTACGTATAGTTTTCTTTCCTGGTTTCTGAAAGTCAGTGTAAAAAATATGCATTTTCATCCTGTCTTTGTATCCTTCACTTTACATTTTTTTCTCAGTAACTGTTTCTGAAACACACCTTTATTCTTACATTAAAATAAAGCAGTGAAAAAAGCAAAAATAAAACACATACTTTGTAGGAGATTTAACAGCTTTTATCTGAATCAAATCATAATATTGTGGAACTGGGAAGGTCCAAACCTCTTCAAATTGATGAATTTTTAAAAAAAAATTTGTTTAGTTTTAGATGGACACAATACCTTTATTTATTTATTTTTATGTGATGCTGAGGATCGAACCCAGTGCCTCATATATGCAAGGTAAGGGCTCTGCCACTGAGCCACAATCCCAGCCCTAACTTGCTGAATTTTGTTGCAGATTTTAAAGTCTTCCAGAGGCAATTTATTATTGTTCTCTTACCTAACATATTGGATGGCTTTTAATTCCATTATTTTTAGGTTTGCAGGTTGCTGTATGGTTTATGCAAAAGAAAATGCCACATTGAAACATAACCTGGGTCTTCCTTCCTCTCTCCCTGCAAACTGTAAAGGAAGCCTTCTCATTGCTGACTGTATCCTCTAACTCCATTGACTTTGCAGGTGTCAGGTTGCTGGCTGCTACAGTGTCTTTGGCCTCTGCTTATAAACACTGGTGTCTAGACATACCTATAAACATTATTGGTTCTGTTTTCTCAGGTGAGGCCCTGAGACCTCACAGCAGAGGCAAGAAAACTTGAGGGGCAGAAGTGGGAGAGAGAGCAGAGGGAAAGGAGGGGGGTATAGGATTGGGAAGGTGAGATGGATTTGGGAATGGTAGTTGGATCTTGCAACTGCCTTTGGAGTGCAAATGCCTCACACCTCATTTGACAAAGGAATGTCAAAAATCCTCAGATCTGAGGAATCTGTTCTCTGTATTTTGAGGAAACAGCCTGGTGAAACTGGTAAGAAATATTACAGCTCTGTGAGAAGGATGTGCAAGTGTGGAAGAAGCTGCTTGATGTGTGTCAGTGTGTGAACCAGAGTTTATTTCAACAGCAGTAGTTACTGGCTGCAGAATGTTAAAAATGGTAAGTATTAAGTATTCGTGGTGTGAATTTTAAGTCTTGGATGCCTGTTGAAGAAATACGAGTTTCAATAGATTTGCCATGAAAGTTTTTGCACTTCTTTTCCCTGAAATGGATTTTTATTTCAATGTCAGTTCACTTTATGGAAGCCTTCCTGGAATTCATTGGAATTTCTTTAAAAGTTAAGGACCTGTTGGTTTATGGAGTTTTTGGTTTTGGAGTAGGTACATCTTTTGGGAAAATTGGTTCATAAGGCTCAGAGTAAATGGAATGAGCATGTTTTGTGTTAACATAGAAGAAACCAAGTAATTTGGAATAAAAGCCTTTAAACATCCGAACAGTAAAATAGTCTGCTTATTCATGTTGAATTGTTCCATATCTTGTCTGAGTTTATAAAAAGATTACTTACTGAACTCTTCTTAAAGGTTGTCATGTACATGATAAATATTTCCATATGCTGCCACTGGTTTTGACAAAAAAAAAAAAAAGGACTGTCTATCCTTGTCATGGGTTCTACTTCACTGAGTTCTTTATTTTGGGAGAGCTGATGGTAAGGGAGTAAAACTTTCTGATGTGTATGGAGCTTTTTGGTCTGGGTGATAGCCTATGGGACCTTGTGGTCATCAGTACATGTTGATGTCTGTGAATTGTTAGTGGTTGCTTGTAAGGAGGGCAGTGGCCAGAACTGTGTTCTCTCTTGTCTTCTTGCTACAAATCCCCGAAAAGGCATGTGTCGCACTCTCTGTTTTGCTAATGGGCTCAGATGTCAAGTTCCAGTGCGTTTTCTGGGTAGCTGTCTTATGTGTGATCTGTCACCATCGTTCCTTCCACACTCTGCTGCTTCGAGGACTTCAATCTCACACACACATACTTAAGGTCAGGTGTCCATGACATAGGATTAGAACTCATCTTCTTGACTTCTAGGTTGTGGGTTTCAAATTGACACCTGTTTTCTAAAACAACAGTACTTAAGCTTTTAAAATATTGCAAGAGTGTTCACACTGATCTTCTTGCTACTCAGGTATATCTTGTCTTTATTTTCTTTCTAATCTATTAACCATATAATTGTAAATATATATCTAGAATAATATATTGAGGAAATACTTTTTATTATTCTGCCCTGCCCCCCAGTTTATATATACCTCTCTCTTTTCTTTCTATTTTGTTTTTGGTACAAGGGATCAAACCCAGGGCCTTGCTTATGCCAAGCATGCACTCTTCCACTGAACTATCCCCCACCCCCACTAATCTTTATTAACACTTTTCCCTGTTTCTACCTATTAATATATTTATAACAATAATGGTATATAGTTCATTAAGTTAATATGTTATAATTAGCAATTTTCATTCATTTATTATTTGGGTTAAAATTAGCTATTACAAATACAAGGTCATTAATATCTTTGTATATGTAGTGTCCTTGTTTCAAATTATTTTTTGGTTGAATATCCAGGAGAAGGATTAATGCATCAAAGAAAATAACATTCACATTTTTATGTCCTTAGTTGGTAAAACTCCTCTTCCAACGATTGCCCCATTTATATACTGCCAGATTTCATGATTTGTAAGGCTCATTTTTAGTCATTGTTTTTGATTCATTTTACAGATTTATATTAAATATTTATTATTAGGCTATTGATGATTGGAAGTGAGAGTCTTTTTAAATTTTTTTAATATATGTTTTAGTGTTTTTTTAAAATTTATTTTTTATTTTTTGGCGGACACAACATCTTTGTTTGTATGTGGTGCTGAGGATCGAAACCGGGCCGCACGCATGCCAGGCGAGTGCGCTACTGCTTGAGCCACATCCCCAGCCCCTGTTTTAGTGTTGTTGATGGACCTTTATTTTATTCATTTATTTATATGTGGTGCTGAGAATTGAACCCAGTGCCTCACACATGTGAGGCAAGCACTCTACCACTGAGCCCCAGCCCCAGCCCCTGGAAGTGAGAGTTATGCTATTGTTAATCCTTGGTAGGTGCTCTGTAAATTTTAATAAATCAAACTTTAGAAAGAAGTGCTTATCAATAAGTTAGTGTTTCTAATATTGTAACTATTCATCTTTCTGTGCACCTTATTGATTTTTAAATGTTCTTTATAAGTTTTTAATGAAAAGTTACGATGAGGAAAATACTGAAAGCCCTCTCCCCCCGCCAGACTGCCTTTGGCTTCCACACTGCACATTCTGCCTGATTTCCCAGTACCCTGTAGATTTTCCTGTTTGATTGATTGCATGTCACTAAGATGCTTCCCAGCATGCATTTCTGTGCTACTGTGAAATTCCAGACCATTTTTTAGCTACATGACTCTTCTGAATCTCAAATGTATCTCCTGGGAAGAAATACTGTTACACCAATAGAAGTTTGGGGTTAATGAAGGGAATATTGAAGTGTTAAAACTGTAATTGCTTTTTAGGGGAACCCCTGAATAAGTGCAGATGTGCCATGCATGCATTGAGGCTCTCTTCCTTTTCTTACAAGTGTTTGGAGGATAAATTCCCTTCATTCAAGATTTTTTAATACTAAATTTATTTGCCCAGACACTAGCCCTTCTGGGTTGAGAATGAGCTGAATCCCCTTGGCAATTAGATTTCTTAATATAAATTTCTCATTTGGCATTGGTCACTCCTGGTTGAAATCATAAAATCAAGTTCCCGAACAGGCAGAGCAGAAGAACAGACCCAGTATGCTCTAGAGAAACCCCTGCCTGCAGGCAGAAACCTCCAGCGACCCTGGACCATCTGTCTTGTCCTTCTGTCTTGACTGGAGGGTTCTCCTAAGGCAGAGGCTCTGCTGCTGCCTTCTCTGGGAGCTACACCTGGCCTTGTTTGTATCACCTGCTCCTTACCTCTTCACTATTCCCTTTCCTCTCTTTTGAGATCCTACTTTTTTGGTGCTCTTCTGTCTCCTGTTATTTCTTCCCCACATCTCCAATTTGAACAAAAACCAAAGTACTACCTGACATTTCAAACATTGTCACTCTTCTCTGCTTTGTTTGGGTCAGTCCACTTTAGGTGTAATTTTGGGTCCCTTCCGTTAATTGTTTTGTTTCTGGCTGCAGGGCCCAAAGAACTGGGGCATCTTTTCTATTAAAATGCTCTATGTTGTGTGCACCTACCTGCCTGCTCTCATCTGAGGACTTTTAAGTCCTTAACAGATTCTAAAGGTAGTCTATTATATGTTTTACTGGCAATTGAATAGGTTCAATAATACTACTTTTCAATAAATTATTATTTGACCTTTAGAATATAAACTGTGACTTTTTAATTATTATCAGTAATATATACTCTAAGTTGAGCTTCTTTTAATCACTTAGACGTCTAAAAAAACCTACCCAGGCTTCATTAGAAGAGATTCTAGCTTGCTGCAAGAGAGTCCCTTAGGCCATGTAAGATGAAACCACTGTGTGCAGATGTGTAATGGGCCAAGTGCCTTTTGAATTTCTGCAAGCTCTCCTGCCACCCCCACCATGCCTGCGTGTTCTAGTGGAAAGTACACTCCTGTGGAATTTCAGGGACCTAAGTCCTATTTCTGCCACTAATCAGCTATTATGATTTTTAGGCAAGTTACTTAGCCACTCATGACTCAGTTTCCCTGTCCTCATCTGGCAGTTGGTCTAGTAGAATATGATTCCTTAGATTCCCATTTCCAAAAGTCTGAGAAATCTACTCATTCCACAAAACTTTTGGTCTTGACTCTGGGGTTGAATTTGTGGTCAAAGCAAAGAAGGAAACCTCTGTGCTTTACTCTTCTCAGAAGAAACTACTAGTTTTCAGATTTATTTTTGTCCAGAGAAAGATTCAAGATGCAAATTTACATAGTAAATATAGACTTTGTTTTTGCAGTGATAGTTCACTTTATTTAATCGCTTTAGTGGCATAGAGTGTTGACCATCCCCAGTGGGGAAAAAATGGGATGGTCATATGTGCAATATTCTTGTTTTTTGATTCATTGACATTAATATTTATTTACTTATTTTGGTGCTGGGGATTGAACCCAGGGCCTGCACATGGTATCTGAGCTACATCCCCAGCCTAAATTAACATTAGTTTTGTGTGGATGTATTTTCAGTTTCGCTCTCAAATGACCTCTCTTAGGTCATTTGAAATAGGTGTTGTCCTATCAGAAGTTGGAAGTCAGGGTGAGGGGAGTAGTGGAATTTAGCAGAAGTTTCTCGTATTATGTGAAAAGATATCCTGTGGTACCTCCCTGCCATGGCAAAACATTGCTTTATTAGGTCACAGAGTGGTTACTGACTTCCTAGTGAATGCAGGCACTTAATGGTCAGTGCCTTGGGCAGCGCTGATACTGTGTAGCTCTTTGGCTCCTGTGGCTTATTCTATGTTGCACATGTGCCTCTTTGGCCTACTCTGAGCTTGTTTCCTTCTGGGAATTGCAACATCATCTCCAGGGTTTTAGGTTTCCTGACACCCTCTGGGGCAGATTTCTTTATAGGATACGCATATTACATTAATTTGTTTTGAGAATTTCATCACTTATTTTGAAATAATTTGAGATGTTGGGGGTGTTTCAAATTCTGCGCTGGAAGTCTTCAGTCTAGAGATCAGGATGTAGTGAAAGACAAAAGAGAAAAGGGAAGATTAGGAAGGGGGGTGGTGAATAACTTCCAAATAGGGAACCATATCTGGTATGTGAGGGATTGCTGGAGAGAAGCATAGTTTGAAAAAAAGAAAAAAGATTTCCCAATACACTTGTTGTCTTTCTATGATCATGCCTGGTTTGCAGATTGAGTATCCCTTATCTGAAGTGCTTAGGACCAGAGGTGTTTCAGATTTTGGAATATTTGTAGACATTATTTGTTGAGCATCCCTAATATGAAAATTTAAAATCCTTAATGCTTCAAAATCCAAACTTTTTTGAATGTCATATTGTGATACGTCAATGCTCAAAAGTTTTCATATTTTGGGTTCATTTCAGATTTTGGATTTTTAGATTAGGGATGCTCAACATTTATTTTGAGTCCTTTCATATTTTTAAAGTTGTTTTATGTTGCTTATTTTCTACTCTAGCAACTGAATTTTAATTTAACCATAAACCTCTATTTTTTGTTTTCCTTCAAGACATAGACGCACACGCAATTTATTTTTATTGAAATAGATTTTTGTTCTTTTGCATATACTACTCATGGATGTTGCCTCTCCTTCTCGTCCTACTTTATAAAAGAATGGTCCCAAAAGTTTGTCAATGAGCTCAGAATGAGGACTTGGTTTCCAATGGAATGATGTTAAAATTGGTGCTATGTTCCTGTTTTTATTTGCCTCTTTTATAGCATACTGTAGAATCTAGCCGCTCTTTCAAGTATTTCATTGCAAAAAATAAGTTCCCAACTCCAAGACTCAGTGATAGGAGCTTGAGGCTCCTAGTCAGCCCCAGCAGGAGGTGGAGCTCCAGGCTCTGTAGAGAGCCAGTGTTCCTGGGGTCTGCTGCCTAGTGAATACCGCTTAAGGAGGTTTCCATTCCCCCTGAAGCTTTGACTGAAACTGTACTCAGTGCACACTTCCACCTGAATTCCCCCTGGTTGTCAAATCTGTGGATCCAATCTGAGTATGTCCTCTGGGTTTTATTATTGGTTATGAAGGACTACCAATAAGGGATGTGCAAGGAAAAGATAAGAGGGGGTGCGGACAGGAAGCAATGAGAGATGGTATTGACCCTTGGATGCTAGGTGCAAGGACACTGTCCCATGATGACGGGTCAGACCTGTCCTTAGAGAGTTTATATTGTGGATTGCCCAAGGATTAATTGTGTATCAATTTTGTGTTATTTTAATTGTCTCTGTGAGTATGAATTGAGGCTTAAAAGTCAGAAAAAGTGTCAGTATTTTGATCCACAGTTGACTCCTGATGACCACTGTAATTTTAAAGATCTGGAGTTGGTATTTCTCTGCTCCTTCATAGTCCCAGTGTCTGTCTCTTTTTCCCAGCGTTTTGTATATATTATTTTCCCTGCAGTTTTATGAATTATTAAACATGAAGTTACACATTAAATTATTACAAACACAATAGTTATCTTTTAAAGCCTTACTTTCTGCTCTGCCCCTCTGAAGGTCTTCATTTACACTTCTCTTGTTCTGCATTTAAATAGCCTGGAGTCAGCTTACTGCACTCTAAGCAACCTCCCTCCTCCACTTATCACCATTTGGTTTAGGCTCAAGGAATGTGAGCTATTTTTTTATGCTGATTTAAGAAAAAACGTAATAAGGACAACGGGCTTGTTTCTGATATAAAGCATATATATTCCTTGGTTATGTCCTCCTTGCCTCAGTGCTTGTATTCTGAATGTTTCTTTTTCTGAAGACAGATAATGATTTGAGTTCCTTGAAGTAGCTGTTTGTTGATCAGTCATTTTGCGGGTTGTTTTTGCAAAGGAGATACAAGTTGAGTAGCTCTTATCTGAAATGTTCAGGACCAGAAGTTGTTGAGATTTCAGATTTTTTTTCCAGTTTTGGAATATTTGCATAGACTTTACATTGCTGAACTTCTCTAATCTGAAAATCCAAAATGCTCCCAAATCTGAGTGTTGATGCATTTTGTATTTTCGATTAGGGATGTTTAACTTGTATTAGTTTAATCTAAAGTTTATGGGGGTGGTAATTGTACCAACCCCAAGTTTAGCCATAGATTTCCATATTCCATTGAAGCGACTTTTGAATCTTTAAGATGCTACATAACTGATATGAAATCTCATTGTTATGAAGAAAAACGACTCAAGACGCTTTTGATTTATATTTTCTTGCAAAGAAAGTAAAAATTAAAATATCTTTTTTTTTTTTTAATTTATTTTAGTTCTCGGCGGACACAACATCTTGGTTTGTATGTGGTGCTGAGGATCGAACCCAGGCCACACACATGCCAGGCGAGCGCGCTACCGCTTGAGCCACATCCCCAGCCCAATTAAAATATCTTGAAACATGGTTTTGGTACCTTCTGTTGAACAATTGGGAACATATGCTAAATTAGTGTTGCCTAGACTTTTCCTAACTTCCTATTTTCCTACCTTTAATAATTTTTCTTACTGAACTCTTCTTGCTCTTTCTTGTTTATATTTGTTTATGCCGTCATTGGCTTAGTATTTGTACTTTTTTTTTTTCTCTCAGGTGGGGATCTATCTGCTATTTTAAATGTATAGTTGTATCAGAAAGTTCTTTTTTTTGTACATGGGCTAGAGGTTAACTCCTTTCTGTCACACACTGCAACTATTTTATGAAGACAACATACATGGATATGCATTTATATGCCAGGTCTCTGCGTATGCTGTTACTGTGCCTCGCGAAGACCTTTGACTGATCCATCCCTTTTCAGTGAAAACATAACTTTGGTTTTTAAATTGCATTGAGATGCTTTTAAGAAAAAAACTATCATTTTCAGAGACAAATTTCATTTCCTATTTAGAAAAGCAGATGACTCTCTTTTCTCTAAAGTTCCTTCTGTGAACTAACAAGTGGATCTGGCAGCCATTGTCAATCTGTTTTATTTTCCCTGGTGTTACAAAAAGCAAGGGTGGCATTTTAGCCCCCTTTAAAGAGTTACTAGCCTGGGGTAAATAACAATTTAGTCCAGGTGGGTAGAAAAAGAATGTCATAAGCATTCTTTTCTTCAGCTCCATGTGTAACCTCCAAGCAGGAGGTCAGGCCGTAAAACATTTGAGTGAACTGGTGAAATGTTTTGTATTTCTTTACAAGGCACTTAATCACAAGACTGATCCCAATAAACTCAACAGGTCAGAGTGATGGAGGAAAGTATATGAGGCATGCAAAACAGTAAAAGTGGGGTCTGGAAGGGTCTGTAGACTGCATTTAACCTGTCCCGCTGTGGAAGGATGGTCACGGCTGGATTTGATGAGGAATGTAATTAGATCCATTCTGTTCCCACCTGCTGCGGAACTGTTGACATTTTGCTTTTAGGTTCTAGGCCTCAAGCAGCATTTGAATTTTGTATTGCTGAAAAATTTTCATTCTTTTTCTTTTACCTTCTCCACTCAGAATGTCTCATTTGCCATCCATAGTGCATTTGCTATGTTCTGTTGTGCTTGAATTGATGGCTCAGTTTCATTGGTTACTGCAGTCTGAGTCTAAGGGAAAAAACATTCCAAGAACCTTTTCAGTTTTGTCACTTTATTGTTACTGTATTTTTTTATTTGTTTAGATGTAATTTGTAGAGAATCAACAACAGCAACCAAACCAAACTAAAAAAACCCCACCAAGTAGTGCCTCTAGATAAATAGTCCATAATATTTTCTCTCTCTCTCTTTCTGTCTCTCTCTCTCTTTCTTGGTACCAGTGATTGAATCCAGGGGTACTTAACCACTGAGCCACATCTATCCCTTTTCAATATTAGTGAGAGACAGGGTCTCACCGAGTTGCTTAGTACCTTGCTAAATTGCTGAAGCTGGCTTTGAACTCATGATCCTCCTGCTTCAGTCTCTTGAGCTGTTGGGATTACAGGCATGCGCCACTACACCCAGCGCTCCATAATATTTCTCCCCAGGAGACCCACCATAGTAAGCTCTGCGATCCAGAGTCAATTCCTGGTATTCCAGATTTGGCTGCTGCTCATCTTCTCTTTGTATCTCTGCTAAAAGATGAGCAAACAGGGTTTTCATTCATATCTGGTGTGGCTCTGAATTTTTATATCACAAATCCAAGATTTCATGGGGTGGGAGGTTTGAACTCTGTGAATACTAATAATCTAGATTAATTTGAAAGAGCTTTCGTTTAATACACTACTAGAAACACAGTTTATACAAGTATGAACTCTATGACCTGGCAGAAGTTTAGGCAAGATTCTTTCAATGAGTAAATAAGACTAATTTAGTGTTAGCCTGTTGTACAAATAAGAATGCTTTGGTTTTAGAAGTGAGATCTTTATTATTATCTGGGTATTTCTATCATTCAAACTCTCTCTGGAATGTATTAGTGTATCTTAAGCAGTTACATCAGTTTATTATGGATCAGCAAGTGTCCTTGAGAACTTGCTGTGTTGCCAGTATCAGATCCTTCTGAGAGTGGTGAGGGCTTTGATACAGAAATGCAATTGATGCTGCTGTGGGATTGTATACCAACTTTTTTGAGTTTTTTTTTTTTTTAAACAGCACTAATTAAGTTATCTAAGAATATAGTTTAGAACCAGCATTGTTATAATATAAAACAGAACACAGGGACATTCTTCTTATGATTTTTTTCCTGAGGCTACCATTTGTTTTAGTTTGCTATTTGAAGATAAAGACTTTTTTGTACAGTAACTTTTTTTTTTTGGGTACAGTAACTTTTTAAATTTTACCTATTTCAGTTTAGCTGAATATAACTTTATGATAAAATGAATAGCTGTTGTATTTCAAGGTAGCACAAATAACAGAGTGACTGTCCCCCTTCCTTGTTCTCTCTGAGCAGACCTATCTTTTTAGGGGGATTTTGGATGCTCCTTGGACTCAAGAGAACTCATAGGAAATTCATTTCTGAAGCTTCATCCTCTCTGTGTGAATAAATTATTTGATCATTATCTACTGTTTTTCATTCTTTGTGAAATGCGTCATCTGCTATAATGGAGAATGGAGAATAATTGTGTTTTGGACTAAAGAGTCTATATTTGGGACGGTTGGTATAATATAACATTTAGTCTGCTTAATGAACAAAGAGGTGAAATAAAATGCTGTCATTCTGGGGATATAATTTTCCAAATTAGAAATATTATTATCTCTGACTCTACCTAGGAAGTTAGTAGTGGTTTTGATATGGTGGAATCATATTTTGGTTAGGTAGAAATATCTCTAACATTGTTACATGATGTGATGCTTCTTTATCCGTTCCTCCATATAATATTTTCTTTTTTCTTTCTTGTTTGTTTTACAATGCTAGGAATCAAACCCAGAGTCTCATGCATGTCAGGTAGTCACTTTACCACTAAGCTGTGCCCCCATCCCATAATTTCACACTTGGAAAGAAAAGTCCAGCCACACTGTCTTTCTGCAAGCTTTTTTTTTTTTTTATATATTTATTTATTTTTGTTTTAGTTCTCTGCGGACACAACATCTTTGTTTGTATGTGGTGCTGAGGATCGAACCCGGGCCGCACGCATGCCAGGCGAGTGCGCTACCGCTTGAGCCACATCCGCAGCCCCCTTTCTGCAAGCTTTTATTGTTTGTTATGTGCTAGGTGAGATGGAGTGTTAGTTAAGGGGGTAGGAAAAGATGCCAAAGCATAGTTTCTTTTTTAGAGGACTTTATAAGTTTAGTATATTTTATTTTATTTTTTTAAAGAGAGGGAGAGAGAGAGAGAGAGAATTTTAATATTTATTTTTTAGTTTTCGGCGGACACAACATCTTTTTTTGTATGTGGTGCTGAGGATTGAACCCGGGCCGCACGCATGCCAGGTGAGCGCGCTACCGCTTGAGCCACATCCCCAGCCCAGTTTAGTATATTTTAGCTTCCTTCTTTAGAGAACTTTATTATAGCTTTCTATATTTTTAAGTCCCTCCCCCCCTTCCTCCTCTGCCTTTTTCCCTTCCCATCCTAGAAGAAAGACTTGGTTCACTTTGTTGGTGTATTCTTTATTTTTCACTTAACGGCTTTTGATTAATGCCATGATAAGACTTTTGAATTCAGGTGGTTAAGCAATTATTTTTACTTAGCTATTTTTGCTGTTATCCTCAGTACGTTTGGTAAGATGGTAGCAGCAACTCAGGCTGCTTCTTTGGATTCAACGTGGCTTTGTCTTCAGTTGTTTTTAACCCTGATGGTTGACAGGCCAATGAGACATACTTGAGGAAGAGTTCTCCCTTCTGCATTTAGGTTCTTTAGGTTTTGGTGCAGTGTAATTTCAGAAAGAAAGAAATATCGTTTATTTTGTTATGCATACACACAGCTTGCTTCCTGGGAAGGTCTTGCCCTGCACCTGTCATGCATTCACACAAATGGAGGCAGTAGTGGCCTTGAGACAGGAGGAGATAGATGAACAGGGTTGATGATTGCTCCATAAATGATATGAGCACAATAATGTGGAAGGCTTGGGACTGATTGCATTTGCCTTGATGGCAGGAGACAACTTTAGCAGAGGAGGACGTAGCTGGGTCTGGAAGGATGAATAGAGCAGGAATGGAAGATGAGAAAGAATGTCTCCAGGAGAAGAGAGGGAAGGAGACAAGCTGTGAGGAATGGAGCAGAGATGCCTTAAAGTTCAGAGCATGGTCAGGAAGCTGGGAGTCATCCAGAATGGTGTTTAGGGTGAGTGGGCTGGGATCGGGAATGGGACTTGCCTTCCAGTCAGAATATGAGGATAACTAAGGAATGTGACTTCTATGGAAAATGGGAATTTTCCTGGATGGGACACTTTGTACCTGCCTGCCTTACTGAGTTTTTTCCCCTTGTATCAAAGTTAATCCGGTGTTTTTCAAACAGAAACTGCTCGTCTGTTTCCTTTGAATCTGTTCCCAGGGAAAATAAATATTTACAGTCCTGGTAGTAATATGTATATTGCTTAGGTAAGCTTTTAGTAATAGGTAACTTCAAACAGAGTTTACCAAACCACATTGTGTGTTTGGTTTGCTCTGGTGCTAATCTGGCAAGAATGATGTCCATCAGGAAAGTCAACATATCTTAATAAACCATCTGCTTAGTCGGAATGCTAGCTTTCTGGCAGATGTCATATCTGCCTGGTATTCACTCACAGTGTCGACTGTCAAACCCATTCCAGGGGGACAGCAGTGTATTTTGTTGGTCACTGCCATCTTTGCAGAGGATGGTCTAAAGGTCTGTGAAATCCTTTTTAATTTGTGTACATACCTGGGCGTCTTGTACTGTCAGCATCAAGAATAAAACCACACCAAACAGAGAGTGTCATAGAGAAATTGTTCCTACCTCTGCAGTACTGTGGCTTCAACTCTGAGAGGAGGGTGAAGAAATTAGAGAAGCAAATAATTTGTTCTTATATTTGACTGGGCTTATTCACTGTGTGTGGTGTAAATGCAGGGAGTTTCCATGAGAACCTGGGGGTGCTAGGGTGGCGTGGGTGGGGTGAATCTAGCTCCTCTGGGGTGGGTGGAGGTGTACTTCCTGTATTTATGCTTTTGGAAAAGGAGTTCAAGAGAATTATACCCAGACATGAAGAGTTGTTTTGAAAAGGCGCATATGACGCTCTTTTTTAGATATAGGTCCAGGACTCAATAAGAATATCAGCCCCATTGCAGTTTGGCCTGGAAAAATAGAATTTTGCCAACTAAAACTTTTCCAGAGGTGTGTGAAATAGCAAGAGATTTCTTTTAAAAATATTATTTTTTTAGTTACAGATGGACACAATACCTATATTTTATATATTTATTTTTATGTGGTGCTGAGGATCGAATTTTCTTTTTTAAAGAAAGAAAAATTGGGTGAGGGAGAAGATTATGCAGATAGGGGATCGTTTTTTCCGCCATATTTTTTATTTGTGCATCATAGTTATACATAATGATAGTATTTGTTGTTACATTCTCATATATACACACAAATATAACAATAATAACAATATATTTTGATCAATATCACTTCCCAGTACTCTACCACTGAGCTACAATCCCAGCCCAGCAAGAAATTTCTTAGAGAAGGAAGTAAAAAAAAAAAGATCTTTTTCATGGGATTAACAATGCATTGAACTCGGATTTTAAAAACTCATTAGCTAATGTATAAATTCTTCATTGTCTTCTAATCCCTGAGATGAGCCCTCCCCCTTCTGCATATGGAGGACTTTCTATTGAAAGGTCACTGTAAATAGGAGACTAATTCTAAGGTATTGAAGAGACTGTGGGGCACATTATTAATTTAGAGGACATAGCAGGAGGAGCATTTCTTCTCTTGCTGTTGGTCCTTCTCAGCCTGTGCTGTGGATGGTGAAGGGAGATGAGGCCTGTTGGTTGTAGACTGGAGGAGAGAGCTGCTGGGGGATTGGGCAGGGTCAAGAGGGCATGTGACTTGTTCTAAATGCCTCTAGTGCCTACTCTGGTCCATAAGCTGTGCTTTGGGACTCCCAGATTCTCTGCCTTGTTCAATTCCTCTCAATTTAGATACATTCTTATTCCCTTTTAAAGAGGAGGGTCCTGAGGTCACACAGCAGGTCTCTTGGAGTCTTGGGTTGGTAGGTCTCCTTGTACAAAGTGGATTGAGCTAGAGTCATGGGGTGAAGGCTTGATCTGATGATGGAAGAGTTGGACTCATTGGCTTTATTCTCAGACTAGTCTGGGGCTTGCCTACCTGCCTGCCTGCCTGCCTGGGAGTACATTAAAATTAAGTTTCCCTTGAGGGACCCCAGATTGAGAGAATCAGACCACCTATTGGTATAACCTTGGAATCTGCATTTTAACCAATTCTCTGGGTGTCTTATCATTTGGAAAGCCACTGGTTTATACTTTCCTGTCCACAGATGACTACTCTAAACCCAATTAATAATTTTTAGAAATCTTCTCTCAAATGATCCATCTATGGGATGGTGGGGGAGGTGGCCTAGAGTGGTTGCTATGACCAGCAGGGCCCATATATGCAGCATATCTTAAAATTATGGACACTTCATAATACGTCTGAAGAGAACTTGAGGGATTTCAGGCACAAGGTTTATTGCTTTATCTTGTTTGAGGACAACTCAGACTTTCAATTTTGATCCATGGTGTGTGTGTGTGTGTGTGTGTGTGTATGTATGTGTGTGTGTGTGTATATAAAAAAAAAAAATATATATATATATATATATATATATATACATACATACATACATACATACATACTGTGCATCTAAAGTCTGGCAGCATCCAGATAGTAAAAGACCACCTGGAATTGCTGAGGCAACTCTCAAAATTATCATTTTTTTTTTAAAAAAAAGAAAAATTGGGTGAAGGAGAAGATTATGCAAATAGGGGATCTTTTTTCACCCCATATTTTTTATTTATGCATTATAGTTATACATAATGATAGTATTTGTTGTTACATTCTCATACATGCACACAAATATAACAATAATAACAATATATTTTGATCCATATCACTTTCCCGCACTTCCCCCCTCCCTCCCTGCCTGCCTTTCACCCTGGTCCCTTTCCTCTACTGATCTCCCTAGGATTTTCATGAGATCCACCCCCATGGAGGGGATTTGTCAACATTAGATGAGTCCTGGAATTCCCTCCCTATTTTAATATTCCTGATGATGATGATGATGATAGTAACAAAAATAATAAAATTGGTATTTAATGAGGATACACTCTTTGCTAAGGACTGTGCTAAATACTGTGGGCACATTAGCTCAGTTAATTTTTATGACAGCTCTATGAAAAAACTACCACTTTTATCAATCCCAATTTATCGATGGGGAAAATGAGGCAGAGTGTTTAGCTCCAGTCAAATATCTAGTACTGGCAGATGTGGGATTCAAATTTTGTGAAGTTTGACTTGGGAGTCCATGCACAAGACACTGTGTAGGTTAAAACTCAAATATCTGTGGGGTAAGGTGGAAGAGTTGGCAGTAAAGCACACAAGGAGTCTGTGACCAAAGGAAAAGTGCTTGCTCTGTCCATGGGTTGTTACTTACGTCCCAGTTAATTGTTGCTAGACTGAAATTCTGTCCAGTGCTGTCAGATTCTTCTTTCTAAGAACTAATGGAAGTTAATATTATGTGGAAAAAAAAAAGATGGTTCAATGGTGGCAAGACATTCAAATTTTTAAGTGAAACTGGGCCAAATAAAGCATAAAATTGTTTTTTTAAAAAACTCCTCCCCTGCCCCCCAGTACTGAGGATTGAACCCAGGGGTGCTCTACCACTGAGCTATATCACCCAGTCCTTTTTATTTTTTATTTTGGGACAGAGTCTTACCAGGTTGTCTAGATTGGCCTCAGACTTTTCAAGTCTCCTGCTTTAGCCTCCCACATTGCTGGGATTATAGGTGTGCACCATCTTGCCTGTCTTAAAACATCAGATAGTCAGCAGGATTTTTAATTTGTTGTCTTTACTGTTAACATGCACAGCATCTAGAACAGTGCTTGGCGCACAGGAGACCTTAAGTTAATTGGATGAATGAATGCATATTTGTGGGCTGTATTATACTGTCAGGTGACCATTTTTTAACTTCTGCTCTCTTACTTTCCCCAACTACCTTTAGATTTTTTTTGCCACCTCTTATTCCTGACCAGACTTAAGTGTGTAGGTCACATATATTAAAGGTTAAATTCCTTTAGTTCAAGTTGGTGTTTAGATCAGGATTGCTAGTGGAGATGTTTTTGTTTTTATTTAAAAAAAATTACAGTAAGAAACACATAACGTGGATTTTCCCATCTTCACCATTTTTAAGGGTATAGTTGAGGCGGGTTGCATGTATTAACATTGTTGTGCAGCAGATCTCCAGAATACTGTCATCTTGCAAAACTGAAATTCTGTAATCGATTGAACATGTCTCTGTTCTGTCCTGCCTTCAGCCCCTCTTCACTTCCCATTCTACTTTCTGTGAATCTTGACTATTTAGATACTTCGTGTAGGTGGAATCATGCAGTATTTGTCTTTGCATGTCTGGCTTATTGTACCTGGTGTACCCAAGGGATGTTAATGCATGGTGCTGACTGGGTGATGGTATGGAGAAGCTAATACCATTAAAGGATTTTTATTACTTTCTTTTCCCAAGAGGAGGGGGCAGGCCAGACCTTGGCTGGAGGAGCAAGGTGGGTCAGGAGGTAGAAGCAGGGAAGGGAAAGCTAGGTCAAAACCTTTATTCCCTTTTTTAGCAGGAAAGACAGGACAGGGTAAAGTCAAGAATTGGCAAGTTTGAGTAATTCTGATGGGCTTGGGGGGCTGTCCTGTCCTGGTTGATTTAGGACAGGAAGGGCACTGGCTTGGTTTGATAAGGAGATCAGTCCCCTACAGGGACTGACTTGGTTTGTTTGCAAGTAAAAGATGAGGGACATGAGCCCTGTGCTCTTCGAACTGACTGGGAGGAGGGCATCTCTCCCCAGTCAGCAAAGCCACAAATGTCAGAGCATCAAGAATCTACACAGTCAGAAGATACAGTCAGTATGATTGACTCTGTGATGAATGGATATCAAATGGACAAATACAGAATCTAGGAAAATGCTAATCCCTATCTTACTAAGCCTAATGTTCTAAAGGGCCAGTCATGTTGTAGCATGTGAAAGGATTTCCTTCCTTTTTAAGGCTGAATAATGTTCCATTATGTACATGTGGTTTGTCTGTCTATTCAATGTGGCTGTATAAATACCTCTTCCAGACCTTGTTTTTAGTTCTTTTGGATGTATACCCAGATGCAGAATCCCTGGATCCTAAAATAATTCTACTTTAAAATTTCCAAGGAACTACACACCATTTTCTATAGCAGCTGTACTACTTTGCATTTTTACCAACCATTCAGGAGAGTTCCAGTCGCTCATGCATCTTAGCCAACACTTGTTCTATGATATTTTTTCTTTTTTTGGTACTGGGGATTGAACCCAGGGGCTCTTAACCATTGAGCCACATCCCCAGCCCTTTTTTGTATTTTATTTAGAGACAGGGTCTCAATGAGTTGCTTAGGGTCTCACTAAGTTGATGAGGCTGGCTTTGAACTCTTGATCCTCCTGCTTCAACCTCCTGAGCTGCTGGGATTATAGGCGTGTGCCACCATGCCAAGCTGTTCTGTGATTTTTGACACTGCAAAAACCATTGTGTGGGGCTGGGGATGTGGCTCAAGCTGTAGCGCGCTCGCCTGGCATGCGTGCAGCCTGGGTTCGATCCTTAGCACCACATACAAAGATGTTGTGTCCGCCGAAAACTAAAAAATAAATATTAAAAAAATTCTCTCTCTCTCTCTCTCTTTAAAAAAAAAAAAAAACCATTGTGTGAGGTGGTATCTCATAATGACTTTGATTTCTGTCTCCCTGATGGCTGGTGTTGCCAAGCATCTTTTTTACATGCAATTTACTATTCATCGTTTTGTTTTATATTTTATAATCGACTAGCTCTAAGTCTCTGAGTTTCCAAGAGCTTTTCAATGTAGTTTTTAAGATTACCTGCACATATTTGGGGGAAGCTTCTCAAGGCAATTGCATTCTTGCTCAGAGATGTAAGAGCTTATCCAACCACCTTGGTTCAGTAAAGAATCAGAAACAAACACTGGGAACCCTGGCCTCTAGCTCTAACTGCTTGGAGCACAGACCATTTATTCACAGAGGACTTACTGTGTGCTGGCCACAGTTTAGATCCATCCATACTGCTTCTCTCTTTCTCTCCCTTCCCCCGCCTTTTCCCTCCCTCCCTTCCTATCTCTCTCTCTCTTTCTCTTTTTTTTCCTTTGGTACTGGGGGTTGAACCCAGGGGCACTTTACCACTGAACTACATCCCCAGCCCTTTTTTATTTTTTATTTTGAAACAGGGTCTCACTAAGTTGCTGAGGCTGGTCTTGAACTTGTGGTCATCAGCCTCCTTGAATTACTGGGATTATAGATGTGCACTCCTGTGCCAGCTATTAAGAGGATCTCTAGCCATTTTTCCAGCATGGGAAGGTTCCTTTATATCTGAGGTCACTTTCCCAAGGGAATGGATTAAACTTTTTGAGATGACATCAACAGAAAGGAAGAAGTTGAAGAGATTGTGATTATTAGAAAGCTGTACCAATCGAGAGTGGCAGAGTTCAGTGTACTTAGGATTGATAAACTAACGTGGCCATATAGAAGAAGTAAGTAAATGATCTTTCTTTTATATTTATATATCTCTAACTGTATCATTAGTTGGTACTGACTAGAACAAAATAAAATTGTTCAAATCAGTCTGGTAAGAATAATAGAAGCTCAGTGATAGAGCACTTGCCTAGCATGTGTGAGGCCTTGAGTTCTAGCACAGCAGGAGGGAGAGAAAGAAAAGAATAAACAAATAAATAAATCCTCGTGAAGGGTAAATTTAAACTCTGTGATAACAGAGTTATCAGTTTCACAGTTAAAAGGTGTTATGCACATTTCTTAAGGATTTTATAAACTAGGGTGAACATCTACTGATTAAAACTGAATTGAAAAAGGTAGTAAGTTGAGGTCTGGACCCCTAGATGTCCTTGACTGATAGAGCACTGAAGCAGAATTAGCCAGACCTGAGGCCCCAGAAGCAGGTGGCATTCCTGCCCTACTGGCTTGTAGAGTGGAGGGCTCGGAAGGGTTGTCCGGTATTGTTCATGGGTTGGTTAATGGTTAACCCCTGCAACATGCCACACATACACCTAATCTCTGATGCAACCTACTGCTCAGAGGGAATAATATTAACCCTTACTTGCCTTTGACTAAGACTATTTACCTTTCACAGTTTATTCTTTTAAATATGTGGGACTTTGTTTTTTTTTTTTTTTGCAAATAAAATTCACATAGCATAGAAGCTTTATGACTCATTCCTTGCAAAGAAAGCAGGTGGTATCCACAAATAGTTTGCCATCTTTTAGAGCCCAGTAGAAGGGTTGCTACCAAATTTTCATTTAATTTGAACACAGCCCACAGCCGTGCAGTGAGAGGCCAATATAAAATGGTCCTTTCCTCAGTACAGAATTAAAAAAAAAAAAAAAGTGACTTTGTAAACAGATACATTCTTTTCGTTGGCTGTGCTGCACATGACAGAGAGACATTCTTGTTTATAGGAACTTGTCAGGTGGATTGGGAAAAGAATAAAAATAAAGAGAGCAAAGAAAAATCTGAGGGATTGCTTTGAGCTGGGTGCAGTGTCTGTGATTTGATGGTAGACTCCTGGGAGAGCCACCCGACCCCTGGCTAATGAGTATCCGTCACCTGGCAGGCTGCCACAAGTAGGAAGATGCAGTTTTGGGTTAGCCATTTATGGCATCCAACTAAAGCTTTTGGTTCTCTTGCCTACTTAAAAAACATTCCGTAAACATTAGAAACAGTCTTTGTATTTAAAAAAAAAAAACACAAAAAACTTGAGCTGGAATTTTTTTTTTTTTTTTTTTTGGTACCAGGGATTGAACGAACCCAAGAGTGCTTAACCACTGAGCCATATCCCCATCCCTTTTTATTTTGAGACAGGGTCTTGCCAAGTTGCTTGAGGACTTGCTAAGTTGCTGAGGCTGTCTTTGAACATGCCATCCTCCTGCTTCAGCCTCCTGAGCTGCTGGGGTATTGGTTCTTGTCAGTTCTGAGAAGAGTATGATCAGTGTGGTATTAAGTATTCCACACTTCTTATCAGGGCCCTCGTTTCCTTTCCTTTGAGTAATTTATCTAAGGAATTCTCTTTAGTTTTCCTTCTTCCTGGCCACTGTCTGCTGCCTAAGCCGAGGATACGAGGCTCACATGGCCTGTATTTCTCTGCTCTATCTTTGGGCTTAGATTTACCTCTGAGAATTCATTGTAAATCTGTTCCAAACTGACTGCTCAGGCCAGGTCGGAATATTTCTTGTTTATTACAAACTCTTGTTTTAAAATAAAAATATTCTTTTAAAGGCCTGGTTTCTAGTTGGATATGATGGCATACACCTTTAATACTCTAGGCAACTCTGGAGGCTGAGGCAGGAGGATCACAAGTTTGAGGCCAGCCTAGGCAACTTGGCGAAACCCTGTCTCAAAAATAAAAATAGAAAAAGGACTGGGAGTGTAGCTCAGTGGTAGAGTAACCCTGTGTTCAATCCTCAGCACTGCCCTAAATAAATAGATACGTAAATAATAAGTAAAGGACTGGGTTCTTTATAACTCTTTCTCAACAGAGCTGGTTGCCTCTCCCACCCATTGCTCCGCTCTCAGCCTCGTGGCTGGCAGCCCCATCACTGTCTTGCCAAGGGACCAGTCACCTAACAGCCGAGGGGCGTGTTTCTCTTCTGACCTTCCTTTGGAATTTTACATTGACCACATCCTGCTTCTTGATGTCTTGCCTCCTGAGCCCCCTGTTGGTCCTCCTGCTTCTCTGGATGTTCCCATTTTGTGTCCTCTGAAGACTCTTCTGCTGGTCACCCAGTGAATGTGGGTGTCATCTAGCATCTGATCCTGTCTTCCTGTCTCTGTTCTCAGGGGTATTCACAGCCACACCCACATCTACCAAATTGAGCTGTTCTGCAATTCAAACTTCTCTCTTCAAGGACACCCCCGCCCCCCAGATTCCAACTGCCTGAGGGGATCTTTCCATGTGATTAACTGCAAATATATTAAACTCAGAATGTTACAAACAGAATCCACTTGCTTTCTCCCCATACCTGTTCCTACCATGGTGAGAGTGTCAAGTTCAATTGAATTAAAGCAACTGGGGGCCTAGGTCAACCTCAAGTCCTCCTCCTGCACCCTCCTTACACAGTGATTCCTTCTCTTCATCTAAGGTTGCTACTTTTTTTTTTCTAATCCATGCCAATCCTACTTGTGCTTTAGATCCAATTGATATCTTGCATCCTCTGGGAGGTTCCGCAGAGTCCCAGCTCTTCATCCTGGGGTTGGTCTTTACCATAGTTGAGCCTACCCGAGGCTGGCGCTGTGCCTCAATCACCATATTCTCTCCAGGGCAGAGCAGGGAATGTGCAGCTTAGTGGAGGTGTCTTGGTGCACTTTCATCCTGTGGGATGTGTTACTCTAGACATTCAGAAATGGGGCTGGGACATCACTTGGGACATTCTAGTCCCAAGTCCTGGTACCTGCCACTTGTATGGTTGCATCCAGTACAGCTGTGGGAGGGTGCCTGAGGGCAGGAGGCAGTTTTGGTGTAGCAGAAAGAGCACAGACTTCAGACTTTGATGTGAGATGAGGAGAGAATATGCACCGAAGCACCCAATGCAGAATCCTTTCAGGAATGGTGTGGTTAGGGAGCCGCCCATTGTCAGGGACTGGGCCAGTTGCTCAGATGCAACTATGCCAAAAAGGTTTCTTGTCTGCCTAAGTGGCAGTGCACTGTGGGGCACCTTCCTGATGTAATTCTGACTGTGTAAGGTCTTTCTTTGCAGAGGCAGGGCTGAAGGGGGTGCAGTGGCAGTTGCTCCGTGTTCTAGAATGTTGAGTTGAAAGGCTTCTTTCATGCTAAGTTTTCTACCTCCCAACACTATTGGAAGTGGTGGCCTCCTTGGCAGCATCTTAACAGCCATTTCCTGGTTTTTGCAGGAAAGGTACATTTGAGGAAGGTCTCTGGGTTTCTTGGCCATTTCTCTCCCTTACCCATCACAAGAAAGCTCTGTGTACAATATGGTTAGCATCCCGGGAACTCTCATTGACTGGAGGCTTGTCATTACTGGGGACACTCAGAGGCTCACCTTTGATCTAACATAAACAGAAAAGACATAAGGCAAGTGTTTCTGAAAGAGGTGAGGTCAGGGATGGTTGCTTCTGAAAAGATTGAAACATTTTATCCGCAGGTTAGCAACTCACAGTATTGCTGATGTCAGTCTGTGCTTCCATATGTCATATGAATTTCCTGAGTTGCACTGAGCAACCGTTCACAGACCAATACACAGTAGGATCGCAAGCCCACCTATGAAAGTGCTGCCCTTTGCTGTGAGAGAGGAAAGAGTGGACCTTGGGAGAGTTGGCTGAAATGTAATAATTCCCGAGATTCGAAGTGAAAACTGAAAGCAGGATTTGATTTTTCTGTTTCTTCAATTTTGTGTTTAAAGTGTCTTGCAAATATAAGTCTATATATTATAGATAAGAATCAAAGAGAGGCAGCTGATGTTAAGTTATGGCCTCTTCGTGTGTTTAAGTAAGATCCAGTCCTTCTGATTACTGAGACTGGCCTCAAATGCCATGTTGTTATGGTTTGGATCTTAAATGTCTGCCTCAGGCCACGCACTGAAGCCTGGGTCCCCAGCCTGTGGCACTACTGGGAAGTGGTAGACCCTTTAGAAGGTGGGCCTGTTGGGAGGAAGTTAGGTCATTGAGAGTGTGTCTCTGAGGGACATTAGGACCCTCTCTTTGCTTCCCACCTCCATGAGGCAAGCTGCTTTGCTTTACCAGGCCTTCCTGACAATGGTGTTCTGCTTCACCACAGGCCCTAAAACAACAGAGTGAACCAACCACGGACCAAAACTGACGGAGTCATGAGCCAAAGTAAATCTTTCCTCCTCATAAATTATTTCTCAGGTATTTTATCACAGCTGTGGAAAGCTGACTAACACATATCTAAGAAAAAGAAATCAGCTTCTTTCCTTATGTCAACCCCTGACATTCAATATATGATCAGGTCAGATTGCCTCTTGTATGTCATTAGATGATATTTTTGAAGATTTAGTGAGTTCAAATAAAATACTTAGAATATTATCTGTTTTAGTAAACACTAGTGCTTTCCATTATACCATTAATGTTAGTGTTTATTTTAAACAAAATTTTATTTAGATTTACTTTTAGTGTTGTTTCTCCAAATACATTAAATATACTTTTCACTATTTGAATTAGAAATTTAAACCTCCTCATTAATTGGATTTTGTCCTTTCATTGGAATTTTCTTTTAAGGTGCTTGTCTACTTATTAGGTTTTGGCTGGAGATATATACACACACACACACACATATTTTTTTTTGGTACCAGGGATTGAATTCAGGGGCACTAGCCCACTAAGCCACATCCCCAGCCTTATTTTGTATTTTTTTTTTTTTTTGGAGACAGGATCTCACTGAGTTGCTTAGTGCCTTGCATTTGCTGAGGCTGGCTTTGAACTCGTGATCCTCCTGTCTCAGCCTCCCAAGCTGCTGGGATTACAAGTGCACCGCACCCGGCCATATTTTTGATAATTGATACTAAAAGGTTTTTAAAAATTACAAGTATGAACAACTTTTAGTCTAATTTTTCTAATTACCTTTAAAAATTGAGGGAAATCCGGTTATAGCCTATGCAAATATTGATGTAAGAATGATAACACTTTCATTTTTTATATATATGTATTTTTTTCTGTGATTCAAAAAATGTTATGTGCTATATTTTATTATGGAACACTTTCACATATCAAAATAAAGGTTTTGATAACTTCTTTTTCAACATTTCCTCCCCAGCTTAAATTAAAATGCCTATCATTTCCCTTAATTTTTTTGTAAATATTTGTAGTTATAGATGGACATAATACCTTTATTTTGATTATGTATTTTTTTTTTTTATGTGGTGCTGGGGATCAAACCGAGTGCCTCACGCATGCTAGGCAAGTGCTGTACTATTGAGCCACAGCCCCAGTCTCCACTTCCCCTTAATTTTTACATGATAAAAATACTTAGTTAATATTATTTTTCTGGACTTACTAGTGTTATGCACTATTTACATTTTTTTTCCTTGTTTACTCTTTGCCACTCTGAGCTGTTCGGTAGGATGAGACTTGTTTTGGACATGGGAAAACAGGTTTAAAAATCCATGTCATTTGCCTAGCTAGTAAAGAACAGAACTGGATTGAACACAGGTCTCCATGTTCCCACATCTTGGGCTCTTAACTTCCACAGTAAAACTCTTTAAAAACAGGTAATCAAGATCAGCAAGATGGCTGGGCATGGTGGTACACGTCTGTAATCTCAGCAGTTTGGGAGGTTGAGACAGGAGGATCACAAATTCAAAGCCACTCTCAGCAATGCTGAGGGCTGAGCAACTCAGACCCTGTCTCTAAATAAAATACAAAATAGGGCTGGGGATGTGGCTTAGTAGTTGAGTTTCCCTGAGTTCAATTCCTAGTGCCCTCCTACCCCCAAATTAAATTTCAGCAAGATGGTGGAATAGGAGGTCTTAATTCCTATCCTCTGTAGAAGAAGCAATTTAGCAACCACCTATGGTTAAAAAAAAATGTCATCAAAGCATTCTGAAATCCAGTTCTGTACATCAAACATGTACAGCTTTTTGTGTGTCAGCCATACTTTATAAAATGGTTTAAAAATATCTTGGGATTAATTGTGTATGTGGCATGAAAAATGATTCAAGTTAATTTTTGTCTATATTATACCTGGTGATCCCAATTCATTTCCTTGACAAATATTTACTGAGCTCCTGATAGGTTCCAGGCATGGTGTGAGGTCGATATTCAACAGAGATAACACAGGCATGGGGTCACCTCTTAAGGAGTTTATAGCCTACTTGTTTATAGAATTCTTATTATTTTTTCATTGACGATGTTTTCTGAGTTTCAGTAGCACTGTTATGGCTTAATAACTGTCACAATGTGATATTATTGAAATGTGACAAGACAGACTGGACTTTTTGAACCAGTTCCATCCCATGAATGTCATTATTGCTTTATTCCTTAAAATTTTGGTATTTACTTAAAACTGCACAACCTACCAATTTGGAATTTTTACTGTATTTAGTTTTCTCAAGCTCCTATTGGGCATGGTGAATCTTTTTACTGTTAGTATTTTTCATAGTTTCCAACAGGAATGAATAATTACCAAGTGCTAGATGTTTTGTAATCTTTCCTCTAGTGCTCACAGCCATCATTCAAAATTAATCTGCCTTCTCTTCCTATTAATGATGAGGAACCTGAGGCCCCACACGCCTCACAGATGTTGCTGTTCTGGGACAGTCATCTGTCAGCTTCAAATTCTTTTCAAACTTTTTTATGAGGACTTAGATAGGCTGTAACAAATTATACCCTTGTCTGCTTCTGGGATGGTTGACGTTCCTTGTATCCATGAACATCTGGAAAGCCCGGTGGTGAATGGATTTCTTCTGTCTGTCCCTCAGTGGTTCTGAAATCTTAGAATGTTGTACTTCTTCCCAGAGATTTTAGCACTTCACTTAGTAAACCAGTTGTCCCAAGCCTCTTGTATTAGGAACTTGTGAAAGGCTTGTCCTTTACTGAATTGAAGGAGGAGGTTGTCAGAGACTTTTCTTCTTTGCTGCTGAAAGGATGGTACCGGTTTTGAGAAGCATCTCGAATAGAGTTGAGCCCATGTCCTGGAAAAGCTGGGGGCTTTAAAGAAGTTTGAATTGAATCAGGAGTGTTGGAGAGGAGACAGCAGCATTACCGAGGAGGAAAAGGGGCAGATCTCTTCCCCCTCTACCTTTCTCTTTTTTTTTTTTTTTGTGGTGCTGAGGATTGGACCCAGGAGCCTGGGCATTTGAGGCAAGTACTCTACCAACTGAGCTATATCCCCAGCCCCTCTACCTTCCTCTCCACCTGCTCCACCTGAGTCCATCTTGTTCCAGGCTTCTGAGAGTATTTTTCCAGTGTTCTTGCTAATTGCCACAGATGTATCAACAATATGGGCACAGGTAAGTGAGGATGTGTTTCTTATTTGGGTAAATATTCTGTAGGGAACTTTCATTCTTGGGGACTTCCTCACACATGCATTAGGATCAAATTCAAAACAAATAAATTGGAATTGTGATTCATTGCCTAGAGTGGGGAAATGTCACACACAAAGAGCAGCATGAAATGCTGGCAGGTAGAAGTGTTTGCCCTTTCCCCTCCTCATGTGGCTGGTACTGAAGTGTGGCCAGGGGCAGGAGTTCCTGTCGGAAATGTAATGGCTTTTGAAGTTGAGTTTCCTGTAATGTGAACAGTGTTTCTGTATTTGAGACATAAAACAAAACTGAGTATTATTTTCTTTTTAGGGGCTGTCTCATAGCAATTTTTTTAAAAAATGTATATTTAGATTAGCAATCATAGGACAACTTTATAGAGAATTTAAAAGCTTAACTATTTTTAAAAAATTATGTGAAGTTTGGCAGATTTCTGAATTCACATGAATAGATGATTTTTCTATGCAAAGTGTTGGCTGTGAAGGTTTTTTTTTGGAGGGGAGATCAAATATGTTAAATTTAAATTTTGTTTATTTTTGTTTGCATGGGGTAATGGCAAACATGATGCAAGATTTTTGACATTCCAAGGATTGTACTGTAAAAAGTCTTCGTTCCAGTTCTATTTTGTAAACTCCAGGTTCCCCTCCTAGAGGTCAGTTGCTAAGAAAGCCTTGCATTTCAGTATAGATAGGGTCTCCTCATTCACTTTTCTGTTAAAAACATACATTATCCAGGGTGGAATTTTTAGATTATTTCCAGATTTTGCAGTTACAAAGAGTTTTCCCACTTGTGTTTGAATCTTAGAATAAATTCCTGTTAGCGGACTGGCTGGGTCAAAAGATATAAACATTCATAGTTTTAATTGAAATTACCAAATTGCTTGATGGAGAAATTATCCACCACCAACATGTTGTGGTGTGTTGTAGACAATTGCCTTTCAAGGCTTTTTCTTGGAAATAAGAATTTAGGAATTTTAAAATATACATATTTAGGTCTATAATATGTAAATATGTATGTATGTATTTAGATGTTTCCATATATACTTCATTATTGGGTAATCATATTTGAGATTCCTTTGGAAGCAAGTGGAAATTTTCAAACCCTGAGAGCTATCAGATTGAGAAAATAGGAATAATACAGTAACTTGAGGAACTTTTGGTTTCATGTCCTCTCTTTCTTATTTATGCCCTTGTGAATTCATTTTAGGCCCAGCTTAGTCTTGCCTTCTTCCATGTAATTTTCTATAATTATTGTAGCTCTCTTGACCTGGGACAGCAGTTAGAGCCTGTACTGCATAATATGCTTTTCTTAAAATCAATCTGTGTCACGTTTGTGTACTACATTTGGAAAACTGTGATTTTTAGAATGGAAGAGCAAAGAGGGGTTTAACCCTTGACCTTACCATATGATTTTTATCTAGTTCTTGTGACAGAAACAATAACATTCAATAAATACTATCCTTGTGTGTCTTAGAGCCTCCTCAAACACTCCATGATAACATTGTAAGCATAATTCTTATTTTTCTGAATATAAAAGTAATACTGATCATTAGAGAAATTATAAGAAATACAGGAACTTTCAGAAAGCAATAATAAAAATGACTCAGAACTCTACTAGTTATGGATAATCATTGCCGTTGTTTTTTGGTCCCAGGTGGTTGTTTTCTAACCTGCTTTATGTTGTCATTAGCCACATAGGAGTTTAAAATTATTCAATAAAATCTGTTATAGTTTCTTAATTTTGGAACTTTTTGGGATGGGGCGGGGCAGTGCTGGGGATGGAACCCAGGGACCTGTACACAGTAAGCAAGCCCTATACCATTGAGCTACACCTCCAGCCCCTAGTTTTGGATCTTATTTAGCAAAAAAAAAATTCCCTACCTTCAAATTTATAATGTGTATATATATATATGTATGTATGTATGTATGTATGTGTGTGTGTGTGTGTATATATATATATATATATATATATATATATATATATATATATGCGCACTTCAGTGATTTTCTTACAAAGACTGAGCTAGGTTGATTGAATGACTGAAGTCTATTACCTTTCCCCTGTAGTTTAATTACAGAAACCAATGTATTTTTATAGGATTTTTGTTTACCAAAACAATTCTGAATACTCAAAATCAAGTTATAGATTAAACTGAAACACAATGATGAAAATTCACCTTTTGTAGATAAATTGTTTTTTTAAGACTTTCCAAATCTCTCTCCATCTGGCACTGAGGTTAAAATTTTCAAATAATGTTTCCTGATTACCTTTGAGCATCTAGAATTTGAAGGGGAGGCATAAAGAACACATAGATGTCATCCAACCAGCTCTGCTTTTATCTTGGGGGGGAAAAAAGAAAAAAAAGAAAAGGGCAGCCACTGAGCTGCAAATCTATTTGAAGTGTTGGGAGCAGGTAGGTAATAGTAACCTATTTCCTCCCAGGGGTGGCTGTGTTTGGTGGTGCATGTGGTCAATGTTGTGTGGGGAGGACACTAGAATTCCCTGCCTTTGGGTCTGGGCTGGGTGGGGTCCAACCATTGCTGCTTCCAGTGCTATCCTGTTACAGTAATAAAGTATGTTCCATATTTTGACCTTCTGCTCTGGAACACTTTGCACACTATTATCTCACATTTCCTCTTGGATACCTTTCTCATCTGTTCACTGGCATCCAGTTATGCCGAAGCAATGCTGCAGAACATAAATATTTTTGTTAAGAACTGAAGTACATTTTAAAATCTGTGAGCACAATACTGAAGTGGAAAATTACTGAGCACATTATAAGCTCAGGACCGAGAATGTCAGGAGAGTTTTGTTTTTATGTTTAGAAAAGAAACACAAAGTGATGTTTGTTGGCTGGTGTGAAGAATACTTTAAAGCAGCGCATAATTGTTTAGAGAAGTCTTCTTCCCCCTGCCCCATCTTAATTTGATAAGTGTAGACTTGTCTAAATACCTTTTCTCTTGCAGTGAATTAGCAAGACCCTGTCTCAAAAAGGGTTGGGGATATAAATTCTCACCCATTTTTCTTCCTCACCTTAATGGTATTCATTTTTTTTTCCAGAAGATAGTAAATAAATTTAGTTCTTAATATCACCTTTCAGATCTCCCTTTTATTTCATGAGGGTTGTTGTTTTTCTTTTTTTGGGGACTACATTTCCCCTAATCCTAATAACCATAATTAATAGATAACCCACCTGCATTTATTGGAGTGCCAGATACTTTGGTGACATCTTTACATGCATTACCTCATTTAATCCTTCTGGTAACACTGAATGTGTTTACTATGATTTTCATCTTACAGATGAGGAAACTGAGGCTCAAGGAGGTTAAATAATTTGCTTAAGATGCTACAGTTACTTGAAACTCAAAATTAGTACACAAATTCAGGACTCTGTTAGGTCAAAGTCCAAGCTTTTAGCTATTGTAATTTCTTTAGATCTTTTCATCTTAATGAGTAACTCAATATGTTTCCATCTCTTTCTGAGATGAGACTAAAGGAGAAAATCATCTTGCTGCTCACAATCTCAGTTCTCAGATAGTTGTGTCTTCAACCAAAGCAATTTCAACGTTAAGTAACCTCTAGGTCCTGGTCAGCTTTGTGAGTCAGACAAGAGAGATTCCAGCTCTTTCGGGATCCCCTTCACTTAAGTGCTTTTGTGGTAGAGGTGATGCATGGTCAGCATTGCTGATTATACCTTGCTCTTCTTTTTTATTGAATTTTATCAAGGAAAAGAGCCACCCTGTCACCTCCCTTCCATCCTTCCTTCCATCCAATAATGCACTCATGACTCTCAATCCTTACAACCATCTCTGAGAGTCCACTCTTCCTTTAGATTTTGAAACATTTGTTAGCTTTGGTTTTTCTGCTTTGTACAGGAAAGATCCTTATTTATATGAATGGCTTCTCAGCATTCTTTCTTTCCAGCCTTGCAGAAAAATGAGCAGTTCTAACTTTTTTAAAAGTTAGTGGAACACAACGGGGATTGTTTAATCAGTTGAGTAGCTCAGCAGGTAAAAAGAAATATGTTCAGGGCTTACTCTCTTTTAACCAGAAAGCACGGAAGCATATGTGTCACCAGCCTCTGGAGCCATGGGGAAAATGAGCTCCTGAACCAGAACTGACAAGAAGACATTGGTGAAATTCTTAAGGTAAGGAAGAGGAGGCAGAGGGTCTAAAAACAGGAGAAGGGGACAGGTGTCTCCATGTAAACTGAGTGTCTCAACTTCAGAAGTTGTTCTCATTTTCTCTAATAGATGCTAATAGAAATGTAGGAATGTTTATAAAAGATCATCCTCAGAGTGGGCACGGTGGCACACACAGCTATAATCCCAGTGACTTGGGAGGCTCAGGCAGGAGGATTGCAGGTTCTGGGTCAGCTGCAGCAGCTTAACAAGGTCCTAAGCAAATTTGCAAGACCCTGTCTCAAAAAGGGCTGGGGATATAGTTCAGTGGTAAAGTGCCTCTACTGGGTTCCATCCCTAGTACAAAAAAAAAAAAAAAAAAAAAAAAATCCTCCTAATATAATATTCTGCCAGTATTTCAGAGTTGAGCAGCTCTTGGCCATATCATTATGACCTCAATTGTAAAGCTATTGTGTATAAACTGGTTCTAGTGTGGACCAATTTTTTACCTTATGTTATCTTCCCTTATCTCCCTGATCGCACCATAGATCACAATTGTGGATAAAAGATAAATTTCCTATTTTATCTTCTCTGCCAATCACTACCTATTCATTCTGTTATGACAACTCTTTGTTAACTGATTAATTTCTTCTTCATCTCCTGGAGCCCTTTTTTCTTCTATTTTCTTTTTTTAATGGGCACATTATAATTATACAGAACGGTGGGATTGGTTATAATATATTCATACATGCACACAATAAAACAGTATAATTTGATCCATTTTATTCCCCAGCTCTTGAAGCCCTTCTTACCTGCAAGTTCTTGAATTTGAAATTCCTTTCTTTAGTCACTTCTCCCAGTCCATCACTCCCATGCACTCTGACCATTGCCTTCCTTGCTGGTCTCCCCAGTCAGAATCTGGTGGGCAAGTCCTTCTGAACCTTCTAGCACCTGTGACTTCTCTGCCCTCCAGCCAGCCCAGATTTGCACCGTCTGACTTCCAAACATGCCTTATCTTTTTCCATTGAGACTCCAAATCTTCAGAATGAGTATCCCTCACTCCCAAAACCACCACTGCCACCACCACTGCTTGCTTGAGTCCTGATAGGCACAAAGAACAGACTGGGTCTCTTTCATGGCACCTTCCTCATAGCTGCCTGACAGGTGTCTTAACTGCCCCTGTGTCTACCACCCCTAATAACACACTGTTTATCACCCATCTCTTGTCACTCTAAAGGGAGCCAGGAGAACCTTGTCTTTGAAAACATCATTATGACACTTTATGTCACCCATCAAATGTCACTATATATATCTGCAACTTATCTGATCCTCATTGGGGTCACACAAAACTAAAATATTTTATAGAACTGTTAAGTGAATTACACTGTCAAAATTAAATCAGCATTGCATGTTCACAAATTTTTAGGGTGTTTGTGGATCCTTGGGGTTCAGTTTACAAATGCTGAATCTGCAGGTGACAAAGATTCAGACCAACTTTTTACTCATTTTTGTAATCCTCAAAGATTTGTTTTTTCTTTTTTCTTTTCGTGGTGCTGGGGATCAAACCCAGGGCCTCAGGCATGCTAAGTAAGTGTTTTCCCACTGAGTTACATCCCTAGTCCCCAAAGTTTCTAACACAGTATCCTGCCTTTAGTAGGTTTTTGTTAAATGTGTCCTCATTAAATGAATTACTAAATACCACATTGTAAAATAAGATCCCATCCCAGAATAAGTAAGTAAATAGTAAGTAAAATACGGGGTAGAAAAGGGAAATTCTCTATAGGATAGGCAGCCTGAAAATTGAAGAGACTAATTAGTCTTTATGAATAGACTGAGTAATCTGTATGTAACTATAAATGCTATATTTGCTGCATATCACATAACACATCTTTGTCTTTAGGTTAAGGTCTAGTGTGGTAAAACTGTTTTTGAGAGGCGAGGATAAAGAGGCAAGATTCAAAGAATGGAAGAGAAAAGGTGGAAGCTTTCTCGGGTGGGCTATTCAGATGAACTAGACCTTGGGGGAAGTCTTCCTGCGTCTCCATGCTCTATCCAAGCTCTAACCTAGCCCCACCTTGCTTAGCTTCCTGGATTAGAGCAGATGGGGCTCCTTCAGGGTGATCTGGCTGTAGATTCTGCCTCTAATCCTGTAATTTCTTTCTTAAAACCAACTTTCTAGCTGCTGAAGTTCTTATTATAAGTTTAGAGGGGGTCCAGCTGTGCTTTCTAAAAACCCTTGAATAGAACTTGGGATGCTCAGGCGGCCCTGGCAGTCTGCAGTCACTGTAGAGCCTTCCCTGGCACTTTAATCCATGAAGCAATACTATATCACTGCATCATGAGAACACAGAAAGTGAGGTTTGAGTTTAGAATTTCCCCACGTCCTACACAATTGCCATAATGAAATTTATATATTTTTGAAAATGTAATTTTTAAAGAAAAAGTAATTTCTAAAAGGAATTTTGCTGAATAGAGGGTTATGCGCTATCAAGCAAATCATATTTCTTAAAGTGGCATAAATATAAGTTTGGACATCTTTCAGATATTTCCATTTATATATGCAAGTGGGGAACACTTCTGTTGTCTTGTTTGGAGTCTAGGATGTTTGATGAATGTGGCATGAAGTAAGGCTTTTGCCTACGTAGTTTTACTTTGATCCAGTAATCAACACTGATATAACTACTGAGAGTGTTCTGTTAAAGGTAAATGACACAGTAACAATTGCTTTATTCTGAGCAAGTGCATCAGTTCCTAGGGAGAAAAGGTTAAATTTAAGATTATGTGAGAAACATATTTTACCCCTCCTAGCTTTATAGAAAAAACTAAAGTATCTTTAAACGTTTACCTCTGGAAGAAACTTGGACTGGTTGTCACAAGTTCCCCCGCCCTATAACCAGTTATTGGGGAGGGTGGCCTTGTATTTGTTCACAACTTTGGGATTAAAGGGAAAGAGGAGCTGGGTACCAAGAGCAAAGTCCCTTATGATCATGGCCTTAGTTTTTGACTTGTACTTTATTACTAATAGCTAACATTTATCACACATACTGTAGGCCACTTACTGAGCAAAGCTGCTAAATTTGAGTTCTCTGAATAGATTTTTGAGCTAGATACTCCTGTTAGCTTTTATTTCATAGGTGAGGCAGTGAGTCTCAGCAAGGTCTGAACAAACTGGTCAAGTTGGTAAGGTACAGAGTCAGGACTTGAATTCAGGCATGTCTGGCTCCAGAGACTGTCCTGGAATCAGGTCTTAGCTTCAGTTCTCTTGTCTTCATTCATTTGCTCAGCCATCTGATATAGGTGATTTGAAGCCTGCTGTGAATTAAGCTGTTTTTCATCTCCCATTAAAGAATGGATCTTCACTAGATGATGAACTTCTCGAACACAAAAGCTAGGAAGTACGTAGCACTCATCCTTAGATCTAGTGCCTGACATCTTTTAGCTGCTCAGTGAAAATTAGTTCTATGGATGAAAGCTCATGGTATTCTAGAACATTCTAGGTATTTGGCATTTTAAGAAGACAGTTGGTAGAAAAAACAATAAGGTTTATAAAGGTGCCTTAATTGGGTACTTGTAAATAATTTTTATGTGCCCAGTTGTGATCCTGCCCTGTTTTGTTGCTTTATTGATTTTGATGTTTTTGTATACTTACGTAGAGAGTTGTTTTTGGAGATGATTAAAGCATTTTATGATAGGTGGTATTTATGAGAATGTCCAGCTGTGTCTGTCTTAAAACTGTTTTGTCCCCACTGTCTAGTATAGTGCTTGGCATTTTGTAGGGACTTGATAAATATTTGCAACATATGTTTTTAATTTTGTTATAATTAGTTACACATGACAGTAGAAAGCATTTTGACACAATGTACACAACTGGTGCAATAATTTTTTAAATAGAAATTTTATTTTTTTATTAAAAGTGTGGATCAGGTCATTGTTCTGAAATGTAATCTTTCTATTTTTTTTTTTTTTTTTTCCATACTGGGGATTGAGCTCAGGAGTGCTCTACCACTGAGCTATACAAATAGCCATTTTTATTTTTTATTTTGAGGCAGGGTCTCACTAAGTTACCCAGGCTGTCCTCCAACTGGGGATCCTCCTGTCTCAGCTTCCTCAGCTTCCTGGGATTACAGCTGTGTGCCATCGTGCTTTGCCCTGAAATGTAATCATAACAAAACCAACCATTTGACTTCTCGTTGATTGTTTTTGGCCTATAAGGAAGAAGATTGCCTGTGTTCAATACAAAATTCAGTTTGAGTCTGAGCGGAGATTATCCTGTATTTAAACAGTTGGCTTATGCACTGCATGGTGTATTTAGAACTTGCCTGCTCTTCTTGTGTCCTTATTGGTTTTTTTTTTTTTTTTTTTATTGTTGTTGTTCTTGTTGTTTTTTGGTTCTGGGGCTTAAAATTGGAGCTGCTTTACCACAGAGCCACATTCCTAGCACATTTTATTTTTTGAGACAGGGTCTCATTAAATTGCTTCGGATTCCCACTAAGTTGCGGAGGCTGGCCTTGAACTTGCAGTCCTAAGAACTTTGGGCTGCATGGATACAGCATACCAGCTCTGTACTGGTGTCTGCTCGGTATGTTGAAGGTAGCTTGTAGCATCTCTAGGGAAGCCGTCCTGCAAGGGTCTCCCCTCAGATGCAGCCATTTATGTTGCCATTGGTTGAAAGAGAATGACATTGACAGCATTTACTCTTCCTTGGCGCCTCACAGCAGGCTCCTTCTACCCACCCAGCTTGTCTTTTAAGATGCTGCTCAGTGTGTTATTGCTTCACGAAATCCTTTCAAACATTTTCCTTGTGCTGTTTGCAAAGGATAAGTTGATACTTTTTTCCTGTTGCTCTTGCACTTGGATCTTACCATCTTTGACTCACCTTCTGTAATTCTAGTCTGTCTGGGTCTTGAAACCCCTCATAAAGTGTTCCCTGCCTCCTCCGCCTTTCTTCACTTCACTTTCTGCATCTCTCCTCCTTTCCTGTCTCCAGTCATGATCCAGTGACTTCAGGGGGTACCTTGGAAAACAGGCATACTCTACTAGAATTTGCTTTTATGCTGGAATTGGCTGCTGAGGAGCAGGAGCAGAGCGATTTGGGTTAATTTCTGCACTTACCCTTGAAAATATAGAAGTATACAGGTTCCCCTCCCCCCTGGTATTTGTTATTCTGTTGGTAGAATGAAAAGAAGATGCTTTGGGGAATTTCACCAAGTTAACATGCAAAGGTATAAGGTAGACATGTCTGGGCGACATTGGGCTTTTCCAGATTTACAGAGTTATGCCAAATATAAAATTTGGGATATGCCAGTTTGTCATGTAAACATCTGAGAACCTAAGCATGTTTTGGTTTATATTTTCACCACTACAATATCAAGATTGGCCTGTGTCCACTGCTTAAGGGGAGTGTGAGGGCTCAGGGAGGTTGTTTTTGTTGTTTGATCAGAAGGGGAACAGTATTAGTAAATGCCAGTGGGCAGATGTCCAGACTGGAGGCAGGCACACATATGTACTGAAAAAGACATGGATTTCCTGCCTCCTACTCCCTCTCACCACAGTTCTTTTCCTTTATATTCTGGGCCCTAGGTGACCTAGCAACTTTGTTCCTATTGTTACAGCCAAGTTACTCCAAAGGGTCCATTTTCCTACTGAGGCAACTCTTTTTATATAATATTGGGGTTGTGACTCAGTGGTAGAGCGCTTGCCTCACATGTGTGAAGTACTGGGTTCGATACGTAGCACTGCATATAAATAAATGAATAAAATAAAGGTCCAGCAACAACTAAAAAAAGAAAATAATGCAAGTTGGTCTTGACTGTAAGGAATACTTTCATTAGTAGAGAATTACTTCTCTTTTTCCCTCTATGCTGTATGGAAAAGTTGTACTCAAGTGTGATGTTATGGCAAATGGTAGACAACATAGCCTATTGGAGACAGCATCGACTCCCGTACTAGCCAGTGTTATCTTAGGTAACTTACATAGACTCTGCAAGCTTCAATATACCCATCTGTAAAATGGGGATAATGCCTAATAAGGGTTGGGGATGTATTAGAAATAAGGTATGCACAGGGTTCAGTACGGAAGAAATTCTCCAGAAGTGGCAACTATAGTCTTTGGAAAAATTAAGGCATGATTTGATGCTGTGAACACTGACTAATCATAACTTTTTGATATTCCCTGCCACACACATACACACACACAGTGATACAGATCATGTTGGTGTCAGCATCTGTAGAAATCTCTGCTCAAGGAATCACCACTTAAATGTAAAAAGGCCGGTTGTCTTCAGTCTGGGGGTCACTCTTCTTCATGGATTTGGTCTAGGTCCAACTTTTGCAGTTACATCAGCCTTCTCTACTGTTCCAGTGGTGGAGATGGGGAGCTGTAGGTTTAGGGCAATTAAGCTTTGGATTTCTCTTTAGGTCTGCTTCTCCCAATTCAGTGTCCATTGGCTCTTCTTTATTCACCTCAGCAATTCTGTGAAGAATTTCTTACCTTTTTCCCAGGGACGGCTTGCACCTGGTGGGTACCCACAGATTCCCTAAACTGAGTGTGATGCTCCTGCTTTCTCCCTTGCAGTCAGAGTTCCAAAGCCTTCCTTCAAGGTATCCATGGAGAGTCTTCCTAACCTGAGAAATGCTCCTGTTTGCTGAATCTGGTGGGAGATTCCATGGTGCATTTAGTATTTGGCAGCCTCCCGGCTCCTGGGGCAGACCTGAGGTCCAATACATGCTCTAAAAAAAAAAAAAAAAATTATGAAATATAGTAACTGCTCAGTAATGCTACCTGAGATGACAGTGATGATGGTGGGGACTGAAGCCAGTTTGGGCTCTCATTTTTCCCCACCACCCTTCTTCCAATATAATTAGCAGCACTAATGCTCTGGTAGGCTCGGTTAAGTGCTTTCTGTTCAGCATAAATATGTAAGTATTGTTTGCTGCTTAAGTCAAAGGTGTTGTGTAGATGATGTTTTCTTTTTTGAGCCCATTTTTGTTTTTCCTTCAATGAGGAAATGCCTCACCTTTTCATTTGCTTGGGTTTCTTTGAACATCTGACTAAGTCTTCCCACACACCTCCCTCCAACTGCTTTGTGAATCGCCTGTCATAGCTTTCTTCGTGGTCCAGCCTTGGCAGAGCATTTTGGCACGCGCCCCCCCCCCCCCATGGCACCCTCTTGGAGCCCTGTGACTTCCGTTCCTATCTGCATTGGGAGGGGTACCACTTCCTTATAAAGACATTAGACAGTTCTATTTTCTGGTCCCTTCCCAGCTCACAACCTATTCAGTTCCTAGTGCCTTGTCTCTCAAAGTTAAGTGCCCAGAAGGCCCATTGGACGGGGTCAAATTTTACCCCCTGTTTGAGTTTTGTAGTGTGGACTTTTCTGAAGTCTTGTTTCATCTAGGCTTTGTTGAGTTGGAGTGATTTTTCAATCAGGAAAAAGGTGACAGCATCTTCATTTCACCATTTAAACCTACCCATCTCTAACTTTTAACTCTAAAGTTTCTAATTATTGGCCAAATTAAAGTAATAAGCAAATAAGGAATTTAATAATCCTGGATATCCCAGACCCATTCTCTTCTTTCTTTTTTCTTTTGTCCTATTGTTCTTCCTTATCTGATACAAAGGAGAGCCTGCTTACATGGGGGGGGGGGGCTGTCTCTAGTGTCTATCTCTAGTGAGAGAGCCTTTTCTTCAAATGCAGATTTTTATACAAAAACAAAAACAAAAGGTCTGTTCTGAATAATAAGCCCATCTCTGTGAGGTAGCTTTTCTCATTTTAATATTGCAATTTAAATAATACAAGGAGAATTTAGAGGTAATAGAGAACAACAGAGATAATTAAAGGGTGAGGAAACAGTGCTTCAAAGGAGATGGTAAGAAAGGAAGGGTTATTTATGTTGGGAAATATGAGGCAGGGAGTGTCCTCATAAGAGCATTAAATATAAAGGTGAAATGTAGGGACAGGGGCTCCCAGTTGCCCTTCTCAAGAAGAAAACATTCAAGGGGAAATGGATGACATTAATAATAGTGTATATAAATAGCAGAGTAGTGCATGAGAGTAGCAAGTGGAGTCAGTATATTTTACAAAGAAGTTTGAACTCAGTGATGATGGTTTCTGGGATGAGCTGTCAAGCTGTAGCCACCTTGAGTAATTTTTCTTTGATGTGTTACTACAGTATCTAAAGGTTCCAACTTAGCCTACAAGGAACTAAAAACTACATTACATTTCTTCTGAATCAGTTCATCTCCCTTGAGAGTGTCCAGGCTTAGATACTAGAAGGAGGTCTTCATTCTTCACTACTTGCGTGTTTTACTTCACCAATCTGAAGTCCATGCTCTGTGCTCTTGAGAGCTAATAACTTCATATAGTTCCAGCATTTGTGTGAATGAAACAATCATATGCAATTTTGAGATAAAAATATTTAAATCTTTATTCTTGTCTGAGTTTGCGTCTCCTGTTGTTTCTGCTGAAAGTATTATATTTATATGAACTACAATGTTCTTAGGCATAAGCTTTAGCTAAAACCTCTCCACACTGGAAGGTCTTGTTCCTTTGCTGAGCCATGTTCCTTTGGCATCTCCCTTTTTCCTTCATATCTTTGTAGATTACCCTGAACCCTAGAACAGTCTCCAGATATTTGGTTGGTTGATTTGCTCTGACCTCTTCCCTGCTGCCCAATGTATCTACCATACTTGTTTTTTAATTCTTACCTAGCATTTCATAGGACTTGGTAGGCAGAAAAGGGCCCCTTATCGTGGCCTTTGGGAATATCACAATCAATATTTCTGTGCTGTATGAATAATATTGTTTGAGGAAGCAAGTTATTTAATGTTCAGGCCTAATAATATTTTCTGTAGTTACCACTTGGTGGAGGGCAACATGTTTTGTTTTGTTTTTTAACTGTCCTTAGAACACTGCCTCTGAAGTTGTGGTGCAGTGGCTTAGCCATTGGAGCTACTGAGAAAAGGGCTTGCTGACATCTTTGATGGTTCATCCCACCCCAGGCTATATGCCTGAGAGTCACAATTCCCCAATTTATTGCAGACCTGGCTTTGGGAGGCATTCTGCCTCTTAGATTTTCTGTTACAAGAGAACACTGAGACATTGATACATTCCTTTCTTGAATTGAGATTTTCTTTTATTATTTCTGCCATCTTTAGAAGCCATGCTTAAGGGCTGAAGATGGAGCCTTAACTGCAGACCTGATGGACTTGGTTCCTTTGATTCCAAGTTTGTTCCCTTTCTTTTTTATACTACGCAGCTCATTTTATTTTATTTTTTTTGTACTGGGGGTTGAACCCAGAGGCACTCAACCACTGAGCCACATCCCCAGCCCTATTTTGTATTTTATTTAGAGACAGAGCCTCACTGAGTTGCTTAGCGCCTCGCTTTTGCTGAGGCTGGCTTTGAACTCATGATCCTCCTGCCTCATCCTCCCTACTTGCTGGGATTACAGGCATGTACCACTGTGCCCAGCTCCCTATGCAGCTTATTGAAGTACTTGGGAGAACACATATTTCAACTATTTTATAGGTAAAGAAATGGAAGTCGTAGCTTTTGCATTTGTCAGCAGTTTAGGAATATGCAATATGAAACTTGTAAGTATATAGCTTTATGTAGCCTTCAATTTGATAAGGGTCCTTAAGAGTCTAAAGAAAGAACCAGGGCTAGGGGTGTAGCTCAGTGGTAGAGGCCTTACCTAGCATGTGCACAGGGCTTGGGCTTGATCCCCAGCACCATTAAAAAAAAAAAAAAAAAGTCAAAGGCACAGGCAGATCTTTTGATAGTGAAAATCAAAATAATCTAACATTCCAACAATAGAGCATGGTTAAATAAATGGTGATTATTCAGTAGAATATTGTGAAAGAACTTAAAATTATTTTTTGAAAACTTTTATATGAGAAAATAATACAATTAATGAAATATATTCAACTTACTACAGGCTCAATCAGGTAAATAAATTAAACTTATACTTAATTAACAGAATGACAAAATATGCAAAAGTTTTAAAGTAACCTGGGTAGTGACATGATGGGCTATTTTTATATTTCTCTTTTAGTTTCATGTAGTAATTTCTGATTTTTTTTTATAATTTGCTATCAGAAAATACTAAATATTATCAAAAAATTTTAAAGTAATAGAAGATTGACATTTCTAATGCCAATAATTTAAAAGATTGAAAACTCTTCCAAGTTCCATGGTTTTATTGGTTTTAATCAGTTCTGATTTTGAAAAGGAATGCTTGATCCCAAGTTATTTTTGTTTTTCTTCTGGTCAACATATGATTGTATGTGGTACTCAAAGCCATTTAGTAAGGGGAGCGTTCTGAATATTGTTATTATAAAGGGGCAGATATGGCAACCATGCATCTTATAGTATAGCTGGGCTTTGAGCCAGCTTCTGCTACCTGATAGCCATGGAACTTTGACCAGGTTATGTAGTCTCAGTTTCCTTATCTGTAAATTGTGATTGTGAGGATTAAATGAGATAATACGTGTAGAAGTCTTTAGTACAATTCTTGGCACATAGCAATCATTAAGTTTGATTATAGCTGGAATGACAAGTGGTGGCTACTATATTATTACCACGTTGAAGAAACACTTTTCCCCAAATTCCCTTAAGTACAGTATTTAGGAATGGCAGATGTTAAGTGATTTAAATTTTTTTTTTCTAATACAATGTTAACTTGAAGACTGTATAAAGTAGTGTTTCTTCTCTGTTCCTCTTCCCTCTGAGGATGGAAATGCTCTCATGACCTTTTCCAAGCTCATATTGATATAAACACATACAAGATGACTGGATTTTTGCTGGTTTTGCCCTACATATGACTTTGCAACTTTTCCTACTTAAAAGCATACCATGGGAGTTGCTCAGAGTCAGTATTTGTTGAGAACTGCATGATGCTGAAAGTTATTTGGACATAACATACAGGTTGCTATAATTTCTCACCCTCTACTGCAGTCATTGTTTGCTTCTGCATCCTTATGAACAGTACTTAAGATTTGTTGCTTTTATTTCTAATGAAAGTTTCCCCAAAGTGGCATTGCTGAGTCACAGTATGTGCTAATTATAGTGCAGAAGGACTTGGGATGACAAAAGCAGTGTAAGCTTTGTTGATTGCTGCCTCCATACAATCTAAATGGAGAACAGATATGTATTTATTTTCCCAGTTTTTAAAAAAACTTATGTAGAAAATTTTTATTAAAGGGTATTTAGTTGCAGGGATGTTTGAAATCTTAGCATTCTGAAGCATAGGTATAAACCAGAAGAGCAAAGGGATGCTTTGAATTAGGTTTACTCTATGTGGTATTTGCTATGTTTATTAGATACAGATTTGCTAGAAATTGCGCATGCTTTAAGGTTTTTTGTTTTGTTTTGGTACTGGAGAATGAATCCAGGCACTCAAACACTGAGCCACATCCCCAACCCTTTTTTTGTATTTTATGTAGAGACAGGGTCTCACTGAGTTGCTTAGGGTCTTGCTAAGTTGCTGAGGCTGACTTTGAACTTGAGATCCTCCTGCCTCAGTCTCTTGAGCTGCTGATATTACAGATGTGTGCCACCACACCTGGCTGTCTTAAATTTTTGCAGTGTTTTAGACCTAAAAGACCCACTTAAAAACTCAAGCAATTGACATTTGCTTTCCTGTCCCTGGTGTGCTAACACCCTACATGGGTGCAGAAGGCAGTGGAGCTATCCCTGCAGACAGCACCCACCTCCAGAGGCCCAGGCTTGCTCAGCACTGATGCACACGCTTCTGAGCAATCTTCATGTTGAGGTTACCAATGATAACTGGAATGATAGACACTAACTGTGTCTTTAAAGCAGTGAGCCACCTGCTACAGGTAGACAGGCTCTTTTTCTCTGTAAGGTCACTGTGAACTACTTGGTATAACATAAGTTTTTCCAAGTGCCCACTTAAGTAGTGTAGGGTATGTGTCTTTACAAGGCAGGGGACAGAGAGAAGAAAGGGCACTTGAGATGGGTCTGTGCTGCATGTGTGTGCATGTAGTCTACCTGCAATAAGTAGCAGGACTATGTCTGTTTAGAAGCTTTGTTTTCTTTCATTAGCAATTAGCATTTGGTTACATCAGTTGGGATTACATAGCTCTGTAACAGCTGACACTAGTTCATACCTGTTTTCATTCTTTCTTGCCCCTGATTCAGCTTCTTGGCTCTTGTGCAGTGATTGCATCATGACACTTTAGAGCTTGCTTGGTCATCTCCCTGACTTCCCAAAGTGGTCACAGATCTGAAACCCACCCTGTCACACTTCCAACTCAGTGGGATCTGTAGTTGCTTGCTTTGCTGTCACATTTTGTGTCTTTATGATGAATAGCTTTAATTTAAAAATTGTTCTGTAACTGGCTTTTTGAAAGTTTGGGGTACAGGGCAGTCTGTGTGTTTCCTTAGATTTACTGTCATAGTCAGTGAAATAGCAACTGCAATGATAATGGCATTGATTACAAACACGTAACTCATGCTTACCGTGTGTCAGGAATTTAGATACAGGTTCAGCTTCCCTAATCTGAAAATCTAAAATGTTTGCAAAATCCAAAACTTTTTGAGCATGATCATGATGCTGCAAATGGACAGTTCCATGCCATGAAGCTTTGTTTCATGCACAAAATTATTAAAGATATTCTGTAAAATGACCTTCAGAGACCGTGTACAAGGTGTATATAAAACATAAATGAATTTCATGTTGAGACTTAGGTCCCAGGTCCAAGATATTTAATTATATACTCTTCCAAAATCTAAAGGAAAAACAAAACCAGAAAACTGAAGTACTTTTGGTCCCAAGTATTTTAGATAAAGGTTATCTCACTTGTATTCTTAACTGATATAATTGTCCCAGCAACTCTATGAAATTAAAGTGATGAAGCCGTGGTTATGCAGTGGGTAAATGACATTCATGGAAGTGACTGCATCAGGGTGAGCCTTGCTTGTGGGGCTGGAGAAACCTATGAGCAAGCGGGCGACATACCCAGGGAAGGTAGTAAGTACTAGATGCTCAGACCTAGACAGAATTGGCAGAGTTGCTTGGCCGCTACTGACTGTTTGGATAGGAAGTGACACGGATGAGTCCTCCCATCCGAGAGCCCTGTACCCATGAGGGAAGTTGAGGGAACTCACTCAGGCATGGGCAGGAAGGAAAAGGAAGGGAAAGGGAGGTGTGGAAACTTTGCTGAGGGAAGTCACAGGCAGCTGGCTCTCACGAAGAGTCCCTCTCTTCTCCAGTTCTTTCCCTTCTGGATGCACATTTCTGCAGGAGGGTGAAGCGAATTAAAGGTGTGTTTATCCTCCGTGAGTTTCCTTTGCTTTAGGTCATATGCCCAGATTGCAAAACCTCTTTGATTGCTTTTATGATTGTGTTTTTGAAAAAGAGGTTCTGTGTAATGTACTTGGATTTTCCCATGTGACAACGCAGGATGCTACAGTGGGTGGGAAGCCATCTAGGGGAGAGGCACTGGCAGGGTTCTGTGGCTGGAATGGGACCTAGATTCTGTTGCTGCCTCTGGATAAAGCATCTTAGGACTGAACTTGCGTCCCAGCCTTATAGTCCATCTCTGCCACATCTGGATAACATCCACTGTGGGTGCACAAAGATAGACTGCAGATGCTGTGTCACAGCCTTGTACAATGCAGTTCTTGCTATTGTCATTGTTACTTTTCTTCCTTTTTTTAAAAATATTTTTTAGTTGTAGATGGAGACAATACCTTTGTTTTATTTATTTATTTTTATGTGGTGCTGGGGACCAAACCCTGGGTCCCACATGTGCTAGGCAAGTGGCTCTGCCACTGAGCTACAGCCCCAGCCCTCATTGTTACTTTTCTATCACTAGGTCATAGCTTTTGACTCCCTTCTTTGTAAAAGCAGCATGATTCATTGTGTCAGAGAAAGTGTAAGGTTCTAAGCTTGACTGTTGTTGGTCACTGTATGATCTTGGGCAAGTCCTTTCACCCCTCCAGCCTTGGTGCCCTGGTTTGTAAAGTGGGATCATAGAAATAGCCCTCTTATAGGATGTCGGAGATAATGCTTAGCAGAATGTCCTGTCATTTTGTCTGCTTGATAAGTGAGGGTAGTCTGACACTTTGGGGCATCTCCCCTTCTAGTTCTTGTTATGATTAGTCTGGTATTCTAGGACACATCGTAGTGGGTGTGTAGACTCTGACGGCAAAAGAACTGAATTGGAGAGTTGCAGATTCCACCTTCTCTCAAAGAAGGGTGGGGTGTCTCAGGACTAAGCATTCCTGGCATGAGTAGACAGAATACTCATTTGAGAAGTAATACAGGGTCAGGTGTTCTCCTGATAGCTTTGATTATGTAAGCTGCCTAGGAAGAGGCCCATACTTACGCCTGGTGGGCTTTTTTTTTTTTTTTTTAGCATTTTAAACAACTTATCTCTTACATATTTAAGAATTTTTTTTTCCTGCTGTCAGTTTGATCTATCAAAATCCATGCTTTATTTTGGAAGGAAAAGAAGTTTAAGTTGGAGGCAAAATTTGGACCCCTTTTTTCCTGTATTATACTTCTACAAAGTGGGCACTGTTACCTATTTTTACCTGATCACTCTAAAAGTATCATTTAAGAAACATTTTAATTAAAAAAAAAAATCCGGCTTTTTATCATGGGAAATTTCACATACATGCAAAACAGACACGTAGAGAATGGAGGTGATCTCTGATACGCTGTCTTCCAGCTTTGACTCTTGTCAGCTTATAGCCAGTGGGGCTTCAGCTATACTCCTACTCTATTACTGTACTGTCATGATTTTTAAAAGCAGATCCCAGGCAATAGTTTATCCATAAGTATTCAAGATGCACTTTGGCTACCTTAAGAGAAAAGTTTTACTAATGTAAGGTAAAAAATGAAGACTTGGATCCATACCGTGGGAAAATCAAAAATCAAGTATCTAGTAGTCTCAAGGCAGTAATCCTCAAAGCAAGGCATGGGGAAGTTTTTTGTTTTTTTTAAAACAGGGGGCTTTCCAAATTTCTTGTCCTCCCAGAGGATCACTTCTTGCAGCCCCCCATACCCGCCAAGTGGAAAATCATGGCATGTGATGGTTCATGGAGCTGGTTTGCCTCTGTTAGAGGACTGTAAGACAGAGAAGCAGGGGCTGGGGCGGTGGCTCAGTGGTAGAGCACTTGTCTAAGCACTTGTGATGCCCTGGGTTGGATCCTCAGCACCACATAAAAATAAATAAATAAAGCAAAAGTATTGTGTCCAACTACAACTAAAAAAGAAATATTTTTTTGGGAAAAAAAAAGACAGAAAAGTGCCTTGTATGGGGAAAGTGGTCCAACATAGCAGAGCCTTTACCTCTTCAGGAGCCTTTTTCTTCTTCTTCTTCTTCTTTTTAACTGCCATGAATGGGACTTATTTTAAAATGTATTTATTTTCTGTCTTCTTACTTAGATTATGCTACTTTTCTAAGATGCACCTGGCCATAGAAATTAGCCGATTGTATAGAAATTAGAATGAATTGCTTTTTGTCTTGGAAGCAATCAGGAGTCAGCATTGTTGAGTCTTGCTAAGTTGCCCAGGATTATGCTGCATATTATTTAATTGTTTATATTTAATACAGGCAATTTTGGATACAGCTTTCCTTGCTGTGGAAATGTGTTTATTTTTATCATTTACCCTGTCACCTCCCTTATTGCCACTTGTATTGTGTATTACCGTGTTTGTCTATGATAGCCAAACTTGTCTCTTTGAAATTTGCAAAGGGTGATAGAAAGCAAGGTCAAGGAATTCACAAGGAACTATATATAAAATTAGAGAAAATGGACCAAGAATATATTTCCGTTTCCCCAGCACTGTCTGTGATGCTGGAATCTAGGATGTCGCAGCCCCATTTCTCAGTTTTCAGCTACATGCTGCCTAGACTGGTTGCATTGTAGCCATCATGTGTAGGTGATGTATCATCGTACAGGAGAGTAGCAGAGCAGAAATCTACGTCTCCTAATTTCAAATGTAGCTAAAGAAAGGCTTTGAAAGGTCATTTACGTGGCTAGTGCGTAGGAAAGTTGGAAAAATTTCCACCTCACCACTGAATATTTGAAAGCAGGAAGGAAATAATGGAATTTCTAAATGTGCTCTTTAAAATTCTTCTCATCATAGTTATTTTCTTTAGCAACTAAAGTTAGGGACTTGTGTTTTAAACCTTGTACCATACCTTTACTTGGCTAAAAGTAATTTGATATAAGGATAGGGAGGGCTGGGGATGTGGCTCAAGCGGTAGCGTGCTCGCTGGCATGTGTGCGGCCTGGGTTGGATCCTCAGCACCACATACAAACAAAGATGTTGTGTCTGCCGAAAACTAAAAAAAATAAATAAATATTAAAAAGGATAGGGAAAGAGTATACAGTTCTAAAGTTGATGGATAGCCCCAGCTGTTTGGGAAACTGAGGCAGGAGGATAGATTGAGCTCAGAAGTTTAAGGCCAGCCTGGGTCACATAGCTAGACCCTGTCTTTAAGAAAGATGATGATGAAGAAGAAGCTGTTATAGTCTAATTTATACCAAACAAATCTCACTGCCTTTCTCCTCTTTAGGGGAAAATCAGAGAAGACCAGTTTTAATACTCCTTTCTTTCCCTCCTTTCCCTATCTATTTTTTAGCTTCCCCTTAGGAAGATGAGAGAGTGTACATGAACCCAGAGCTGTGTGAGGTGCATCTGTGCACAGGATGGAATAGTTGCATTGATTTTTCCTTTCTCACACCCAGGTCAGGGTTACATAGTTCTGTGAGGTGTGCTTGGGAGCTGTAATAATGTGGAATGCTGGAAAAGTTCCAGAGGGTGTTGGTAAATATAGGATGCAGCTGAATAGCTGTTAGCTTCTTTGGGCGTTTTCAGAATCTACACTTAGATAAAGTCAAGTGTACCTAACATAACATGGAAAATAAAAAAGAAAGTGCAACAAACACGTTTAGGACTTCAGTTTTAATTTCTTTCAGTTCCCTAAAGACTGTGGGTCATTTAGTGAAGAAGATTAAGCTATATTTGGATGATATTAGTGAAAGATCTCTGTACTTCTTACCCTTCCTTTTAAAGAATTTATTTAATCAGCTGAGACCTTTTTCCATAGGATGAGAAAGCTGTCTTTGCTTTGTGTTTTCTGCTTTGAAGGGTGTGGGTGTGTGTGTATGTGCATGTGCATGTGTGATATGATTTTTGCTCATTAAGAATGGAAATACAAAATGCTGGAAATTCATAGTTCCTAGTTAATGATGGAAAGTTACACCTTATGGCTTGTAGTGAGCTGATGGACTGCTGGGGAGTGGATTTTAGAGTGACTTTGAAGCTTCTCTGTGTGTTCTCTGCCCCTGTAGCCTATTCTATAGAAGTTCTTTTAAGTGTGGTGTTTACAGAGCAAATATCCCAAGAAATTGCTTTCAGCACACTAAAAACACTTTGTATCACATCATTAAGTTCCACTGTAATTTTTTTTTTCTTTCCAGGGTACTTTCATGGGATGCACTACATCTCTCCCTGAGACTACCCCCAGTTTATAAGCCACAGCAAGGGCTGGAAAAAGGAAACCAGGGTGGTGGGGAATTTCTTTTGGAAATCTGAGCTCTGTTTTTTTTTTACCCTCGAAAGCACCAGTGAGCTGAATAATAACTCTCATGTCTGTTCTTCACAGTGTAACCCTCTCTTAAGACCCCAAAAGTGAGGCTCATAAGGCTCCAAATTTCTCCAGTGATCTAAAGAGCCATTGAAGTCACTCTGTAGGCTCTTGCCCTGCTTTGGCATCAAAACTCAGCGTCATTTTTCTCTCTTTCATCATAATGACAAACATTCACTTAGCTTCCTGCTGTGCGCAGAGCTCCATTTTATGATTATAGGAGACCACCCAGAGAACCCACATACATCTTTCCTTTCAGTATTCTAACCAGGGAGCTAAGTGCGGGTGTCACTATAGTATGAGAGAGACTGTACCAGGCCAGCAGCTTAAAGATGCAGCCTTATCCATTCTAAGATCAAAGGTAACTTGGGATCCATTTTCTCTCCTGCAGGAGAAAGAGGACGGTTGGCAACATTAGATATGTATTGGCTAAGATAAAAAGGAGGCTGGGATCTGCCCCATTCAGGATGGTCCCTTAAGAGGATATTTAGTCTATGATGAGCTCCCTCCTGCCTCAGGTGTCAGAGTTGGGAGAAAAACCAGGTAGCAGTGGCTGGGCTGGGAGAATGCACTTCATTCTCTGTCCATGTCCCCATGGGACTGTCTTTGCTTCACTGATCTCTATCCTTTGCTTTCCTGCCTCCTTCTGAGAGACTTTCTCCATGGGGGCTGGTGAGTGAAGTTCTTTGCACCCCTGCGTGGCCATCCTTGAGCAAACCTTGCATGCTCTGGTCAGGATGGGAAGGGAGCTTGCCCACTACCCTGAAGCACAGGAGAAGACTTTTCTCATTTCCTTCTCACAAATAGATGGGGGATACTATCTTCAGAGATGAGCCTCAGAAGATGGATGATTTGCCATTTAATCCTGACCTCTGGTTAACACTAGTTCCTGCTTTTGAAAGTTTGTTCCTGTCCCCTACAGTAAACCTTGGTCTGTAGGGAGAGTCCTTAGCTCAGCTGCAGCTCTCCCTCCTTGGTCCAGCAACATCTTTCCTCACTGTGGTGTTTAGCATTCACTTTGTAATTTCTTGACTGCGATAGGGACCCTGGGAGCTAGTGAGCTCGAGGAGTTAGTGGCACTTTCCTGCTTTGCTTTGTATTCCAAATTTCTCCAGTCATTGAAGGCCTAATAAAACCTAACTCTCTTATCCAAGGCTACTTTCCTTTCTAAAATGCACCCAGGCACAGAAATTTGCAGACTGTTTTGAGATCAGAATAAATTGCTGTTTGTCTTGGAAGACATCAGGAGTTGGCATTGTTGGTTCTTGCTAAGTTGCCCAGGCTGGCCTTAAACTTGTGATCCTCCTGCCTTAGTCTCTTGATTAGTTGAGATTACATGTATGCTACTCATTCAGCTAGCATTTAGTTTTACCATCCATATTAAAAAAATTATTTTTGCCCTAATTTCATGCATGATCCTTGGCAATAGCTGCAGCAGCTTGCTATTATTTACTAGATATGTTCTGGAACCATAGATAAATAAAACTACCTATTTGAAGTAACTTTTTATTTGTTTTTAAACTTGACTTTATTTTGTAGAGTAGGTTCACAGCAAAATTGAATGAAAGATAACAGCTATTCCCCACACCCCTCCCCAAAACCTACACAGCCTCTACTGTTGGCACCTACCACCAGCGTGGTATGTTTGCTACAATTTATGAACTTATGTTGCAAATTCCCTAAAATTCATCATTTACCTTAGGATTCATTCTGATTTTTTTTTAAAGGGGCTATCCTTTTTTTTTTTTTTTTTAAATAAATAGTAAACAGAATAAGGACTCTATTTTGAAAAGCAGTTTGCATTGAGAAGATCTAAGGTGTTGTACACTTGGGACCTTTCTGTGACCATATGGCATTTACGTATAAGTTTTATAATATTCATGTTATAAAGTGAATGGGACGAAGCCCCAAAGAGTCACATGGGGAGAATCAGTTTCTTGGAGCCAAGCATTGAATAGAAAAGGAGATGGTTCAGAGTGGATTTTGCGTCAAGTCCACAGTATGGTGGCATATTTCAATCCCTGCTCTATCCATGAGGAGCAGGGAGCTAAGTTTTGTTTGAGGTAGAACTATATGGCTCTTGGGTGGTTAAAAGGGGGAACTTGACAGGTGTGCTGTGGATTCTCGGAGAGCTTAAAAATAATGGATAATTCATTGACTATTAAAAATGTTAAAACTGAAAGGAACTAAGAGATTGCTAATCTGTCTGGTTAATCTCAGACAGATTGTTACCTGGGGTAAATTTAGGCATAGTACTTCCTAAAGGTAAGGGTCATCCCAAATGAGTGCCTGAAAGTTCTTTCCAGAAGCAGAGATCTAGATGTCACAGGCTTTAAACCCAGGAAAATGATGTGTGTGGGAGAGGTGGAAAAGTGCTAGCTCTGGAGGAGTATATCATCTAAAGTGTATTAATATTTTTATTAGTATATTAAAATAAGAACAAATGACTGTGGGTGTTGAAAGAAAGGACTCCTTGTGTTGAGAAGGGTCCAGAGAAGTTTATTAAAAGAAGCAGCATCATTTAAATAGAGCTTTAGAGAGTAGGTACGAACATGTTTATTACCTTCTTTTTAATTTTTGGTTTTGAAATAGGAAAGCTAAAAGGGTTGCAGTGGATATCTGTATGCAGATATTCAGACAGCTGGATTCAACAACTGTTAACCATTTTTTAGCATTTGTTTCAATTCTGAATTTTTGTATATGTTTTAACCATTTTAAAGTTGGGGCAGGCATCACGATAATTTTATCCCTGATAAAGCCCACTGCCATCTCCTAACACCATTCTTCTCCATAACTGCAATCCACTATCAAAAACTCAAGAAAATTAACAATAACACATTGGTATCATCTAATTTCTATTTTTAAGTTTTTCTAGCAGTCTCATTTAGCTTTGGTAGCTCCCCCCTCCCTCCCACCAAAAAAAAAACAAAAACAAAAAACCCTTGATTTAATCAATCAAGATGGACACATTGTATTTTATTTTCCTGACTCCTAAATCTCTTGGACTCAAAGGCAGCCCTTTCTGCCTGCCCCTTCCAGCTCCTTTCCCCCATTCGTTTTTTGTTCCATGATATTGACTTTCAGAAGGACTAGGCTGATTTTCTCACAACTTTTTTGTTGAGATCTTATCCTATAAGTTACTTGCAAATGGAGGATTTAGAAAGTCTTTTTAAAACTCAGAATGGGGTGGGGTGTGGTGGCACCCACCTGTAATCCCAGTGACTCTTGGGAGGCTGAGGCAGGAGGATCACAAATTCAAGGCCAGCCTAAGCAACTTAGTGAGATCCTGTCTCAAAGTTAAAAATAAAAAGGGCTGGGGATATGGCTCAGTGGTACAATGCCCCCTGGGTTCAATCCCTGAACCAAACAAACAAAAAACCAACTGAGAATAGGTATTTTCTAAGAAAAATGCTACCAGATTGTTATTAGCCATGCATGTAAAGATATTGCTCCTGACATACTATTTTTAATAGGTAATCTGCAAAATAATCTTTATTTACAAAAATAATATAGGACAGTCAGAAGACACTGGAACAACTAAAACATACGTAAGGTTAGAGTTCTGTTTAATAACTACTGATATTACCCTGTGGTGGCAATTTTGCTGAACTTACATTCTTTCCTATGTACATGTCTTATTTATTCTGACTACTGCCATCATCTACACACATTGCCGTGCAGAGTTCTATTTCACTAGCTGTGCATTGTGAATGTGGTCCTGTAGAATAAGTTGTGGAGATTGTTTTTGGTAGGATAGACATGCAACAAGCCAGCCACATTCCTGCATGGGTGTTTAAGGTGAGACACACCCAAATATAAGTGCCTGGCCCAAGATTAGAAAAGTGGTTTGTGATCACAGAGCAAATAGTTGTCTCTGTTGGAGGTTCTCTGACTAATGGAGGCATGAAATCCTGGCCTCTCTGCCCTGTGCTTCAGTAAGTTGAGGGGAATTTGTCAGTCGTAAACACTTCAGGGCTGTATATTTGGATTCTGGGCTGCCATCCCTTTCTTTTCCTTTGGGTGGGTCCCTCCATATTTCTGTACCTATCAGGAGATCAGGTCGGGCTACCTTGGAGGTAAATACGATGCGCTGCCAATGAGAAGTAAGTTAGAAATGTTAATAGATTTTACCAAGCCAGAGTCTCTAGCACATGTATTTTAAGCCGTCATAAAGCATATACCTGTCATGTTAAGGAATGTGCCAAAGGCAAATATCAAAAGACCTGCTGTGGGAGTGCAGGAGTGTGTTTTGCTGTGTTGTAGCTTATGCCCTGACAACCTCCCGGAGGCCTGGGGGCTGGCAGGGTGTGGTCTATAAATATCGAAGCCATCTTATTTATTAATCTTAAGAATTCCTGCGACTATGAGTTACTCCTGTTTGTCCTCCTGAGTGTCCCGAGGCTCAGGGATATTTCGTGTTGGTGGATAGAGGGAGGGGGTGAAGCATGGGTGGGTCTGCTGGAGTTAGGAAATCGAGTTCACCAAACAAATGAGCTAGAGATGGTCCTTGAAGCTTAATGGAGAACAGACCATTCGGATAGAAAAGCTTTCTGGATATTTCTGGGATCTTTGAAAGATTAGTTTCACAAACCTCCCAGCCGGAACATTGTGCGTGCAGGATAGAACGGTAAAGCCGCTTTTGTTGTTGTTATTTTATTTGGTGTTCTCCATTGGCAATGAAGTCATCCTTCTCATTTGGTGGGACATCAGGGTGCCAGTAAATCTTGTTATTAGTTAAGTTAAATTATCTGTAATTTTAGTCACAGGTTTTTTTGCATCAGGCATTTTTTTTGGGTAAAGGAACAAAATGATGGTAGGATGGTTCCACACATCTGTCTAAATATTTGTTGAAAAAAAGGACAAAGGGTTGTGTATTTAAGTGCATTAAAGACTCACAGATTTTTGGGGGCCAGGAGTGTAGCTCAGTGATAGAGCATGGGCTTAGCATGTGCCAGGGTTCCTGGGTTCAATCTCCAGAAACCCCTCAAATATATATATATATACACATACACACAGATATATTTTAAATTATTTTTAAAAAGAGGAAAGTAGCTGATTATATGAAATGTGTATTCCTACCATTTCACATCATCCTAAGTAAATATAATATATAATAAAATAAAGATAAATGTTAAAAATAAAAGCTAAAGACATTAATTAAAAAAAAAAGGAGGTAGTGTTACTAAGAGCGAGGAGGAACAAGATCAGATTTTAAGTTCAGCAAGGTAGTGAAATCACTGAACTTCTTTTCATCTGTAAAGAAATTTATTCTCTAGGAAGGTTCATGAGATTAAAACGAGAATATAGAAGTTAAAGTGCTCAAATTATGCTCCTAGTGCTTTTTATGAGCAGATAGTGTTGTGGAGTGGGAAAAGCATGTGAGTTGAAGTTGCACGGACGCTGGTTTGAATTCTGGCCTTGCAGTGAACACTGTTGAGTTGGTCTGAACTCTACATCTTCAGCTTGAAGTGGCTTTTATCATAGAAGCCTCATAAAATAGGGGAGAGCACGTGGCCTCCACCAAAACCCTCAGGAGCTTAGAGTTCCTGGTGCTGGGACCTGGTTGTTCACCTGCCTCTGTGTGTGTGTGTGTGTGTGTGTGTGTGTGTGTGTAGTATGTACCACACTATTGAGACTTCCCTTCCAGCACATGACCAGGCTCTTTCTTTTCTTTCTGCAGCTGTCTTCCAGAAGGCCACGCTGGGCATGGACACCGCTTTCTATAACTGCAGGAGCACAGGGGGTAGTGTGATCACTTGGTCACAAAACTGCTAAGGCCATCTCAGGGGCGTGTGCGCCAGGACAGGAAGGCGGCGTCGGAGGGCCACAGAGCCATGCCTTTTGGTCTGAAGCTCCGCCGGACACGGCGCTACAACGTCCTGAGCAAGAACTGCTTTGTCACTCGGATCCGCCTGTTGGACAGCAATGTTATTGAATGCACACTGTCTGTGGAAAGCACGGGGCAAGAGTGCCTGGAGGCTGTGGCCCAGAGGCTGGAGTTGCGGGAGGTAAGCGAGTGTGTGTGGACACCGTGCCCATGTGTCGGGTGGGCATAGGAGGAAGAAATCCCTAGTGGACCCAGCCAGCTGTTTCTTGGCACCTGCCATGCCCTTTAGCCCAAGTGCTGTGTTCATGAGATCCTGCTCTTCTTAGCATGAGACTGATCTCAGACTTCAGTGGGTCAGACCTGGGCCAAGGTGGCGGAACAGGCACCCTGCCTGGAGCTGGCACAGGGTGGCAGATCCCAGTTGTTCCCACCAGAAAGGAGGTTTTCTGGGAGGTAAAAATGTGAGACTCTCCCCACCAAAGTCATTTTCTTACTTTGAAACAACGAGTGGGTAGTTGGTATCTTGGCATCTCCGACACAGATCAAGGAGAAAACGCCCACATTCAGAATGGGTGCAGCTGCTCTTCTGTTTGTTTGTTTCTATATTTTCCTCTTGAAGAAGAGAAAAAGCATTTAAAGTGAGCGTGACCAGTGAGACTTTGGGGAGGGATCGTAAAAGGAGGATTTGTTCCTCTTAAGATCCTCACTGACCTGAGTTTTTTCATACCATCTGTGAGACTGCTTGGACTTCAGGCATCCCAAGGGATGAGCATTTAGAAGGTCACGTCGTCACTCTTTAGAAGAGAACTGGGGCAGCATAGGGGCTCTGTGTTGTTCATGACCAGCCAGCCTTGCTTTTCACGGGCTTACACTTACAGACATTCAGGACAAGCGGCACAGACCTGTGTGTCTGGGTCTCGACAGCCTGGTATCCTGGCTGGTGGGTGGGCGGAGGGGGTGGGCAAAGGGGGCGGGCTGGATGGCGGTCAATGTTGACTGCTGCAGGCCCTAAGGTGCATGGTCCTGAGCATCAGAAAATGCTTTGCAATCATCTGAGGCTCTTGTGGGGTCCAGGTGACAGCACTGCCCAGGACTGTAGGTGACAGAGGAGGTGATGGTCACTGTTGGGAGTGAGCATATGCGGTTTCTTTCCCTCTGCACAAAGGCCCCGTGCCAAAGAGTCCTCCCCTCCCCTGTCCACCCCTGTGCTGTTCCCTGGGAGACTGGTCCATCTGAACCCTCTGTCTCCTGCTGTTCTTTGTGTTGAGACTTTGGATGCAGTGGTAATCCCTCCTTTGAGGTTTGCTTTGCAGTGCAGAAGCCTGTTCTAGACCAGAGAAGGGGAGGCGACACAATAGAGGCCACATGTGAAATGTCCTGATGGGTAGCACATTAGGGTTTTGAACGAACACACACACACACACACACACACACACACACACGCAAGCACAGGCATAAAGGAAAAACCCTGATATTGCTGAATAGTTGGGCAGTAGGCTCTAAATTCTTGGAAGAAATTCAATTATAGCACATTAAAAGACATGAAGTGCTTTTACTTTTGAGGACTTTAAGTCACTCATGCTAACTGTGTATTATTTGTAGGCATTGATAGCATGTGGCTAAGTAGCTATAAGCACAGGCTTGTAGTGCTTTTTTTGGGAGGGGGTGCTGGAGATGGAACCCAGAGGTGCTTTACCTGAGCTACAGCCCCAGGTTTTTGGGTTTTTTTTTTTTTTTCATTTTGAGTCAAGTTCTCACTCAGTTTTTGAGGGTCTTGCTAACTTGCCTTATGGGTCTTAAACTTTGTGATCCTCTACCTCAGTCTCCTGGGTTGCTGGGATTACAGGTGTGTACCACTGTTCCCAATAGGCTTTGTAGTCTTGAACTTGGGTTCAGAGCATTATTCTGTCACTTACTAGCTGGGTATCCTTGGAAAAGTTACTGAAGCTCTCTGGGGATTGATTTTCCCACCTGTGATTGACAATAATGATGCTGATCTACTGGGACTATTGTAAATCCTGGAAGTTTGTGTGGAAAATGTGTAATGCTGTATCTAATAACTTATATTGTTTAAATTTGAATGTCTTAACAGTTTTACATGGAAAGAAAATATTGAGCCAATGTATTATATCAGGTTCTATTTTAGGACTTGATGAAACAAAGATAAATAAGCTACAGTTTTGTCTTCAAGATATGCACAGAACAGTAGGGGAACGTAGCACATAAAAAAACATTCAGATTGAATGCTATCTGTGCTAAAACAGAAATTAGGAGCAGGCCTGAAAAGCAACTGTTCTCCTTAAGAGTTGTGCAGTGCACTCACTGACCCACTGCAGCTTGGGAAAGAAAGTCTCAGTGAAAGGCAAACAGAGCCTCCAGTCTTTGAACTGGGACTCCAAGGATACTTAGGAATTCAGCAGGTAGAAAAGAGGCAGGTCATCCTGAGCACTCAGAATTGGATTTTAAAAGATTCAAGGATGTGAAAGAACAGCTACCAGTCTTGGGGGCTGAGAAGGGATCTTGGCCAGTCACCAGGTAGAGCTAGAGTGAAAGGAGAAAGGTGAGGTGTCTGGACATGTGCATGGTAATAAATACTTGACTCAGACTGTCATTGCTCCTAGTGAGAGGGCAAAGGGCAGCCTGGGATTATCCCACAGCTACGCATTGACAAAGGGTGAAGTGCAGTTAGATTCCCGTCAAGTGTGTGTGGAGCTGTGATTGATGTCCCATTACGAAGGGGGCCTTGCATTTAACACTGGCTTTATTTTGACACGCCCTAAATAAGTCCATCACATTGGAGCAAATCACTTTCTCTTTGAGTTTTGTGCTTTCATTCTATGACAGATAACACTGAAGGTCTGACCTTGCGTAAATCAGTCCTGTCAATATTCTTGAGTGAAAGGGCAGATGGAGTCAGCTGGTGCTTTGTTCTTCATTTACACACGCACACCTGGAGCAGGACAGCTAAAAGCACAAGTAGCAGGGGAGAGTGCAGGGTCTGTACCTCAGACCTTGACCTTTTCCAAATAGAACTGATGGTGCTTTAGAAGAGAAGGTGAAAATCAATCTAAAGTATAACAAAGTGTTTAGTCCTGATGAAGCCTTAGAAACCAGATGATGATGGATATTTGGCCTTGACATTGGAACTAGTTTAGTTGTATCCTAAATTTTATAATAGCTAATAATTTATAAAGGAAAGGATGTATAGTAAACTTAAAACACTTTTTAAAAACTTTGTGATCTATGTTAATTCTTTTACCAGTTAATCTTGTAAGATAGTTGTAAAATAGGCTTCAAAGATTTTTTTTTTTTTTTTTTTGGTACCAGGGATTGAACCCAGGGGGGCTTAGCCACTGAGCAACATCCCCAGCTCGTGTGTGTGTGTGTGTGTAATGTATTTATTTTAATTTAGAGACAGGTTTCATTGAGTTCTACGTGCATTGCTAAGTTGCTAAGGCTGGCTTTGAACTTGTGATCCTCCTGTCTCAGCCTCCCAAGCTGCTGGGATTACAGGCATCTTCAAAAAATTTTAAAGACTATCTTTTAGAGTAGTTTTAGGTTTGAGAGGAAGGTACAGAGATTGTACTCCCCATCCCAACTCATGCATAGCCCCTCACCCCTGCTAGTCAGATGTTTGTTAATATTAATGAACTTATGTCCTCACATCACTATCACCTAAAGCCCTTAGTTTGCATTAGGGTTCACTGTTGCAGCTGCATGTTCTGTGGGTTTGGGCAGATGTGTGAAGGCTTGGAGGTGCGCGGTACACTGAGCAGCAAGTCTGTTTCAGGTGTATTTGTGTGCTGCTGGTTCCCACGGCATTCAGAGGGTCCAGGTCTGGTTCATGTGAAGGGTGATGTGAAGCTGCATGTGAAGGGTGCCTGCCCCCAGGAACTAGGGGAGCAGAGGAATGAGAAATCAAGCCCAGGGTACAGTTCATGCCAAAGGGCAGAAGCGGGAAAGAACACAGAATTTTTAGGACAGGGAAGAGGGTGATTTTCACCATTGCGTTTGTGAGTGTGGAGGGGGTCATGGCAGGGAAAGGCGGGGAGTGTGGTGAGGCAGGCTGGATCCTTGAGTTTTAACTAGATCCTGTAGGGCAGTTTCTAAAATGTCTCACAAAGACTTCAGAAGTCATCACCTTTTCATGTCCCATGTACGCGTGGAACACTTTCCACCTATCAGCTCACTTACATCTCGTGAGTCTGTGCTGTCCCCACATTAGAGCTCAGGATGACCTGTATACAGGCATTGTGCTGGTAAATTGTGAGGCTGGTCCAAACTGAGGCAGGTGACTCTCCAGGTCTAGTTCCCAGAAGAGTGAAGTGGAGGAGAAGGGTTTTGGTAACATGTTTTGGGAACCACTCTCCGAAGTTCTGCAGCAAGAAGACAGACAAACAAATGTGGCAGAGCTGGGGTGCAGCTCAGTGGTAGAGCGCTTGCCTAGCGCGTGCAAGGCCCTGCTTCAACCCCTAGCATTGCAGAAAGAAACCAAAAAGGTGTTTGTTTTAGTTTTCACTGCTGTGACTAAAAGACCCCATCAGAACAACTGTAGAGGAGGAAAAGTTTGAGGGCTCAATTTCAGAGGTCTCCATCCATAGACAGCAGGCTCCATTCCTTGGGACTCAAGGTGTGGCTGAACATCATGGCAGAAGAGTGTGGCAGAGGGAAGCGGCTCACATGAAGATCAGAAAGCAGAGAGAGAGGTCTCCACTTGCCAGATACCAGTTCCAGAGCCATGCCCCAATTCCCATCTCCTCCAGCCACACCCCACCACTTCAGTTACCACTCAGTTCACTGATTGGGTTAAGACTCTCACAACCCAGTCATTTCTCCTCTGAATCTTCTTGCATTGTCTCACACGTGAGCTTTTGGGGGACACCTCACATCCAAACCATAACAATGTTTCACAATTATTTTAACCTTCTAGTAAATACTCTTAAACTTTGGGGAGTGGGGGGAAATACTGCTGTGAGATGTGAAGACATCAGAGGACTCCAAGGAGGAGCGTGATGTGATCAACTTTTGTATGAGGAAAAGGACCCAATGATGAACAGAATGGGGATTGGAAGGGAGGGACAGGAGGAACAGGGACTCCAGTGGAGACCATAGTGATCCTGGCAAGAGGTAATAAGAATGAACTTTTTAGGAAAAAAATATCTTTTCAATCATTTTCAAGGTCAGACAAAACTTACAGGTATGAGTTTCTATTAAGGAAGAGATTTGAGAGAGGGGACTGATAAAATCAGAATTCAGATAATATAACTACAACATATCTGAATCAATGGGATTAATCCTTTTCCTTTTCCCCAAATAAAATCCTAGGAAATATCATGTGTAAAATAGTGCTGTTCTATTTACAGAAGGGTGCTGTATCTGGAGCTCCCATCTCAATTTGTAAACCTAGGCTAAGAAAGAAATACCTAAAATCATGCTGCCTTATAACTAAATCATATATTTGAAAATTTGATGTTGTCATTTCTCTGTATGCATGGGTTCCTCATATGTGGATTCAACTAATCACAGGGTTTTTTAAAATTCAGAATATTCCAAGTATTCTGTACTGAACATAGGCAGCTTTTTTACCCCTTCTTGTTCCCTAAACAGTTCAATAACCACTACATAGCATTTACATTGTCTTTGGCACTCTGAGTAATCTAAAGATGGATTAATGTGTAACAGGAGGATGTGTGTAGGTTACATGCCTTTTTATAAAAAGGGGCTTGAGTATCTGCAGATTTTATTATCCCAGGAGATCTGGAACGAATCCCAAGGGCTGACTCTATGTTTATTGTCCTTTATACAGTGTATACCTGTTTTGTGACTTATGTGGCATATGTAGTTCACAATATTTTACTACCATTACACACACAAGCTGGAATGGAGAATAAAGTGAACATACTGACCATGGTGAGGATGTGGAACAAATGAGATTTGCATAGGATGCCATGGTACTGTCAATTGTCTTAGCTACTTTCCGTTGTTAGGCACCCTCTGCTGCAGGAGTGTAGTGGCTGGAAGTGTGATCTTGGACCAGACTGCCTGAGTTCTAATTTTGACTCTGCCACTCAGCAGCTGTGTAATTCTAGATAGTTACTAAATTACCTGGTGCCTTGGTTTTCTCATCTGTAAAATGAAGATAGTAATAGTAGCAACATCTGTGAGCTGATGGGATGAGTCAGTTTTGCAAAGTTGTCACAGTGTCACAGTGCCTGCCACAGAGAAACGTGTCGGTAGGGCCATGCCCTTTGCAAGATACCACACAGGTTGCCCAGCCTCTGTGATAAAGCTTCCAGAGGCTTCTCTCTCACCCTTCTAAAAATCTGCTTGTTCCATTTTTAGATGAATTTAATGATTAGAGCCTATGATCTGAGGGCAGAGTCTTTCAACTCCTTGAATAGTTACTAAAAATTGTGCTGTTCAGTTTGGTCTGTATGTGGCTACTGAGCACTTGGGTTGTGGCTAGATGGACATATGGTTAAGTGTGAATTTGATGTCAGATTTTGAAGAATTAGTATAAAAAAAGGGTTAAAATATCTCAGTATTAACTGTTATGTTGATTACAGGTTTAGATGAGATTTTGAATTTATCATTTTAAATAAAATTTGTTAAAATTAATCACCTTTTGGTACTTTTTAAAGGTAGCTATAAGATGATTTAAAAATGAATCTGTGACTCACATTATATTTCTTTTTAAAATTTAATTTAATTTTTTAGTAATGAGGATTTAACCCAGAGTGCTTTACCAATGAGCCCCATCCCCAAGTCCTTTTGTTTTCTTTAGAAACAGGGTTTTGATAATGTGCTTAGGGCCTGGCTCTGTTGCTGAGGCTAGCTTAAAATTTGCAACCCTCCTGCTTCAGCCTCCTGAGCTGCTGAGATTATAGGCGAGTGCCACCAAGCCCAGTCTCACGTTATATCATCAGTACTGTTCTAAGAAAGGCAAAGATGGCTGTGTTAATAGTAATAATGAATATCGAGAATTCCAGGCTGGGGTTGTGGCTTAGTGGTATAGCATTTGTTTAGCATGCATAAGGCCCTGGGTTTGATCCCCAGCATTGCTACAACAGACAGACAACCACAAGAATTCCAGTGAAATGTAAAAATAAGATAGAATGATATCTTTAAGGATAATCTTTGACTATTTAAAAAGCAACAAGTGGAAGAGGGAGAGATAAATGATTTAACAAAGGCATCTCAGATACTCTTCACTCATTGCTCTACCCTATTTGAGGAAGAAAGCTTTTATTTTATTGGAAAATCCAGAGCTCTGGAGAATATTGAATTTGATAACACTTCTATCTCTCCTAAGGCTAGACTGAGAATCCTAGCTTTTAAGGGAGTCTAAAACAACAAATTCAGAATAATTTCATAAGGCAGGTAGTTATTCTCTAATTTAACTACCTCCCCCCTTTTTTTCAAATTCATATTTTCATCTTTACTAAAAGCTGATGTATCCACAGTTGTCAGCAGCAGTAGAAATTTCCACATATGGCTAGAGTGTATCAAGACACAAGATCCTTGTATGCATTTCTTATCATCAAAGAAAAGTTAACTTATGTTAAGAATAATTGTGTGGTTTGATTCAAACTAATCTACTTATAGTTGGTACTTTATGTGTGATTTGGGGAGCCCTTGAAACCTCTTATTCCCTCTGGCCCTGGCAGATAATGGTGGACTCTTGCTGTATTCATAACTTCTTTAACCACATCTATATGATTGTACATTTGGAGGGGATTGTAATAATCAACACTGATTAGGAATCTGCCAAGAGTAGATAGACTGTTGGGATAAATTGCTGGTGCTAGAATTTCGTGTTGTATTTTTGTCTCTATAAAGATTATGATGTGAGGGGCTGGGCTTGTAGCTCAGTGGTAGAGCGCTTGCCTCGAGTCTAGTACGTGTGAGATACTGGGTTCGATCCTCAGCAGCACATAAAAATAAAAAAATAGATAAATAAATAGATAAATAAATAGATAAATAAAATAAATCTATTGTGTCCACTACAACTAAAAAATAAAATTGAAAATAAATTTAAAAAATTAAAAATAATTAACATTTAAAAATAAATAAATAAATGTTCATCATCACTAGCTATTAGAGAAATGCAAATCAAAACCACTCTAAGATTTCATCTCACTCCAGTCAGAATGGCAACTATTATGCATACAAACAACAATAAGTGTTGATTGAGGATGTGGGGGAAAAGGTACACTTGTACACTGCTGGAGGGACTGCAAATTGGTGTAGCCAATATGGAAAGCAGTATGGAGATTTCTTGGAAAATTGGGAATGGAACCACCATTTGACCCAGCTATCCCTCTCCTCTGTCTGTACCCAAAGGACTTAAAAACAGCATACTACAGGGACACAGCCACATCAATGTTTATAGCAGCACAATTCACAATAGCTAAACTGTGGAACCAACCTAGATGCCCTTCAGTAGATGAATGGATAAAGAAAATGTGGTATATATACACAATGGAATATTACTCAGCAATAAAAGAGAGTAAAATCATGGCATTTGCAGATAAATGGATGGAGTTAGAGAAGATAATGCTAAGTGAAGTTAGCCAATCCCAAAAAAACAAATGCCGAATGTTTTCTCTGATATAAGGAAGCTGATTTAGAGTGGGATAGGGAGCGGGAGGGGGCATGGGAGTAATAGATGAACTCTAGATAGGGCAGAGGGAGGGTGCAGGAGGTTATTAATGATGGTGGAATGTGATTATCATTATTATCCAAAGTATAGGTATGAAGACACGGATTGTTGTGAATATGTTATGTATATAACCAGAGATATGAAAAACTGTGCTCTATATGTGTAATTAGAATTGTAATGCATTCCACTGTCATATATAAATAAAAAAAATTTAAAATAGATTATGATATGAAATCTCACTAGCTCTCTGTCAGACCTACAGTGTGAATTGGCATTTGGACTCCATTTTCTAGGAGTTGAGACCATAGGTGAGATAACTTCCCCCGTCTTCCACTGTAAGGCTTCATCTTTTTTTATATGCCAAGGGAGCAGTGCCTCCTATATCTGTGTGATTCTGCAGTTTGTTTTCCTGTCCTTTCATGGAGATAATGGCTAGGAAAATGAAGATGGCGCAGTTGTTAATTATAGATGTGTCAGTTGTAGAAGTCCCGGACCTACCTGTAGTGGAGGTTGATTGCACACCATTTGGTTCTTACAGTTTAAAGTGGTTTATTTTCCAAAGCTGTTGGAATGTAATTGCATGAAGTGCTGTTTCAGAGTCTGCTTATGGTCACCTTTTTGAAATATTTTCCATGCCTCGGTGAAACGGTGAAACTGCTAATGCTTGCACATAACTCCTGTACTTTTTATGTGGACGCACACCAACATTGTTTCTTAATTGACAATGGAAATACTGGGTAAGACTGGCAACCTGTTACAACTAAAGGCAAGATGTTTTGAACTTTTGCTTCTGGATGATTAGTTCTTCAAAATGCTTTAATTAAGATAAAGAGTTTAATCCCTTGTAATTGCCAAGCCTGAATCTGTTACCCTTACAAATAATATTAAATATTAAAGCCATTCCATAGGTCACAAAACTGGAAAAACAAAACCCTCAAAAAAGAAAAAATCTTATTAGTTGTTAATGTTCAGAAATATATCATGTCTTTACACATAAATGATTGAACAAATCAAAAATACTCCAAGCTATTTTCAATAGACTTTATTTTTTTAGAACGGTTTCAGATTCACAGCAAAATTGAGCAGAAGGAATGGAGATTTCCAATATACCCACTGCCTCAAGCTATTTATAATGAACTTTATTCCCTAGAATCTTTTCACAATACGGACCAATGGACATTTTAATGCTAAAGTCAAAGATAGACCAATCTGCCAACTGAAGAAACCAGCAGACTTTTTGTTCTATTTATGCTTCCTCTGTTAAAATACAAAACCTCAAACCAAATCAAAACTATCACATAAAAATAACATTTTAGTGTGGCTTTCCTACGTTGTTTCATCATAGTACGTTTTTAGTAATTGGTTCAGAGATGTGGTTCCTCTCCCTGGGAATTGGTTCTTTGGTCTTCTTTTTTCATTGCAGCAAAGTCATTGCAGAACTCAGGGCACCAGCTCTGTGGGCTCTAAAACTAGAGAGGAAAATGGGATTTTTACCCAGCCCAGAGGGTATCATGAGGATCCTCTGGGTCTGGCTTACCTTTGGTCCCTTAGACATGAAACAGACGTTTCAGGCATTTACTCAGGTAATGCGAGGAGATCCTTCTGGTTAGGGAGAAGGTGGTTTCTGTTTGGAATCATCTCCTACATTTTCCTCACCCACGTGGCAGTGTTCAGCAGTGGAGCCCAGCTCACAAAATGCAGCTAGAGTTTAAATTGGCAGGTCTGTTATGAACAGGCCTGGTGTGGTCTCAGCTGGGCTCAATGGGATTAATAGTCCCTTGGGCAGTACACAGGAAGTTGGTTGGTGCACATGTGAGTTGAACTGAGGGCTCAGGTTCTGATTCCATTTCCTGTGAGGCACTGTGTAGACATGGCTATGTTGAAATTCAACAAAGGATTGTAAGAGCTTCGAATCAGGATCTTTCTGCTCTAGAGTAGGGGTGTAACCAGAGGCAGAAGGACAGAAGTGTGGTGGGAATGGAGAAGGTTATTTTGGGCACAGCATCAAAAAGATAGTGTAGGGATGGGAACCTCATAAATGGATTTTCCTTCCTGCTGGATAACTGAATTCAGCACTTAAATCAGGATATCCTGGGTGTGAGTAGTTGTAAACTGTGTGCTGCAGATAACTTGCCTCCCCTAATTCTACACTGCACTGGGAACCCCATTTCTGGAATAGTTATGTAACCATTTCATTGGGTAATTGCATAGTGAGTCACTCTGAAATACTCTTCGTCCTCTGGAAAATGCTGTATTTAAGCAGCAGCAGCAGCAGCAGCAGCAGCAAAAAATGCCATAAATTAGGTTTTTCCACTTGAAGTGGTTTGCATTGTTATTTGGAACTCTATATTATTAACTGTGGCTCAAGATTATCACCTTACTCTGAGTTTTCTTCTACTTCTTCATTTCTACATGTGGGTGTGTGCGTGTTGGTGTGCAGGAGCATGTACTTCTTCATGTGCATGTGCAGATGTGTGCACTCCATAGAATATTCTTTGGATGTGTTTTGCAAGCATTCAGATCTGGTTTCATGATTTGAATGGGTGGGAATGAAAAAGAGGAAATTTGAAACATTAACCTTTAAGTCATAGGAGCAATAATATTTTGTTTTGTTTTGTAAAATCAGTTGTCAAATGTTTATGTGGTTCCTGTGACCCTTTATAATTTGAATGTTACCAATTTGAGGAAATATTACAATTAGAATGAGGTAAGGACCATAAAAATACCCGCCAAATGTCAAAACTACTTTTAGTGAAAGATCATAAATCATGGTTACTGTATTAAGCAATTGTGAAGCTTGCCCTCCCTTCCTCCACCCATGCTTATAAAAGGGCTCTTTTCCAACTCTAATTATTGCATAGCATGTTACAGTTTATGTATATTACCTCATTTATTATATGTAAACACTCCTAGTCATCCAAAATGTAGTGGGAGACCCTTATATGGCACTATCCTCCACAAAGGGATTCAGAATAATGCAGAAATGCCTTTGACCTTTATCAAACAAGTTTGCTGAATTAATGACCCAAGTTACCTTTTTGGAAGCTAGCCTAAGTCTTTATCATAGATCCCCAAGAATATCATCAGACTGATGTTCCAGTGTCCCTAAATGCCTATACTGAGATTTTTAAAGACTAATTTAGGGGAGTCACACTGCTTTGTTGTTATTTTTCCCCTTATACTCCTTAGGTCCAGCTTCTACTTTTGTCTACTTTTTTCATTACTTCCAGAATGATCTCTGTTTTCTAATTCTTTGTTAGCTTTCTGTTATTGTAATAAAAATACCTGAGATAATTGACTTATAAAGAGAAAGAGTTTATTCTGGCTTATGGTGTCACGGTACCAGTTCATGGTTGATTGGCCCTGTTGCTTTGGGCCTTTGAAGGCAACATTTCAGGGTGGAGGTGCCTGGAAGAGCAAAACCATGTCCCTCATGGATAGAAAGCAAAAGAGAAGAAGATGAAGAAGAGTCTGGGGTCCCAAAATCCCTTTGAGTTCACACCGTTTACTGGTGATGGTGGTGGTAACAGCAGGAGTAGCAGAGTCAGCAGCCACAGAAGGCAGTGTTTATGAAGTACTTACCACGTGCCATGCACCTGGGTGGCAAGCATTATCTGAAGTCCACTCCTTACAACAATCCTAGTTATTCCCATTTACAAGTGAGAAAGCTCAGAGTCTTGTGTGGGCTAGGGTGGAGGGAGGCGCCCAGTGACTTGCACAAAGTTACTATATGAACGGTGCAAAAGCTGGGAAATGAATTGGCTTCAAAGCCTGTTTCTTGCTCTTTAGCGGCATTTCATTTCCTCTACGTGAGCCTGAGCTTGTGTTGGAACACCTGATGGACTCACTGAAGCTAGGAAATGAATAGTAGGGTCAGAATTCACTCAAGTGTGCCTAAGTTGATAAAAATATGACTGGGACTCTGATTGTTGGCATTTTTGTCACTTGAGAAATGGATAGATTTCTGATTCTGAACTTGCTCTTTGGAACATCATGGAAGAAGGCTGATGAAATCATTGTGCCCATCTGAAAGTAAATCCATTTTAAAATGTCCTTTAAAAGCACCTGGGTTTGCAGCTTTGTGTAGGCAGGGGACATCTGGTTTCCTAGGAAAATCAGAGTCAGAGTTTCATTAGAGATTTTGGTAGGGTCATGGCAGAGATTGATCTTTGGTAAATTGAGGGGACAGCCAGCTGGAGCAGGAGCATCAGTGTAAGAATGCCTTTGGAAATTAAACCTTGTAATGAAAACATTCTTTTGAAGGCAGATTTCCAGGTGTGCTGCTGTAAACGATCGTAGGCTATAATTGAAATATAAAAGAATCTTCAAAAGCAGTGTTCTGTTTTTTGGTGATTATTGTGCTAATCCTGAAATCCTAGCATGAATTAATATAAAGACAGGATTGGGTGCATAAAAGTACCTGTTTTAATCATTGAGCATGTTGTTCAAAACTAAACCAGTTGAGGCTAAGGGTCTAAGGGTGAAAAATCTCACTTTCATCTGTCAAATCCCACCAGTCTGCCAAGAACAGCCATCAGGGGCTCTTGGGGCAGCTGTGGAGAGGAGAGCCTTCCCCTTTCTGCACTTGGTACCTGGAGAGAGATGCTGCAGTTCATGAATAATAAAGTGACAGGGTGATGCTTTTAAAGTACTTCATTAAAGTTCAAAAAGAATGACTACAGTTTTGGTTAAAATCTGGCATTGTAGGAACACATTCTACAGTGCAGAAGCTTTCAGTTGGCAGGTTTTATCTTAGGGGTTGAGTAATAAGTTACTCTGTAGCAGGTGCAATAACTATGTTAGCCTTTGCCAGCGAGCTCCATATGCAATCACCAGGCATTGGGAAGACACACAGGAAAACCAGCCTTTAGCTCCTAGAAAAAAAAAAGGGGGTCAGCACTGTCCACACCCTGCACCACCCTCTTTCCTAATACAGTTGGATAGGGACCAACATTTACAAAAGGCCACACTGGATAGGATGCTGCATCTGGATGATCAGTGTCAGTTACAGTATTCTGTGGATATGATTGCCTTTAATTTGTTCCAAACCTAGAAAATCGAAGCTGGATCCTTGTGTATAAGTTGAGGAACTGAAAATGATGCAGAAACTGCAATCTTGTGTTTTGTGTGATCTCAGGATACATGTGGAAAACATGAACTGATGCAGTTTTATACCCTTTTATCTAGACGCACTACTTTGGCCTTTGGTTTCTCAGCAAGAGCCAGCAAGCACGATGGGTGGAGCTGGAGAAACCGCTGAAGAAACATCTGGACAAATTCGCTAATGAGCCTCTGCTTTTCTTCGGAGTCATGTTCTATGTGCCAAACGTGTCATGGCTTCAACAAGAGGCCACAAGGTAGGTGCACGCCCCCTCTCCCCATACAAGGGTATGAAATAACTGTGATACTCTTGATGAAGCAGATGAGCTGGTTGATGTAGTGGTTTGTATAGTGGCAGAGAGGGTGGGGCAGTTGGACAGTGTTGACCTGTAGCTTTGCAGCTGTAGATTGAACCAGAGCCTCACATCTGCTAAGCAAGTACTCTCTGCATGGTTGAATCCATCTGGCTAACCCCAGTGGTTCCCTGTAACAGTGGTAAGGCAGCAGTGATTTTGAGCCAGGCAGAATATTGTGTCAAGCAGCATAGAAGAATTTGAGGGGGGATGGTGGAATTTATAATTTATCAGGCTTTGGATTTGAAGATTAGGAAGGTAACTAAAGATGGATGTAAAATTAAGGAGGAAATGTTGAGAGAGTTTTGATTGTTCTGGGTTAACCCATTAGATCCCATCATTCTAGACATGGCATATGTATTAAAACTTAAATTGAGCAACAAATATGCCACTTATGATAACTTTGAAAATAAGTATTATGTTTATATAGTTCTGTTCCTTTGAGAAAACTAATAGATAGATATTCACTTCACATCCTCTAATTTATCTATATGCATATACACCTACACACACATATATATGAAAATGTATATAAAATACATAAGCTCTAGATCATGATTTTCAACCTATTTTAATGCACTTATGTCAATTTCATGGAATATCTGCAAAATGGAAAACTTGGAACTTAATGGGTTAAATAAGAGGGGACAGGAAGTAAACAGTAGAGAGAAGCTCTGGATATTGGCCCTATTCTGCTGTACCTTGGAGAAACCATTTGCCATCTTGAATCACTTGATATTTCCCCCTCTTATTTGTAAATTGAGATATTTGTAAGAGTTCATAAAGTTCTGGTAATTTATAATTCTGTCAATAAAACAAATACATTTTTGTTGATATAGTAAGATTTATTTACTAGTAAGAATTTTCCATGAAAATGCCTTGGGAGACTCCTTAGCAAATGAATATTTCCAGCAGGAAAGGGAATCCAATAAACCCTCTACTCCCCCCACCCCACCTTTCTCTGTAGTGCTGGAAATTGAACCAGGGCCTCACATGTGCTAGGCCAGCGCTCCACCACTGAGCTGCATCTCTAATGCGCTGCATTTCACCTTGGCATTCAGAGTGCTTCGGAAGCTAAACCAATAAGTGACATACTTATAGGAAGGCACAGTGTTCTGCTACTTTTCACTTACATAGTTTGGTAGATTTTAAAGTTTTGAAATAAGGGTGCACTTGAAATTTTTATATATGTTTTTGATAGTCTCTTTTTTAAAAAATGTTTTTTTAATTGTAGATGGACACAATACCTTTATTTTATTTATTTATTCATTTTTATATGGTGCTGAGGATTGAACCCAGGGTCTCATTGTGCAAGGAGAGTGCTCTACCGTTGAGCCACAATCCTCGCCCCCGATAGTCTCTTTTTTTTTAAATCAAAAACTTAGGGAGGCCCTACGCAATTCAGTGATATGCTGTCTCCAGATAAAATATAACAAAGGGCTTAGTGGTTAAGTACGCTTGAGTTCAATCTCTGGTACCAAAAAGCCAAAACGAAAAAACCAAAAGCATGCTTTTGTTAAATAGGTGTTGTGTCTGAAAATAGAGGCCATGGGTTAACTCACAGTCTGACTCAGAAAATCAAGTATGCAGCAATTTATCCATTATCATGATAATCATTTGAAGCACTTTGACATTTACTATCATGCACTTGTTTTCAAGTTATTTCATCAAGTCCTTCTTGTATAAGAAATGACCACCTCCTCCAATGAAGCAGTTTCTGCTGTTTAGAATCCTGCTTGGGTACTTAACACAGTGCTAGGCACACAGCATTAGGATAATAAGTACTTGCTGAAACTCAGCTCTTGGATCACTAAATTCAAGCCAAGTGACAAGGGCAAAATACTACAAATTAGTGCACATTGAAAAAAAAATATTGTAAGAAAAATGAAGTTTTGTTACTATGGAGAGACTTATTCTGTAATGTCTGATGTGGAGGAAGAGTAGTTGAAATGGTGCAGGACTCAGAAATTGTGCTTTGTGAAGTTAAAGAAAAAGAGTTGACTTAACTTAGAAAAATGAAGACTTACAAGGGCACAGTAGCTGCCTTTAGGTATTTAAAGACTTGTCTCTCTCTAGGGGGTATTCTGTTAACTCAGGAGCACAAAATTAGAGCCGACAAGGTGAAGTTCAAGGAATTGAAAGACTTTGGCTATTTGGTCCTATATAAGAACACAGTTTCTAATACTGAAGCCATATAAAAGCGAAACAAGACTTACAAAAGAATGAGATCTCTGGGAATATTGCAGCCTAGATGGCCTGTGTGTGTCTTATTGAGGAGGCCACTATATTGTGTAGGATGTTGGAATGGATCAGCGGTTCTCGGACCAGGGCCTGCTATTTTATAATTATGTGGATCATTTATGATAAATATGGATTCTGGAGCTTTAGCAGAAGTTTGAATTGGAATGCCTAGGGCTGGAAATCAGGAGGAGATAAAAAGAAATAGGACACCTCATGTGTTCAAACTTGGGACTAGGTGGATGAGTTAACCTCTAAAACTCTCTGTAGTCTTAGATTTTCTCAGAAAGTAAACTTAAAGCTGCATCATTTGAACAGACTGTCAATAATATTTGCATTTATAAACTGAAACAAAAAGTGTTTGGATTTCAAGGTTTGAGTTGTAGAATAAGAAGTTTGGGAGGTGGCTATTGGTTAGAAAGAACTTCTTTCCTTTTGCTTTAGAATTTCTTTCTGCTCAGCTAGTCTGGTCCATTTAGATAAAGGTTAATAAGGGGGGAAAGAAGTGTTTTCCAATACAGGATTTTGAAATAAACTCTTACTGTCATGCAAGCAGAAAAATCAATGAAGAAAAAAGTTTTGAAAGACATTTTCAGACTTAAACTTTGGAAGTAAACTGTGGAGATTTCAGGCATAATCTGTTTTTTTGGGCAAATGATGTTTAAAGTTAGGAGTTGGGTTAGCATCAAGGAGTGTCTGTGTTTGTTTTTAGCATTCCAAAAAAAAAATTATATTTTTTTGTCTCAAGGGGCCCTAAAATGGAATGTGCCAAGGGGTGTCATAGCAAGTGAAAGACTTAAGCCCAGGAGGTGGAGAAATAAGAGAAAAGAGTGTTGTAAGTAAAGAAAGTAAAGAAAGGAAAGTTGATAACAGGAGGAAAAAAGAAAAAAAAAAAAAAAGAGAATTGTTGTGCTTGGGTTTCTGAGGGCCACCAACAATGACCCAGGTGTGATTCCGTGAGTCTTGTCATGAGTTGTAGGGACGTGGACTAGAGTATAAAGGAGAGCTGGTTTGAACACAATAACATGTTTAAATGCTGAAGTTTTCTGGGTTTATTGTTAGACATGAATAAATGAGCTACACTCGAGGTGAAGAATCCATTAACAGTCAGTAGGAGCCTTTGAAAATCAGAGTTTTAGAAGCATCTAAGGTCTAAACTGAATTGCTGAAACTGCCTTCCAGGCAGAGTAGCCCAGGGGAAGCAGGGAGGTGGGGCTGGATTCCAGTGGCATGTTTCACAGGAGGCCCCAACAATATTCATTAGGAGCTGGTTAATGACTAACTCTCTAGCCCTTGGTCCCCTGTCATCCCAGGTGGAGATGGGGTCTGGCATCTCCCAGAGCACCTGGGATCCGCTGTGTCTGACACAAAACAGTTAGTCTTTGTGATGTCCGTCCCTCCGAGTAAGATATTTGCATAGATTAGAAATAAAAATCTGCTTTTGATTGGCAGGCAATGGGCAACCTATTGGAGGAGGCAAGGATTCAGCCATCTGTGCTTAAAAAATAAGCCTTTGTCTGGAGCCAACCAAACTTGTTTCCAGCCACACATGTTTGTCTTGGTTTGGTTACTTCTGTTTAGGAGTAAAACAGGTTCTATAGCATTAGTCATGACCAGCCTTTTTTTTTTTTTTCCCCTATGAATAGGGGCAGAGAATCTAGGGTTAATACTCTGGGGTTTTGGTGTGTATGTGAACCTAAACACACACACATGTGTGTGTGCATGTGTACATGGGTGTGTATAATCTCAAGACATATGGGGGTAAAAGATTTTTTTAAAGTATTTATTTCACTTCTTGTCCCCAGATGGTCCCACCTGTGGAAATTTATAGGTTAACATGCTATCAGCAGCTAAGCCAGGGTCTCTGTGGATCCTGCCTGGCCAGAGTCAGCCACCTGCCTGCCTCAGAAACAAGTAAATGATCTAAAAAGGAAAAAGAATTTTACACAGTTTGATTATACTGGGGAGAAGCAGGTACATTGTTTCTCCATAGGTTCTACAGAAGTAGTTACAATTTATAGAAACAAAAGTCAGATGATATGTGTGTATATGCATGTGTATTATGTATTATACATATGTATGTATAAATTATTATATACATACACATACATATATATGTATATGTATAAATACATTAATTAATATACCTAGGCAATGCTAGGTAGTGCTCTGCTGCTGGGCCAGGGTAGTACTTTTTAATCCTCAGAATGAGGAAGTTCAAGAGTTCTCCGTTTCAAATAGGGTGTTCAGAACAACACAACAAAAATTTGAGAATGATGTCGATTGCAAACTGTCTGATAAGGTGGTTGACTTTATTAAAATTATCAACTCCAAATCATTTTGAATTAGAAAATTGGGAGGCATTGCCTTTTTGACACTAATTTGTCTCCGTATGTCTCATCTCATCCTCTGGATGTGACCGTTGGGGAATAGATCTTTTTACGGCGAGGGAAGCCTGCCAACATCCATGATCATGTTGGAGAAGAAATGGTCAAGTCAGACCTTACCTTAAGCTGACAACTGAATGAGAAGACAAGAGATATCAGAAGAATACACATAGGAGTACATATCAACGTGGGAACAGAGAAATTTGGACATTATTCAGAAGTGTGAAAAAACTGGCAAAAAGGACATACTAGCGGACAGATGGGGATGAGTCACGAAACCATAGGAATTAAAGAGATTAAGAACCACTGAGTTTTGTTAACTTCACTAAGATATATTACCTTGGGGCTTTAAAAATGTTAGTTTTCCCCCTTTGGTTCAGATGACTCAAAGGATGGGGGACCACCATAATTTTTTCCATTTTGCTTTGCTTCTCTTATTTCTTTTTGCCAGATTTTCTGATCAGCAAAGGGACTTTTGCTACAGTTCATTCCCCACCCCCCCATTATGCCCTCCTGACTCAAAGGAAAGATTTTTGTAATGTGTTTGAATGATCTGCGTAGCAACAGGCTCATTATAAACACATGGTTTTCAGATTTTTCTGGACCCAAAAAGAAGAAGAAGAAGAAAAAAAATGGTTTGTAAGAGGTGGAGAAATTGTTAGTCAAACAGAAGGATACTTAACAATTGCAAAGGGAAGCCAGAAAACTGCTGGCCACAACCATTGCTTTTAGTTTAGGTCTGGGATTTTTCCAAGTCTTCATCAAGCGAGGAAGTCTCTCTCTAGTTTTTTCAGTACTAAGGAGAACAATTTAAAAAAAAAAAAGGAATTTTTGAAGAATGAATTTAGGCTTTAGAGTTTCAGTTGCTGAGTGCGTGCATGGCTTCTAAAATTTTTCTCTACCAAAACATATTTATCTTTATACTACGCACTGATGAATGGTATGTTTGCCTAGTGCAAAGGAGCTTCTAATTGTCCTAATGAGCTCACATAACATTTCTTCCTTTTCCAGGACATGTTGCTAACTTGCCTGTTGGGTTGGGACTGTCCATCCTGTTAGGGATGATGAGCCCTCTACGGAATTTACATAGTGCCACTACTGCGGAAGCCAACACAGTTTCTCCCCTTGCCTAGGACAGTCTGAGTACACTGTTGTAAACTGGAGGAAGCCCCAGGGCTACGGGACCTGTGCCAGTTACTCTCCATCTCCGGGTGCTTCCTCTGTGTTTTCTGAGCTTCTCAGCCACCGAGGGCCTGCCCTGCTCTTAGGATCACTCTTCCGTACATCTCCAACTGCTTCAGAGTATTGGACTATGAGGCTGTAGTCTTGTCTGCTAGGCAATACTGCCTGGCAGTTATTACCTGAGAATCTTTAAAATGCTTAATCTCTGTGTGGGCTTGTATGGGGCATTCTTGAATGTTAGACGTGGTTCTTACCTGGGAAGAGCTGACTGGACAAGTTGTCTTTCAACCAACTGGAATAAATGCCCACATTTAAAGCTGTGCTGTTTACGTGCCATAATGAGTGTGAGTGCATTTTTTGGTGATAGTGAGTGACAAAGGAGTTAGGTGATTGCATTTTTAGACTGTGATGATAAGGAGGGGCCCTTTTCTTGCACTTACACGTTCAAGCCTGTGGCATATTGATGGCAAAGCCAGGGTAGATAAAGCCCTGCATCCCATGAAAGATGAAATGGTATTTGGTGTATATATATATATATATATATATATATATATATTTTTTTTTTTTTTTTTAACTAGGTTTCAGGAAGCAGTTCCAATGACCTTAGAAAAGCTTTCTTTACCTTTCTATTGTTATAAATACCACTGCTTTTCCCCTTAGACTTTTGCAGTCTGCCTTGTGTGCTGATGCAGAGGAGTTAGTCTTCAACAAGGGCTCAGAGTGTCTATTTTCAAAGCCCTAATTATGGTAATGTTTCCATTTCCTTTTACAACACCCTTTATTTTGTTCCTCCGGTTCCTTTATTATTTTGAAATGTCATTTTAATGGAATATTTAAAGTTTACCCGTGGGCTTGGAAATAGGGACTCCCTTCAAGTCAGACTTAAGATTCAGCATGAATTCCCTGTGGATAATATAATTTGCTGAGAATGGCAAACCCCCTCCTGGCAGCCTGAGCTGGTGAATGGGAACTTGTTCTCTCTCCGCTGGCTACTGAGAGCAGCGTTGTCTGGGCCAGGCGCTTTAGATATTTTAAGATGCAGTTGATACTGAGATCTAATCTCAAACACTCTGTACAGTTAATGTTATGTATGATGAGAGAAGAGAGGAAATGCCTGTCTATAATAAACAGAGGGACCTCAGAGAAGAATTACTTTCCCCAAAGAACATTAAAATATTGATTAAAAGGTTATTTACCATTTGCATTCCTTTTCATTTCAACCTCCACTAAATACCTTCTGTGGTAGATATTTTGCTACTCAATGGGAATTTTAAAACGAACAGATCACAGTGCTCCCCACTCCTGCCACCAAAGAGCTGTGTCTTCAAGCAGCTTTTACTTCAATTCCATGTTTTTGATTTATTGAAGATGTATTTGCATTTGTCCTTAAAACTTCCATTACTGACCCTGTTCTCATCCTGGAGAAGGGTCTGTCTCTGCTTTGGTGAAGCCCTGGGAGCCGGGCAGGGTTTTCCCAGGACCAGGGCCAGCATTGTGGGTCTGAGACCTTTGCAGTTTGTTGTACATGGCCTGGTTCTCAGAATGGACCCCAAAGTGTTTTAGTTCTCCATTGTCACCATCTTAAAATTCTTATTTTTGAATGACAGGTCCTACACTTTCATTTTGCCCTGAACTCTGCACATTAAGTAGCCAGCCAAGGGCAGCCCCCTGCTCCCCACACTTATTTGCCTCTGCTTTTTCTTGTTGTGGCCTTGTGATTTGTTCTTAGGATGGGTGGATCTAACCCTCATTCATATTTCAAAGGGAATTTTCATGTATTGTTAGCATTCAGTAATGCATCTGAAATATTTGATTTGCACTCTTTGTAAAGCAAGAATGCTTCTCTGTGCTTTACCCATCAATAAAGCTAAGTTTATTTAAAAAAAAAAATGGGTAGAGTATACATCAAAGAAACCTTTGCCTTTAAGGTGATAATTTTATTATTGCATATTTTAATGATATGCTTAATGTGTTATTTAATGGTCTATTATTTGGAACAGGGTCTCGCTAAGTTACTGAGGCTGGTCTTGAATTTGTGATCCTCCTGCCTTAACTTCCTAAGTCTGTGATTATAGGCAGGTACCACCATGGCCAGCAGCTCCTTGGCTATCACAGATATAATCATTAATTCATTCCAAATGCTTCTTTATTACTATGACACTGTAAAACTGAAAAAAATTTTCAACATTCAACACATGAAATATGAAATGTTTGGAATAGTGCATGGATTAAAATTCTTAAATGAGTTTTTTCAAAGGCTGAGTAGAATAGTGGTGATGCCACACTGCAGTGTTTACCTTTAAGGAATGGGTGGAGAGAGAGAGAAAAACAAACAGAAGCTGTGGGAAGAGATGTCATGTCAAAGCATGCAAGCTATGCTTTATGAATTTTTGAATGGCATCCACTATAGAGCACTCTTAAGATTTGTAGGGTTATCACTATAATGGGTGGGACTGGGAATAAAAATCCTGATTTTAAAAAATGGGTTTTAAAAATATCTTGGGGTAGGGAAGACAAAGGAGTAGATTCTTTAGAATCCTCTGCTCTACCTTTTCCCTGGAAATATCAGTGTTGGGACATTAAGTGGGTGGGGAGGGAGGGGGAAGGGGACAGATGCACTGTATCCACACATCAAAGGGACTCAGTGTCTGAGAGCAGCAGAATCTGGAAAGCACAGATTCCAAGACCCTCTACCCTCCCTAGCCTGAGGATATTCTGATTCTTTGAGATTGTTTTTTTTTTTTTTTTAATTTTTATTTTTTTTTAGTTGTAGATGGACACAATACCTTTATTTATTTTATTTGTTTATTTTTATGTGGTGCTAGGGATCGAACCCTGTGTCTCATGCATGCTAGGCAAGTGCTCTACCACTGAGCCACAACCCTGACCCCTCTTTGAGGTTTTATGGAAGAATGTAGTTTTTATTCAATTGCCAAATTCAATTTCCTAATAGTAATAATGACACGTTGTTTGTTAGTATTTATGCACAAGATGCTGTGTTTAGCATCTTAAATGATTATCTTTTTCCAGTCCTCACTAAACCCTATGAAGTGGATGCTGTTACTAGCCCCTGAAAAAGGTATATTTATTATTATTTTTTAATAAATAATACAACTTTATTCTTAACAAATAGAGATTTGGGTCACCAAATAAATGGAATCTTTTGCATTATTTTTTGGAGAAATGCATCCGTCCACACACACCTCCCATCAACAGCTTATCAGAGTTAACAAGGAGTTTTGCTTCTGCTGAAGTGTCAGCAAAGAAATCCAGAGGACCAAAGTACCAGTAAAGCTAGAGGTTATTAACTGGTACCAGGAGGGCTGGTTCTGGTCTCCAGGTGGGTTTTATTTCACTGGGATTATTTTTGAAAGAATTGAATTGAGCTGCCTTACAGATAGGCAGATGCTGTCTGGCTTGGTCTTGTTCCCCACTCCCAAGGCGTTATAGTTGGGGATGTTCACTCCTTCATGTGACTTGTGTGGCTCTATAGGAATTTAGGTCACGGCTGCTGGTACTTGCACTTTCCATACAACGAGAAGTCCCTCTGAAGGCTTGGGTCAGCCGTACCTCCTCAGAGGCCTAGATGGTTTTATGCTGTTCAGTATCCAGCTGTCTTAAGATGCTAACTGCCTATGAGAGCATGAGATGGCTGAGCTGCGAGTGAGACTCTAATTTCTCTGTACATACTCACTTGAAAACTTTGTTCCTGTATAAGGAACCTTCCAGGGTACTAGATTATAGGTCTGTGTACTTGTTGGAGAGATGAGGCTCAACTTTTTCAGATTTTCTCTCTTTATTGCTTTCAGCATCTGACACATCTCTGAACACCCACAGAAGGTTTCATCCATAGCAAGGATACCAGGTGTTTTGTACCCAAACCTTGAACACAGCCTATGTAAGAAGGAACAGCTTGAGTCCTAGCGAGACACATCATTTTAACAGAATCAGAATGTTACATCTAAACATAAAACCCCACAGATCACAAGGCTGGTTCCTTTATTTTATAGGTAAAGTAATACAGAACCAGAACAACAAAGGGATTTTGCCAACAGTCACACAGCTGCTTAGTGACAGAAGCCTGGTTCCCAGTTGAATCCCTGGAATGGTTTTACAGGAACCAAGCATGCTGACAAGGGAGAGCCCATGGGTGGGTGGGGTTTATTCCAGCTCTCAGAGGACCCTTGCCAATCCTCCCTCCTCTGCCTGCAGCCACTGAGAGACACCATGGAATTGGGATGGGATGAGTTTTGTCAAAGAGAAGGAAGTAGTGTAGACAGAGGAAACAAAGGGTAGGGGGAAACAGGCACTTCTTTGAATGGAGTCCTTTAAATAGTGAGCATTATGTAGAGATTGGAACTCAGATGGGTTTTAATTAGCATTTTTATCAGTCATCTCCAGCTCTGGGTCCATAGTGAAAGTGCCAGGCTTTCATATGACACTAGGTCCTTTAGAAGAGTGGAAAAGTGAGACATTGGAAATAAACAGTAGAAAGGTGTCAGGTTTCCAGGTGTGATTATGAAATAGTGATCCTGCTTTCTGTTGTGGTTTGTGAAAGCCAAGGAGGAGTAATCATAGCGGGACATGTTGCAACATGTTTCAGTTTACAGCCGCCCAACTCTTTTCAAGGTCAGCCTGTCAATCTTGTGCTTGCAGCTGGGGACAGTGAGTAGACATTTCCCCTGCTGTTTCCTGCCAGCATAAAAATGAGTTACTGCTATTCAGAGCAAAGCCCAGCAAATTTGACGTAAGTGAAACCAAAATGCAAGTCAGATACTTGATATTTCAATAGAAAATCCTGGAGATGAAGCAGTGTTAGAAACAAATGTTTTTGACTGGCACAAATATTTTGAAAAAAGAAAAAAAATTTTTTTTAAAGACATTGAGGATGATGACAAAGTGACAAAGCAATAGCTCTAAGGAAAACTTGACAGTGTCATTAATCGAGATCCCTGAAATAAATTCCCACTGTGGAAAGAGGCAGACTGATGAGGAGGATCTAATGGAAAAGTTGAAGTTTCGTATCTGCTGGAATTCTGTTCTGTATTTTTGATTGATTGCTGAAATCATCAAAATAACTAACATTTTGCCGGGTGTGGTGACGCACGCCTGTAATCCCAGTGGCTCGGGAGGTTGAGGCAGGAGGATTGCGAGTTCAAAGCCAGCCTCAGCAACAGCGAGGTGCTAAGCAACTCAGTGAGATCCAGTCTCTAAATAAAATACAAAATAGGGCTGGGGATGTGGCTCAGAGGTTGAGTGCCCCTGAGCTCAATCCCTGGTACCCTCCCCCAAACAACAACAACTAATGTTTTGGTTTAATATTCAAGGAAAATAATAGGTAGAAATAGAATGTAGTATAAAATTAAAACTGCTATAGTAGAATGAACTTAAGTAGAAACCAGAAGACTTCTCAGGTATTTATTTCATGTTAAAGGTCCATGTACTCTGCCAAATTCAGTCTCTTTCTGTATAATTAGTCAGACATGGTGCTAGCACAACTATTGAAGGGATTAATTTAGGGAGTGCCTGTCACTGTGTTTGGCATATAGTCTTCAGAAAACACATAATTTGATACACTGGAAGGTGGTGAGTAGCTGATGCATCCCTCAGGTACATGTGGAGCATCCTTTATTTTAATATTTATTTTTTAGTTGTAGTTGGACACAATACCTTTATTTTATTTATTTATATGTGGTGCTGCGGATCGAACCCAGGGCCTCACATGTGCTAGGCGAGTGCTCTACCGCTGAGCACAACCCCAGCCCATGTTGAGCATCCTTAATCTGAAAATCCAAATATCTGAAACCTAAAATGCACTGAAATCTAAAATGTTTTAGAGCATTTCAGATTTGGATTTTCATATTAGGGAGGCTTGACTGGGTAAACTCCATGAAAATATTCCAAAATCTGAAAAACTCTGAAATCTGGAAAGCATTTCAGACAAGGAATATTTAACTAGTATCTAACAATTGGCAGAAGATTGTCTCCGGCCCACATCAACCAGAAAACTATGGGAAAGAGAGAACATGCTAGGAAATGTAGTTCAGTCTAGTCACCTTGAAGTGTTATAATACTACCAGAGAGCTTAGTGCATGAGTAATGATGAGTAAACCTCATATCACTCCACAACCTGTTTTAATAGAAACTACTCAATTAAGAACAAATTTGGTAGGAATTCCAAAAAAAACAAAATTAGCCCCCCAAAGACAAAAGTTTTGATATAATTGAAGATGCGTTCAGATCTGACCCTTATATTCTTAGGTACTGCCCAGAGCAGAGGTGAAGTTGAGAAAACTAATTCAAGGGAAAATTTTATTTTATCATAAACATAGATTTCCTAAGGAAGTTCCCTATCCTCAGCCCTGTCCCATAGGAAGGAGCAGATTCACTGCAGAGTGTCCAGCTGGTCTTGCATCCTGTGCAGAACATGGACACACTGAGGTCATCAGGTATGTGTGAGGAAACAGGATAAGGTGGGTGCAGCGGGGGAGTTCCCAGATGGTCAGGCAGCTAACTGTTCAGGACAGTGAAGCCAGCAGGGATAGGCCAGGATGATCTGATGCTAATCTTGAAGCACTTGTAACTTGAAGAAGGTGTCATCTGAAAAGATAAAGTGATTCTAATGAAAGATTATTTAAGGAGATGATGGACTCTTGGCAAGTGATGATTATTAAAAAACAAAACGGAGTCGGGCATGGTGGCGAATGCCCATAATCCCAACAGCTCCGGAGGCTGAGGCAGTAGGGCTGCAAGTTCAAAGCCAGCCTCAACAACTTAGTGAGACCTTGTCTCTAAATAAAATATAAAAAAGGGCTGGGGATGTGGCTCAGTGGTTTAACCCCTGTGACTTCTATCCCAAGTACCCCCCCAGCACCACCACCATCACAAAAAGCAACAACAACAACAAACCCACAAAACCCCTGAAAAAGTAGAGCCTAGTGGTGCTTTAAGTGTCATCTTCAGACTGCCCACTTCAGAGCCCTCTGCAATGTTTTATAAAATGTCAGTTCTTGAAACCTACTCCTGGCATCCTGAATTAAAATCTTTCTTTAAGTAATGCAATAGGCAATTCTTACTTTTGTCAGTTTCAGCTATAACTGATGACTTATTGTTAGTAGGGGATGTTAGAGACTCTCAGGGCAAATTTTGGAGAGGAAATTGCAAGGCAGAGGAGATGTCTGGTTTAGACTGAGAAATTTAAAGAAGAGTTGGTGTGCTTTTGATTTAGTAGAAGAATTGTGCTAAATAAATAATTCTGCTAAATAATTCCTGGGGGGTTCCAGAATGAGCAGAATGAAGAACCCAAGATTTGGACTTTGGGTCACTTTGTGCTTCCTGTCTTTCAAACTCTTTTTAGCCTTTGATTTCAGTTTCTATAATGCATAATACATTATGCATAATATAGTGTATAGTATGTTCCCTAAATTGGTTTTAGTAATTTTCTTGCCTTTTTCTGATTTTGTTGTTGTTTCTGTATGTCAATCAGTGTAAGAGTAAATAATAGGTAAATTTAGAGATATTAAAATCATTTCAACCAAAGTTGTGAAAACATTAAAGTTTCTTTTCATGATCACACATACCTGTGTTTTTATGATGTGCAGACTTTCTCTAGCAGTACTGAAAGCATTGTCCTGAGAGCTAGTATTCTGGCAATTTTTCACAAAAAAAATTCACTCTAATGTAAAAACAACAACAACAAAGACATCTACAGGCAAAAATATTTATCTGCAAGCAGTTGAAAAATACTAGAAAAAGGAAAGCTGTATTTCAAAAGGGCGTCGTGAATTATTTAATTACTATGCTCTAACGTACACATTTCTCCTTTCTGATTTAATATCATTATTTGCTAATTGAAGACATTGTATAATTAAAACTAGGTATAATTAGAAAACCCATTTAGAGTTATGAACATCTATAGAAAGAAATGAACTACAGATAATCTTTTTTGTTTGTTTGTTTGGTACTAGGAATTGGGCCTCGGGGTGCCATACCCCTGAGTTATACCCCCAGCTCTCTTTATTTATTTATTTTAATCTTGAGACAGGTTCTCTCTAAGTCATTGAAGCAGTTCTTGAACTTGCAATCCTCCTGCATCGGCCTCCTGAGTCACTGAGGTCACAAGCATGCACACTGTGCCTGGCTAGATATTCCTATGTATTGCTCTGTGATACTTTCATTTTATACACACGCACGCACGCACACACACACACACACATGCACGCACACACAACTATTTTACCTCTCTTTACCCTTAGGAATCAGTTCAGGTTTTGATCATGGGGAATGGAACACATTTTTAAGTATTTAGAATAATGTTTGTGTGATATTACGAAGGAGGCTCACCCGGGCATTGTGCAGATTTTAGTATAACAGTTTTCATTTAAGAAACAGAATTTGGTAGTGATGAGGAATAGTAGAAGTAATGAGATGAGATCTGTCCTTTAAAAAAAAAAAAAGACCTGAACAATTGCATGATTATCAATCAGAGCCCACAAAAAAAAGAAGCCCAGGCAGCTGCTTCTGGAGTGGCATCCCCGGTCACCCCCCTTCCCTGTTTCCCCAGCCAGGAAGACTGTTTTCTGCCCTGTGTTGGATGACTCCAGCTTCATCTACAATGAGTTCAGTCTTTCCTTGATTTTCAAGTATTTTTAATATCTGTTTCTGTTTCCAGCCACACTTTATTTTTTCTGTATTAAAAATGAACAGGTTTAGGAGGTGTAGCTCAGGGGTAGACCAATCTTAGCAAGCATGAGTGCCTGGATTCAATCCCCAGCAAAAAAGCATAAAACAAAACAGAACAACACAATATTCATTTTACTTTTTTTCCTTTTATTTTCTTTGAGATGTTAGGGATTGAACCCACGACTCCCCACTTGTGAGGTGAGCACCCCACCACTGAGCTACATTCATGCCCATCCATGCCTTTTGCTTTTTAATTGCTCTTTAATGTTTCTCTTACCTTTGGATGTCTGGTGGGTTTTTTTGTTGTTGTTGTTTACTTTGTTTATTTAGCTGTTGTTTCTATTGTTCTTGGTTATCTGTTCATTCCCAAATCCTTGAAAAATTATGTCCATCATTGATTTCGCTTGCATGGGCCTCTTGAAGGGTATCAAGGGGACCTCTACTCCTGAACCTGTGGCCTTTTTTTCACTTCCAAACAACATCAAATGTAGAGAGCTCACTTCTCGAAATCCTGAAAAACCATCACCAGAGATATCAGTTAAAAAGTTGAAAGTGAGTCTTTGAAGAAGACATTGCTAAGTGAATGAAGTTTCCTCTTGGACAGGAAAACAAGTTTGGCCAGGAGCTTTAAGCCTGGTTTGTTTCCAAAGTACCTTAAGGTAAGTCAGCTCCCATCAGTAGCAGAGTTTCACTGATGGATGGAGGCTGAAGGCGTAGAGGGAGAGCATTCCTAGCAGAGGAAAACAGAAGAAGAGAGGAAGTATTGCAGTGTGAGGTCTTCAAGGATATCTAGACTGCGGCTCGAAGCAGTTAAATTGTAGCGGATAGAGCCTTGTGTTTCTATTTTGTGAGCCAGTTTCTGTGTCTATAAAATAGAAATAGGGATGACTAGTCTTCCCTTCCAACAACACAAGTATACCCATTTGCTGGAATTTTTTTTTTTTTTAGTACCAGGGATTGACCCCAGGGGCGCTTAAACACAGGTACATCCCCAACCTTTTTTATTTTTTATTTTGAGACAGGGTCTTGCTAAAATTGCTGAAGCTGGCTTTGAACTTGCAATCCTCTTGCCTCAGCCTCCTAAGCCTCTGGGATTATAGGCATGTGCCAACTGTGCCCTATTCCCACTTGCTGAATTATGTTGAAACAGAGCAAGGTTGAGGCTAGCAGTTGAATGTGACTGTTGGTGCCCCTGGAAACTTACTGTGGAATCTTGGGCTTCTCTGTCATTTCCAAGTTTGCTAAATAACATCTCCTTTACCATAGTAAGATTAACAATATTTCTATCTTAGAGAAATCCTCAAATCTTATTACATTAAATTTTGATTTCTTGGAAGAAAGATTGTTTTAAAGTTCAAGGTTTTCTGGTTATTATTGGGTCACATGTTCCTAGTATGAAACCTCTTTCTATATCTTGAAATTACAGTTATGCAATTTCTTGTTTAGATTTTTAATTTGGTGAGGTCATTAATGAAGAATATATTCTAATGCTAGAGTTTCCAGTATTTTTATTATAAGGAAACCTGTTTCACATTTTCTTCTTCTTATAAAACCCCATGTTTTGGAAAAGAAAAGAAGTGTCTACCTTTACTAATTATTAAAAAGTGTTTTTATTAAGTGTAACATATTTATACTTAGCATGAAATAATTAGTGTAACATACAGTTTTACACAATTAATATTTTAGTTAGCTTGAGCAACCCATTTTGGACATGGTACCAATCAGTTGAATTTTACATTCATGCATACATTCAGTAGGTATTTGATGAGCATCTTTGTATGCTAGGAATTTTCTGGTTACTTGTGGTACAGAAGTAGAAGAAATGCCTGCCTTCCTTTAGGTCACATTTTTAAAATATCTTAGTAATTTATAAATGCCTCATCATTTTTATTAAATTTTGGCTGGGAATTATAAAAGCATATGGTGCCCTAGTTATCTCAGTTATTCAAGTTAGGCTTGGTATGGACACACACCTATAATCCCAGCAGCCCAGGAGGTTGAGGCAGGAGGATTGCAAGTTTGAGGCCAGCCTCAGCAACTTAGCAATGCCCTAAGAAACTAAGAAAGATGTTGCCTTAAAATTAAAAAAAAAAAAAAGTGTTTTTAAAAGGGGCTGGGGATATGGCTCAGTGGTTGAGTGCCTCAGGGTTCAATCCCTGGTACCAAAATAATAAAAAATAAAAGTAAATAAAGTTAGGTACCAAGTTGTATTTTCCAAAAAAGATGGCAAAATAATGTTATGTATTTCCCCTCAAATGTTTTATTTTCATGTAATTATCATAGTTCTCCTCCAGAGAGATGATAAACATATAGAAAATGTTTATATAGCATGTGAATAGAGGAAAAAGTATAAAAGAATCTGTTAATATGTTTGTTTTTATTTGCCTAAGCTTCTGAAAAAAAGTCTCCTTTGGTCTTATCTGAAATCTGTGGTCCTGACTTTATGAGGGAGCCAGCTAGTCTCCAAGCACACCCATGCACCTTAGTTGATGAAGATATATAGAATTCACTAGCATGAGAAAGTAGAGACATGCTTGGGGTTTAGTTCTGCGTGGAATGTGTACAGGACGCAGTCTTCATAAAAATAATACAATTTAAATGAAAAAATGTATAGATTAGTAACTGTTAATTACATCAACTTGTCCCCTCCCCCCATCTTTTTAGAGCGTGTCTTTTAATCAAGTTCTGCCTCAAAGATCATTTTTAGTGTAACTACCTTTAGTTTGATTTTGTTGTTTTTAAAGGATGACAGTTTTATTATAAAGGAGATCAATGGGAAGTGCCCTTGATTTGGCCTTTGCAGTGATTTTTGCCAAACACTGGGTTATTATAGTAATAGAATTTGATGGTTTTTAAAATGATTTCACTTTGTTGGTTTATGTGAATCCATTAACAAAATATAGGGGGCTCATATATTTTCTAAAGTCATAAATGTTTAGAAGAAACTTCTGAGGTTGTTGTTCAAGGGGGAATTTGATTCCTACTTGATATTTTTCTGTAGGAATCCTTTCATTTGAATGTGGCCATATGCCCAGGGATACTGACTGTCCCAAACCAGCATCCTCTCCAAGTTTCATGCCCAGGTACTTCCTTCTTAAGGAGATAATGTTTTCTCATTCTCTGTTTTAAGAAGATAGTTTTAGCATTTCAAACCTAGGATAAAGAGGAGGAGTGTGTTTTTAGAAGTCACATGGAATGAAAGAGATAAGGATTTTTCTCTGATTTGGGAATTATAATACTCTGATTTTCTACCATCCCTGTCCCAATGTTCTAAACAAAGATCTTTCTTCCACTTATATGTAGTCCTGTGTCACTTTAGGTCATCCACCCCCCCACCCCCCCCAGGAAATTTTAGTTCCTACCATAAGGTTTCCAATGTGTCAAGGGTTATAAAATATTTTATGGTTGGAGACTGAGACAGTTAAAAAACTAAAACTCTAAAAGGAGAAATGATATCTGAAATCATTGTTGTTACCACCATCATCATTATTATTAGGTACCAGGGATTGAACTTAACCACTGAGCCATATCCCTGGTCCTTTCTATTTTTTGCTGTGAGACATTGTCTAAGTTTCTTAGGGCCTCACTAAGTTGTCTGAGGCTGGCTTTGAACTTGCAATCCTCCTGCCTCAGCTTCCTGAGTTGCTGGAATTATAGGTTTCTGCCATGACGCCCAGGTAAAATTGTTTTTAATTTCATTCAACAAGCAGAGTACCCTCTCCTTTAATCCTATAGCCTCAGAAAGGGGTTTGAAAGGAGAAATTGTAGAGAGACATTTCCACTCTTAAAAACATCGAGCATGATTTTGGCAGAAATTGCAGCATAGGAAGATAATACTAGATTCTTGGGCAGCGAGATGTCGGCTGGGTTGGTATTTTATCAGTGGCAATTGTTGCCACATTTGATATCCTCAGCTACTTTGGAGGATTCTGTAAGAGAAAATGATTCATTTCCAGTATTTAAAACCTGAGCAAATGGTCAGTGGTTCATGTTGTAACATGTTTATCACCTATAGTGTTTTTCTCTCCTTCCTTCCCATTTTACTCTCAAGATTGACGCTTCTGACTATAGAAATGCCTGACTGTTTCAGTTTACTAAACAAGCGCAATGTCATAACAAAAGCGCACTTGGCTGTAACATTGGAAGTCGTGGCAGGTTTCCTTGGCTCTTGGAACCTCCAGTTTCTCTTGTGAAGTGGGAATTACAGTGTTTGTCCTAGAGGGTTGTTGTGAATATGACATGAAATGATGCCCATGAAAACACTTGGAAGCCCACTCTACAATGTGAAGCACTGTCATAGTTAATAACTGCTTGAACTGCTCTAGTGTCTTCATATCTACGGAAATGAACTTTAATTCCAATTGTGGAAAATTCAAGTCTTTCAAAACTTTTGCTGTACCTAGAATGTGTTTTTATTATTTTTTTCCAGTGTGCTCAAGAAACATGGTGACGTTTCTTTCACCCACTTGCAGTTGACTCCAGTAAGGCCGCATCATATGTGGCTGTATTGACGTCTTGCCGCAATGTAAATGTACAGTGGAGGCCCACTGTGTACTAGATTTTGAGTCGAAATATGAAGATGAATAAAGAAAATCTAAATAATTCCCAAGGAGGCAAAAATAGATATGCATAATTAAATGGCCTGAACAATTAAAATGCCTTGCTAACAGAGGGCAGAATGAATTATTCCAATTTGGTGCCTGGAGAAAGGCTTTCTGTTATGTAACGCCTGAAGTTTGGGTGATTTTGCTTTTTTGTTTTGCTGCTGAGTCTGGTATTGTTTTATGTCAATTGTTTAGGTGGCTAACTTCCAAAAAAAAAAAAAAAAAAGCATTTTTTCCCTTTTTTAGCCCCCTGGATTTCCTCAAGTTAGCAAATGACCAGAATGCTTTTTGCACAGCTACAAGATCATCTACTGTGAATTATAAAACAAAGGGAAATAGGCCCTGATTTTAAGGTACTGATGGGGCAAAATAAAGATGAATTGCTATGAGAAATGTATAAAACCTGTGATGTGGAATGTTATGGTTTGGATCTGGAATGTCTGTACCCCCCAAAGCTCATGTGTTGAAAGCATGGCCCTCAGTGCAGTAAGGTTCAAAGGTGGGGCTTTTAGGCAATGATTGGATCATGAGGACTCTGACCTCATCAGTGAATTAATCCATTTGAACAGTAGATGAATCCATTTGATGTTTTAGTTCATAGATAGCTGAATGGACTTCTGAAAGGTAGGACCTAGTTGGGGGAAGTTGGTCACTGAGTGTGTGCGCTGGAAGGGTTTATCTTATTCCTAGCCCCCTCTATTTTCTCTTTCTCTGCTTTCCAGCTGCCATGAGCTGAGAAGCTTTCCTTTGCCATTAACTTCTGCCATGATGTTTCTGCCTTAGAGCCAGCTGACCATGTACCAAACCTGTGAAGCCATGAGACAAAATAATTCTTCCTTCCTCTAAGTTGTGCTTGTCAAGTTTTTTAACCACCACAACAGAAAAGCTAACACATTCAAGTGCTATTTTGGGGAAGAGGTTGCACATGGATCACACTAGCCAGGAAGGTGAGGTGGATATTTGTTTCACCAGTAGTCCATGCTATGGAAATTAAGGCAGGATCTCAGAAGTGTCTCCTATATTTTGGACTTGCAAGCAGAAGTAATAACTATTTTGCCATTTCTGATAAACATCACATTGTTTTTGACCTGCTGATATTTTCACTTTTAAAGCATAGGGTCACTCTTAGGGTGTTCAGATGTATTTCAGCTGTGAATGAGAAAGTGTGTATCAGGTGATTAAGAGCGTGGCTTGTGTGGGCTCCAGCAGCATTTAAGCACCTGGCAATTAGAAATCTTTCAAATTCAAGATTGGTCAATAAATATAAGTACCACCCAGAATTTAAGTTGGGCTTGTCTAGCTCTTAGTTAGGGCCAAAGCTTGGGTGAGGTCAAGGTTGCAATGAGGGGATGGAGAAGGTATTGCTGGTATTGCTCCCATAGAGTCCTCAGGTGTCAAGAGCCAAAGACATGATTGACTCAAGGTAGGAAGGACTCTCCTTGCTTCACTGTGAACAGAAAAAAAATCACAGTGACATCATTCCCTCCCAACACTTAGCCAGGTCGAGGTCCCCACAGCTTGCAGGTGCTCCCTCCGTCTGGCTTGTCACTTGCCTTTTGGCTAATGCAGAACCTTACCTTGCTTGAGTCCTGCAGGTCTGTGTGAGAGTTTGTGGAGGAGCACCTTCCATTGACAAGTGCTGAGGAGGCCCGTCCTTGCGCTTATTCTGCTCAGATGGCAGGACGAAGGATAGAAGGAGTTAGAAACCTGGCACTCAGCAGTCTTCTTGTTTCCTCCCATCTACTAAGTTTCAAGGTCATTGGTCATGAGTCTAGCCATAATGACTTAATCTGGAGCTGGATTTCTTCCCCCCCCCCTATTTTTATCATAGTCTCTAGGGATCTATAATTAATTAATTACTTCCATTGCCTCATTCATCCATCAAATATTTATGAAGCCCATAGCCAGAATTTCCTACTCATTTCTGGGACATTACTTCATCTACAGAGAACTGACCTCTTTTGGCAGTTGCTCATGTGTGAAAAGATAGGTGCTACCTTTAATTAGGCATGCTAAGGTAGAGCTCAGGCCTGTTTCCAGAGACAATCCTCTCAGCCTCCTTTTGTCAGTTTTGATATCTTTTCTTCTTCAGACCTGCATTTTACTAATGCTGCTCCTCCAACTGCTAGCTCACCAATGCTCAGGCTCTTATGCAGGCTTCTTAGCCACGAACCTGGCTCTTTACCAGAAAGACAGATCTCTGGGCAGTTGACTCACCTGCTTCCAGATGTAATTTAAGCTCCCTTTTCCCACAGTGGAGTGGTGGGTAATATTATGAACACATGATTTTTAGGGCAGGCAGGTGCGTATTTTGAGCTGGATGAGTCAAGGCATATTTATTACTAGTGTAAGAGGGAGAAGACTCCACATTTTACAGCTGCAATTTAGAGGAGTGGTTCTGCTGGCTAATCAGCATGGAGCCTTCTTGCACCTTGATTTCTGGTTCTTTTGCCCACCATGAGGGTTTCTTTGATGCTGTTGGTTCCTGACTGAGATTTATCTCTGAGTTTCTCCTTTGTTGTACAGTAGCTCAGGGAGCCGTTTAACTTATTTACAAGTATACAAATAGTCCACACTAAGGGAGTACTTTTGTCCTTTACAAAGGAGTTCTTTGAGGCTTCCTACTGGGTGTGTGATGGGTTACGTTTCTGAAGCCTTTAGGTGCCTCTGTCATACGATAGAAATAACATATACCCTTACTAGGAAGTGACTCATTTCTCTTTCCCCCTCCTCCTATTTTGTCTCTCTGTCAGTATTTCATCTACTCAGAAACATTTATTGACCATCCAGGCACTTCTGTTAAGTGGTTCATGGGGAGGTCATGGTGGAGCGGAGGGAGGTGCCAGTGGCAGTGCAGGACAGGCCTGGTGAAGGAAGGACATGGAGGCCTCAAGGGGCCTGTTGATTGAAGAACATGGAAGGTTGGGTGATTATGCAAATGCAAGTTGAGTAAAGGCCTTCAGACAGGGGAAATGGCAAGGAGGCAGGAGAGAACATGGCGACAGTTGGGAAATACAGTAAATATATCACAGCTCTGGTGTCGGATGCATAGGGAGCCATGAAGATGGAAAGAAGGCTTTGAGCAGATCCTAAAGAGCCTGGTGTGCTATGTCAGGAGTTTGGACTTTTTCCTTACAAAGATCACTAAGTGTTTTCATCTATTTGAGATAAAATTCACATTAGATTCACCATTTTAACCATTTAAAAGTATACAACTCAGCGGTTTATAGTGTATTCACAAAGTTGTGCAACCATCTTTATAATCTAACTTCAGAATATCAGCAGTCATTCCTTGTTCCCACCCACCCTCCAGCCTCTGGCAACCACAAATCTACTTTTGTACTTTTGTGTCTCTGGTGGGTTTATCTATTCTGGACATTTCGTATAAATGGAATCATGCAAAATGTGGCTTTTTGTGTCTGGCATCTTCAGCTTAGCATTACTTTGAAGCTTCCTCCATGCTGAAGCTCCGTTCCTTTTTATGGCTAAATTATATTCCATTGTATGAACAGACCATATTTTCTTTCTCCATTTGCCAGTTGGTAGACATTTGGGGTGTTTTCTCTTTGGGCTATTGTGGATAGTATTGCTATTCACGTATAAGTTTTTGTGTGAACATGTGTTCTCATTTTTCTTGAGTATATACCTAGGAGTGTAATTACTGGGTCATGTGCTAATTCTATATTTAACTTTTTGAGGAACTGCAAAATTGTTTTCCAAGTCATTGGAGATTTTAAGATGGATCAAAACAGACTCAGATTTTATTTTGACCTCAAACACTTTAGCCCACTATTTTTTTTTTAAAGAATAAATATTTTTACTTTTGCTGTCATGTTTTCCTAGGTCAAAGCATCACAGACCACAGCAGCGAGCCCCGTCTGGCTCTTTCACGTCCTATAGGTAGGATTGTTGACAAGGAATCTGTAGCCAATAGCCTAGGAGGGGGACAGAGAGAGGTGATGTCAGGGCATTCCCTCCCTCTCTTTGTGATGTATTACAGAAAATGAGTCTTCTTTTTTTAAACAGAACCCCTGATTAAATTATAGGCTATTATTAGGGAATTTATTGTACTTATAAACAGAACTTGGATTCCCTGTAATTTGTTATAATTAATGCAAGAGTTCAAGAGCAAAAAGCAGGGATCAGGTTGTGACATGCCTTTCTCTTTTGCAACACCTTGCTATCATTGGCCTTCTTTCACTAGTACTTAAGGTCCGTGTGTGTTTGTGTGCATTTAAACAAACATTGTCCTTTTTAGGAAAGAATTGCAATCCTTTGACTCATTGAAACTCAAGGAGTCTCTGGCAAAAGAAGGTATTTATTGATCAGTGAATGCCGAAAACTTCCGGAACTGACCTTTTGCCAAGGAAACCTCGTCTGTATGTGTTGGAGTGTATGCGTGTGTTTCTGTTTTCACACATGCACATGTATGATCTTGTGACGTGAAAAAGGATACAAGAAAAACGTTTCCTTTTAAGGTTATCTTCATCAGTTTTAGTTTTGCTTTTTCCTTCTGTTTTTTTTTTCTTTACTTTTTTTTTTTCTTTTTTCCTTGTGAGTTATTTCCATTTTGCATACTGGCAAGAGTGTTGCTTTTGTAATCTGTTGGTGCAGAGTTTTAATTGACTGTTGGCTGGGACATTCATTAAATGTAACAGCTTTTTAGATAGTGCATAGATCAGCTACCAGACCCATTATTATATTTCAGAAGTCATAAACTGAAATTCTTCCCAAGGGTTTTGAGGATTGAGGGACAGAGGGAGGGAGGCATTCAGGTTTATCTGGTTGCATGCCTGTGTATATACTGTTTATCTGGTCCTGGCAGACAGAGCGCCGCAGTGTGGGCCACCCTGTCCATTATCTGGATTTACAGCTGTGAACACCCTTTGGAATGGATGGAATGTGCCCCTTCTCTCCCTGTTGGTATCCCTGTCAATCTGAGATTTAAAATTGTTCTTTGCTTTTCTATATCCCAGAATTCTAGGACAACTTGTCCTCTGTCTCCTCTTTTTTGTCTTTTATAGTAGAGAAACTTTTACATTTGTTTCTTATTTACACAGCATAACATCAACCAGGAAAAAAAATAAAAAGAAGAGCCAGCTCTTTGCTACATTCTGTGCTGTCCTGGGAGAACTGGGTTCTAGTACAGTTTAACAATAATTTTCTGATATGGCTAGCTGTAAAGGAAATTGCTCTTAATAATAATGATAAAATAATCTTTCCCCTTCTGGTCCTCCAACCCCACTAGTTTCCAGGAAAGACTTCAAAGACAGGAATGGAAGGGTAGTCCTGCCTCTATGATGTCCCATATCCCTACTGACCCTGAGGATGCAAAGAGAGAAGTTGGTTTGATTGCATTTGAGCTGTAGAGGAGGGAAGGGCAGACAGGAGCCAAGTGATGATACTAGAGATGCTACAGGTTAATAGGCACAGCGTTTTGAGACAGGGTCTCACTTAGTTGCTGAGGGCCTTGCTCATCTGCTGAATCTGGCCTTGAACTTGCGATCCTCCTGCCTCCGCCTCCCGAGTGACTGGGATTACACAACAACCAGCTTCACTCATCTGTTTTTAACTGTGGAAGAACAAAGAGAAGGAGTGACACATGGGACACAAATGCTGTTCATATAGTTTTAGGTGTTATTAGGGTAGTAACAGAAATGAATCTGGATTGCTCTTGTGATGATCCTAGAGGTGGAGGCTACTCACAGCAAGCATCAGGAAGGACATGTGGGATCCCGATGATGAACTGCATTTTAGTTTTCAAAACTAATCTGTATTAGGAATACCTATTGTTAAGGGCTCATTTCCCACCTGCTGCTGAACATAGCCCCTCATGCTTGGTAGTCGCCTATAAACCAAGACCCTGCTTTTAGATTTTACTTGTATCCCTCAGTGCTTCTTACAAGGTCATGAGCAAGTGGGTAGATTGCATGCTCAGGGGTTCTTAAGCTTCCTTCTCTTTACGAAGGAGGAAAGTGAAATATCCAGAGGCTACTACCAGGAGAAAACCCAGATCTGAAGAGTCTGTGGGCCACTGTTGGAAACACACCCTGTAATAGGATTTTATAGAAAAGCTTCTCATTTCAGTAGTTGCCTGGTGTGCTGTGGCCCAGACAGTCTAATTGAGGGGAGGGGAGAGCTTGATTATCAGAGCCCTTCCTCAGAAGCATAGGTAAACATCACAGGTGGTAGTGTTTTTTATTTTCATTTTTATTTTTAGACTTCAGTGGAATCGAGGTTTTGCCCAGAGTGCCTGGGGGATCGGGTTCCTCCCTCCTTGCCTCTGTGGTTGGCCCGGCTGTGGTATGATATGGCCTTGCCTTTAGGAAGCAGTGTTACCTTAAGCAAGTCATTCACTTTCAAGATGGTTTCTTCTTCTAGACATGAAAGGCCTGGCCTTGGGTTTTATAAACATCTTTCCTTTGTTCGATAGCTTTGGCTCAGCCATCCTGCAGTATATATGGCCCCATATTTCTGTGGCTTTCACAAACAAAGATTTATTGGTATTTCTCGTGCATCTCACTTGTCCATCTGGGCTCAAGTTTTGGTCTCTGGTGTCTTTGCCCAGGGCACAGGCTAACCCAGCTGCAGTCCTTGCTGGACACTGCAGGTCTCAGAACAAAGGGAAACAGAGATGACCCAGGCACTGGTTCTGAGGGCTTCTGCTGGGGGTCACAGCACTTTTATTCCCCATTCATTGGCCCCAGAACAGTTCATAAGGGAAACAGGGTCGGGTCAGCATGGATGACCCTGTTGAGGAGGATCCTCCCAGCAAACGTTTGGAGCAGTGCTAGAAGTCTACTGCCCCTCCTATCTCTGCCATGTTGCATCCTTGGGTGGAAGTAGGACCAAAATCAGATCCTAAAGCTTTGCTATTTACATGGCTCTTTCCTGCTGGGGGCAATTCTGCTGATCTGGACTTGGAATGAAGCTTTCACTTGTGGGAAGGGTGGGAAACATATTTTCAAAGCATCACATACTCAGCCTCTGAGTCCCTAGTGTCTTATTTGTGGTTCTGTGGTAGTGCAGTCTCTACTTTGCAGAATACCACCAAGGATTTCTCAATCTGAGAAGAATGAACAGACCTGCAAGTAGAACACAGTTGTATCAGTGCTGAGATTAATTCTTTGTACATGAATTAAAAGGAGAGATTAGAGATCTTAGTGATGCATCTCCAAATGTTGACAATAACGCTGTGGGGTGTGACTTTGAAAGAGTTCTTTGATATTTCTGATAGAATACTGAATGCTCTATTAATTTGACCCAATATGGAATTTAAATTTTTCTTTTCAAATTTTTAGAGGAGGAAGGAACTTGGAAAAGTCTCTTATTTTCTTATGTTGGGGTAAGAACATTCCAGATAGATGCAGTGTCTAGAGGCTAGTTCATAGCATCATTCAGCTTCCAGTTGTAATGTTTGGTGACACTGATTATCAGGAACCCTTTTATGCTTCACCCAGAGAAACCTGCATTTAATCAGCAAATGAATCTTTAGATTAAAAGCAAAACAAACGAAAATAATTTGAAATGAGAATTTTGTTTTCTTCATTTCAACAAGCATAGTTATGTTCACTAGTTCTTACAGGGAGAGCAGAGTCCTAACCTAAAAGTAATCACTGGGCCTGAATTGTGAGATAGACTATTTCTAGGTCTTTGAATACGAAAAATATTAAAAAGCGTTCCTTGTGAACTTAGATTTTCAAAGAGGATCTCTTTGGAAAGTTGGCACACACTTAATTTCCTGGCATGAGGATTGTTTTTTTTGTTTTGTTTTTTTTTTCTCTCTCTCTCCCCCTTTTCCCTCCCTCCACCCAGAGCTGTGACAGGGTGGAGTATACTTCCATGAAATTGCATGTTTCCAAAATAGGATTCACAGTTGCATTTTACTGCTGTTGTAATTGAATCTCTCATCAAAAATAAGCAGAACTCAAGCACTCTAAAAATAAAAATTTCAGCTCATACTCTCCAGTCTTCAAACAGGATACAATTTTTATATTTTGCAAAAACACTTCTGTGCAGAAGAGTACCAACCAAGCAGTTTCCCATGTGGTCCAAATCTCTTTCTCGTTTCTGCAATCTTACATAGCAATAACCACAGTCTCATGTGGTAATGGCACCATATCATTACTGGTGTGCAGATTCTCTTGGCTGGATAGCTTCCAAGATAGACTACTGCTTTCCTCAGCTCCAGGGTTTTATATCCCAGCACAAGACTACATCCAACCTACGTGACCAGAATGTTCTAGCACTACTTGCTAGGGATCCTGATTCACTGTATCCTTAGATAGGATGAATTTTTAATAGAACTTGCTCATGTGTTGTGGGTGAGAGTTGGGAGCAGGAGGCTAAGAAAAATGGAAATGGTTGTTTTTCTGGATCCTGTGGATTAATTGGTTGGTGTTTATTCCCAAAGGAGTTGACTGAGACACACACACACACACACACACACGCACACACAATCTTTGGGGATCATTTTTGACTCCAAGTTACCATGTTAAAAAGGTAGGTGATGCCAGCATAACAACTTCTCAAATGTTTTATTCCTTGGTTCTTGAACATTGAACCCTTAGGTTGTGTACTGGAGAAACATGGCGCAGTGGTCAGAGAGGCCAGGGTGTCCTGTCTTAGCTCTCTCCAGGGCAAGCACAGTATCCTGCAGACCTAAGCACAGAGAGTGCTTAATAAGAGCATGTTACTGTCCATCTGTCTTCTGGCTGGAAGAGCAGAAAATAAGTGAAACCACTCAAGATGGAAAGGGACAGATAGCACATGGAAGAGAACAGGGTATGATTAATAGGAACAGGTCAACTTTTATCATCGTTTCCTACCTTGAGATTTGCCTTCTGGTTTGCTTTGCTTTGAGAATCTCACTGTTGTTTCTTTAGTAGGCTTTGCTATTTCTTTCTATCCTGAGTCTTTGCTTTTGGGTTTGTGTGTGTATGCGGGTGCGTGTGAGTATACATTTTCCTTGTTTGCTTTTTTTTTTTCTTCCATATCTTTTAACTTCACTGAAGAAAGTTGGAGCAGGACACTCTGGAAATAGGATGAAGTTAACACTCTTCCTTGCATCTCTCTTGTTCTTGTTCCCCCAGTTTTGAAAGTAGGGTCTTCAGAATCTAAGTGGCTCGTCTTCAAAGATGGGTCTGCTTTAAGAATGAGCTCTTGGCACTTAAAAGAGGTTTTGATAACTTAGGGACCCTCTTACTTGCTTAGGTTTCTCCTTTCTAAGAACTAAGTTACAAACATGAAAGGTCTTCCATAAAAGACTCCTGGGCAGTTCCCAGAGTCTCTTGAAGAGAAGGTTACCTTGCACGAATGAGTGGACCTTTCATCATTCCCTTGAGAAGTGGCCCAGAGACCCAAGAAGCATGTCAGAGGAAAAGTAGGAACCAGGCTGGGGATGGTGAACAAGAAGGCAGAAGGTGCTGAAGAAAAACCTCAAAGAGAAGGTGCAGAACACAAACAAGAAACAGGCTCTGTGGTATGAGAAGCGATCTTCCAGAGCCCTTATTTTCCCCATTTTTATAGAGCTACATCCCAGAAGATGAACTAATACTATCATTAATTAGCCATATTGCATGAATCTTTTATTTAAACAAGGTTGTAATGTAAACTCACTTTGGGTTCATCTGTACTTGAAACTATGCCTGAGCTGGGGACCTGATTCTAAATGGGGAAAAAAGGAAGCTAAAAGATATTTATGTAGCATATTTTATTGTAGTAATTCAGAAAGCTTTAGTGTTGAGTATCATGATTTACTCCTGTATTGTTTCTTTAAATTCATATATAGGCACTGCTCTCAAATTTGTTTTTTATTTTGATTTTCTCCTATGAAGAATAGAGAGTGACAGGTCACAACTTTGCTTTTCCTGCCCATCATATAATATTACCCAAAACAGCTTTTACAAATCTTCTGGCTCTTTCACACATACATATATACCACACAAAGTGCCTTTGATTTCACAGCATTTTAAAAATGGTCCCACATAATGTGTCCTCCTTATTAGTTTGTGCACATTCAGAAATGAGATTACCAGTAAAACAGTTTTGACCAGACGTTCTTACACATAAGCATTCTTTCTTTTTGCTGGGACTCAACTAGTTAGAGGAGTCATGGATTCTAAGGCTGTAATGACAAGGTCAGGGCAGAGCCAGATCTACTGAACTCAAGAGTGGTGAGTGGCCCCAGCTCACCACAATTGGCTTTTCTACATCTGTGAGGAATTGGTCTCTAAAAGCCAGTGGAAGCATTTGTTACATACATCATTATGTGGTCACATGATGTGAGCAGGAAGTAAAATTATTGATTGGATAGTGAAACCTGTAAAATGTTTATGAATTAATCAGATGAAAGACTGCATGAGGGCAGGGTAGAAGTTTTTTTCTATCCTAAGTTGATTAAGAAGGGTTTTCAAATAATTCTCAGTGTTTACCCTTCTGATTTGAGTCTAGGTTAGATTTTTCCCACCCAAGACTGACATGTTTGCCTTTGCCCTGTACAGTGGACCCAACCACAAAGAAGTGAGGGCTGGGCTGGGGTGTGTAGAGAGCCCAGGCCTTCTCCCAATTAGGCTGATATGTCACGGTTCCTTTGATATTGCCGGTAGAACCAGCCATCGTTAGGTCTTAGCAGTGATCGCCTGTCTCTGGGAAAGCTGAGCTTTGGGGTCATCTCTGAGTTCTCTGGATTGAGATGTTGCAGTTGATTTGAAAGAGAGAGTGACAGTTACCAGGAGTGTTTGCCAGGAAGGTGTGTTAGAGAGGTGACTCTGTTGTAGGAATGTGGTCAGAGGAAGTGGTGTCCCGGGACGTGATCATCAAGAGTGAGGAGATTTCTACATGTTTAGGTCATTCTAAATGTGTGATTTTATTGGCAAGAAAACAACACACTGTTTTAGCTACTGGTCTGCGGTTGGTGTCATGTATGGGAACATTCTCTCTGTATTTTTTTTTTTTTTTTGGTTTGGGAATATAGTTCAGTTTGGAAAGTTGCATTTAAATTGATTTTTATGAGTCACCGACCTGGGAGGTGAAGTATGGCTCTGAAAAGCTTTATCCCATCCTTTAGCAGAATTCCAAATTATATGACATATTTGTAATCTGCCCTACCAAAATTTTGCATTTAAAAGATGACTAGTGGTCAACCTGGGCAAGTTAGCAAGACCCTGTCTCAAAAAAAAAAAAAAAAAAAAATTAAAGGGTTGGGGATGTAGCTCAGTGGTAGAGTGCCCTTGTGTTCAATCCCTAGTACTATGCAAAAAAAGAAAAGAAAGTTGATGTGTTTCTGGAATTTTCAGCAATGCATACGTATTTTGAGTGTGTTGAGTATAGTTTCTGCTGTCACAGTGTCATGTGTGTCCAGGTGTAGAGAGCTTTTTCATTCTTGGTCTCTGTTATGAAGAACTGGTTCATATCACTAGTTTATCCTGTTGGCCTAAAAGCAAGTGATTTGATGAGAATGTTCTCAATCTCAAAGTAAATGGGATGTGGCACCTGCTACATCAAACAAAGACAAACACAGGCTGAGGTCACTTTCCATCTTTTATAGATGACTTTTGTCAACATCACCTGTGTATCCTGCTGTGTACACAAGGGTTTGCATCCAGGGACGTCTTTTGTGGGAATACATTCCAAGTATGTGTTTTTGAGTTTGTGTGTTCCTCTCTTCCCATGAACAGATATCAGTATTACCTGCAAGTCAAAAAAGACGTGCTTGAAGGCCGGTTGCGGTGTACCTTGGAACAGGTGATTCGACTGGCTGGCTTAGCTGTGCAAGGTAAGATGTAGTCACCACCAGCGTGTGAAATTCTATTTTCTGTTGGATTTATGGTGTTGGTGTCTTCTTAGTGTGAAAAGATACACTGACCTAAATGACCCCTCATTAATACTCCCTTCTCATTTCAAGAGGTCTTACGTTAATAAGAAGAACAACTAGTGATTTTTGATGGCAGGACAGTTTCTGTCTCAAAACTGTTTGCAAACTGCTCTTGCTTATTTCATTATAGTTTTATTCCAAGAAATAGTAGCTTTAAAGCTGTGTTTTAGAGTTGATGGGACATTCCGCTGCACAATGTGGTTGTATTCTGTGGCTTAAAGGACTGTGTTATTGTCACAGCAACTTCCAGTGTAATAGCCTTAATCATTGTCGTATGATTTATTTTAATATAGTTAAAGAGAGAAACTTAAAATCCAAGTTGGTAATGTGAAATAACCAACTTCTCTTGGAATAAATTTATCTTCAACCTATCTTATTTAGATTTATCAGACAGCTATTTTTTTTTACCTTCTCTACATTGTTATGTGTCAATTCTTTTAAAATACATTTTATTATATTAGTAGTTTAATTTTTTTAGTCATATTGAAAACAAGAAGCTGGTAAATACAATTTTTGAAAGGAGAACTAATTTCCCTTTCAATCCTCCTTTTCCCTAAAAATCAGCTGGTGTCCAAGTATAACCCTGCCAGCAGCCAAGTTCTCGCTGTGTGGACTGTTGATTTAGAAGCCGTGAACTGAACTTCCCAAACTTTGAACTGAAGTTGAACCTTTTGGTTTCTAAATGTCTAGAGAAAGTGGCCTTTCCCTGACCTCTTTCATATCAGTGACATAGCCATTTCTGTTAGACATAAATTTCCTACAGAGTTAGCTTCTGTTATTACTCTTTGGATGAAAATGCCCCAAATATGTTGTATTACACCTGTCTACATAGAGCCTGGAAGGGGAAGAAAGAATGGCCAGTAATGGTAGAAGGAGCAGTGGAAGCATCATTGAAATAATGGAGTAGGCACCCTTAATAGAGGGAGGAGTGAGTAGATCCTGGGGATTCTTATTGGGTTTTTAGAAAGATGCATCATCCAAAATATAAGTTGGGAAGGAAGGTGATAACTGATGATTGATCTTCAAAATAGGCAGAACAGATCATGTGCTACATTTGTCGATGGCTCTTTGGTATTTCAGCAACTTTGTTGTGTTGACCTTCTGTATATCTGTGTATTCTTTTATTCTGCATCTGTTGTTAAATATAATCTTAAATATATCTGAGTCCATTTCTATTGGCTGCTAAGTCTTTTACATGAAATCAAGATTTGACGCAGGTTTGGTTTTTGTGAAAGTGAGTGAGATAAGGAGCAAGACATACGTTCCTATGTTGATGTTTATGGCATAGGCTGTGCATGTTCGTTTTGCATGTGCTCCAATATACCACTGAGAGATGAAAACATGACAGAACAGAATTTCTGACATCTTGTAACATGCAAAGTTGTTTAGGAGGTGTAAAGATTTTCTGAGGTTGCTTGCCAAGGGTGATCTGCAGTGGGAATTTCCAGCTGCAAATACGTGATCAGATGAAGATACATTTAGCTCTGTGGTTCTCCAAATTAACCTTGATTTAAAAAGTCCCCTTGGTAGATAGCCTAAAGATATGAACTGAGGCACATTTAACAGATAAATATAGTTCTTTCTTTTTTAAAAATAACTTTTATTTATTTCTGTATGTATGTATATACATACATGTTTATGAGGTGCTGAGGATCAAACCCAGTGCCTCACACATGCTAGGCAAATGCTGTACCACAGAGCCACAACCCCAGCCTATAGATTTGTTTTTAAATATTTAAATAACTTTTTAGGAATAGCTTTCACTATATATATATTTTAAATTGTGCAGTGGTGCTCATGTGCTGATATTTAGAGTTGTTAGGTAAATGTAGTTACTATATCAAGCACCTTCTGGCACTATTTTCATTTAATAGTGGTGCAGAAAAAGGATACAGTAGGAAGAATAAATATGGTGACAAGTTTGCAGTGTTTTATTCCATCTTTAATTTCACATAATAACTACTCCCCTCTCCCCCATCTTCTTCTCAGCTGATTTTGGAGATTATAATCAGTTTGATTCTCAAGATTTCCTCCGAGAGTATGTGCTATTTCCTATGGTAAGTGCATTTTCTTTTCTTCTTGCTTAATTTTCTACCTCCTTTGGGCATTTAATTCTTGCCTTTGAAAAGAGAATTCTTTCCTTAGAGAATTGGGCCTATACATGTTTTCAGGGGAGGAAAGCCTATGCATTAATAAAAGAGGGACAAGGTCTATAAAACACATTGAGACACTAAAGTCATCCTTTTTGCCTCAAGACACTCCCTAATTTCTTTTTCAGATAGTTCCTTGTTGCTGTTTAGAAATACCACTGATTTTTGTATATCGATACTATAACCTGCAATTTTCCTGAATTTGTTTATCAATTCTAACAGATTTTTGGTGGAAGCTTTGTATAAATTATATAGTCACTAAATCGAGACACTTTTTTTCCTATTTGGATGCATCTATTTATTTATTTTCTTGACTGATTGTTCTCATCTGGGCTTCCAGGACTATGCTGAATAGAAATGGTGAGAGTGGGCAGAAACCAGTCACATATAGAGTAGCCTAAAACCAACCGACAGACAGTCAAACTTAGGGATTCATTTACTTAAGAAGCTGAAAGATTTATGTACTGAAAACTATCAAACATTAATGAGAGAAATTAAAGGTAGCAAATAGAATGATATAATATGTTCATAGATCAGAAGAATCAATACTGTTTACATGTTCATGTTACCCAAAGCAATCTACAGATTTAATGCAATCCTTATCAAATTTTCAGTGTCATTGTTAAAAGAAATAGAAAATTATCCTAAAATTTATATGGAACTACAAAAGAGACCCTGATAGCCAAAGCATTGTTGAGCAAAATGAACAAAGTTGGAGGTACTAAGCTACCTGACTTCAAACTATATTACCAAGCTATAGTCATTAAAGCAACATGGTCCTGGCAGAATAATAGACACATTGACCATTGGAATAGATTAGAGAGCCCAGAAGTAAATCCACACATCTGTGATCAATTGAGTTTTGACACAGGGGACCAAAACATACATGGGATAAGGACAATTTCTCCAATCCATGGTGTTGAGAAAGCTGGCAATCTACATGGAAAGGAATGAAACCGGGCCCTTATCTCACCCCTTACACGAGAATCAGCTCCAGATGGATGACAGATTTGGTGTATGATGAGAAACTGGAGAACTGCTCAAAGAAAACAGGAAAAGATACAGGACATTGGTCCGGGCAACGATTTCTTGTATACGACCCCCCAATTATATAGGCAGCAAAAGCCCAAATAAACAAATAGATTGTAACAAGCTTGGAAGCTTTTGCCACAGCAAAGGAAATAATTAACAGAGCAAAGAGACAATTCACAGACTGGGAGAAAGTGTTTACAAGTCATTCATCAGATAAGGGGGTCATATTTAAAATACGCAAGAAACTTCCAACTACTCAATAGCAAGAAAATCCCGTTAAAAAACAAACGGGCAACAGGCCTGAATAGACATTTCTTAAAAGAAGACATACAAATTCAGGAAATGCAGACTAAAACCACAACGAGATGTCGGCTACCACCTGTTAGGGTGACTGTTGTCAAAAAGAAGAAAGAGAACAAGTGTTGATGAAGATGTGGAAAAAAGGGGAGCCCTGTATACAGTTGGTGGTGATGTAAGTTAGTACCACCATAGGGAACGCAGTGTGGAAGTTCCTCCAGAAAAACTAAAATAGAATTATCATGTGACCCAGCAATCCCACCTTTGATTATAAATTCAGAAGAATTGAATCAGTGTGTGGAGGAGATCTCTGTACTCCAATCACTACTGCTGCATCATCCACAATAGCCAAGATATAGAAACACCCTAAATTCCCCAAAATGGAGCAATCAATTTAAAAAGTGGGGTTTATATACACAATGGAACACTATACAACCTTAAAAAGAACAAAATCCTGTCACTTACAATAATGTGGATAAGTCTAGAGGATATTATGGTAGGTAAAATAAGCCAGGCACAGAAAGATGAGTGCCGCAAGGTCTCATTTCTGTGTGGAATCTAAAAATTCGAACTCATAAAGGTAAAGAGTAGAATGGTGGTTACCAGAGGTGAAGGGGCAGGAAGGGAAAGGGAAAATGTGGATGAACGGGTGCAAAGTTTTATTTAGATAGGAGGGACAAGCTGTGGTCATGGATTTCACAGCATGGTGACTACACTCAATAATTATGTATATTTCAAAATCACCGAAGGAGTAGATTTTAAATGGGCTCATCACAAAGAAATGAGAATTGGGTGGGGCAAGAGATAGGTTAATTAGCCTGATTGGCTTGTTCCAACAATGTATATATGATCAAAATATCACATTGTAGCCGATCATGGTAGACTCACTCTTGTAATCCCAGCTACTCTGGAGGCTGAGGCAGGAGGATTGCAAGTTTGAGGCCAACCTGCGTAACTTAGTGAGACCCTGTCTCAAAAATAGAAGAGCTCAGGGGTGCAGTTCAGTGGTAGGGGACTACTATTACTTAAGAAAAAAATAAAAAAGAAAAGAAGAAAAATCACATTGTGTCTCATAAATATATAAGATTTTTGTCAATATTTTTTTTTTTTCAAAGGTGCTTCTTTGTCAAGCGCTCCTCATTTACTCATTACACTCCAGCAAGCTGGCGGTCTGGTTTTCCTTTCTGGGTTGTTCCCACCCCAGAGCCTACGTACCTGGGTTTCCTCTACTTGGAAATGATCTGCCCCCAATCTTTACATCACTGAGGTCCAATTCAAACACCACCTTTTCAGAGAGGACTTCCTTTTCCTTCATCACCTGCTGTCGATATACCCTAATCATTAGCCACTTTCTGTACTTCACAGCTCTTTCCGTTTTTGAAGTAAGAGTGAGACTGGATTTTAACCCCCGGGGATTTTTGTTGGTTGCTTGGTTGGTTGGCTTTGGGGTAAACGTGAGGAATTTTTGTGAGAGAGGATGAAAACATCTGCAAAGCCCATTTTAGGGAAGAGCTATAACCAGCCTGACATGCTGGCTCTGAATTTAGAAATCATGATTATTCACCACTTAAAAAAAAATCAGTTGTTTTGCCCAAAACACTGACCTGGGTAACTAACACCCAGGGCATGAAATTCTACAAGAAATGGTGCGTATTCTCAGGAGGCTCCAGTGTGGTTGGGTAAAAAGGAAGTTTGCAAAATCAGACTGTGAAGCCAAGTATAAGAAAGTGCGATGGGCATTTTACGTGGGGAGAGGACAGTGTGCTTGGGAAGGCTTAGAGACGAATGGAGTGTGGGCTATTTTCTTAAAGGGTAGCAGGATTGTAAGAAGGGGAGGGGGAAGGAGCAAGGAATGATCTAGACAGAGGGGAGGGAAGAGGTGAGGTACCTGGAATATTTGGGAAAGAGTCAAGTGGATAGTGTGACTGTAGCTTGGTGGTGTTTGGGGGGAATCCTGGTGTATGAAACTGAAAACTTCAGAGAAGGCGGAATGCCTGAGCTTTTTCCAGAGCTTCGCAGACTCTACACTTTGAAAACTGCTGGCTTAAGCAGTGAGACCATTTGTGGGAGGAAGTCAGCTGGGAGTCTGTTGTGGTGGTCTGGAGAAGAGATCTAATTTAGGTGGCTAGCAGCGAGATGAAAACAAGAAAGCAAAACAGGAGATATTTTGGAAGCAAAATAGGCAAAATTTGGAGTCTTATCAGCTATGACAGACAGGAGAAAGTGGAGAGTCTGGTGACAAAGGTTTTAAGGTCTTTAATTTTTTTTTTGTTTTTTGGAAAATGAATTTATTTTTTATACTTCTGTGTGTGTTAGCTCAGTGATCACAACAAATATGAAGCAGCCTCGGTGGCATTTGTCCAATGGATGGTCTGTGAGGTCCCAATAATTATTTTCTCCCAGAAGTTTTTCCTTAAACTTCATATTGACTCTCAACCATGATTCTTTGTCTTGTCTGTGGCTTTGACTTGAACATGACCCTTTCCAAGGAGTGACTTGCCAACTAGCATGCATGAAGTTTTCTACCCCAACCACAGGGACCTTCTCCAATCAAATCCTCTGTCCACATACAATGTCTCATTTTCACTTAAAATTGGCTCTTCAAAAACCACCTTCCTGAGAACCAGCTGTGCGGGGTGCAGGGCCATCAGCTTATTCACCTTCTCCGCAACCTATGTGTGGGGTCTGCTGTCCTCACCTGGGTCTGGCAGAACCATTTCCAACCAAGGTGGTGAAATCAGGGGGGTGTTAAGAGCATATTCTTGCGGAAATGAAGTGCTGTATGAACTGAACCTTTTGAGAAGCAGGCCAAAGGGAGGCCACTCCAGGCCCCCAAGCTCACAGACTGCTGCCACTGCATGCAGAGACAATAGGCACCTGATGGGGACCATCAAAGCCTAGGTTACTGCCATCTTCTCACAGCTGAGGCCAGAGGTGGGATGGGTTTTAAGTTTTGAGTCACTAGAGTAAGTAAGACTGGTGTTACTATCCATCTTAGTATATGAGTACAACTGCATTGGTCCAAAGCGTACCTTGTTCTTAGATGTTAGGAAAATACTGCAGATCTCTATCTTTTCAAGAATAACTCTATTCTTCTTCCCTCTAAGGAAACAGCAGTAATATCTTTATGCCTGCTTTTATTAATGTATTAATAATTCTACCCATTCTATCAACTTCCATTCAAAGAGATTAGCAGTTACTTAGCAGACAAGTTCTTCATAGGATTTAATGTCAGTATGCTTAAATGAACCTCTGATATTGCAGAAGTTCACTGGGATATTTATCATCATGCTTGATGTGAGCTCAGATTTTAAGAGTGTCAGTTTTATGTCAGACGAAGTAGTTGATCATGGAGGGTTGAGCATTTTCTACATTTTTTTTCACCCCAATCTTATTAAAAGACTTACTCGCATTATCTGAAGGAAGAGACCAGGTTAGGTTGCCAGAGTTTGCAAAAGTAATTGCCAGCATGAGATTGATGAGTTTGTAAGATGCTTTGACAGGTGTTAGGAAGCAGTCAAGAGAGTAAGTTTTGTTGTTTTGTGCACCATGCTTCCTTTTGGAGATTCATTCCTTACTGGGCTCTGAGCAGATCATCTACTGAAACAGCCTGGACTCCACACATCTCACCAGTGGGCAGACAGATCCTGACATTAGTATTTTGGGGTTCTAAAATAGCTTTCTTCTGGACGGGAGCTGCTAGCTCCTGGTGCATATTTATATTCAAATTTAAAGTTAAATAAAGTTAAAAATCAGCTCCTTGGTAGCATTGGCTGCCTAGTGGCTAACTGTATTGGAAAGCTCAGATATGAACATTCTCACCATCCCACACAGTCCTGTTGAACAGTGCCCAAGATGATGTGGCACAAACTGATTGTCGTCAGAGTATATGTCTGAGTTGCAAATGTTCCCAGGCCTCTGCCTGTAGCCATCTTCTTTCATTGCTCCCTGCACGTCCCCACCCTGCCCCACCGTGTTGTGTCCTGTGTCCTGCGTGCACTGCGGTCGGCGGTCAGAAATTTCTCAGCAGAGTTGCCAAGCCGTGCTGTGCCCACATCCTGACTGAGCCACTCACAGCCCACCTTGGGCACGGTAGCCTTCTAAGTCTCATTTTCCTCATCTAAAATAAAGCTAAACAGGGCTGAGACTGTAGCTCAGTGGTAAAGTGCTTGCCTTGCATGTATGAGGCCCTGGGTTCAATCCTCAGCACCACATAAAAAACAAATTAAAAAAACAGATATTGTGTGTTCATCTACAATTAAATAAATATTTTAAAAAGATATAATAAAATAAAATGAAGCTAACAAAGCTAATCCCTTTGTGAACATTCAAAGAAAAAAAATGTACGTGAAGTATCTAATTTGGCACAGGTGAAATTCTCAGTAACTGTGTGTTCAGTTGTCCTGTCATTGTTAGCATAATTCTTGTATCTTTATATCTTTACGTAGGCAAACATAAGGATGTTAAAGAGTGCGCTTTCCAGGTAAAATCACTGTGTGCATTGTGTGTTTGTGTGTCTGTGTGTGTGTGTGTGTGTGTGTGTGATACCGGGCATTGAAGCCAGGAGTACTCTGTCACTGAGCCATATCCCCAGCCATTTTTATTTTGAGACAAGGTCTCGTTGAGCTGCCCAGGCTGGCCTGGAACTTCTGCTCCTCCTGCCTCAGGTGCCAAAGTACCTGGGATGATAGGCACTTGCCCCTGTGCCTGGCACTGTTTGCATTTTGAAATGTGAGCCGAGAACAGGCAGAAGGTACAAATGATCACTAACCAGCTTTGCATAATCAAAAACTCTTGTCTCATAGTATGAAACTTACACTCTAAGTAGTGCGTTCACTGAACATTTATTGATCATTGTCTCTGTATGGAGAACTTATAAGTTGTCACTCTGGAAAAGCACTGTGACAGACTCCGTAAGTGATATAAAGAGGAATCATTGCCCTTGAGGGGCCTAAATTCTAATAGAGGGAGACAAGAATAAGGAACGGGTACACAAATGACTGTGTTAGAAACGTAGCAGGGAGAATGTAAGAGACGCACAGACAGGTCTGGGGTGAGAGAGGCTACTTCCAGCGGGGGAAGCAGGAAAGCCCTATGGAGGGCAAGGATTGCTGAGACGGAGATGTGAAGGACAATGTGACATTTCACACGCTGTGGTGGCACTGGATGGTTCTTCCAAAAAAGGGTAGACATGAGCATGAACAGAGATCTAAAAGCAGTTTGTATTCGAACACGAGGTGGCCTGAGGCCCTAAACCCTTGGGGGAGGAGATATAGAAGGAAAGGCTGGGTCATGTTGAAGAATGGTGCCATAGCAGGGCTTAGCTGTTGACCTAATTGAGGAGGCAGTGGGGAGCCATGGAAGGTTGTAAACTTTCTGCTTGATTCCACCAGAGCTTTCAAAGAGAAGAATGCATTCCTTTGGTGGGGGAGGGAAGATAGGATGAATAGCTGTGTTTGATCTTACAAAGTTACTGAATTTGTCAAATGGCATTTCTTCAGCAGAAAAAGAACAAAGTTAAGTACACAGGCGCTCCACAGGTGTGCAGCTGCGTAAGGCACTCACTCTGCCGTCTCTCATTCACCCAGGGCCACTCTCGCACATTTCTCTGGTGGGGCACAGGCCTCAGGGAGGCCCCAAGCGCAGGTGGAGGCAGTGGAGTACAATAGCAGAGGGGTTCCTTTGGGCTTTTTCTTTTATAAAACTAGGAAGTGGAGGTTTAATGGAACCTTTTTTGATCTTCACTTACCCCTGGTTTATTCTGTTGCCACATATCTTTCACTAGCTTTTCAAAATTAATATCATATTGGAGACGAAAACTTGATACTGAGATGCACACACACAGCTAAGTTTCTAAGCCTTGTGATATCTTTGTTCGTCCACGACGTAAAGCTAAAAGCATTGAGCTCATTTCTCATTGTGGACTCAACTCAGTGGAAAGGCTAAGCAGGAAACAACAAGTTAATCAGTAGGTGTGAAAAATAAGAGCTCTGCTGGTTCCCTCTGTGTTCTCTAAGGACTCTCTCGTGGGCTCTGGACTTTGCAGAATATGCAGAGCTATAAAATTTCCAGGATATATTTACATCCTCATTTCCCACTTTTAAAAATATCATTTTTTTCACACTTCAATGTTTTGAGATGGAATATTTCTTACAGTTTGAAGTGTATGTTTTGGGGGGTGGTGTTTCATCCACGAACAGTTGTTAAACGGGAGGTGAATCTCTATATAAATGGTAATTTAGAAAGAAGGGTATGAGGCAGTTTATATGATCTCTGCCCAAATATGAGCCCCACTCTGTACCTCCAATGTCATGAGCCTCAGGGTGCCCTCATCAGGATTCAGCTGAGTCCCTTCTGCCCTCTCCTCCAGAGCTTAGAGGAAGAAGGAGCACACCTGTGCCCTTTGTGGTGCTCACCAGCATGGATCCCATGTGGTTGAGACACTGACTGGTTGGCTCCATGCCTGTTGCCTTACAGAATGCTCTTGAGACTTTTCAGCCATCATGACTGCTTCCCTCCTGTGACTGCCCAGTAACAGTGCAATCAGCTGGCTCTGCCTTCATGTGGTCTGAATAAGTCTGTGGTATTTTAGAAGTGGACACACAGATCTGCACCAGTGCCTACCTGAGTTCACCTTTTGAAAGGATGGTGGCTTAGAAACTCACTGGTCTGCACTCTTATTATTAAAACTACATAAGTATATACCAAGCGATTCTGATGAAAGTACATTTGAGAGACAGACAGATAGGGAAAAAAGTAAATGAAGAATTATTCCTGAGTCTTAGAGAATTTAGATGGTAATCCAAATGACACCTTGAAATAACCTAAGTTACAGTGGAAAGCCATTTCACAACAGTAGGAATCACAGCTCAGTCCTCAACATTATAGGCCTTGCTTTTGCAGGAGTAAAGGAGAGATTGAGAAAGTAAGGCTAGTTAGGTGATATTCTAAAACAGGGAATTTTTTTAAAAAAAGTTTTATTAATTGCTACATTATAATTATTCCTAATAGTGGAATTTATTGTGACATTTATTGTGACACTTGTACACATAACATAATTTGATCCATTTCATTCCCCTGTACCTCTGTTATCCCTTTCCTCTTCCCCACCCCCATTCCTTTCCTCTAATCTACTGGTTTCCCTTCTGTTTTCGTAAGATGCATTTTTCTCCTTTAGCTTCTACATATGAGGGAAAACATGCTACTCTTGGCTTTCTGAGTCTGACTTATTTCACTTAACATGATGTTCTCCCATTCCATCTATTTTTCTCCTAATAATATAATTTTGTTCTTTAGAGCAAAGACACTATTATATATATACCACATTTTCTTTACTCATTTATCTGTTAGGCTGTTTCCATAGCTTGGCTATTGTGAATTGTGCTGCTATATACACGGGTATGCATGTATGTACAGTATACTGACCTCAGTGCTTTTGGATAAATATTAAGCAATGGTATAACTGGTTTACATGGTGGTTCCATTCCTAGTCTTTGGAGGAACCTCCATATTGATTTCCATAGTGATCGTACCATACACAGTTCCACCAGCAGTGAACAAGTGTTTCTTTTCCCCTGCATCCTTGCCAGAATTTATTATTTGTATTCTTAATGATTGCCATTCTAATCAGGGTACCATGAAATCTCATTGTTGTTTTGATTTACATTTCCCTGATAGCTAAGAATATTGAACATTTCTTTAAATATATTTGTTGGACATTTTTATTTCTTTGAGAAATGTCCATTTAGTTCATTTGCCCATTTATTTTTATCAGGAATTGAACTCATGGGCACTCAACCATTTAGCCACATCCCCAGCCCTACTTTGAATTTAATTTAGAGACAGGGTTTCAACTCGCTGTTGCTGAGGCTGGCTTTGACCTTGAGATTCTCCTGCCTCAGCCTTCCAAGCCACTGGCATTACAGACATGCGGCACCTCGCCTGGCCATTTGCCCATTTTTTGATTGGGTTATTTTGTTTTTTGGTGTCAAGTTATTGGGTTCTTTTAATATTCTGGATTTTAATCCTCTCTCTGAAGGATAACTGGCAAAGATTTTCTCCCATTCTGTAGGCATTGTCTTCATGCTCTTGTTTCCTTTTTCAGTGTGCAGAAGATTTTTAATTCAATGCTATCCCATTTATTAATTCTTGGCATTATTTCCTGAGCTTTAGGAGTCCACTATTGAGAAAGGACATCACTGCCTGTGCCTATATGTTGGAGTGTTGCTCTAAAATAGGGAACTTTTATGGTTTGCAAGCAAAATGACCATTGCTCATACCCTCTGGACCTGTTTTCTACTTCTCTAGGATTTGGCCCTGGAAGAGGCTGTTCTAGAAGAGCTGACCCAGAAAGTGGCCCAAGAACATAAAGCTCACAGGTGAGGAGGCAGAGGGCCCAGGGCTCCCCAGCCAGCAGACACCCACTGACAACAGACAGGGCACCTTCATCTCCCGACCCCACTCCTGGCCTTGGTCAGCATGGTCTGCTTCTTCTACTGTGTGACTCAACTCTGAACTTTCCTGAGGTCTTGAAAACCCCTCCTTCCCCCTCCTGTTCTTCTTTGTTCCTTTTCCTTCCTTCCTTCCTCCTTTCATTCCTTCCCTTCTTTGTTCTTTCCTTCTCCTCCCTTTCTCCTCCTCCTTTGCTCTCTTCTTCACCTCCTTGCTTCCTCCTCCTCTTCCTTCTCCCCCTTCTCACCGAAATTCCACATAGAGGTGGAGTCGTTACCCATCAACGTTCCTCTCTTTGAACCTCCTCAAAATCTGTTGCCACATGGGGAAAAGCCCAGCGCTGCCTGCTCTGAGCATGGAGCCAAGTGCCGTGCTGGGTGGGAAGGTGAAGATCAAGAGGGAAGAGGAGGGAGACTGACTTCACTGAGTGTTTGGTAACAGGGTTCCTTGGAGCTGTCTGTGCTGGACCAGTATTCAACAGACATCCTTTCCATCCAACCTTGAAAACTCTGAGAACCCAGGCAGTATTATATCTTGGCCTCTTGGCTCCCCAAATATCACCCTCAAGTAAATCATAATAAACCCTAAAAATTTTTTTTTTCCTTTCAAGTAGAAATTTTTCCAACTTGGTGGGGAGACCTTGTTTTTAAAGCAAGGAATATTATTCACAGGGATGTCTGGAATAATTATTTAGTGTTTTCAGGGCTGTGACTCTTAATTAAATACTTTACCCACCTTCTTATTGTTCCTGTTGAGTAAAAGGCTACCAGGGGTTGTGTTAATGAATCACCAGTAATGTACCGTACCCTTACAGTTGGGTGATGATTGCTCTTCCCAGAAACTAGAGCTAAACCACAGCTCTGGAATTTGCCATCAGGAAGGTAGGAAGTTCCACTGACTTTGTGGCCCTTCACTATTTCCTCCTTTAATGCTATTTTCATTGTAGCGGAGTCCTGCCAGCAGAAGCTGAGCTAATGTACATCAATGAAGTGGAACGTCTGGATGGATTTGGACAGGAAATCTTCCCTGTGAAGGTAGCGTGTCACGCCCCATTCTTGCTTCAGCCTTTTCAGAACTGTGCAGGCATTTGGAAAAACCAGTGTTGATAGCAGTGGACCAGCATGGCTTGTCCTTCTTGTTGCTACATGGCATTAATTGGCAAGTCCCCTTTACTTTTGGTAAAGCAAACACTTATTCTTAGCTAAGAGATTTTGAAGATTTCCATGGTCAGCAGAATACCTCATTTGTCAAGACAACCATCTGAGTATCATACGTCAGCTTATCAGGCTCCTGGAAGGTACTGAGACTGTATTTAGTCTCAGTGGGACAAGTAGCTTGTGTCATGTGTCTATCGACAGAGACTCTGGCTAATAGTTTTCTTCCCTGTGCCTGTTGCTTTTCCTTGAATGAATATAGGAATAATTGTCAGTGAACTAGAATAAAACATTTCCTATATGGGGTGCGTTTTATTTCTCCAGCTCTGCAGAGCTCTCCATTGTGGGTTTCCAGCCCTTTTGGTGCTTTGTGGAAACTATACCTAGAAAATAGCATATCGCATCCTCTGCAATAGATCCATGTCCTCAAGTGGGTGTGGTCAGGGTTCATGGTGCATGGTCACTTATAGAGCTAAGCCTGTAATCCACACTCATTTTCCTCTCTCTGCTGACCGACTTTTCAAAAAATGGAGTTCTATCAACTGGCACATTCCAGCAATTTGGGAGACGCCTGCAATTCCGGCACAAACATTTCACTCCAGACTGGCTCCACTGGCTGTTTTATATGTGTTCTGTTCCCCCTCTGTTGCACGTTTGCAATTTGCCTTAATGAGAACTGCCCATGTGCATCAAGTAGAATCAAGCAGGGTGGTCGCAGCTTGTGAAAAGGGCTAAATGGCTCTTTTTTAGATTTGTTTAATTTTCTTTTGCTTCTCTAATGGCTGCCCTTCGTAGGGTTGTAATCCATTTTCCTTGCGATAATGCCTTATGAAGCCATCTGCATCCCACTTACATTTCAGCAGCCCATATAGAGTCATGATATTTTGGGTCATTCAGAAATCAGTAAACTTTTCTCCATTGCTAGAAAACTGACTTCTCAGTGCTTGGAAGTTGGGAGTTTTGTTGTTGCAGTCATTTTCTTGTTTGTTTTTAGTAATTCTGAACTGTGGGACAGAGACACAGTGGAGGTAGTAGTGTTGAAATCCACTGTGCGGGCTTCTGTGCTCTTCTTAATAGATTCTTTAGTGGAACCAAAAGGGACAGTTGGCCTTCTTCTGACTCATTGTCAGGTGGGTATAACTCGGCTGCTCCACTGGGTTTTCCCCCACATGACTGTCCATGACTGAGGTGACCACCTACAGATCACATGATACCTAGTAACCCAAGATGGTGGGTGGGAACAGCAAGACCAGTGGGGTTGGTGATGTAATGATCCCTGAAATCAGTTTTTTTTTTAATATTCTTAAGTTTTAGGTGGACACAGTATCTTTATTTTACATTTATGTGGTGCTGAGGATTGAACCCATTGCTTTGTACATGCTAGGCGAGCACTTTACCACTGAGCCACAACCCTAGCCCTGAAATCAGTTTTAAAAGCAGACAGGAAAGTGTGCAGGGAAAGAGTGAGGGGTGCCATAGGCCCTTTTGGTTAATACAGGTCCTTTTAAAGTGAGTGAGAGAGAGAGAGAGAGAGAGAATTTTTAAATATTTATTTTTTAGTTTCCAGCGGACACAGCATCTTTGTATGTGGTGCTAAGGATCGAACCCGGGCCGCACGCATGCCAGGCGAGCGTGCTACCGCTTGAGCCACATCCCCAGCCCAAATAATACACCCAAAGAAGTTGAAAGCGTGTCACACTACGTCCTGGGGAAGACACTTCTATTTAGTGTGGTCTTTTCCACATGAAGTTCCTGAAAACATTCCAGGGCTGGAAGGGTGCCAGTCCACTTCCTGACAGCTCTGCCCCTGCTTCTCCTCCACAAATAAAGGCATAGCTGCTATCTGAGTGGCTCCTGTATTGTCACGGCATTGACCATGGAGAAGGGTGCTTCTGGGCTGGCAAAGACAGAATCTGGATTTTCCAAGCTTTGTTCAGTTGGATGCAGAACTTTTATTTTTTATTTTTTGACTAGTACAACACCCCCAGCATTCTGGGGCATCCCTTCTGTGAATTTTCATCCCCTTCCCCATCCTGTAGCTGTTCTTCCCTTATCCCCATCATCACCAGACTCCAGTGTGGACCTATTGGAAAGGTGCCAGGGAAGTCTTTTGGTAGAATTTTTCCATCTCCTTCCATCCTGACTCCTGATCTTTTCCCACATGTATTTTTATTTACTATAACTTGCCTTTTAACTTTCTGTCATTACCAAGACAGTTCTTTCTTCCTCCCCAGTTTTTTCTCTCTTAACCCTCTTCCCTGCTTTTGCAACCAGTGGTTGTCTTTCCTACTTGCTCTATCCCTGCTAGAGACTCCTATGCTAGCAAAGCTTTGGTGGGTAGGTTGAGACAGGATCACGAGAAGGGATTCTTTCTTCTTTGGGGCAAGTGTCCTTGGTCTAGTTGCACATGTCCCTTACTGTGCCCTAGAAACAGGACCTCCCCACCCACTGCAAGCAGGGGACTGAGTGACAGTTTATCTACTAGATATTGAGCCTTGTTCCCATTCTACTCTCAGAGCCCTGGCAGCAAGAGTCTTCCTAGCAGGAGACTGGAAGCACCTGACTTCATCAAGAAACCAGACTGAAGATCAGATATTTGGGATTCCCCAACACAGGGCCCTCAGCTCACCTGATAGTCTTACACAGGCTCTTCCTGTGCTCACAAGTTCCCATCCAGGGTTAAGCATACCCTTGCCAGTGCAAAGCACCAGCATCACCCACTCTACATTCCTAATAGGAGTGGCAGAGGCTGACATGATGAGAATAAAGTGGCCCGTAAGAAGCAAAGAATCAGGGAGAAGAACCCCCTGTTTAGGGTACTACCTTCAAGGTCTCAGAATTAAAAAAAATATATCGTCTTAAAGGAATAGGGTGCTTATAAAAAGGAAAATTAGAAAACAAATATTTAGAAAGTTAAAAACTCCGAAATTTATAATATTGGAAATGGAATACTTAATAGGTTGAAAAAGAAAATTGAGAAAAGCTCACCAGGAAATCCAAAGTAATAAATATTGGGAGACCAGAGATAAAAGAATTAGAGGACTTATCTAGGATGTCTAATGTCTGAATGATGCAAGTTCTTTTTTTTTTTTTTTAATTTTTTATTGTTGGTTGTTCAAAACATTACAAATTTCTTGACATATCATATTCCACACTTTGATTCAAGTGGGTTATGAACTCCCACCTTCACCCCATACACAGATTGCAGAATCACATCAGTTACACATCCATTGATTTACATATTGCCATACTAGTGTCTGTTGTGCTCCGCTGCCTTTCCCATCCTCCCCCCTCCCCCCTCCCCACCTCTCCCCTCCCCTCCCCTCCTCTCTCTCTACCCCCTCCACTGTATAACCCTGAGGGTCTCCTTCCATTTCCATGCAGTTTCCCTTCTCTCTCCCTTTCCCTCCCACCTCTCATCCCTGTTAAATGTTAATCTTCTTCTCCTGCTCTTCGTCCCTACTCTGATCTTAGTTACTCTCCTTATATCAAAGAAGACATTTGGCATTTGTTTTTTAGGGATTGGCTAGCTTCACTTAGCATAATCTGCTCTAATGTCATCCATTTCCCTGCAAATTCTATGATTTTGTCATTTTTTAATGCAGAGTAATACTCCATTGTGTATAAATGCCACATTTTTTTTATCCATTCGTCTATTGAAGGGCAGAATGATGCAAGTTCTAAAAACAGTTAACAGAGGAAAGGGAGGGAGTAATTTAAGAAAATAGCCCAGTGTTGAGGAACATGAGGTTCTCCATGGAAAGAACCAAGCTCGGATGTAGAATCACACAGTAGGGCTCCAAGAGATGGAAGTTTGCTGCCTCTGGGCAGGCAAAATGGGGGGCAGGGGGTTCTACTGAAAATTCAATTCTTCAAAATATACTTAAAATCTCCTCTGTAACGGACTTTCAAGAATACAGTACATTGTTACTAACTAGAGTCAGCATGAAATTTTAAATCCAACGTAATTTAAATTTTGTGTCCTTGGGTCAACATCTCCCAATACCCCCTCCTCTCTTTAGTCTCTGGTAATCACCATTCCTCCCTCCCTCCCTCCCTCTCTCTCTCTCTCACCAGTGATTGAACCTGAGGTACTTAACCACTGAGCCACATCCCCACCCTTTTTATTTTCTATTTAGAGACAGGGTCTCACTAAGTTGCTTAGGGCCTTGCTAAATTGCTGAGGCTGACTTTGAACTTGCAATCCTCCTGCCTTAGCCTCCCGAGCCACTGGGATTACAGGTGTGCGCCACCGCACCTGACTTGCTCTCTTCTTTGATGAGCTTAACTTTAGTAGATTCTATATCTAAGTGAGATGCTGTATTTGTTTTTCTGTGCCTGGTTTGATATACTTAATATAATGTCCTCCACATTTGCCCATATTGTTTCAAATGACAGGGTTTCCTTCTCTTTTCTAAGACTACATAATATCCCGTTGTGTATAAACCACATTTTCTTTATCCACTCATTCATTAATGAACAACTAGGTTGATTCCCTATCTTGCCTGATGTGAATAGTTTTGCAATGAACATGGATCCTAATAAGTTTTGTGTTTTTTTTTTTTTTCAATGCAGGACAATCATGGAAACAGTACGCACCTTGGCATTTTCTTTATGGGGATCTTTGTGAGAAACAGAATTGGAAGACAAGCAGTAATATATAGGTAATCTTATTTGCCAACCCCTCTTTTTCCTTTTCCTCTGTGAGAGATTCTTGACAAGTACATCAGCTGTTAAATTATCCACATGAGTTAAGAGCCAGACTGTGGATCAGAGTTGAGCTTTTGTCAACTCATAAGATCATCTCTTTATGGAGTTCACATAGTTATGGTAAAATTCATCTCACTTTTCCTGAAAGCCTCATTCAGGAGGGGAAACCCCTTCTTCCCCCCCGACTCCAGAAAATGCATCATTGAATCCCACTGAGTTGGAACAGTGGAACTAAACTCTGTGGTTGGAATCAGCTCTCCAGATCATCTCTTTTTGGGGGGAGTGAAGTGGGGTGAGGTACCAGGGATTGAACCCAGGGACACTCGACCACTGAGCCACATCCCCAGCCCTATTTTGCATTTTATTTAGAGACAGGGTCACATTGAATTGCTTAACACCTTACCTTTGTGGAATCTGGCTTTGAACTTGTGATCCTCCTGCCTCAGCCTCCCGAGCTGCTGGGAAATATAAGCATGTGCCACTGTGCCCAACTCAGATAATCTCTTGACAGTTATTTTTGTTGGGACTATCCATGATCACTTGCTGGATGTAAACTGACTTCTTCCTGGGGCTGGGGTTATGGCTTAGTGGTAGAGTGCTCACCTCGCATGTGCAAGGCCCTGGGTTCGATCCTCAGCACCCCATAAAAATAAATAAAATAAAGTTATTGTGTACAACTACAAAAAAATAAAGAAAAAAAAAACTGACTTCTTCCCTTGTTCTGCACCCTCTACCTAACCACATGAGTGGAAGGGTGCAAACTAACTTTTATAGTAATGCAAGGGCATTATTTGTAAAAATGTACCTTAAAAAGCATTCAATTTACTGTAACAAATTTAAATACTTTGGTAGTTTTTGAAAGTTATTTTGACACTTGAAGCCTCTTTTCTACTTAACACAAATAGTTTCAATGTAGGGATATGGTGGTGTACCCATGTCCCATTTTATATCCATGACCTTGTTCTTGGTATTGGTGCCCATAGATTCTATTATAACGTTGGAAAGCTTGCTTTCATTTACAAGGGCAGTATGGCTCATTGCTTACTGGAAGAGCAGCTTTCCTGTATATACATCTGATAGGCAGAGCTCTGCATTTAGGGCAGATGATCAAAGACAGCTGTCAGAGACAAAGCACAGCCCACTTCTGGAAGTGAATCTTGACCAACCACATACTCTCTGTATCAGCTATTACAGCATTTTGAGATCAATTTCCATCCAAAACCTTCTTGATTGCTTTTGTTTCCCAAGGTCCATACCCTGCCATTATTGTTATGCCTTTTTGTTTTTTTAAATTTTTATTCTTTGAATAGAGACATTAGTGAAGCTAGAATGGGGAGAGAGATCTTCAGAGCTTGGAACAGAATATAATTTTTGACTTTTGAACATATTCAGAGTCAACTCCATACACCTGTAACAAAGTGTCAATCAACTGAATAAAGTATGGGAATAATCACAGAGTGGTAACTCTAAATTTTTGTGCCCTTTCAAAGCTGTCTAGATATTTTGTCCCATCAGTTCTCCAAGTTAAACTGATGTTTCAGTTTCTCATTTATCCTACAGAAGGGAAGTAGACCAGTTCTACACAATACCTATTGGGGTGAGTTGAAAAAGAATAGCAGCATCGAAGTGTGATGAGCCTAAGCCACTCACAAGTTTTGCTGTTCCCTATGCTTCTAGATATTGCCCTTTTCTTGAAGCCCCTACAGGATATGACTTCTACTAGTGTCATGTTCACTGTGCCACCGAGTGAAGTCATGGTAGAGCAGAGTGTCTGTTGAGTTTTGGCAGTTGCTTTGAAGGAATGGAGCCAGAGGAAACCCATTCTTTCGTCTCTTGAGGAGCATGTAGCCATGAGTTCATGTAGCTAGAATCTGGTGGAGGTGGCAGCACTCTGGGCTGAGCACAGTAGAGTCGTGCCACAGCACATGTGTTAAACACAGTTGGGCTGCTGTAATGGAAAGATGGCTGGAAACTGGGAATCTGGAAACCCCAGGTGAAGAACTCATCCCTCCCTGACCAGCAGAGTGAATGGCTGAGTCAGACTCATTCGAGTCTAAATGGCCTTTTCCCTAAAGTAGGAGGAGAAATAGCTTCCTTGTTTGCTTTAGAGTGGGTATAAGAATCCTTCTCGGTACAGACGAGAGGCCATAGTATTACTTTTCACATTTTTTATTTTTACAGTGCTGGGGAGGGAAGCCAGGGTCTGATGCATGCTAGGCAAGTGCTCTACCACTGAGCTGTCGTGCCCCTCATTCTGTTTTTCATTCTTTCAGCAAATATTTATTGAGTGATCTATGTGAGGTAGTTGACTCAATGCTTGGAATACAGATAAAAGAAGCAGAATCCCCACAGGGCCATGTTGGGTCTACTTTGAAAGCTTGTCATGGAAGTGAAAATTTAAGACACGTTGTGGTGGCGAATAGAGGACTCCAGCAGGTTCTTCTCTTTTCACATGGATGGTGAGGAGTGAGGAAGGTCTTCTTGGAGAAGGGAATTCTGGTTTTGAGTCTTAGGAGAATTATCCAGGCAGGGGATGCTAGAAGCATAAGGAGCTGACAGGTGCGTGACGGAATACAGTGCGCAGGAAATTGCAGGTTAGGACTGAATGAAGGGTAGACAGTGAACTGGCTCCAAGCAGAAAGCCACTGCTTGGCTTGTCTTCTCTTGCCTGGTGCTTATTTTATTGCATCTCATTTTAGACAAGGTCTCCATGACAAGGAAGGAAATTCTCTTATGTGTACATTCACGAGTGTACCCGTGTCTAGATCACCATTATGGAGTAGTATTATTCCGTACACATTTTTTTCTCGATGGGATGATTGAGCTGTAGTGGACATTGCAACACAGAGTCCATGTGGAGTCTTCAGTCTAGACTCTTGGCAACATGACTTTTTAATACTGTGCTTTTTTATGCTACAAAGCAGGGGTCATGGGAGCAAGGCCCATGGGAAATGCTTTGGCAGGTTGGAAATATGGGGGAAAAGGGCCACGAAGGTCTCATAGAAATTATTCTCATACCTATTCATAAAGGAAAATATATTTTATGAATATCAGTGTTTAGATACATTTTACATATACATATAATTTTTGCCTGTGTAAATAGATACACATTGCATTTTTCCTTCTTTTTCTGTCCTTTGAGAAACATTTAACTTTTTAAAAAAGTTAAACTGTAATTTGTCAAATGCGATTTGACAGTAGCAGACAGAACCCTCCCATACTGGAACTAAATGCAGGGATCATCTGTGGACAAACACAGTTGCATTTCTTTTGTCCCAGGTGGAATGACATCGGGAACATCACTCACAACAAGTCGACCATTCTATTGGAGCTCATCAACAAGGAAGAGACTGCCCTCTTTCACACGGTAAGCAAAATGGATGGAGAGGGTTCAATGAACAACGTGCCTTTTGACTTTTCAATTCATAATATCATTTCCTTGTTCTCCCTATCTTAAGAGAATAAATATTTTATTGAAGAGAGTCTTTGTAATACTTGCTCAGTGTTATCGTTACTCATTTCAGGGTAGTGCTGGTGAAGTATCATGCTCAAGAAGGCAGGTTTCCAAGCTTACTCTGGACTCTAGATTTGGGGCTCTCCTAGGTGCCTTATTTACTGTGATAGCCTTGCCTGCTGTGCTCTGTTCCTCGGAACTTCAGTTGTAGCCCTCATCAAGTGACCCCTTATTATTTTACATTGCATTTTCTTCAGCTGGCTGTCCTGGATTTCCATTCCCATCATAGCCCCAGCTTAATCAAAGTCAGCTGAGCAGTTGACCTCCACTTGGGTTCCTCCTCAAGAGCCGGGGCAGTTCATGCATCTCACTGTTTCCAATTTAATGAAGTCTGGTGTTTATATTCTATGCTTTGCCTTGATTCAATTATTTATTTTAAAAGGACTTGGTTCAGAATTAGATAAGGATTCCAATTTATCAGTGCAGACCCAGTGCCTTGGACATAAGGAATTCCTTCACATTTTCTGCCATTTTTTGGTGAACTCTGTAGACACAGCTGCCACTGAAAATTCAGGTTCATTTGCTTCCTGGCCCATGTGTCACTTTATACTTGAGACGAAGAGAGGGAGGGATGTGTCCCAGCCTAGAGGATCCTAGTAAAATGTGCATCTAATCAAACTGATTTTGTTTTTCTTCGTCTCTTCTTTTTTCCAAGGATGATATCGAAAATGCCAAGTATATTTCTCGGTTATTTACTACACGGCACAAGTTTTACAAACAAAACAAAATCTGCACTGAGTAAGTACACGTTTAGTTCACCCTCTCTCTAGAAGGCTCTTTCAGATCAAATGCGTGTGCTCCAGGGAGGGCGTAGATCACTTTTCCCATTTACTCTTTTCCCTTGATCCTTGTAGAAGCCAAAGAAGTAGGCTAAAGCCGGGCAGGAGCGAAAGAACTTTAATGATGAAGACTGTCTCGTGTAGTCCATATGCCTAGAGAGAAAACGATCCGCAAATTGACTGTGAGCGCTCGACTGCCTGGATGGGTTGGCCACATTAGTACCTTCCAACCCTCGGCTCTGAGTTCGGAGGAGCCGAGCAGTTCCCAATTTGCCAGGGTGCCCTTCGCGTCAGATGTGGAGTATGTTCAGAAGTGGGTAACGGAGCGGTGAGCCAACTTGAAAGAGAAGACGCTGCTGTCATCCTCAGCCCCGTTCCGCTCACACAGTTGGCTAACCCTGCGTGTGCTCCTGGGTCATGTCACCTGACTGCAAATGAGAGGCCAGGGTAATTAGAGGAAGATGTGGAAGGCGCTCGGCGTTGTCACACATCTGCGTGTCTTTTTTTTTTTTTTTTTTTAATTTAATTTGGAAATAAAGATGATAAAGGGGAGTCTGATGAGGGCACTTATATGTGGCCTGACCTCGGAGATAGCGTGCCGGGGCTCGCTCTATCCTCATCTTTACCTTAGTTGCCTTCAAAAGACGTTCCTCAGCGGAGTCCATTCACAGTTTGGGCATCTAAGGTGTTTAATTTTGGTTCAAAGAACGTCAGGGATGTAAATGCAAGAGAGGAGCTGCTTTTCCACTCCCATAGTGGGCACATCCAAGAGTGGTCGAGGCTGCCCTAGTGCAGGTGCTGCGGAGAGCGTGGCTGCTTCAGAACTGGATTCCCAGGTCAAGGCAGACTTTTTTCTCCATGTGATGGAGGCTCTTTCAAGCCAAGCACTGCAACTGGTCACTGCTGGGGTCAAAATGTGTATCTGATACACTTAGGCCCACCAACAAAGTTGGCAAAGGCAAATCAGAAGGACTGATGGGGAGTTTAAATTAGGCAGCTGTGTCTTTCTCGTGGACATGTTCTCGCATACCCGCCCCTCTCCCCCAAACACACCATTCTTTTGAGCAGGTTCCCTGGTCATTCTGTGCAGTTCCACTCTGCGGTGTTGCCTTTGACCTGTGGGAGCATCCTTGATGTTAACAAGAATTCCATGGCTGTCTTCTGTAGGGTGAATAAAAAAAGTTCCGAACAGTGGATTTCACTGTAGTCTTCTGATTTAACCATTTCTCAGCAAATAGCTTTACTATAGAATTTACTGCGTATCAGTATTTCTTTTGTCGTCTTTCCTTCTAATATTCACGAACATTGCATATTGGACTACAAACCAAGGCACAGTTCTGGTATTTATTCTGCCTCCGCAATAACTCTTTCTTTCTCCTGACATGGTGTGGGCGTTTCCTCACCTCTCATCTGATTAAAATATGGGTCTTTCTCTCCATATACCTATTGAATTCTATATACAATTTCCAAAGCTCAGCAAAGCTCTGCTGAGACCTGGTGCCTCCCTCTGGAGGGTTACGAAATAGCATTGCCTCAGCAGCCTCCTTCCCCAGGTAGGGATAGCGTGTCCTTCCCCAGTGTCCTTCTCCACTCGCTAACCACCAAGATCTGCCTTTGTCTTTGCCTCTCCTTCTGCAGAGCTGCTCACTGTCATCTGGAAGTGTAGCTTTGGGGGGGGGGGGTGCTTCCTAGGATGGGAGGAATGTGTTTAACATAAATCTGGTGATATTGTATTTGGCCAGTTATTTAAAAAATTTAGTATTACATCATTTCATAAGAGAAAAGCTACTTTATTGCCAAAGAGAGAAGGTGGCACTCAGAATAAGGAGAGTGCTGTTGGATTGATGAACTTTAACTTAATGAAAAACTCTTCTGTCTTTGCGGTTTTTGTTTGTTTTGTTTTTTATTTTTATTAACACTGAGGAATAGGGGAAATATTGTTATGGCATTTGGGACTCATTGCCAAAAGGCACCTTTGATTTCAGTTCTGAAGAATTTGATCGTATCCTAGTTCCCACTCTCCTTTTAAAAAAAAAGAAAATCCATGTTCTTCATCTGTAAAGGATCTGATCAGGGGCTGAGGATGTAGCTCAGTGGTGGAGCATTTGCCCAGCTTGTGTAAGGTCCTGGGTTCAGTCCCCAAAATCTCTTCCCCAAACCAAAAAACTCCATCTGGTCAGATAAATATTTCTAATATGTATTATCTTAATAAAAGTGCTTCTTTATGGTCATACACAAAGTATTTTGTCTACTTGTGAAATATCATTTGGCTGGAAGCATTCTGAAAATATTTTTTTCTTCTTCTCTTTTTTATTATGAAAGATTTTATACACACACCAGAGAACAAGAGTACAGTTTTTTAACATACATAATAATGCTGATGTTTTTCAGTCTTATTTCTCTCAGAATCTTTATAAATATGCCTTATTCCTTTATTATCAGTTTGTAAAACTTGTTACACAGTATCAGATATCCCAACCATTTTGAGAATAAAGAGGAGAATGAAAAAGGTCAGCATCCAGAAATGAACAACCTTCGTGTTTGGGTGTGTCTCACTGATCTCGTCTGTTTTCCCTTTCTCTCTCTCCCTGTCTGTCTGGTCTGTTTATATCTAATCAGAAATAATGGCCTTTCTCATTTTTTCAACTTTTCACGTAGACAATCAAATTCGCCACCCCCCATCAGACGCCAGCCCACCTGGAGCCGATCTTCCCTGGTACGTATGAATCTTCAGCAGTCCAGTAGTCTGACTTGGATGGAGTGTTGTGTTAGCACTTTGAGGTAGAGGGGAGCAGGGCATCATGACCAGGGGAGATCTTGTGAGAGTTCAGGAGGGTACCGCCCTGCTAAGTAGTGTTGTCATGATGTCATGTTGTCCAGGCTGCTTTCCCATCTTATGTGACCATCATTATCTAGGTGTGACTTGAGGTGCACCCCTATAATTCTCTTTCCAGGTCCATGTGACTATGTACTTTTAGTATTCAACATACTATGTGTTTTTCTCCACTTGTTCATCTGTTCTGGTCTTTATGTGAAGGAATGTTCTCAGTTACAAGTTCCACACATTTTTTTTTGTATTGACTGCTACAGATAGAGTTTAATAAACTAGTTTAATATACAAAAATGCTTTTTAAATGAGAAAATAAAAGAATGAATCTGATTAATTGTCTCAGAGTATCTGATACAGAATTTATGAAACTTAAATTTTTAAGGCTTTTATTAGCCAACAAAATTTGGATTGATCTACTTTTTCCCTTACCTTTAGCTTCTTTTTCTTTTATTAAAAAAAAAAAAAACCTGTTCTCTTCATCACATGAATAAGGAACCATGGCTGTGTTCTATTTTGCAGATTACTCAATGATAATGTAATAGATATGACTAGCTAGTTTCCTTTAAAGTTTTCTGCGTGCTTTGTCACATTCTTTTATTTTTTAGGTTATGACTTTTTATACATAGTCAAAATAAACACATAGCCTTTTTATTTTTCTAGGTGAACAGTTCCTTTGAGTTGATAGGGGTATCACTAGAGTTTTTCTATGTGTACAGTGTATACATACATATATGTACATATATATTAGATATATATATACATACATATATATTATATATACATATATATTAGCACGTATTTAACTCTTTAAAAGTTGTGGAGGGAAACTTTTTTATTTTTATGGAAAATACATGGACATGGACTCCAGAATTCTAGAGCTGAGCCATTATATCATCAAAGGAGAGTCCCTGAATCTCCATGTTACTATTATTAATCTCATTTTTATGCACAGTATCTCACATGTGGCCCTTTGCCGTGGACATTTGGTGGGAACCTCTGGAATTTCCCCAGGAGCACCAGTGGATTCGTTTGTGGCCCTGGTTTCTTTATTTTTCTATTCCTTATTAGTGTGACTTTCCTTCTTTTTTTTAGTCCAAGGGTCTTAATTAGTGAGATCATTTCTCATTTATGTCCAGGAAACTTCATGAGAGGCAAAGGGTTTTAAGGCCATGTTGTGATCTGATTTTGTCCTAATTATCCAGAGAAGGGGCAGAAACTTACCTTTCTTACTTGGATGAAGATAATCAATAGGAAGACAGATTCAGGGCATCCCCCTTTCCCCTGCCTTTTGGATTTTTTGGATTTAAATTGTTCACCCAGAGTTCCCCATAATGAGCAAGAGTACGACCAGATGATGTGGCCTGTTGGCTTCCTTGCCAGTCACCAGGACTGCCCGTTGCTGTTTTCTCATCCCTCTTGCTGCCTGTGTTATAACATCTAATCTGTGTCTGTGTTAGCGGATCTAGAAAGAAAAAGAATAATATATTAGAATAGATAAAGATATGAGATAAATAATATAATCCTGAAATCGTGTTTGAAGGATTAGCTTCCTTTGCTCATATATCTGTGCCAATTCATAAACAGTCATTTGCTTGTTGAATTAAAAAAAAAAAAATAAGAGCAGGAGGAGGCAGTAGACCAGCTTTGCCTGCCATGAATTTCTATTCCCTTCTACAAATTTCTCTGCACTGTTAAAAAAAAAAAAAAAAACCTTAAAACCAACAGTGCTACTGTGGAAAATTTTAGTTGAATTATGTATTGCCAAAGAGGGGGGAAATATTTTTAAATTGCAACTCAAAAATCAGCCACAGGGACACCTGGGAGTATTTAGAAAAACTTTTCCTTGGTACCCGACACTGTCCTCTTAGTTTAATCTCAATTCTTTATTTCTTCCTTCTTTATTCCTTGAAGATTTTTGATCCTTTATATCCATCACCTTCTTACTTGCCTTTTTGGTGCCCTGCCGTTATTTGTTCTAGAGAAAACGAGAGTTATTTCCCTAGCATCTAACACTGGGGAGTGCTCTTCTCTTCAAAGATGCTGAGAAAGTGTGACCCCTGCTGGCTCTGGGATTCTTGGTTTGATGTTAGCTTCTTAAAAGTTCTCTGCCTGAAACAGTCAACTTAAAGTCAAACCTATACTAAAAGATACAGGAGAGATCATCTTGATTGGTGGTTTATAATGCTCGGTTTTTTTTTTTTTTTTTCTTTTCTTCTCATCAAAACTCCTTCATCCAACAAATTTATCTGGAACCTCAATATATAAGTAATATGGATAATGTTCAAGGTACAGGGAGGGAGGAGCTTGATTTGATAGGAAACTAAAACCTGTTGAGCTTTTGATAACTTGCAGATCATCTAAGAATCATCGAATTTCCTTTGTCAGTTCACCAAATATTCAATCTGTTGAGTTTTTTTGTTTCTCTTTAAAAGTTTTCCCCTCTTGTGCAATGGAAAGTGATTCACGTTGAGTCTAAATGGCCATCTTTAGGAGTCTAATGGAAAAGATTCTGCATTGGCGTGGGAAGTAGACAGTTAGACTGAATTCCCTGTCAGGCCTCTCCCACACATTTGGTTCTGCTGTGGGAAGGATGAGTAAGTGACCTTGAGAACCACACACTCAATGTTGTAGGTCACATTTTTAGATTTTTATATAAATTCACCCTGGACTCATCCTAACACTAACCCTGTCCTATTTGAGGTTGCTGTGGACCTGTGACAAAGGTCTTGGGTTATGCTGATGAATAGGAGCTCGGGGGGAGCCAATGTTGAATAGAACAAAACAAGTTTTCTCCTTTCTATAGCTTGGATGGGTCATGATAATGAATCTGCTCTGATTGTACCTGTTAAGGCATAGAGAACTTTGCAGGTGTAAGAGAAAAAGAGAATAAATAGCTGACCCAGTTTTTGATTGTGGCCTCTTTCTCTTTCTGACCTTGAGACAGTTACTCAGGTTCTCCCTTGTTTCCTTGAACTTGGTGATGAGATGCGGGTACAGATGGGTGGGAGAGGGGTAAGTTGGAGGGGCAGCTGGGAGAGTGGCACCAGTGTGTTTCCCCATGGTTGTGGGTTATGGGGACTGTCACGGCTGGGGCTGGTTCTCTGGCAAAGCTTTCCCCAGCTCCACTGTGTTCTCTGTTTCAGCCCAGACAGCAGCCGTACATTTTGCCTCCCGTGCACATGCAGTGTGGCGAGCAGTACTCGGAAACACACACTTCACAAGGTAACTGGCCCGCCATCTCCCTTCTTAAGACAAAGCCAAGTACCAGTAAGCAACAGAGAAGTTCTCAGCTTTTATGACATTGATGCTTTCACTTTAACTTTGTCATTGTCTGAGTGACAGTAGCCAGCAGCTACTGTGGAAGACCTAGGATATCGATTACCCCTGAAAGAAAAATGCCCCAGAATCAGCTGCTTGGAGGTGAGGTCAAGGCAGGGACGAGTTCTTGCTTCCTCCTTGTCATAAGTGGGCCTAGAGAAGAGAGTGACTGCTTAGCCCACCTGGAGTGTGCCTCACCCTCCTTGCCAACAGCAGGAGCTTGTAGTAGCAGCCAGTTTCTCATAGTGGTAGAGAAAGAGCACTTGCCTAGCTTGTGTGAGGCACTGGGTTTGATTCTTAGCACCGCAAATAAATAAATGAATAAAATAAAGGAGGTCCATCAATGTCTAAAAAAAATTTTAAAAAGAAAGAGAATACAGGTATCCAGTTATCACTGGAAGGAACAGTTTCAGCCTCTTGTTTTAACACTTTTCTCATGTCTCCCTCCAGTCCCTTTCTTAGCAAACTTATTTGTTGCCACTCAGAATAAACAAAATCTGCTTTATTTTTCTTTTTCTCCAAAAATATCTCCCATGTAGAATGCATGAAAAAGCCCATTCCATTAGTAATAACAATTACAGTTGTAGCAATCAGCATTTATAGAGCCATTAAAATATGCCAGGCACTCTTCTAAATACTTGCTATATATTGTCTCATTTAATCCTCAAATTATACCTATAGGTACTATTATTATTTTCATTTTATAGAAATAGAAGCTAGGATGCAGAGAGGTTAATGGTTGTGTTTGGATGTGAACTTCAGTATCTTAATTATCATATAAAAACAGGAGATGGTTAAAAAAAAAAGTCTTATGTTATCACCTTCTGGATGATACAACAGTACATTTTATAAGCAGTTGCTTCTGTGGGAAGACACCAAATCCCCCTTGGGGTGGATAAATTGCAACACTTTGGTCTCTGTGTTCTAGCTTTTCCTGCCTGTCTTATCCAATCCAGTCTGTGTCCACATTCCTCCTTTTGGTTAAATATTTTCAGTCACCATTTCTGGTTTTCACCTTTTCTGACTTTGTCTTTTTTTTTTTGTACTGGGGATTGAACTCAGGGGGGCAGTCGACCCCTGAGCCACATCCCCAGCCCTATTTTGTATTTTATTTAGAGACAGGGTCTCACTGAGTTGCTTGGTGCCTCACTGTTTTGCTGAGGCTGGCTTTGAACTCGTGATCCTCCTCCCTCAGCCTCCTGAGCTGCTGGGATTACAGGTTTGTGTCACCTCACCCAGCTTGACTTTGTCTTTTTCTGCTTTGCTCTTGCTTAAATCTGTAGTGTGATAGCGAATGCATTTAGACCACAAAAGGGACTTTGGTAAGAGTTTGCCCTCCTGGGGTTTGTGCATGTGTTAAGGACACACTGGGCATCTGGAATGGGCCTGACTTGAGAAGATGGCTTTTATCTCTCTTTTAGTACTTCTTCACACTATAGTTACTTTTTACTTGACTTGATCTCAGTGACAGAACCAGAGCCAGAAGAAGACTTCAGGAATGGCTGAAAGAAATCCCGATTCTAATTTTGCCTCAGAAGGAGTGAGCCATGTTAACCTCCTAGTCTCAGAATTGGTCTGGTTTCTTGATGAAAGTTCAGTAGTTCCTTGGGTAAAGGGACCTTTTCCATTATAGTCAGAAAGAGCATGTCCAAGTACTAGAGGAAACTATCACCCTTTTGAAGTTCTTGATGTTCTAGCCCAAATAGCCAGTCCTGTTGCTGAGCCCTGCTCAGAGGATGGGGCTATCCAAGGTCACGGCCATTGTTGGTGTCTGATTATAAAGCTCATGGCAAAATGTAGAACTTACGTAGGTGACATCTGTGCCGTGTGTGTGTGTCTTTGTTTAGGTTCACTCTTTCCAAGATGTTCTTTCTATGTGTTGACATCTCATCCAAGATTTTATTAGTTCTCCTGTGGAATATGTGGGTAGAGAAGATGGAATCTCACTTTTTAAATTAAAATTAATTGAAATTTAAATAAGTCACCTCACACATGTAGGGATGCTCTTTATTGAAGCAGATTATGAAGATTCATATGTCTCTGTTTGACTTCTCACAGACAGCATTTTCCATGGGAATGAAGAGGCCTTGTATTGCAATTCTCACAACAGCCTGGACTTAAATTACTTAAATGGCACTGTCACCAATGGCAGTGTGTGTAGCGTTCACAGTGTCAACTCCCTCAGCTGCTCCCAAAGCTTCATCCAGGCTTCTCCCGTCTCCTCCAACCTCAGTATCCCTGGGAGCGACATCATGCGGGCTGACTACATCCCTAGCCACCGGCACAGTGCCATCATCGTGCCATCTTACAGGCCAACCCCCGATTATGAGACGGTCATGCGGCAGATGAAGAGGGGGATGATGCACGCAGACAGCCAGAGCCAGTCTCTGCGGAACCTCAACATCATCAACACCCACGCCTACAACCAGCCCGAGGACCTGGTGTACAGCCAGCCGGAGATGCGTGAGAGACACCCCTACACGGTCCCGTATGGGCCACAAGGGGGCTATAGTCACAAACTTGTCAGTCCATCTGACCAGATGAACCCGAAGAACGCCACGGTGCCCAGCAAGCCGGGGGCAAGTGCCATCTCACACACGGTGAGCACCCCGGAGTTGGCCAACATGCAGCTCCAAGGCAGCCATAACTATAGCACTGCCCACATGCTCAAGAACTATCTCTTCAGGCCACCTCCCCCCTACCCGCGGCCCCGCCCTGCCACCAGCACCCCAGACCTCGCCAGCCACCGCCACAAGTACGTCAGTGGCAGTAGTCCGGACCTGGTGACACGGAAGGTGCAGCTGTCAGTGAAGACCTTCCAAGAGGACAGCTCTCCCGTGGTGCACCAGTCTCTCCAGGAGGTCAGCGAGCCCCTCACAGCCACCAAGCACCATGGCACGGTGAACAAGCGCCACAGCCTGGAGGTGATGAACAGCATGGTGCGAGGCATGGAGGCCATGACTCTGAAGTCGCTTAACATCCCCATGGCCCGCCGCAACACGCTGCGGGAGCAGGGGCCTCCAGAGGAGGGGCCCGGTGGCCACGAGGTCCACCAGCTTCCTCAGTACCACCACAAGAAGACGTTCTCCGATGCCACCATGCTGATCCACAGCAGCGAGAGCGAGGAGGAGGAGGAGGCCCCGGAATCAGTGCCGCAGATCCCCGTGCTGCGGGGGAAGATGGAGTACAGCGCCCAGCTGCAGGCCGCCCTGGCCCGGATTCCAAACAAGCCCCCGCCCGAGTACCCCGGGCCCAGGAAGAGTGTTAGCAACGGGGCTCTGAGGCAAGACCAGGGGAACCTTCCTCCTGCCATTGCCAGAGCCCGGGTAATGAGGCACGGGCCGGCCAAGGCCCTCAGTGTCTCCCGAACTGATCAGCTGGCCATCAACGGGTCCTCTCTGGGGCCGTCCATCTCCGAACCCGACCTGACAAGTGTGAAGGAGCGGGTCAAAAAAGAGCCTGTGAAGGAGAGACCCGTGTCGGAAATGTTTTCCCTGGAAGACAGCATTATAGAAAGAGAGATGATGATTAGGGTAAGTTCCTCCCAGGGCATCGTTAGTGGGAAAGCACAAGTACTGGAGTCACTGAAGGAGGCGTGAGGCCTTCGCAGGGAACATGCCATGTGTTTACAGAATCACTGGGCATTAACAGGCAGCATTTCAGTTCACCAGACCTTGTTTTCCATTCTCATTCATGACTTCTAGTGGGTTTAGTTTGTACAAAGTGCTACAAAATTGAGTTAGGATGCTATCGAGGTCAGTGCCTAGGTCAGGGCCAGGATTTTGCTCTCTATTCAGGGTTCAGACTTCCAGTTGCTGCTAGAAGCTTGCCTATCTACATCTCTTCATGGTTAGCATGAAAGGACCAGGCCGGACACATACTTCACGGATCATCTCAGCCTTTTATTCAGGAACGGCATTACACCCACAGGAATGGACCCACTCTCCTGGTGGAAAATGAGCCACTGGCCAAAGGAGGAGTTTGGGCTTGGAGGTTCTACTGAGAGGTGATTTAGTGAGCATGTCAGTTAGAGCACTTAGAAATCTGGATTCGGGGGTTTGGGTTCAGTGGCCAGCACCTGGAGAGGGTTTATCTTGGATGAGATTAGGGGATGATGAAGAGGGGGATGATGTCATTCTAGGTGTGATGAAACACTTTCTCCCCACCAGTGGCCAGATCTGAAAAGGATTTATCTTGAAAGAGATGAAAGCTATCAGTGTATGGCTTTTTTTTCCACTTCCTTTTCTAAGGCCACACTACCTTGGGATTTTTCATTTTCCATATTGAACATTTGTGTTTTTGTTTTCAGGGCAGGGGGCGGTGTGGGGGATGCATTGTTTTCCATTGTCAGATATTAGAAGAACAATATCCCTACAGGGTACAGCTTTCTTTCTTTCTCTTTTTGGTGGTCTGAGGGATGGAACCCAGGACATTGTGCATGCTAGGCAAGTGTTCTACCACTAAGCTACACCCACCCTACACCCATCCCAGGGTTTCACAAGTTGCTGAGGCTGGCCTTGATCTTGTGATCCTCTTTCCTTAGCCTCCCAAATAACTGGGATTGCATGTAGGATATACCACTGCACCCAGCTTAGTGTACAGCTTTCTGTTTGGTTCTGTATGTCAAGATGGCTTGCTACATTGTCAGGACTGTGCTAATAGATATTTAACCACAAATTCAAGAAAATTTGAGTAACTGGATATATAACTTGGGAGCTTACTGTTGGACTTCAATTCTCTATCATATTTGTTCGATAAAAATTTCACTCATTTGGATATATACATGCATACTTATTACATTTGAAGATACATCCTAACATTAGATACGAATAACCCTTCTTCAGAATATGTATACTCTAGAAGGCCAATTATGTTATCAGAGCAAGACTACGCAGGTAGTCAATGTACATGCAGAACAATAAAGTGAATCCATCTCTTAGTAATGAGAACATTGTCGGATTGTAGTTATTACTTTAAAAATCTCCATTGCTGCTTGTCCTGGAAATTTTCACTTTCTTAAAAAAAAAAATCATTTGATTACATGACTAATCAAACCCAGATTGACTTCTTTTCATTCACCATAGCTGCACCATCAGGTAGCTGGACCTTTTAGGAACTCCAGACAGCTGTCATTAAAATTTGCTTTGATGAAGTTCACTAGACTCCATTTCTAAGTCTTCCAAACTCATCATTGGGAATCAACTTGAAGAGAAGAATCAAGGACCAAAGTTTTAAGGAAGCCACGTTGCTGGGTTCAGAAAACTAATCCATAGCAAATTTGTTACTTTAGAAAATCCTCAAGGACACAGTCAGCCTTGCCTTTTTGGCCAACAGTAAAGCAGTGCTAAGAATTCAGTAGAGGCATAACTTTTTCCAGTTTTTGCAAACCAAGAGGGAAATGATGAAGCCGTACCTCCACCTCTGGCAAAGAAAACCTTTGGCTGGGGATGGAGTGAAATGTGGGGTGGGTGCTTTGAGGGGAGAGCTTTCCCAGCTTGGAAAAAAGTAATTGATTGTTTTAAAGGCAGTTTTCAACACTTCTTGGCCCCGGGCCTCTTAAAAGCAACATTAGCATCAAGAATCTATCAGTCTAAGCATTCAGCTTAGCTGTTTCTCCTGCCAAGTTGATACTTAATGATGTCCACATGGTCCTGTAACCTCATTTGGGTCATATTTGTCCTCTTCTCGTTACCCACATTAAACAAATAGCCTATAGCCCAAATCACTGCACAGGTCCCTGATTTCCAGCATCTTACATTATCACAGAAGAACGAGGGATATTCTGCTGTTCTTTCCCATATGCTATTTCATTCTATCCATGTGGATAATAGCAACCAGCAAATTTCACTCATTAACTTTTAGTTTCATTTACATCATAACCCCATGCTACTTCATTTTCCCTGTTGATTATTTTCCCCAAACCTTATAAGCCTGGGAGTTCAAGGACTGCCACCCTCAGCCAGAGCCCTGACCTTGGTGGAAGGAGTCTTCATGGAGCCAGGTGGCCAGGCAGGGTGGATAAAGATGATTCCAGAAGCTCTGAAGCCCAAGGTGGAGACAGATACTAGAACCTCACCCCCTCACCTAAGCAGCATCCCTTCCATCTCGGATGGGTAGCTTTTGCCAGCTTGGTGGGAATGGATGAGAGAGGAGGCTGCCACAGCCATCTAGGGCCTTGTAGATAAGAAGACAATGAGAAACTTAAGGCAGATAGAAGCTGGGGTAGGAGGTGGAGGACAGGTATGGTGAGAATTTTCCCTCTGGGCAGCTTTCCTGGTTCTGGAGCCACTTATCTATTTGATGGATGACTCAGGCCTGTTGCCTGCTGGGCTCCTGCTTGCTCCTAGTGCAACCCGGAAGATACTTTATTGCTTCCGGCTCCTAACCAGAAGTCAGATCTAGAGAAGAGAAGAAGACAGATCAGCTCTTTAAGTTGTTATTTTATTGTTCTCTGGTGAAAAACTAACAGGATTAGTGAGAGGAAGCCAAGAGATGGGTTTTTTAAAAAATATTTCTGGGGTTTCAGTTCTCACTCAGTTGTAGTAATCCTTTCCCAAGAAAAACAAGTGAGTTCCTTTTGGTCTTGGGCTCAGTCAGGACCACCTCATAGCGCAGGGGAAAGATGGCAAGAAGACCTGTTGAGAGGACCCTGGGGAGGTTTTTCTGGAATTATTGCTTTCTTAAACTTTGAAACAGTCCAACTAAAAGAAGTGACATAAGCAAAATTATCTTTCACAAAACTAAAAATAAAAAAGCATACTAATGAAGAACTCAACACCTAATCCAATATCTTCACCTAGGAGGGTGCCTGGAATTGAGAAATCAAGATTATTTTATTAAGGGTTTCTTCAAGCCAAAAGTCTGTGGCTGCTTTTCACCGTTCTCAGTTAACCGTCCTCTTAAATGCACCTTTGGCTTGTTTGCTGGGTCAGCCCATCACAGGAACAGGTGTCAACTTCACCCACAGAGGCCTTATTCTGATTGTAGGTGACCCTGTAGTGCCAGTGAGACCCATATTAGGGAATTGGGTAATCCCTTTCACCCCACGTGCAGTAATCCACTAATGCTATGCACTGGATGGCACCGTGACTTCATTGAGACAACTCCCTAGGAAGTAAATTTATAAGTGGCCAAATTAAGAAAAGAACCGCTAAAGAAAAAACCAGAGTAGGATGGATGACCCCTTCATCTGTGGCAGTCACATGAGCCTGAAAGTTGCTTTCACTTTGGTTTCAATCCACATTTTCAGTTCTCTTATCTCACCTGTTTCTAAGCTTAATGAAGTCCCTCTGTTCTTTTCTACCATCTCAGACAAAATTACTTTTAGGAAATGGGCTAGTGGGTTGTCTGAAGTGAGTAAAACCAGGTTTTTCGTATCTCTCTGTCAGTTTTCAGACATGAGGAAGCTCGGCAATAAACTAAGCCCTGACTGAGCTGGGTTCAGGCTATAGGTGCCACCCAGTGAGGACAGAGTATGGCTGTGAGAAGCCACAAGTGAAGGCCGGGGAAAAACGTCAGCAGCTTCCCCTGAGTGAAGTCTGCTCAGCTGTCATCCACGTTCTCCCCAAAAGTTAGCTACATCCACTGATGTCCCACTATCTCCCCTGGATGGAGCCCAAGGGTCAATGCCTGTAGCTCATCTTAGGAGGCCCCAGCCTGATTAGTATTGTGACTTTGCTAAACTATATTAGTTCTTTTATCTGGGGCTGATGCCAGTAGGTGCCCCGAGAGCCAGATATTAAATGTAAGATTCACATCCTCAGTCTGAATCCCTCAGGATAGAAGCCTAAGAAGATTTTCTTCTACCACTTTCATGCCTGGATTTCCCCATCAACAACACAACTGTCTTCTAAGCTGTACACCACTCAGTCTGTGTACAGACCCACATTGCAATTGGATCAGATTATTCATGTACACCTCCCTTTAGCTCTTTGCTTCTAAAGTGTATTGTACATACCCTTATGTTTTTGTGAGCCTTATGGCCTGGTATGTTTATTAGAATGTCATTTATCTATTTATCTACTGAGATAATGAATTAAAAAGAAAAGCACAGGAGTCCTGTAGGAACTGGCTTCCTCAGGCACAGTGGGAATGGGAGGGCTGTGTTTGACTTTGCCCTACTGAGTGTCTGCATTCCTTGGCTGGGGAGTTACAGATTTGGGAAGATTAAAACACATTCCAGCCTTCTACTGGTATATAAACAATGAGAACATGCCTTTTCTTGCTGCAAGAATCTAGAGAAGCAGAAGATGGCAGGCCTGGAGGCACAGAAGAGGCCGCTGATGTTGGCAGCATTGAATGGGCTCTCGGTGGCTCGGGTCTCAGGGCGGGAAGAGAGTCGACATGATGCCACCCGAGTTCCTATGGATGAGAGGGTAAGTGCTGGGCTAGTCAGGTGCATGATTCATTTCTCTGTGGTCTTAAGATCCCAAAGCGCTCTCCTTGCCCAAACATGCTGATTCTGTTGGAAGAATGAATTCTTCAATTTGAGATTAGGAAGATCTAGTGAGTGCTGTATTCAATCCATGCTTCTCAGCACCTAATGTTTCTTAATCACGTTGGTGTGTCACTGCTGGCTCAAAAGATCAGCCCCTAATGAGCCATATGATCAAGCCATTCAGTTTCTTTTGACATATTTCCCTTTTTGTAAGAGGAGAAAATGAAACCATGCTTGTCTCTCTCTATTTCTGTGATTTTTGTGAATAATTACCATTTCTTAGGAAGTGATGCTTTTATGCAAGCATTTATAAGTTTCTTTCAATATGCTGTTCCCCTGTATGCTGATGAAACGAAGCTGATTTATAGTTGTTAGGACAATGCATTGTGAGAACTTGGGTTTTTAAAAGCAGATATTTGTGGCATGGCAATATTTCCAGGTGATGAAAGATTTCCTTCAGTTCCCGAAATTGCTGTCAGGAGGTTAAGGAATGGGCTGCATAAATTTATAATAGAGTGCTAGTAACATTAGGGCGTCAGATTCCTGCCAGTATATGTTTGGTATTAGAATGTTTTGGAGCCAGAATAAACTCCGGAAAGATCGTTTCTTCCAGTTAATACCACATTATTATAATTAGCAGTTTGGCCAGAGAGGGAAGAAAGGGAGTGGGGTACCTAATCCTCGGAGAAATACAACTGTAGATCAGTATCATCTTAAAATTTAGCTCAGTAAAAACACCTGTGTAAGTGGAGAACTAGATGTTTGGATAATGAAGACTAACCACCTCCTTATCATTAGAACTTATAAGTAGGTACTAATAACCTAAGTATTGATTTTGAATTTCAGCTCTCACCAGTTCTTACAGATTTGTTTTATAGCATGAGAAAGAATGGTTATGAGACAAGAGGAACTAGCAATATGGTTACAAATGAGACCCAGTAATCAAGTGCTGAATGAGTTCTATGTCTTGAAATCCCCTAACACAGTCATTGCAAATATTGGAAGAACTCTGGTATTTTATTGGAGATTTGGAGATAGGTAATTCAGAGAACTGAAGATTAATTTCTGTTGCAGTTCAGAACCCTGAAGAAGAAGCTAGAAGAGGGAATGGTGTTCACAGAGTATGAGCAAATCCCAAAGAAAAAGGCCAACGGCATATTTAGCACCGCGGCTTTGCCAGAAAATGCAGAACGCAGCCGAATCCGTGAAGTTGTCCCTTATGAGGAGAATCGGGTGGAGCTGATACCAACCAAAGAGAACAACACGGGCTACATCAATGCCTCCCATATCAAGGTGAGAAGGTATATGCAAGATCACTGGGTGAAGGGAGAGAAATGCAGGAAGAAAAATACATGGGCTGCAACTGTACTTCCTGACTTGTCCCCAGTCCCCTAGGGAGTGCTTTTGAACTCCCATGCTTTTCTTAGTCAACTGGAAAGGATGTCTGTCACTGTAGGGAGAAGGAAGATGAACAGCCTCAGCAAAACCTTAGGGCAGCTATTTTCTGAAGCTTGTTTATCACAGAGGAGCTTTTTCATCTCTATGCACATCATAAATACCCTTCCTAAAGTCACAGGGGAACGTGGGGGTTGTCCTTGTCAGTTTGTAATTAGCAGGTGACAGAGATGTTGGGAATTGTAGGTGTTATTGTCATTGAAGTTTATATCCTGTTCAGTAGCAACAGAAACTGTCATTTCTCCCTTGAAGTACTATGGGTTATTCATTTTAGAGCTAAAGTCTCAGTTTGGCATGGTATTTGGAAGAGTGGATAATTTATATGCAAGCCATAAAAATGTAGTTGATATTGAATCTTGCAAGGTTTGCCACATTAGTCAATGAGTTGGTGTTAAATTTTTATTTATTCTTCATATCTCAGTAATTCATAGCTAGTAAACCCCAGATAGAATTTATAGTTAGGGATACATATGTACATATGGTTAAATATTTCCTAAGTAATTTACTAATATCTGCATATTTGGTCTGCACTCTGAAGTGGATGAATTTGTTCATGTACTAATGTTAAGTTATTACTGGAAGTTTTGAAACAACACAAAGTTGACCTCAATAGTCCATTGTGATTGAAAGCCTTAGAAATCTGTTTCTGGCCCCATCCAGAATTATCTCATTTTTTCATGGAACTTTTCAACTGTAGCAGAATTATCTTGAAGTTCCTTTGAGCCCCTTAAATGTAGGTAGATGTCTGGCTTGTGTATCTGTTGAATGCAACCAACCTTTGGTTGGATATAGTGTTTAGGAGCACAAAGCATAAATAACCATGATTTTTTTTTTTAAGAATTAGAAAAGTATTTTTGCCTTTGAGAATGAACCCTAGGAAACTCAAGTAACTGATGATGGGCTTGGTTTAGATTATGAAATAATGACCGGAATAATGTAGTCAAAGATGCGGATGATACAGCTGCTTCTTGATAGAGTATCTATTAAAATCTTGCAAGCAATATTCTTCTGTCCTCTTTCTTTGGCCAGTCTCTTCCACCATTTTCCATCTGCTCTCTGGGGGTGGGGGGAACTGTCACTCTGTGTAAATGATACCCGTCGGGTATTGTTAACTGCGATGCCTTCCCCTCCTCAGCGTTCTCTGAGACCCACTTTTTATCTTTGAATTGGGGTAGACATGGGTGCCTTTAATAGACCCATAGAGCTTGCAAGAACTTGTCCTTGTGTTTTTGGAATAGATTGTGTATTTTGCCAGTGTTTTCTCTGCTGGGTTCCAAGCAGCTGTTAACACAGAACAGAGATTTATTTGCTCCAGAGGTGGAATCACATCTGTGAAATCTACCTCAGTAGCATTGGTTGTTGTGTTTTTAACACAGTTTTTAATAGCCTCCTGTCAATACTTGGTGTATGCCGAAAGGCCCCAGGCTACAGCATTCTCTGCATATATTTATGGTTCCTATATGTGGGGTGCCAGAGAGGCTAATGTTTAAAATCAGAATTCAAATAAACCAAACTCCTAGCCAGTGAATATATGAATGTTATCTCCCACCAGTACTTGAAAAATGGATTTTTCTTGCCAGCTTTGACCTAAACACATCTTGTGTAATGAGACAATAACTGACATTGTTTTTGTTTGAATCAAGTTAGTATGTGGTTACATAAAATAAATGAAGGGGAAAAGTTTCTGACAGTGATCACCTCATTGCTACTGGAACTCTCGAGAGGCCTACGTTGTATGAATGATAAGGAGGCCTGTCTTTGCATTATCAAGGCCCAAGAATGGAAGGGGGAGTCGAAAGAATTCCTCCAAAGGTTACTGTTTCACCTTGATAACGTGACTGTCAATGCTTTGGGCTCAACATATGATTCTCTGCAGCTGGTATTTATAGCTACAGAATTATCCTCCCACGATCATCCTGAGCTGGTAATAATTTTATTATCCAAAATTATCTCATGACTCCATAGTTCAGTTGGATGCTATGGTGCTGCACAAAGTGGAGCTATCAATAATACATGAACCATTGACAAGTGAGCTCATAACACTTCTGCCATACATGGCACTGCAGAATTGTATTAACAACAGAGGTTTGTGACATGCTTCATATCAGGTCAGCAGCAGAAAGATATTACTCCAGAAGGGATGTTATTCTGTGGGAGACTTTTTTTTTTTTTAATTGTTTCAGAGGATGTCACAGAACACTTTTTCAAATGGTGAATCATCACAGTAGGGGGTTATGAAACCCATTTCATGGGCACAATTAGTTTTGTGTGTACATCTATGAGTATATGTGTGTTTTAATGAAATCAATTAAAATAAAGGAAAAAATCAAAATATTGGGGTACACTGTATAGAGTAAGCTTAACTATTGTGCTACAAGTAAATCCTTTTACTTTATATATATACATGTCATACACTGTCATATGTACACCTATATGTGGGCATATATATGTGTGTGTATGTACTACGCATTGCAGATCCCCCAAGAATTGAGCGAATATATTTTGCTTAGTAAAAAAACTGTCTTCACGTGAGAAACACGTGACAGAGGTTTTGAGAGTTGTGCTAATCCATTTAGTCTAAAAAGTATTACTCCAGGTGGAAGGTGGCTACAAATGGACGAGGGTGAGCAGATGACAATCTTGGACTTGGTTCATTTCCTGATGCTTTCCTTGGTTTGCAGGTGGTGGTTGGTGGGGCAGAATGGCACTACATAGCAACTCAGGGGCCCCTGCCACACACATGCCACGACTTCTGGCAGATGGTGTGGGAGCAAGGAGTGAATGTGATTGCCATGGTCACCGCAGAAGAGGTAAGGGTTACTCCCCCTCTCCTAATATCCTTTTCCTGTGGGAGTGGGTGGCCAGAAGATGGGCCTAGTGCCAGGGACTTTGCTGCCCATCCTCCTTCCTGCAGCTCTGTTTCTCTGCAGATCCTTCTCCCTTTGGCACGTTTTTTTCCTCTGCTTTTGCATATAATTCTCCCCAACCCACCAAGGATGATTTGGTTTTGTGCTCTTTTCTCCTGTTCTCGTTTGGCTTGAACTCTTTCCTTTGGCTCCTCCATATACTACAGTGAAAACAAAGCAACAAAAAATAAAAAACGACCAAACTTTGGTTCAACCAGCTGACTGTGTGTGCCAAACAAAGCAGTGATCTTTCCACTGGAATTTGAGAACCTCAGCCGCTCTGGGCAAGAAGACCTACATTCCCAGCCCCAGGCATGGTCAGCCCCACATGCCCTCCTGCTTATCAGCTGAAAAGGGACCAGAAGCTGCCGTTCCTGGAGAGGTCTCCATTCTTTGGGGAAAAAATTCTTTCTTTGCCAAGCCAAATATAGCCAAATATAGCTCTGTGATGCAGACCGGCATGTCCCACCCTCCAGTCCTGTCTACTTGACTCTCCCCTTTGGGGGATGGAGCATAGTGTTTTTTCTCTTGTCACGGTCTCAAAAAATTTTAACTACCTTTTTTTTGTACCTTTCATGACATCCCAACTTGTTTTTGAACTCATTTAAGGGACAAGCTTCAGGCATCTTTACCAATTTTCATGGTATCCCAAAACCCCTTTCTAACTGTGGTAGGAGCAGAGAAAATTGTAAGGGGAAGTCATGTCCCCTCCCGTGTCTGTTTTGGGAAGTTGCTTTCAGAAACAGCCTGTTGAAAGATAGTGGCAAAGGGGACTTCAAGCTCTTTAAAGTCATTTGCACGTCCTGGGCAGACCTTATTTTTTTATTTTTATGTTTTTTGACCTTCTCATCAAGAGATAGAATTCTTCTTAAAGTTTCTAGAGTAGATTCCTTGCCTGATTGGATCACATCCCTGCAAGGGATTCATTCAATTGAATGTCAAGTGCCAACTCTGCTAACCCCAGGGCACGTGGTGAATGAGACGGGCACTGCCCCTGTTCCCATGGAGCTTATTTCTTAGTGAGAGGGACAGTCACTTGTGAACTGAAGAAGTTCAGTTCAGATAGTAGTAAGTGCCATGGAGAAAAAACAAGGGCATGTGAAGGAGTGTGACCAGGGGCAGCTTTAGGTCAGGTGGGCAGCTGAGGCCCCTCACAGGGGTTGGTATTTGAGCTGAAACCTGAGTGACAAAAAGGGACATCCAGGAACTTACCAGGCCAGAACTGACCGAGGCACACTCAGTAGAAATATAAATTCAAGATTTCAGGTAAGCCCATCTTTGTAGGTTTGGTAAATGGAAGAGGAAGATATGCTTCAAAGACTCAGTTAAACTCAGTGACTCCATACAAAATGACTTCTATCCCCCAAAGAAGTGTTCCTTTACAAGAGGGATGGCCATTAGGCTTCTCCCCAGCAGCCAACAGGACTCCCAGAGCCTGTACCTGCTGCAGATGGCTCTGTATCCTCTGGGTGCCTTCTTTTCTCCACAAAGCCCCCGTCCAAGATCTCTTCATAAACCACCAACCCTTTCATGGTTTTTGTCAGACTCTAGTGATTGCAAAACTGTACATAACTTAAAACTAGACCTTTTGTAAATGGTTGACAATGCATATCTTCAGAAAAGATAATTACTGTCAGAAAGAATGATAATGTAACCAGATGTTCTCTGTTTTGAATTGAAACTGGTCAGATTTTGAGAGGGGGAAAAAAAGCAAGATTAACCCTAGATGATAGAGAGACAGTATCAGTAGTCAGTATGGTATGATAGAGCTCTGGACTGTGCCCCAGAACAAGAAGCATGACTTAGAAAGATGACTAGAATCTGTTGCTGCTCTACTTAAATTTTACTCCAACCGTGGAGAAAAATCCAGGTTTACTTGCTATGCTCCAACTGCCCTGAAGATGTCTTTCTTTCTTGAACACACTAAATTTATTCTCCTCTGAACTTTGTGCTTGCTTTTCTCTAAGTTTTCCATTGTCAATCTTGTAATTGGCCTGAGCTCAATTGTAAAGGATTTTCCCTGTGATAGACATTGCCCAGTGCCCCCATGAGTTAGTGATTTAGAAACTGTTTCCAGTTTTTAAGATTAAGAGGATAGACTGGGCTATGCCTGTAATCCCAGCAATTTGGGAGGCTGAGGCAGGAAGATCACAAGTTCAAAGTTGGCCTTAGCAACTTAGCAAGGCCCTAAGCAACTTGGGGAGATTCTGTCTCTAAATAAAACTATAAAAAGGGCTGGGGATGTGGCTCAGTGCTTAAGGACCCCTGGGTTCAATCCCCAATACAAAAAAAAGATTAAGAGGATAAGAGTTTCTCCTGACTTTTTTCCAATTTTGCTTTCATGTGATTCAGGAGGGTGGACGAACCAAAAGCCATCGATATTGGCCCAAACTGGGTTCCAAGCACAGCTCAGCCACCTATGGCAAGTTCAAGGTCACCACAAAGTTCCGAACAGATTCTGGTTGCTATGCAACCACAGGCTTGAAGGTCAAGCACCTTTTGTCTGGGCAGGAAAGGACGGTGTGGCATTTGCAGTATACTGACTGGCCAGATCACGGCTGCCCAGAGGATGTCCAAGGATTTTTGTGTAAGTGTTTTTTTCTGGTCTGTGTTTTACCAGCTGCATCAATGGTTTATCCTAATGAGAGGATGCTTTCTCTTAAGTGCTAAAGTATGATAACATCAAAATATCTATGTCTATCAAAGAAGAATATAATGCATGTCACTTATTCTGTATACCTATTACGCAAATAAGCTAAGACTGTGGTAATCTAGTTCTACGTGGATTTAGGCCTATAGCTACTCATTCATCAATAACTGTCCTGGTACATGACACAAAGTTGAATATGTAATGGTAAGTGAAATAAGCCAGACATAAAAGGACAAATGTATGGTTCCACTACATAAAGCACCTAGAATAGGCAAATCTGAAGGGACAGAGGAGCCGACAAGAAGAGAAAACAGGAAATTGTTGTTTCATGTGCACAAAATTTCTGTTTGTGACAATGAAAAAGTTCTGGAAATGGATAGTGATGATGTTTGCACAACATTGCGAATGTACTTAATGGCATTGAATTTTCTCTTAAAAATGGTTAAAATGGCAAATTTTATGTTATGTCTATTTTACTTCCAAGAAAATGCCGCAAAGAAATCACTGAAAAGTAATTCATTTTTAATTTCTCACAAAGGCTTGCATTTCACCACCCTATATTTCTCTCTAGCAGTACATCCCTTTCAGTACTTTCTCCCACCTGTGACTGAGAGATGCTAAGAATTACTGGAATCAGCTTGGAGTGTTCCAAACTGAAATGTGCTTAGAAGACTACCTCATTCATTTATTTTCAGGATATGGTTATTTTTTTTTTTAGAAACAAATTCACCAGAGTATATGTAGGACTTCACTTGAGGGACTAAAACCTGGATGGGTGCCCACTGTGTGCCAGGCATTGGATCAAGCTTGGGACACAGTGATGAAACTAGGCTCACAGTCTTTGCTTTAAGGATGTTCCTAGTCCAGCTGAAAGGACAGGCCAGTATTTAGAGTGCAGGGCTGAGATCCAATGCTGCCATCTGCTTTTCACGGTGCCTGCACTGTCCCCTTCCCTTTTCACATGGTCCTAAATGTCCTGCACGTGTGGAGAAACCCTATTCTTTCCTTATGCAGCTAGGGAAGAGGCAGATTTATTCCTGCTGTATTGTCTTCTCCAGCTATGGGAGACCTGTGACCACAAAGGGCCCATCACCCAGATGTTGGGCAATGTCAAAAACCTTGATTTTTATCTTCACGTTATTAGAATGGAATGTAGGAGTGCATGTGGGGAGGAAGAGGAAGAAAGAGAGAGAACAGGCTTTTAAGTCCTAATAATAACCAGTTTACAAGATTGAGAGACTGTGATACATATTTACCCATTGGTACAAGGATTTCATTTGCCATGGAAGTGGCAATGGTACTTGAGGGGTTGGGCACTGAAATTAGAAAGATGACTGGAGTCCTAGTTTGAGTAGGTTAGTGATTTGCCTGGGGTCAGACAGCCACTTATACAGAGCACTAAATATCAATAAGGAGGCAGGTGCCCTTTGTATAACCTTCTTTCCTTCTTTTATTCCTTTCAGATAAATCTTATTTTTTTGTTTTTTGAGGTGGGGTACTGGAGGTTAAACACTGGGGCACTCAACCGCTGAGCCACATCCTAGCCCTATTTTGTATTTTATTTAGAGGCAGGATCTCACTGAGTTGCTTAGCGCTTCACCATTGCTGAGGCTGTCTCTGAACTTTCAATCCTTCTGTTTCAGCCTCCCAAGCCACTGGGATGACAGGTGTGTGCCACCATGCCTGGCTTCAGATAATCTTTTGCTAATTAACTTTTAAAATTTTCTCTAAGAAGCAAAAAAGTAGATGGGTTTGATGATTGGCTTATAGTTCTGATAAAATCTTAAGTTTATATAAGGAGGTTGTAAATGTGATCAGATCTTTTAAATTAGAGCCAACTTAAGGAAAGTAGACCTAAATTACTGAAAAACAGCATTTTTAAAAAGATATATATTGATTTTTAAGTTACATTTCAAAGAAACTCAAAATAAGTAAGCTGCCCACTGCCTTAGAAATGTTTCCTCTCTGTTTTATCTAGGTTTTAAGGATCCTTGTCCGTGTTTAAGTAAGATTACCTAGATGCAGAGTACCTAAGCCAAATTGTCTCCCACCCTTCAGAAATTTTCATTCAGTTACAATTTCAGGAACTTTATTACTCTGGTAGAGGAAACATCCATTTGAATCCACTTTCTCTGCCTTTTATGAAACACTATTTTTTAGAGAGAAAGAGTCTCAATCTTGTAAACTGGTTATTATTAGGACTTAAAAGCCTATTCTCTCTCTTTCTTCCTCCTCCTCCTCCCCACATGCACTCCTACATTCCATTCTAATAACGTGAATTAGAAAGATTACTAAGATTAATAAGTATTGCCCCACATTCCTCTTATTTTTCTTCTCTTATTTTTATTTACTTTTTATTTGGCGATAGGGTCTCACAAAGTTGCCAAGGCTGGCCTTGAAGTGGCGATCCTCCTGCCTGCCTCAGTCTCCTGAGTAGCTGGGTTTTTTATTTAGGTCAAGAAAAGCTGTATCTCTTGTATGTGACCCTTTTTCAGACAGAAACTCAGTGACTTGGCATCTTTTCTCCTTGCAGAAAAATTGCGATGAGAATTCTGTGCATAGTATTTAGTTCGTGATGGTGCCCAATAGTTATCTTTCTCTCTGTTCACCTCAGTATGTGTTTTTGTTCTGTTCTACCTCATTTTATATTCCTGCTAGTTGTAAGGCTCCAATCAGCACAACTAGTGTTATTTCTAAATAGTCATCATCAGAAAAGTGATAATAGTAGTTTGTCTATTTTGTTAACTACTTCAAATTATTTTTGTAATTGGATCAAGTTATAAAGCAAAGCATTGATATTTATTAATATAAATAGATGCTTTTAAATTACTGGAATGGTATTCATGTGCTTTTTTTCTCTTCAACAATTATAGCATTTACCTTATAGCCTTGTAAATGCTGTTGCATTAAGGTAAAGTTTTCCAAGTATCAAGAACTTTTAAGCCTGTTTCTTCCCTTAGCTACTGGAAAATCTAAATTACTAATTGGCTTTTTCTGATTTTTGGATTTTCTGAGGATTATATTTATATACTTCCCTTTTTCTGTGACTATGAAAAAAAAAAAAGTCATTAAGGCTTAGATTGCTGTAATTGTTCTTCTGTGCCAGTTGGAGTTGTGAGCAGACCCTTGTGCTGCCCCGCTGGGTGAGGCAGATGTTAGAAGGGGTTGGGGGTGCCGAGACCCCCTCCACCCCCTATGCATGTTGCCTTCAGAAGCAGGGCTCCTCTTGAGCGGCTCACAGAACCCCATAGGAATCGTGCTGAAAAGCGGACTCCCCAAAGTCTATTTTTAAATCCAAAAATGAAGTCAAGCCTCAGTTGACATTCACTTTTTCAGTGAGGGGAAGGGGGACGTGGCAGATGGATGCTCTTTCCCCACCAGAAATCGGCTCTGACAAGCGGGCGTTTCAAGGGGACTTAGCTGTTGTTCTGATCCCAGTCTGTTAATAGGAGAAATTGCTGTAAGTAATGTCTAGAATCATCTGCTTGAGGGACTTAGGGATTTGCAGAGGGGGAAATAGAATTTGATTTTTAAAAAAGAACTATTTAATTTAAAGAACAAATTCTCCCATGGACTAATTGACTCCCAGCTGGTCCTTTCTGGATCCAGGACTGTACAGCAGGTACCAGACCAATAATTATTGTCTTATAAGAACTGCAAATTATTGTCACTTAAAAAAAAAAATTTACCAGTCGTTCTGCTCCTGTGCCCAGCCCCCAACACTTGTACGTAAAGCCATGTAAGACCTGGGTGACGATATTTGCATTTTGTCCTGCAGCCTACTTGGAGGAGATCCAGTCAGTCCGTCGCCATACCAACAGCATGTTAGAAGGCACCCAGATCCAGCACCCCCCCATCGTGGTCCACTGCAGTGCTGGGGTGGGAAGGACCGGAGTGGTCATTCTGTCTGAGCTGATGATCTACTGCCTGGAGCATAACGAAGTGAGTCATTCTGGGATCTTTCTGAATGCTCCACCTTGGGGACAAATCTGCACCGTGGCCACACCCGGCCTGTGCCCTCTCAAGTTCAATGGTTAATTTCCTTTCTCTCTCCAACAGTTTTCCAGACCCATTGTTCCAAGTTTGAGTCTGACATTTATAGTCCTTCTGGTTTGGGCCTCTCCCTGTTCTGTGTAGGTACCTAAAATAATATAGAAGAAATGAGAGTCTGAGTTAGGAAACGTCCAGAAAATCTGACCTTAGTTGGCGTCTATTTCCCGAAGTAGACAGTCTGGTTTTATTGTGGGTGATTTTCACGGTGAGTTATTTTGCCACACGTAGTTTAGTTGTGTCTTACATTTCTGGGAGGTGTCTTGTCCTAATCCTATGTGCAGATTTATCTGCTCAGAAGATGTTTTTCATTCTTCAGAGGGATGTTTTTATTTAAAGAGGGTATTTGCTCTTGTCTAGATGAGCAGCTGTGTGGTAAGCAGAGCAGGAGAGATGCTCTGAGCACACAGGCATTATTGGTCTTGGCCTGGGCTGCCCTGTGGCTATATTTCCTGCAGAAGCAGGCTGCTGCTGGGCCTGTGGGCACATGGCATGTGGAATTCCCTTACCTGCTGTACAATCAGGGCGTTACACTGAGAAGCTTGAACAGCAGCTGAAGGCTGAAGGACAGTTCTGCCTTCTATTGACATGAGGCTATCAGGTTGGGTTTTACTTATTCATTTATTTATTTATTTTTATGGTGCTAGGATGGAACCCAGGACCTGGTGCATGCTTGGAAAGGCAAGCACTCTGCTACTGAGCTCTACCCCCAAGCCCAGGCTGTTGTTGTTGTTGTTAATTTTTATTTCTAGTTACACATGACAGTAAAATGTATTTTGGCCATTTGAAGGGCTTTCACTCCCTGCTCCCTCATCATCCTCACCTCTACTGTTAATGCCTCATGCCATTTGGTTCTATTCTGTTTCCACACCATAAGGCTTGGAAGATGCAAGGAAACTCTGGTAGTGGTTTGGAAGTTTTAAAATTATAGAATGTTATAATGGAGAAATTGATATGCTAATACACATGCTTACTGACTAGCTTCAGTAGGTTGACCATCAGATTAAATATTGCCCTATGAAATTTGTTGTGTTCAGACTAATTGGAAAATAGTACATGTTGAGTTTAAAGAAGTCTCTTGTTTAAACTTAACATGTACTTGCAAAGGATTTTAAAACTCCTGCCTATAAAAAGGTAAAGTTTGGAGACTTTCAGTCTGCACAAAGGAATTTTATGCTACTAGAAGATAGAAGAGGGGCTATCCCAACTGCAGCCTAATATTTAAAACCATAAATCCAAACCCAAGCCCAAACAAAACAAAACATGAAACTTGCTGATAAACTCTTATTATGGAATAAGTTGAGATCACAAAGCAGAAATGTCATTGTCTTCTCTTTTTTTTTTTAATCACTCTGTCTCACCTGGGGATTTCTCTGTACCCTGTCACTACTGGAAGTATCTGGAAGTCTCAGGTACAATGAATAACTTGACACTAAGTCCCAGTCCTTCAGGAAAATGGAATGAGGTGCAATGGAATTAGTGTGCACATGGTTTGAACGTGTCTGTGCTCACGCTGGTGGCCCTGGTGGCCCCAGTGCAAGGAGGAGACTGCTGCCACCACCTTCCACTTCCACTTCCACTTCCACATCTTTTAATCCTCTCATATCACTGTTTTCACCAAATCATCCCTTTTTTCATTTCCTGCCACTCTTCTTCAGTGACCTCTTCCCCTTTTCAATTCGAGCGATTATTCTGCCCATCTTGTCTGACATGAAAGATTGTTTGTTCGGAGCTCTTTGGAGACCCATCAAGCACTGTGGTTCCATGAAGCATGACATGAGGTCCATTGCTCACCTGATATTATAGGGACACAAACAGTACCCATCAAAGCCAGCCCCGTTGTACAGTGAGGGATGGGCTGGTAGAACTTCCTGTGGACTCCTGAGACTTGGAAAGGTTGCACTCCGTGGTGTGTCCAAAGGCAGAGGGTTTCCTCGGTGCCCAATTGCATGCCAGAACATTCCTTGCTTGTATGTGGTCAATCCAAAAAGAACTTCTGTTTCCATTGATACTCAAAGATAGCAAGATGACTCATATTTTTCACTTCCTTTTCCCCAGCACAAATATAGCCAGCCTTATCGGTCCTGTTTCCCATAATTGCTATTGGTGGATGGTGAAGGGAAAAAAACTCTACTTTGTTTTGAAGCCATTTCAGTGCTGTCTAGTCGGATTCAAGCCTACATTTCAAAATAAGAGTGGAATGTGTGTAGCTATTTTGTGTTTTAAACAGAGGTTTTGACAAATGAATATGGAATCATGTGTCCCGTGTGTCTCTTGTCCAAAATTTTTTTGCCTTCTTTCCACATCGAGATTTAGCTTACTTTATATTTTAGCTTGTAATTCATGTGGTTTTGTCAGCAAAATGGCATTTCTGTTTCTTGCACTTTTCCCTCTTAGTCTCATTTGTAAATAGAAAAGTTGAGCATAAATACTGAATCAGAGATGCTTACAGCAAGGTTGGTAGCTGCGAGTTGGGGACTGGAAAGGATAGCTCTCTTGGGCTGCTCTGTGAAGCTTCCCCATGACCCAGTGCTTTTGGTCACTGAGTGTTAATAACAACATCTTCCTGCTCACACATTTGCCAGGGAGCACCTGTTCTTCCTTTTTCAAGCTTCTCTCTTGATCCTCTAGATGTGGCTGCCTGGTGCAGCCACAAGTCATTACAAAAAGTGCCATTCTCACTAGCCAAGGAAAAGATGTCTTGATCTTGCTGCTGTTCCCAAATAAGTTCTCTCTCCCCCACTGAGTGAGGAGGAGAAAATGTCCTCTGGGTGAGATTGAGCAAAGATCCACTCCTCATAAGTGTACTCAGTACAAGTTTGTCTACCAAGTCCTCATCCAGTTTCTCCAAAACTCCAGACTCATTTAATCTCCAGATCCGGATCCTGGAGGAGGGATCCAGCTCCATCCTGCAGGTGGAATAACCTCCAGACAACATCTGCTCCCCCAGTTGGGGGCAGATGGCTGGCAGTAGGCCAGGATACAGGGCAGTTAGCAGCAGAGCCTGTGGGAGTGAATCTTTAGGGTGGTTAAAATTCTCTCATTGAGGACCAGGGGAACTTTCTTTGCTTTGTTTCCAACTGCTCTGTATCAGAAAGAGAAAATAAATTGGTTTGGGGGCCAAGTTGTATAGATTATAGAGATGAGGATGGTGATAGTTCTGAAGGAAATGGTGAGAGGGTGATAGAGGAGGAAGTGGTGGGAGTAGTGGAAGAGAGGTGCTGGCAGTGTAGAGGAGGAAGGGGAGGTGATGATGGGGAAGACTTGGGAATGGGGTGTAGGAGGTGGAGGGGATGGTAGATGTGGAAGAGGTAGAGTGTGGGGAAGATGGCAGTGGGATGGAAGTGGTAGAGAAGGTGAAGGTGTGGTGGTAAGTGTAGGGGTAAAGGAGGTGGCGGTGGAGGTAGAGGAGGAGGAGGTGGATGGTGGTGGGAAAGAGGAGGTAGTGGTGGGGAAGGTGGAAAATGAGGAGGTGTGGTGGTTGAAAAAGGGGAGGTGGCGTGTTGGTGGTGGTGGAGGTCTGTACCAGAGCTGGGTGATGGAGGAGGTGGGACAGGCAGAGGTAGTGATAATGACAGTGGAAATAGCAGCTGCCCTATATTTAGCGTTTACCATGCATCGTCACCATTCCAGGAGCCTTGTGGCTTTAACTCAAAAGGCCTTCACAGTAACACTGAGATGGGTTCTCTTAATGCTCTTAAGTAACAGAAGAGAAACTGAGTCACGGTACATGAAGTAATATGCCCAGGAAGTGCTAGAGCGGGGATTCCACAGAAGAAACCTCACCAGGTTGTCAGAGCTCTGCGCTTTGAGCTCCTGTGCACCAAGCTCCTGTGCCCCCTACCTTCCCTGTCAAAGCCTTTGGTGGCCTTGTTCTCTGCCCCCAACTCTTCAGTGCCCAACACAGAGCAGCAGTCATCAAACATTAATTAAGTCCATCATTAGTTGTCTCTTGATTGTTGTATGTCATGACAAACCACTTTATTTTTTAAAAATTTTATTTAGTTTTTAGTTGTAAATGGGCACAGTACCTTTATTTATTATTTATTTTATGTGGTGCTGAGGTTCAAACCCAGTGCCTCACATGTGTTAGGCAAGGGCTGTAACACTGAGCCACTACTCCAGCCTGACAGAGATCACATTAGAGTGTAATTTAGGCAAAGACCCATTTGTTTTAGAGGCTTATAAACTCAGCTCTACATTTTGACTAATAGTTTGGGGATTCATATGCCTTTATTGTCATCATTACCCAGGACTTGACTGTGTCCCTTTAAGACTGTGGTGTACATTCTTTAGTTGGTTTTGATAAGAATGACTTCTAAGGATGGCCCCTGTTATCATAGCTACCCAAAATTTGGAAATAACTGAGATTATTTTTCAAGGTTTGGAGGTTACAAAGTATGGCATGCAGATCAGTTTTTATTATGTAACTTTGAATGCTTTCTGCATTCTTGATAACTTCATGGGTACCATCTGTTTTGGGTTGACATCTCCTAGATCAGAGTGAGTGGCTAGGCATAGTGGCCTCACAGCCCAGTGGCTATTCAGCTGTGCATGGCTGGCTGGTTGGGGAAGGTAGAAATGGTGAGGGTGAGGGGTCACTGGGACAGTCTCTGGTCTGTGTCAGCACCAATGACCCAAGGTATTAATTTCCTTCCATTCAAGAGAGCTGTGTTTTCAAAGGATTCATACACAGGCAGTCTTACTTAATACTCAAGATATTTTTAATGAAAGTCATTTACTGCAAACTGGTATTCAGAGATGCTTTGATGTTTCAAAGGCTTATCATACATTATCTTGCTTGATCATGACCACAGTCCTGAGAGACAGCAAGATGGACATAATCACATTAACAATACATTTATGAGTTGCATTCATTAAGAACTGTGCACTAAATTCTCTGCATGCATTTCATCATTTGATCCTGTAGGTGCATACTGAGGAACTGCACCTAACATGGGCAAGGCCATACCCTGCTGTTAAAGGAACACATTATGCTCCTTCCTTTACACAAGACCCAGAGATGCCTGAAATCCTGTCATTGGGTCTGGCAGATTTGACAGTAGCAATCAGGTTGACCCCCCAGCCTCTAAGTTTTATCTAGCAGTCTAGGCTATATTTAAAATATCACACCAGTGACAACTGGTGATCAAGTTCTCTAATTACTAGTATAGACTCTGATTCCTAAAACCTAGTGGGGCCAGGGTCCTTTGCTTTGTCTGTACCTGGGTGTGGTCAGTGGGTGAATGCTTCCTGAATGAGCAGATGAAGAACCACCTGAAGAAAGTTTTGCATCTCAGGATTTATGTCTTTTCTCTTTTCTTGCAGAAGGTGGAAGTCCCCATGATGCTGAGGCTCCTCAGGGAGCAAAGAATGTTCATGATCCAGACCATCACTCAGTACAAGTTTGTCTACCAAGTCCTCATCCAGTTTCTCCAAAACTCCAGACTCATTTAATCTCCAGATCCAGATCCTGGAGGAGGGATCCAGCTCCATCCTGCAGGTGGAATCACCTCCAGACAACATCTGCTCCCCCAGTTGGGGGCAGATGGCTGGCAATAGGCCAGGAGCCAAGATTACCCAGAAATGTCATGTATTATTTTATATGAGATAATTTATTTTTCCCCCTTTGGAATAACTTTTGTGAATTATTATAATGCAGTTTTCATATTAATATAGTACTTTTCATTTGAACCACATTTTGACTGATCTGCATTGTAATATGTCAGGAGGGAAGGTTGTATAGTGGGTCATTTTGGGGACAGAGGCATAAGGGAACACATCTCTAGTGAAGCTGAAGCCAGATTTGTAGCCCATCCTGAAATTCATCAGCCTAATTAATTGCTCATGTCCAAATAAAAAATGGCAAGAAAATTAATTCATCCTGAAATATAAAGAAAAGGGCCAAGACCCTTTACTGAAGAAAACACATTATTCTCTCATATTTTGGGGGCTCATGAGCCCTGGATAGACAGTCACTTTCCTCTCCCTTTCTGCCCTTATCCTCTATAATCTCTTTTCTTGCCCTCCTATGTCCCCAAAAGCTTGAATTGAAGATGAGAACAGTGAGAGAAAATTCTCCCTTTATAGGACATAGTGACATCTTTCAGGCGAATGAGGAGCTCTTTGTGTCTTTCTCAACCACCCCTTATTCTGGGCTCTGGAGCCTATCTTCCTGCTGGGACTGCACCCTGTATATCTGCTGCATCTCTCTGTTTTCTCAGACTCCAGGCTGCTGATGTTGAGGCCCTGGGCCAGGCCATCTGTGCAGCTCGGCCTCTTGCCTGATTGGGAGAGGATAATGGCCCAGGGTGGGTAAAGAACAGAGTTGGGCAGGGTCTTGATATTGTTTCTTATTTAAATATCAAGTGTGTGCTGGACAAGATCCTGCAGGTTGAGGTGCTGGGTGCATTCCATTTTTCTCTCAATCACAGTCATGGAAAAGGTTATAAAGAAAACCATTGACGAAACTAATTTCTGGGAGCTGTTTGGCACTTAGTTAGCAGGGGCCCTGGCCAGGAGTCACCAACAATGTGACCCTCACTGTGCTGGTATCATCTCCAGGCTTTGGCCTACAAGAGTATAGTTAATCTCTCTCAGGACCCTGTATTCCAAATCTTGCCACCCTGATGAGATGGTAGAATTTGTCTTTCAGAGTCTCCCATTGCTCCCTTTACTCCATGTAACCCCCTCTCTGGTCAGTTATGGTATGAACCACCATCAGTTTAAAGCTTGGTTCTTTAGTTTCTTCCTATGACTTCATTCATCCGAATCCTTCTGAATTTCTTAGGTTATTATACAATAAATCATGTATCACACATTTTCCATCTTCCTGAATTCTGGGGAATTTCCTTTTCTATATCTAGTTTTTCTTGGACACACTTTTTGATTGGGGTTTTTATTCTTAGAACATGGTGGGTGTTCTACCTGCCTTCCTCCATTGCTTTTTTTTTTTTTTTCCTGAATGAAAAGAGAAAAAGAATGGCATCACACTGACCAAAGAGAGCTTGCTCTTGTGACTCCCATCCCACATACTAACAGCTGCCTATGAAACCAGATTCCCCATTAACTCATTGGGAAGAGGTACCAACCAGTTCCTTCCACTGTGGGCCAGTGTGGTATTGGGTGTGGTTACACTCAGAATATCTGGAGAACTTCCTCTCTTTTCTTCTATACAAAAGGTGTGAGATGCAGTTATAGAGTCTTTACTTGAACTGAGCTTTGTAGATTGTGGAGTTTGGGTATATGTTCTGAAAAGAAAATCATTAGTACCACATGTGTTTTAAATGGAACAGAGAAGCTCATCAGCAGGCAGAAAAGTATTGACGTCCTTTCCTCAAGAGATTTTTCATCCTTGGAATATTCTAAGAACTGTCTCAGTTACTATTTTATTGTACAATGATACCTTCAGTATTTATCTTTTAACTCGAAGCCCTAATGTGAATACTGTTAAAATGTCTCCTGCGGGCAGCATGTAAAGTTGATGTCTCTTTGAGCTCATCACTTTTGGGCTTCATTGAAACCCAATGAAAAGGGTTATGCTATCAGAATATTCATTAATGCACAAGATTGCAGAGAGGAAGTAGGTCTTATATCCAACTTCCTAGCCAAAGTTTATATTGAAACCCAGAGGAAAACATTTAAAAGTTATTCCACATATTTCATTTTTAAAAGCAAATGCTTCTGGTTCTTTAGCACATTTTGCCTTCCTCTTCACATCTCCAGTGAATGCCAGTGTATCTCCTGTTAAATTATCAGCAGCCATTCAAAGTGTTTTTAGTGGCATCTGCATAATAATTGCCCAGAGATGCTTTATATCTGGGAAGCAAGCCAAGGAATAAACTTTGAAGCAAAGTGTATTAAATTAGTTATCTAGTTAGAGCTTTTGGAATGACTTCCTGATGATGTATCAAGTCTGAAGCTAGAGCTGTCAGGGTCTATTGCTGCAGTTTGGATTTGAAGGGAAAAAAATTAAAATGGTGGTAATAAAAGGTACCCTCTCACACCAAGGCTATCTAATATTTTCCAACCTCTAGTTTTGAAGTTTTCCAGTTGAGATATTTTGCTTCTTTCATTTGCATTCATTTAGATATGTTGACCTAAAGTGATCTTCCTTGTTCAGCATGGTCCCTGGATCCCGGGGCTGAATTTGATGTCTTCATCCTTGAGATGAAGATAAGCTTGCTGGCAATGCTGTGAAGTGTCCTGCTGGGCTATATTTTGTGGGGTTCTTGGGAGACACACACAGATCTTTCCCTGGATACAAAGTACATAAGAGGATCTAGCTGCATTAGAGAGGTATGTCAGACATTTATTTATATGAGAGTAAAGACAAACCAGCTTCTATGCTCATTTGGAGGTGAGCCACGCAATCAGGAAGGTAAAAACATCTCCACAGGGAATTGATGAGGAATAAACTTTCAAGGAGCTTAAACTGAGACAGTTTTACTTTTCCAACCTTTGTGGTTCTAGATAAAGACAAATTACTTTGTGATTATAACGACAGTCATTATTTACCTGAGTCAGTTTCCATTAGCCTGGATGGAGGGTCTTTTGGGACTCTGCTAAAGACAGGCTATGGGACCCAACTACTGGCTCGTACTCAGCCTTTATCCTGCCTTCTTTTGGCTTCTGCTTTGCAGTTCCAAATTCTGCTAGGCATAGTAAGTCAGCATTTTTATCCAGTTAACTGCTTTTTTTTTTCCTTTTCTAGTTTAATATAGGTTGACCCATATGTAATTTCCACTAATTAAGCCTATTTTCTATGAACATAAAAACTTCATATGGGTCAACCTACTATGTACAGTTTGTTTCTTTCCCGATACAGTGGATCCCAATGCCTTATGTCTTTTCTCTAAGGAAGCGCTAATGAACACAAAAGTGTGCGTGCGTAGCGGGCAGCCTGGCTTGTGAGCACATGGCCTTGCTGCTGTGATCCTCCCCTACAAGGTGAGCAGGCTGTCTCCCAGGGCTCAGAAGTCACTTTTGGCAGAGGTGATAGTGCATGGTTGATTCTGACAGGCTGGGTTGGCCATCAAATACATTTTTATGGAATTTTCAACTATTGTCCTTTCTTGATGTATTGACTACTTTGATCTGTATTAGCTGACTTCAGTCCATTCATTAGAAAACATGACATGGGTCCCAAAGCTGTCCATAGTCAAAAAACAGAATGTACCATCTAATCTCACTCTTACTTCCAACGCTGTGTTTGATGGGGGAAGAAGCATAATTATTGATTTTTATTTGGTAAAGAAATGCCAATCCATGGAGGCAGGGTGGGGGGAAGAGTATAGGGATATTCTAGACAGAATGTATGCCAGGGAACATAAATTCAGGGGATATGATTGGTTCAGACCCATGTTGGTGTTAATCTATCCACCATTCCTCCTCAGTTTGAGGAATGCTAGCTCCATTGGGCTCCTCAGGGAAGGAAATTTTCAGAAACACCAAGTAATCACTATTGGGCTCTTAATGTAAGAAGTTGTTTTGTGGGGAATTCAGCTTTCCCATTTTACCCAAGATTCTTCTGCTGCCATGTTTTAATTTTCGCCATTGATTTTTATTAGACACACATCATGCTCTTATTTGGCACTTTCTTTTTATGAGCAGAGCAACTATTCATCTATCTTACCAAAGGAGAATGTGGGCCTTCCATGGGAACTGCTTATTTCCCAATAGACTTGGTGGGTGACCAACTTAGTTAACTCTATAGGATGGAAATAATCCCAATTGGTCCTACAGGGTAGAAATAACACTCTCAGGTATTAAATTGCTTTTGACACTTCCCTTGATGTCCAAGCAAAGTGGGCAGAATGATTCTTGTTTTTACCTCAGCTTCCAAGTCATTTGGGAGCAAAAATACCTTGCTGCTACACCTTTAGAAAGTAACAGCAACGTGCCTGGGAGAAATGTGAGAGTGAACTAACCAAATTCTGCGAAACCAGGTTGTCCAGAAGCCATTTATTCAAAGGGCTCTGTGAAATTCAACCATTAGCTTGCCCAACCTTTATCCAGCTTTTGCATTTCCAGTAGAAACTCAGGTAGGTAAGCATTTTTGTCCAATAGACTACCTTTCTTATCTTTTTCAGCTTAATATAGCTGTATCTTCTTTTTCAAGATCAAACTAAAAAAGTTCCCTGTTAACACATCCCTGACCCTAGCATTCAGTATCTGGCATCAATCGATTTCACAGCCTGCATAATTTGTTGTTTGATGCAGTAAAAGGAAGGATGTGTATTCATTCCTACTGTTCAAAGCTTTGTCCAGCTTTCCCATTTTAACAAATAATTTCAGGGACATTGAGTTTTAAAGCAAGAGAGCTGGAGTTCAAAGACAACCTCAATATGTGTAGAAAGTCACTGTTCCTTCTGCCATGCTCTGGGCCACCAGGATCATTCTTAGTGCCCTAAGCTTGCCCAAAGATAAGATATACATGGAGAGAAGAGTTATAATGGTTTTAGATTAGCCCTGATGTTCCTCTGAAAATGTTAATTCACAATTTTTTGTACCCTGGAATATCTCTCCTATTCCCTACCCTGCTTTGTGCAATGTCAGAGTGTTGGAAACTATGAAGTGGCACCCAGGGAAAAGATTGCTGTAGCACTGGGATCTGTTTTACCCTGGCTTCTAGTGTCCAACTGCATCCTCCTAGCTGAGGGGCAGCTGGGTGAGTATCATGAACCCTGATGCCGTGTATGCTGTGTGCCTGGGTTAGCTGCTCAAGAGCACATCTTTCGTCTTGCACTGGTAGCCCTTCCTTTCCTCGCAGCCTTATGCTGAGGGCTCTGCTCAGCTACGTAGCTCTCAGGGTTAGTGAGCAGACCTCCCAAACATCTAGGTTTCCTCTCGTCAGTGATCTCAGGTGCTGCAGAAAGTTTTTCCTTTATAGATCGAGTATCTAACCAGAGCACAAAAATGTAGAATATAAACACAGTGATTGCATTCGTTTCCCATCTCTCAGGCAGCATGTGTTACATCACATCTTTATTCCTAGGGTGTTTCATTCACTCAAGGCTCTGCTGGCTCTTCATGCTTTTTCCATTTGCTTCCTGGTTCATCTCTTGAGCACGCTTTTTTTCTTTCCGTACCCCATTTGTGCAACCCCTACAGAAGTTAGTCTGGTCATCATCATTGTCTTGAACCTCTCCAAAATATGTAACTAGGGAATCTTTTAATCTTTCTTTAAAAAAAAAACTTACTGTTTCCAGGAATTGGATCTGACAAGTGAAAATAACCAGAAGTAGCTTAGAAAACTGTCAGCCTTGGGGAAGCTGTCCTTATTTACCCTTTTGTTCCCTCAGTGATCACAGCTATCATTATTAGAACGAATGAAAGCAAAAGTAGGTAACACTCCTAAGACAATGATTGCCATGGTATTTAATATTTATTTTGAGGAGAACTTAGGTAGCTTCACATTGGTGCGGTGACATCTGTGGTCTAATTGGTTTCTAGCTTCTTGCCGCCGGACCATGTTCCCTTCATCATGGCCTTTACACACACTGACCAATCTGGGGAGGCAGATTTGTGTCTCTGGGCTGCCAAGGAACATCAAAAGGTAGATTGTGATCAATAATTCAGTCATCTAGGAGGGCAGAATAAGCAGTTTATCCAGTCTGTGTGGAAGTTCTTATAACCTCGTCCTTCAGGGAAACAGAAATGCCATCTCATCTGACAAAAGGTTTAGAGGAAAAAAGCTGAGATTGGGATCTTTCTGTGCCTTGGGGTGAAACCTTTTTGCTAAAATCTCAGGAATGCTGCTTTGAGTTTAGCCAGGTGACTCTCAGGGAAGGGGCGCCTGGCATTCTCAGCATTTCTCAGGGCCTCCCACCTCCTCCTTCAACTGCAGTGTTAGCTAGTAAATACTTTCAGCATAGAACCAAAACTGTCATTCAGAGCTATTCCCTCCACCCCCAACTTGAACACTGTAAAATTTCACTGCAGTTTCTTCTGAACTTTCTTGCCATTGTTTGGAATCCTAAAATTCTTTAACATTATCCTTCAGACATATAAGGTACACTCTCCATTAGAGACGATTCTGTGTATCCCTTGTGCCTTCAGAAGTCAACTAACCTGGTTGAGGATGGGAGGGAAAACAGATTTACATATGCAGATGACTATTAAATGTATAACCTTATGTAACTAGTGTTACATCAAATAACAGCCTAATCTATTTTGTTTCACTGGACTGTTGTACTCTGTGATCTCAGTATTGTGATGCTCTCCTTGGTCTGTTTTGTAAAATGTTGTGAATTTTGCTATCCTTCAAAATAATTGATGTCTAATAGGTTTTGTTTTGAAATGATATTCAGGAAAGTCCCCAACTTAGAAACCAGTTTGTTCTTATTAAAGTTCTTGGGTCAGCCCACAGAAGCCCACTGACTTCCAACACAGCCAAAACACAGGCCTGTGTCAGAACTGGTTGAGTTTCATGGACGGACCTGCAAATGGAACCACGGAACTATTATGTTGTTGTGGTGAGAAATGCATTCCAAGTTGGGACTTGGGATCCTGGGGACACATTCTCCTCCCCATGGAGGCCACTTGGTATACTTGGCAAGATGAAAGCCAAGTCTCTTTACTACCAAACTACAGTTGTTATGGCGGGGAGACGGACTGAGGAGTTTATAGGACATTCCCTAAGTCAGGGAGTGACTTTATCTGTAGTCATGTCAACTGTACTTTGGTGTAGACTCCCTGTCAGTTTAATAATATTAAAAGCCTTAAATGAAACTATGCATGCTATTCTATGTGCTATTTTATATCAGTAAATAAGCTTATGCTTGCCAGTTTCATACACAATTGGGGTGTATAAAACTGACTTTGACAGTATTTTTTGCACTGTTTTCTATCTGTTTTTATAAAGTCTTATTTAGATATTGGTCCTAGATGATGTTCTCACTGTCCTTGTCATTGCTGTAACATGTTTCATATGTGCCTTTACAAATGTGAGATCTTTATTCTAACCTTTTTTTTTTATATAAAAGATATCTATTGATTTCCATATGCAATAAACCTTTTTTTTTTTTCCCAGAGAAAACAGTCTTCTCTCTTTAGCACTGTTGGCATTAGTTGAAGGCATATACCTATCCCTTACTTCTAAGATTCTTTTCAAAGCAAAGGTGTCTAGGAAAAATCTGCCTTTATAAAGCCAATTTATTGCTACCTACCTTTTATCCTGTATAATCTGATCATAATGAAGATTTGTATATGAAATTTTCAAAGTTGTCTTGGTTAGAAGAAATCAGAGCGGTGATCACTAGCCAAATGGAGTGAACAATGTATGGAAATGGTCTTTCTCACAAATGCAGTGATAACCTTCATTAAACCCCAAGCCCCTCGGCCTCCACTGTCATTTTCTCAGACACCAAATTGTTGATGTGGAAAAGGCAGGCACCAGGCTGCTATTGAAAATCCAAATTCTTGTATTTTGTCTTTCGACTTTTTAACAGCTCACTTCATCTCTGGATTGAAAGGTTGTCACCCTGTGTCCCAGATTTCCATCCAATTGGCTGCCATGGCACAAACCCAGTGACCCCTTCATAATGAGGTGGGCTCGTGCTTCATGATAAATAACAGGGCAATCCAACTCCATGGCGTCAGATCTCATGTGCTCAGCCTCTTCGTTTGCCTGTTCCATTTTGCAGCCTTTATAATAAACTGCTAATAGTAAGTAAAAGTATTTCCTGGAGTTTGGGGAGCCATTGTAGCAAATTGTTGAACACAATGGGCAATGGTGTATGGGACCCCCGACTCTGTAACCAGGTCAGACAGAAATGGGACAGTGATCATGGTGACTGGTATCAGAAGTGGGTACAGCCCTGTGGGACTGAGACCATAAACACATGCAGTCTACCACTAACTCTGGGTGGCCTTAGCACTGAAATGAAAAACATGCACATGTTTCGTAAAAACATCTCAGCCATGAATTGAATATCAATTCACAGAAGAAATACAATAATCTCTAAATATATGTGGACGTGCCCATCCTCACTAATAATAATAAGTGCACAAAAAACAAAGATATTTCACACATTCGATTGGGCCAAAAAAATGATGGTATCGTGTTATGAGGGAGAGGAAAACCAATGCAATTATATTCTATTTCATACCTAGTGAAGTTTTTTTTTAAGGAAATGTAGCCATATATAAATTTTTAAAAAGATTGTTATTTGATCCTGAAATTATATTTCCTAGAATCTATTCCCCTCCCCCCTACACTATTCAGTGTGGCATTTTGTAATAGCATCAAGGGGCAAAACCACCTGTCCATAAATGGAATTATAAATAAATTATGATTCTGCATTCAATGCAATGTTCTGCCTCTAACAAGAACGAGCCACATCTGTAAGTGCTGAAATGAAAAGAGGCCCATGTTAAGTCAGAGAAGCAGATTACAAAATCATATCACATGCTGCCTTTTTCTAAATCTCTTTATTTAGATGCTTTATACAAGCATGGGAAAAAGGGAGACCAGATAAAGCAAACTGTTTACAGAGATCTTACCTTCAGGACAGAGCTGATGAGGAAGAAAGAATGGTCCACATTTTTCATTCATGTTTGTATTACTTGTTGAGAAATTTCATAAATTTTATGAAACTTTGTCAAAGATGGTGAACTTATTTTAGGTTTATCTACAGATATTTTGCCATGAGCTACTTCCATGACTGCAAACTAGCATCCATAAAACACTAAACTCCCCTGAACCACAACCTGCACTGAAGAGATACTGAGTATTTTGCATAAGTAGATGTTCAATAAATATCTTACTGGACTACATAGAAGAGGATACATTCTGCCTGCTAAATCCCACTGTGTGCAACAAACTGAAAGGTCTGTATGGACAAGGAAGGGAAGAAACCATAGCAGATCTACCACCATTTGAACTGTATTCAGATCATGATTATGAAAGATAATCAAGTGTCAGCACCACCAGACTTTGCTTATTTTTTAACTGATGCAAAAGTATTTCTCTTTGAGCTGTAAAACACTTTTTTTTTTCTTCCTAATATCAGGGAGTGAACAGGGTGCTTAACCACTGAGCCATATCCCCATCCCTTTTCATGTTCTTATTTTGAGACATGATCTTGCTAAATTGCTGAGACTGGCTTTGAACTTATTATTTTCCTACCTCAGTCTCCCAAGCTGCTGGGATTACAGGCATGTGCCACTGCGCCTGGCCAAGACACTTTTCTTGAGAAACATCCCTGTACTTAGGAGTGCTTGCTGTGTCCTTTAGTGCCATGGTTGCTAACAAACAATTCCCTAGGTTTCTGCTGTCTAGGCTTTAAGCTGCAAAAAGTTGGATTCCTGCTGGCTGTGTGGGTAGAGATCAGTGTTTGCTCACAACACAGAGTTGGTAAGGAAAAAAATTTTTTTCCATCTCAAGCTTACTCTGGAGGCTTTCCAAAAAAGGAGAGTACTGCACAGAACAGTTAATGGAATGAGAGATGGAAACTGCTTTCAGACAGTGAAGGGGGAAAAAAAAAAGGCCAAGAAAGTAATGCATGCTCTAAGCATGTAAGATACCAGAGAGACGATTCAAACTGCAGAATAAAGGGGCTGCCTGACCCCACCTCTGGGGAGGAGACCTAGGTGCACTGAACAATGGAGAATAAGTATCACTTCCACTGTAGACCAAGCTCCCACCCTTGGAAATCCTCCCCATAGACAGAGGCAAACACAAACCTTGAGTACTCTATCTTTATTCTCTTACATCAGTCAAATTTGTTCAGGATGTTACAATAGGCATGAAGGCAAAAATAAATGCATTTTTAAAAACTCGGTGTGTCCACAGTATATATTATATGAAACCATGCCATTACCTCTTAGAAAAAAGAAAGCATTCAAAATTAATATTATGGTGAACTATCAAGAACACCCTCAAAGTATGGCATGTGCAAGGTTGAAGTGCAAGAAGTGTTCTCATTCCAATTAGTTTATAGAAATGCTGGAGTGGTGCATAAGATCTGAAATATTCAAATCCTTTAAGGTTTCTGAATGAAAACTGAAATGATGCAATTTCAGTGGCTTTCAATTTCTTGTTTTATCTCAGAAATATATGGATGATCTTTGCCATGAGCTACTTCCATGATTGCAATGGCCTAGGAAAGAGCGAGACAAAGAATAGATGAGAGCTTCAAAGCCAGTTCCTCATACCTCCGCCCAGGGGAACTGGAATTCGAGGAGGACTTCTCTGCTTTAAGGGATGGAAGGCAAACTGGCTTCCAGAGCTTTTGTTCTCCTCCACAGTCTATTTCTTACAAAAAAATCAGACAAGATTATATGATAATCGAACAGTTATCCTTTGGACTGAGTAACACATTCTGCAAAAAATATGAAGGGTAGTAGCTGGAGAAATGATGTAGAGAAACTGTTTTCATGAAATTCTTTTGCTCCAATATTCTAGGTATTTCTATAACTGTCAACACTTTCCAATTATGACCTAACGATAATTTTCCTTCAGCCTCGTTAAGTCAATAAACAAGATGACAAAATCCATAGTCTAAAGAAAATTTTTCGTTTGATTCATAGTTCCGTCCTGGCTGTGCCCTGACCCTTCAGTTTGTGATGTGAGGCCTTAGCCCATTTCCCTGAATAGTCCATTGGGAATGTGGAGAATTAGGCCTCCAGGCCTAGTTTGTGACCACAACAATTATAAACAGTCTCTTACAGGAAGGAGCAAACGACTGTTTCTCAGATTACACTGTGCTGTTAACTTCCACATAAAGAACGAGGAGAATCAATACCCAGGAGTATGTTTCTGAGCTACTGTAAGGGGAGGCACAGAAGAGCCATCACACTAAGAGGAACTGCCTCCCAAGTCCAGTCTCCCACCACCCCTGGTCCTTGCATGACTGGGAGGGACTAAAGCTCTCAACTCAGAAAGACCCCTATTTGATGGAAGGCCCCGCCACGTACCCAGGCTCCTTACAGCCACTTGAGCCTTACTTCCTTCATCAGGAAAGCTTATCTCATTTTTGTGAGAATTAAAAGAGAAATAACACATAAGGGTCCTAGTGTTTAACTGGTACTGGAAGAATGATGATGGAGTGCATTTTAGAAACTGCAAATGCATCATCAGGCATCTTATTTTGAATCCTAAAGGGACAAATGGAGAATTCCTTGCCACTGTCTCCTGGCCCAATTGGTGGCCTTTCTACTTCCATGGCTTCCCAAGGGGTGGGTAGTATCCCTCCTCCTCAGCCAGGGCTAGGCCTGTGATCTCAGCCAGCCCCTCCTGCTGTACACCTACCCCGCCCCGCTGAACACACCCCTGAGCCTGTGGCTGAAGGGTGGACAGGAGCTGCTTCTCCATTAAGGAGGCCTCCCAGCCACTGGACTCCTGACCTTGAGTCCCACACATACCTTCTTCAGGGCTTTCTCTCCGGCAGCTTTGTTTTCCAGGCCCATGTACAGTCTTCCCAGCTTCAACCACATGGAGGCCACGTTGAGGGAGTACAAGGGATAGTGCTTACTGGAAGAAAGGGAGAGACAACAGGCCGCCTCGTCAGCGCTGCACAGAGGACCATGGAGTGGGTACAGGAAGCCTGTGGCCCCTGAGCTTGAGACCCAGTACTCCATGGCGGAGGATTGCTCCATATCCTGCTGGGCTATGGGCAGGGCTCGGATGGGTTGATACCACCGCCTCATCACAAATGCTAGCCACTTTTTGCAGTTTTTGCATTTCAAAAAAGCTACATCAAAACCACTAGAGAAACTCTACACAAAAATATTTGTGAATGCAACATTCAATCTTGGTCGAGTTTCCTACTCCTGGTATACCCAAAGCAAGGCTCTGGGAAAACATTTTTTAAATTAAATGTCCCATTTATGAGGGCAGCAATCGGTTCTGTCCTCTCCCATTAGAAAGATAAGACACACTGTGTGTGCGAGTGTACTAACCCCACCTTTCTGCTGCACTCTGTAAATTAGTTTAGCAAAACTATAAGCCCTTTGGTGTAAGCAAAGACCTCCCGTTTCTTCTAGGCATTCCTTCACTATTGTCCAGCAGAGGGTTTTGTATCCAGAAGGTACTCTCTGGTTTGAGAAGATTGCTGACTGTTGGAGTCTGCGTAGGAAAGAGCCATTGCCCTGGGAACAGGGCGTAGGAGGCAGTTTGCAGGTGACAGTGTGTAAGAGGTGCTTATTTACATGTAGTCTATTCCACCCAGTCTACCCTGAAACTATGTCCAGCTGAAAGCCCCGGTAGGAGGCAGCTTGCCGCCTGGAGGCAGTCCTGGGACCAGCAGCCCTCAGGGCAGAGCTGGGCCTCCAGGAGAGGCTAAACTAAGAAACGGTCCAGCACAGCAAGGCCCTGCTGGAAGAACAATCACAAAGCTGAGAACAATCTCAAGTCTGCTGTTGCTTTCTCAAAAGAGGTGTGCATGAGAGGAGAGGACTTCTCACTCACACCAGGAGGAAGGGAAGGCTGAGATTATTTCTAATCCAACAAATTGTTTCTAAGACTTTAAGGACTGGCTTCCCCTTGCGCTCCCCCTGCTGGCTACTCACGGCACAGTGGGGTAAGTGGATGGCAGAATCAGTACAAATTCAGACCAGACACAAGCTTTACAGTCCCCAATCTTACAGCTTGAGTGGGTACTGAGGGCTTCTCAAACTCATGAAAAACACCTGGGGTGCTTTTGGGACACAGGGATTTCCTGGTTTAATGCCCAGAGGTTTTGATCTTTGTGATCTTAGGCAGATCTTATAAATGGCATAATGTCCAGGTCTTTGGGGAGCCCTCCAGCAATCAGATCCAGCCCATCCCAGTCAGAGACAGATGACAATGCCACTACTTCCATCTGTCACATACTTTGAAGTTTAATAACCCCCTAGGGACAGGACATTTCCCTATGGCTTAAGTATTACTACTACAAAATAAAACCCAACTTGCTTTCTTCAAACCTGTGAGGGAGGCATTAAATGACCACAGACAACATGCTAGTCCAGTTTTCCCATACACAAAGTGAGACTGCAACTTGAAAAGGCAAAAAGAGGAGAAGTTGTGAAAAGTGATGAAAAAGCAGAGTTTGAAGACCAACAATTACCAGTTCATAAGGGCCATCTACTTTGGAAGGGGTACAGAGGCAAACTGGTGCTTTTTAATACTTTTTAATATTACTTTCAACTATCTATTATGAATACAGGTCTGAATGGGACTGAAGAGGGATTTTACTCTTTCCCCTGCCTAACTTTAATCTGCCTCCTTAGGAGCAGGGAGCGGGCCAGGGTCAGTGAAGCAGCTGCACCTGCATCTGCACCTCTACGTGTGGTTAGAGAAGCAGCAGCCATTCTAGGTGTATTATAACACAGGACAGGAAGATGAAACAGCTACCCTGTGCCCTTGAAACAACCCAATCCCACTCCATGCTAGGATAATCGAAATAGCCACTGCAATTACCTGTAGGGCTTAATGATCTTCTGACCGTATCTCAGGGCTCCTTCCCAGTCCTGCATGTACAAGCAGACCCCCATGGCCTGGTACATCATGTGCAACATATATACATTACTATCCTCAAACACTGAGCTCATCTTCTCCTGGCTGAGCTCGCAGATCTCCAGCAGCTCACTAGGGGGTGCTGTGGTGTCAAGGAAATGACTGAGGGATGGGGGTAAACAGCAGGAGGGGGTGAGCAGGGGATGCTGCCCTGTCCTTCCCCAGGCAGTATTCAAGGAGTTATTTTAGTCCCCTCCATGCTTTCCCTCACCACCTGAAAAAAATAAGTTACAGGGCTGGGGCATAGCTCAGTGGCCAAGGGCTTGCTTAGCGTGTGCAAGGCCTGAGTTCAGTAAATTACAGAAAGCCAAACAAAAGAGAAAGGAATTACATTTTTTCTCTAAGAAATAAACTAGGAAAGAAATTTCAGCCACAGTGTACCGACCCTCAGCTCTGATATAAACAATGTTGATTAGAATCAGTTCTCAGTCTTTTCACTGAATTCAAATTCTCAACCAAACTGAAACCCTGAGCACTTTAGCTGCAGCCTTTTTAATGAAGTTGTACCCACCATGACAAGGTGTGGTTTTTTTTCTGGTGCTGGGTACTGAACCCAAAACTGCTCATATAGTAAACATACACTCCACCACCTAGCTACACCCTCTACCTTCAAGATTCTTATGCTGAAAAACAACAGCTTTCCACAATTTCCTCGCACCAGTTTTAAGGTCTGCCCTCTGGGGTACAAATCCAATCCCTTTTCAAATCCCCCAAAAATGCTATAATACAGTGGTTGAGAACATGGATTCTGGTAATCAGCAAGGCTGGGAACCTAGGTGTGTCACCATCAACCGTATACCCTGGGCAAGTTGCTACTTGGCACCTACAAGACTGCCACCTCATCTGCTATGTGGCAACAGCCCTACTTGGTGCCCTTGGGAGGAGTTGAAATAATCAGACTCTTGACACTGCTCTACCCAAAGCACAATATCCAGCAAATCAGAGCCTGCCAGGGATGGCTCCCCAGTCTTCTGCAATAGCAGCTCCTGACCAAAGGAGTCAAGTATGGAGAAATAAGAACAGCACAGTGATGCATGACAAAGTTGATGCCATGTCATGGTTGGTCAATATATCTTCACACATCACCAAGAGGCAGGCCTCTTTCAATATCCAGAATCTCAAATATACCCCCTCCTGCTCCTTCTTGCCAACTTCCTGCCACTTCTCATCAGCGAGGGACAGTAAGCTGCCCGCACAGTTGTAAAGGATATATTTGTAGTGCTTGGCCCTCCGGAATTCCTCAATGACGTTGCGCGCATATCTGACCATGTCACGGATGGCTTCTGCTTTTGGGGGGTCGCTGAGCTTGCGGATTTCCACCTTGGCTGTATCCTGAGGGAAACATCCACAAGTGCGAGGCTTTACCTCCCATGGAAACCATACAGATAAGGAAACCTCTCAATACATATTCCTACGCAGAGGCAAGACTTGGCCATTCTAAAGTTACAGCAGAAAAGGAGGAAACTGGACAATATCTAAGAGGCGGATTCAATAAGCCATTATCCTTCTCGAGCACACACCCATATGTATGTGTGTGTATGTGCGTGCTTGTGTGTATTATTGGAGACTAAATCCAGAGATGCTCTACCACTGAGCTACATCCCAGCAGGCTTTATTTTGAGACAGGGTCTCAGTAAATTATACAGGCTATCCTCAAACTTGTTATCCTCCTGCCTGAGCTTCTAGAGTAGCTGAGATTATTGTTGTTGTTGTTATTATTATTGGAGCTTGCCTGGCACTCAATTACCTTTTTAAAAAAAAACGAAAATCTTGATTTTCTAGATGATTTTCCCTAGGTAGGAAACAAAGAATATATCTGCTATGGGCAGATGGTGTTCACCTAACAATGCATCAAGAGACGAGAGTAAGGAGGGGTGGCACTGACAAAACAAACCTGGGCAGAGCAGGGGTAAATCCCATGAACTCCATGAGGAGGTGGGAGAGCTTGGACCCGAGTCTCACCTGCTCTCTTCTCTCCCCTCTTTTGAACAGTCATTTTCAAGACACAGGCATCTGGCAGATCCTTCTCTTATTTGTACAGTGAATGGAAATGTGTTCATTAGCTTTGGGAAACAGGTCTCAACAGAGACCTGGTCTGACTGGATTCCCTCTGGCTGTCTGGTAAGGTGGGTCAAAAGGGTCAAAAACACCACAGGAGGAAATCTGCCCGGAAGACAGGGGAGCGCATCCACAGCAGAGGTCCCAAGCCAGAGCACAAGTCCCAGCCATTGGCCAATCAGTGACATACCTTGTCTTTTGTGGTGCACTCCTGGCACTCACAGGTAAAAAAGTAAGAATCTCTCAGCCGATCATTTCTGTCTTCTGTTGGGTACAGGAGGTCGATATAGCTGGTAAATACCTAAGGGGCCAAGAAGGTCAAGCTTCAATCTACCACAGAGAAAGTCAACCATACTACTCTCATAACTCTGTGGACACCTGAGGTAGTACTGCAGGGACAGAGGATAAGGAGGCCACCACCGAGGAACCTGCTGTTTACCTTAAGGCACTGATTTCGGAAACTCTAGCCACCTAACATGTCCAGCTCCTGGCGGTGTAGAGTATCTACAGAACCCAAGCTCCTAAACCACAACTTGGAGGGCTGAAAGGTTCCCTGCCTTCTTGTTCTTCACCAAACAGAGCAGGCTGTGGGTGTGTCCTTAGTCTCATGGACAGAAGCCATGGACCCACTGGGCTAAGAGTCGACTCATCCCTGGGTTTGGGCCTGTGTGCTCTCTGCCCGGCCTTTGTTTGGCCTCTTTTATTTCACAACCTGGCATGCTTGGGTGATGCTGCTGCTACTGCTGGGTGCACACAGGGGAGAGTGGGAACACACACGTCCTGCTAAGTTCACCTTTTCTCCTGACATCAGAAGGCTACAGAGCAAGAGGCACAGCTCTAGAGCCTGACACCTGTGGCTCTGGTGGCCTCGGAAGTCAGGGCAGGGAAAACAGCTTTCAGGACTCCACCTGCTGTGGCCTCAGCCAGCAGGCAGTTCCTGATCCTGAAGTGGACAGTCTTACCTCTGGGCTCACAGGGTTGTTCTGTCCTTGCTTTTTTTGTAACAGGGTCCATAACTAAGACTTGGAGCATATGGAGAGGGCCAGCACTGGCTGCTCATCCCACACAATCAGGCAAATGTCTGCCTGAACAGATGGATTTCTCAAAGCCGCCAGTGTGCCAGTGACCTCAGGCACTGCCAGGCAAGCAGCAGGGGAGCAGCACAGGGCTAGGAGCAGCAGGGGCAGCCAAGCTCTCCAACCAAAGAACAGGACTGGACACACGGCTCATTCTGATACTGAGGAATGGATTCCTTCCTCTCTGAAGGGTAAGAAGCCCCCAAAGTAGTGAATTCCCCAAATGAAGTTACTGCATTTAAGATCTGTGAGACCTTGCGGGCGATAGAAACCGTGGCCGGCCCTGCCTTGCCACACACGGCAACAGTTGGCCTGATTTTCTTAGAAATGACTGATGGACACAGTGCAACCAACAGAAGGTTCCAGAAGATGGCGACAAAGGCCACTCCAGTGTCACTGTTCATGGCTCAAGCTGAGCCTTTCTAGGAGACAAACCCCTTGTCCCTCCAGTCAGCCCACAGGAGCTCTGGGGCCCAACAGTTGTACTCTGACCCCTAGTTAAAACTATGTTTTAACAAGGAGGAATCTAGGATGCCTCCATCAGACATCTGTAAACCTAGACAGCCTGGCCCTGAATAGGACACCCTCGGCACCACGGGCTTAGCAGCGGGTAGAGGGGCCAATCTATATACTGGGCACCAATTCCTCATCTACCTGAGAACTAGTTAATACCTTTCAAAGAAATCTAAGCATTTCTCATTTAGCACCCCAATAATTATATTTAAAATGTCCATAAAATAGCATTACAAATTAAACAGAAATTGAACTTCAAATATGTGATCACAGTGCCTGAAAGTTCATATGTCCTGCTAGGGAGCTACTTAAAGAGCACAGAAAATTTGCACAGCCATCCACTAGGCCAGCCTTTTCCAGGTGAGAAGTCTGGGAAAGGGAGAAGGGATAAGTGAGCAGGTGATGGAGACCTGCTGTTTCCCAGTCCCTACACTGGGGGAGGGAAGGGCTGGTGGTGCCTCTACCTCCCCTACCAGTGCTCCTACTGGCAGTTTAATGCTGGAATCACTCCAACAGTACCTCCCCGACACCACACGGCTTTGTCTGCACTGCCTTTTAGAACAGCTGCGTGAGCCCACTGTCACAGCTACCTGTGGCCACATACCTCTTCTCCAGGACTGATTTCCTGTACAGCTCTTACTTCCGCCAGGGTCCCCTTGTAGGTCACAATGACATTGGGGCAACAGCTATGATTCATCAACGCAACACTGTCAACCAGAAGAGAAACCCCAGTTTTGTGAATAGCACAGACAGCACAGTTTCAGTAACTCCTTGGCCACTTATTTGCTGAGTTAGAGGAAACGAGTCTTTGTAAAACAACAAAAAAACAGGTGAAAGCCAGCTTAGACTACTCTAAAAAGTTGATCTGTATGCATTTAAAATAATATTTAAAATCTTAAACTCTATATTGAAAAGTGAAACCCACAAATCAAAACACTGCTATCTAAGCTAAACACAATTTTTAAAAATGCCATAAATATTCCTTCCTGGTAGACGCGGGACCAAAATGCAATACCTTCAGCTACATTATATACAAGACAAATGAGTTATTGTTTCCAAGTGGCTTTTTGTCCAAATGGATCATTTCTCACACTTCCTTAAGAGGCAAAGAAATACCAGCTGCCTGCGTGAGGGAGGGCTTGTGGCCCCTGAAGCTGCAGAGAAGCCCATTGGAGTCTGTCTGCACCTCAATTTCCTCATCTGGAAAATTGGGACATTACTGCTCCTGCTGCTCACTGTCTGATTTTCAGGGACAACGAGAAGGAGAGAGATTCGCCTATGCGAGGGGCTTTGAGCTTTCTGATTATATCAAGGTCAAAGTTCTGAGAACAGAAATTTCTAAACTACAGGGAAAGAGTGCTTGATCTCTGAAAATGCTGCCTTTGAAATCACAATGCCGATATGATTTCTGCCCAAGGGGATTTTTCCCCCAATTAAAACTGCCCAGAAACTGGGGCTCACACTCCTACATATGTATGTATCACTGTTCTGATGGCCAGTGCCACATGTCTGATCTTTGGTGACCGGAACACCTCTCCTGCCTGCCCCAAACATACAAAAAAGGAAAGGGGTCGCCAAGATTGATGAGAATATGCTCAAGGGTGTGCCATGTCCAGGTTGGGTGTGGCCGTCCCCTGCTAGAGGTCTGCGTATAGTGTGTAGCTAGGCTTGTGCCTGGGACACACAGGTAGCACGTTCCAGTCTTGTAGTCTCGTCTTGGGGGCGGGAGGGGGGGGGGATACTTCTTCCCTGCACCACAGCCCACCCAGCTTCCTGACAAGTGATGCACAGGGAACCAGGGCCCAGGAAATCTGATAAACAAAGGCACCAAAAGGGTGGTTCCCCAACGATTTCTAAAATCTCCTTACAGAAAGTGTTAAGTAATTCCTTATTTCAATAGACCTCTGTGTATCTTTGTAAGAAGGTGGGAGAACTTCATTAAGGCAGGGGGCCTAAAGTAAGTCCTGTTCTGGATCATCACTGGGGGAAGAGGGTGATACCTAGACACCACCACTTCCTCTTAGCCTCCTCTTTAAGATACTGGGCACAAAACCCTGCAGAGACCATGTGATTACCGAAGTTGCTGTAATACACCTCTTCCACAGAATCCAATGCCCCTTCTCTCTCTCTTCCTTTTCCCAAGAGCAAAAGGCTAAAAAGAACCTTTCCCAAAATACATCTCTTTCCTTATTATCACAATTCAAACTGCTTAGGCTGGTCTCAGGAACAGTAGCATCATGAGGAAACTTTCTGTATCTCTGGTTCCAACAAGCCTGTGACAGGTGCTCAGGAGATGCAGACCTGTACGGATTCTTCTCCTTCTGACCCACTTGGTGAATGAAGCCTGGCAGCTACACACATTCCAGGAGTAAAAATAGCACCCTCGGCCAGTGCATAGTGTTAGGGGTTTCCACACATGTTAAGGTAACCAAGGACCCTATGGTATGTAGCGAGCAATCTCCTTTTAGATGGACGTAATCTACAATGGGGATTAATTCAGACAGAGGTATACAGGAAGGCTCCCCCAACTTCACCTGAGAATTTCAGGGCACTGAGTTATTTTGGAAATACCCATTCCATCAGGACAAGGGCAAAGCTAATCTTGGCATTCCATTAAAGTCAGAGCTATAAAGATCTTCATTTGTCAACTGGCTAGCCTTTCTTAAATTACTCCTGAAATATAGAGAAAAATCTGACAGTTCTTCGAATTTTTTCTCTAGTTCACTACTTTAGCAGAGTCTCTCTCCAAACTGTGCTGTTTTTTTATTGGATTTTTCAAAAAAGGACAATTGAAACAAGAAGTTTGTGTATTTTCTACATAAGTCTGTGGCCAATTTTTTGTTTAGAAATTAATGTTTCACTTTGAGTTTAAGAAACCCAAAGATTTCCACAGCATACACGTGCAGAAAGCAAATTTCTCAGCAGGGCATGGGCTGCTCCTTCCATGCACACTGTAAAATATTCTTTTAATAATAGCTCTCTGCTTAGTAGGACTTAACAAGCAACTGTTCTCCTAACTACTACCTTCAGATCCTTAAGTGTAGGGGAAATATTTTGAAATCTGGCAGATTAAAAAGCTGTCTTAATTCACTTGGAGTTTCATGTCTGCCACATGCAGTTAGGTGGGTTATATAAAAATTCTTTAAAAAAATCAAATTAGTGTTAAATAAGTACAAAGAAAAGAAAAGAAGTCAGACTCAACCTACTCAGGAAATATCGCAGATCCCAAATGAGAAAGCTCTTCATCTTCAATTGTGAAGCCATTACAGTTAACCTGTAGTGAAAAGGGGTGAGACAGAAAAAAAACGAGCTAAAGCTTCCCTCAAGCTTTAGGGATCATTTCTTTAATTTTGACTTTTAACAAATTAACTGTGAAGATGTTCCAGTTTAGTGGTTTTAAAACCTTTTAGCCAGGGCGACCTTTGTTCAAAAAAATTTACTCAGCAGTCCCATGTGTAAACAAACAAAAGCAGAACTGGTGGGGGTTGACTAACTCTTCGTGCACCGGCCTGCACACAGTGGACGGACTCCTGTGGCTGCACAGACTACAGTCTGCATATTAACAGGGGAGCCAGGGTACTTGGTCTAATTCTAATTAAGCCACAGCTTTTTGATGTGATGTAGAGCTCGTTGCCAAGTCCTTTGCTCTTAAAAAAGGAACCACTTAATCCAGGGCCTATCTTAGAAGGTGAGAAAGTATCTGCAAAAGCCTTTATTCTTCTAATAGAATTGCTGTCCCTCCCTTTGATAGGCAGAGGGACCAAGGGTCAGAAGCCAAGAGAATTGAGGCCTTGCCTTTCATGTCTCAGCCAAATCAACCACTGGTCACCTTCTCATCCCTGAAAAGAAATGTTCAACCAACATGTCCAAGGCAACTCTCACCATTCTGAAGATCTCAGAATGAGCAGGCTGAAAATGGACTCCACATACCAATTTCCAGATTGTATAAATTCATTCTTTCCACAGATACTTATCAAGAGGCTCAATGTGCAGGGTACTATGCATAGAAATAGAAATCACCAAAAATCTGAGGCCTCCATGTACACACAGTCTCTTGGGAGACAACTCAGTGGATGTTCTCCATACATATCTAAAATTTCACAGCTGGAAGGGAACTGAGCCACTTCACTTTCTAAAAGATGAATCTGAGATCTGGAAAGAGCACTCTACAGTCACAAAGTGAGCTTTGGAAAGGCCCAGACTCCTGCTGATCCTGTGAGGCCTGCGTGCTGAATGACTTCACCCTTGCACACCTGCATTGCAACATCTCAGATCAGCAGAAGAGCTTGTAAAAACAGCACTGAGTCTCACCTAGTCAGACTCAGTGAGCACATACTCCAGGTTAGATACTGAAGATCTAACACTTCATAAATCCACAGCAACTCTTGCATTATTATAGCAATCCATTTTACAGATGTGAAAACTGAGGCTGGATGGGGGGTTTGGGCTAAATGACTTGTTCAAGGACATGAAATAGTAAGTAGCATGTCAGGAGTCAGAATTCAGACAAGTCTGACTGCAAAGCCTGGCTTCTTCACACTCTACCATGTTTCTTCTAAAAGTAGATGGCTTTCTCAAATATTAATGGAGCTCTTTCACTTAAAGCAAAAGGGCCACTGGCAAAGGCTTGGAAACTGTGGTACGCACTCAAGTAAGGGCAGTGACAGGTTTGATTTATTTACCAAAAGAGAGAAAAAAAAATGGGAGATGGGAAGGCACTACAGGTTGTAAAATAATAGCCTTTGTTTGTAATCCCCAGGGGTTGGGCCCTTCTAAGTAGATTACTTAGCATACTATATTTTTGTGTGCCAATTCCAAGTGTCCTGACCAAGTCTGTCATGGGACATTACTCAATGACCATTACCAATGACTATCAACCAACACTAAGTAGAAGTAAGTTAGGATTTTAATTCATTCAACAAAATTAATCCATTAGAGTATGAACCATGTGTCCAGCACTTTATTGGCTAGGTACTAAAATGACCTACACAGTCTCACACTAGACAAGGTCCGGCACCCATAATGACAATAGCTTTTTGCAGAATCAGTAAGAGAATTTAGCAAGAATTATCAAAATGAATCCAGAGACAGATAGGCCCTGACCACCTTGGATGATGGGATTTTTGCTCCTCTGCTTTTTAATCCCCTCCTCTGCAGCGAGCCCAGATGGACCAGCCTACAACTCTGGGTTCCTTCAGGCTGAACCATCCTGACCATCACTCACTTTATTCCCTGCCCTTGCTCCCCGTACTGGGGAAGAGTGCAGGTGTTTCTTCAGAGGCTCTTGGAAGCTTAAGAGTCATTACTGTTCCTTTTGGGGAGGTGGTGATAGTGTTTAAGCCAAACTGCATAGCAATTTTCCTGCCAGCTTTCCCTCCCTTCTGAGATATCCCTAGAGAAGAAAAGTGTACTTGCACATCGAGAAAGGTATATGGGCCATAGTCCTTTTTTCCTCAAGTCAAATCAAGTCAAATCAGGCGTAAGTGCCTTGCTAAAGCTATTTTCATAATTAGCATTTAGAACAGATGTAGGCTACACACCAAAAATACACTTCCCAACCATGTATACATTCCCAGTGATTAAAACACACCTAACTATGCTGTTGAAGGAGCGCAGTCACCTTTGGCTACCAGCTGCTGCTGGGCTGCCACTTAATCCCCAGCAGTCTCCTCTGAGGAAGGGCTCAGAAGCTGAGACAGCAGACATTCGCTGAGGCACAGGACCAGGGTGGCATGGGGAGGGAGCTGCACTTCTCATTTTTGCTTGGGATACTAAATGCACCTTTTCAAATTTCCATATGAAAAAAGATGTGTGAATGTTTGTGTGTATCCATACGATCTTAGAATGAATACTGTAATTTGATAAATATAAAGTCTAAAAAGAAATGAATTACTACAGTTTTGTGTGAGTGTATTTTTCTCTTAGGCACATAAATGCTCTGTGTTTCCGAGTCCAAAAACTGACTCATTTCCACCACAAATATACCTGTACTTGTGAGAGCAAGTGCTTTTACTTTGTTATGAAAATATCACTTCAATACGGACAAGTCACATCAACATGTATGATTGTGTTAAGGGGAAAAGTTATCTTTTTTCCCAGCTTAAGAGATGATCTATTTCAATGCTCTGCTTTCTCATACAGACATGCATGTCTCATTAAAAAAAAAAAAAAATCACAAATCTAGTTTCTCAAAAAATTTAAGAGATGTCAATTCTTCAGCTTTCCACTGTTGCCCCAATCCTCCATCTTAGGATGCTTACCAAAATATGGTGTAAATTAGGATAATGTGAAAATCAGAAAGGTTTTTAATTACTTCTATCTCATAACTTCAATTGATTATTTATCCTATAAGGAATAACTTTTTTCTGATTATGACAGTTACAGAGTGAAATATATCTACATAAATAAAGTCTATTAAAATAATTCACTGAATTTTAACAGTGGTTCTTCAGGGCATAGAAGTGGGTAAAAGTAATGAAAGACCTTTCTTTCTATGTGTAAGGTTTTTTTTTTTTTAATTTGTTTTAATTAGTTATACATGACAGTATAACACATTTATGCACTTTGATATATCATACACAGATGGGATATAATGTCTCATTTTTCTGAGTGTACATGTTGTAGAATCATATTGGTCATGCAGTCACATACAGTAATAATGCCTGTTTCATTCTACTATTTTTCCTATCCCCACATCCTTTCTCCTCCCTTCCCTTCACTTCTCCCTACCTAATTTAAGGTAACTCTATTCTTCTCTAGTGCCCCCCAACTTTATTGTGAATTAGCACCCACATATTAGAGAAAACATTCAGCCTTTGGTTTTTTGGGATTGGCTTATTTCGCTTAGCACAAAATTCTCCAACTCCATCCAATTACTGGCAAATGCCATATTTTATTCTTCCTTAAAGCTAAGTAATATTCTATTGACTATATATTCCACATGTCTTTATACATTCATCTATTAAAGGACACCTACGTTGGTTCCATAGTTTAGCTATTGTGAATTGAGCGGCTATAAACACTGATGTGGTTGCATTACTGTAGTATGCTGATTTTAAGTCCTTTGGGTATAAACCAAGGAGTGGGATAGCTAGGTCAAATGGTGGTTCCATTCCAAGTTTTCTGAGGAATCTCAATACTACTTTCCATAGTGGTTGCACCAATTTGCAGTCCCACCAGCATTTTTGCCAACATTTATTGTTGCATGTATTCTTGATGATTGCAATTCTGACCAAAGTGAGATGAAATCTTAGAGTAGTTCTGATTTGCATTTCTCTAATTACTAGAGATGTTGAACACTTTTTCATATATTTGTTGATCAATTGTATTTCTTCTTCTGTGAAGTGTCAGTTCAGTTCCTTAGTCCACTTATTGATTGGGTTATTTGATTTTTTGGTGTTGATTTTTTTGAGTTCTTTAGATAGCCCAGAGATTAATGCTTTATTGGAGGTGCATGTAGTAAAGATTTTCTCCCAATCTGTGGGCTCTCTCCTCAAGTTATTGATTGTTTCCTTTGCTAAGAAGAAGCTTTTTAATTTGAATCCGATTTATTGATTCTTGATTTTAATTCTTGTGATTTAGGGGTCTTGTTAAGGAAGTCAGATCCTAGGAAGTGTGCCTTTTAACCTTTTTCTTCTTTATATTTTTTCAGTTATACATGTTCATTGTAGAAAATCCAGAAAAATCACCCATTAGAATGCCTGCCTCGAATGCACAAGACCCTGGGTTCAATCCCCAGCCCCTCAAAAAAAAGCAAACACTTCCCACACCTCAGAAGAAACCAGCTGACCTCATGCAGTCCTTCCACGCAGGGATGTTTCCATATTACACACGTTCCATCCTGCTTTTATATGTCATGCTGTGTCATCAGCATTTCCCACATCTCCAGGCAGTCTTCAAACACAATTTATTTGTTGTGTTGAAGGCTATGTTACTTCAATCAGGGGCTACACCACAATCTGTTTAATCACACTCTGACTGCTGGCCCCTTTCCCTTTCTCCTTTTCCTTCCTTCCCTCCAGTCCTTTCTTCCTTTTACTTTAAAAGAACCCTATAACCAACAACGTGCAGGTCAATCTCTGACCATATCTCTGATTGCTTCCTTAGAACAGATTCCTGAAAATGGAATTACTAGGTCAAAGGGAACACAGGTGATGTACATTCCATTCTAAGACAAAAACGTGTTGGTGCCCCCAGGGTTCTTCATACACCTAGAGACTGAAGGTTCTGGCAACAGATGTAGCCACTTGCACCCAAGAATAGCATTCCAGGCTTTCCTTCTATGGGAAGGTTCCCTTCAACGAAATGTCCAACATGTAGAGAAAACTACAAGGTTATGGAGGAAGAGAAACCCAGTGTAGCAAGTCAGGCCAGGAAGGGCAGCCCTTGCAACAAGGAGAAGACTGCGTCCTGCCAAATTCTGATGGTGGCATCCTTTCTCCTCTTGTTCCAACACTGTTCAAGCTTTAGCCTTTCCAATGGTCTAGTGTCCAAGTCTTTAATCACTTCCAAGGTGTTGTTGTCTGGAAGCCTTTTAGATTTGTTTCTCATATCTGATCTTGGAAAACCTGTGCTTCTCTAAGCAAGACCCTCAAGCAACCTGCAGCAAAGACTCCATGCACTGGACGAGTGGGGCTGCCCAGGCATCCGAGAGGGCCCCCTTCTCGGGGTATCTGTAAACCTCTGCTTTATCAGCACAGCCTTCGCCAGTGGAGACAAAAGGACATTTTCTATCAAATAGAAGATTGAAGAACGGGAAAGTAAAACGGTGTCAGAATTAGACAGCTGGACATGTGCTAGAAAACTGGAGCACTGGCAGCTCCTTTGTTTTCATGAACTCTTTGTGAGGCAATGGCAAGGGGGATGTCCTCTGCTCCCTACTCAGTGAGGGTCAGCACAGAGAGGACCTTGGCCTGCTCAGGTCACCTAGTGAGGTGTGACAATGTAGGACCCAGGGGCCGAGTGCCTTGTTGTCAAGGGATGCCAACGTTCTATTTCACTTCAGCCTTGCTGAGTTCGTGCTCAGGCCAGGAGCTCAGAGAGGGAGGGGCCAAAGCACTGCCTGACCCCAGCATCCTTACCTGTGCAAAGAGTACTACGAGGCTGCTGTGGTCAGGGAACTCAAGGTGCTTGGAGTAGAACTGATGGAGAGCAGCAATGTCACTCTGAATCAAATCCTTCTTCTCATTGTCTAGCTTATCCAGATCTGTGGGTAAGAAGCCCATTACTAACCCTGGAGGAAACACTATTGCTAGTTTCCTTACTCTAAACACCATGAAAAAGAAAGGGTAAAATCCAAAATGTCAACATTTTTCCCTATCATTCGATCTAATGACAAAACCTAAGGAAAGAACAGCATGTCATTTCTTCCTTCTCTTGCTCTAACAATTGGAAGTCACTCAGGATGTGAAATTTCAACTGACCATTAGCAGTGGGGTCAGGACTAAGGGGTAAAAACTGATAACCAACCTAGTGTGGTCAAGGACCCCCAAGTAGCCTTGGAACCTGGGCAGGGACAAGCAACTGGATCGCCCTGATTTAATGCCTTTCAGTAAGAACACTGGTTTACAGATTGCAATTCAGCAAAGACCCAAAAATACTTTGCATGCTGGGAGAGCCAGCAGGACATGGCTTGGGATGAAATAATTCATCTGATGACTTCTTATCTCCCTTTAATTATTTCCTAATAAACCTGTCAACTCAGAGAAAAAAGGTTAAAAGCACTTTTCAAAATAGCACACAAGTCAAAATAATTTAAATATCACTATTAATATTATATAAATATATAAATAATTTAAAAATCACTATCCCTACTAAGAGATGAAGCTAGCCTCTTTCTTGCTTCAATCCCATCTAATCTACATTAAATTCGTGGCTAAAATAACTGCCTAGCCGGTCACAGAAAGACTTACGTGATTCAAACTCCTTCACAGCTAACAGTTTCTCTGAAGGTGTTCTCTCTGGGTGGATTTTCTAGTAATTGGGGAAGAAATCACAGACATAGATGTTAACAACCAGTGTAAAAAAGTAGTGCTTTCACTTTTACACCAACATAAAGAAAAACAATAGTTTTCAAGGAAGTAAAGAAAGCTACCCAAGGAGCCACCATTTGGTCTCTGAGTGCTTTGCCCAACATCCAAATCCAAAGGGCTCTTTTAAAAAGCTTTCTGAAGTGTCTGCTGCGTTTCCAACACCCTGAGGATACTACGCACATAGTAGGCTCAGAAATGCTTGTTATGGGAAAGAACAGGGCCAGAAAACAACTTTTTAGGGCCCTTACTTAAAAGGGCTGAGTCTACAGGCAAACCATCCTATTTATTATTTCTCCTTCTAAAAAGGAACAAAATCAAACCCCCCATCCATTTTACACTTTCTTTAAGCATAGGCTAAAATGATCTCGAATTCTGTGTTTCAAAAAGAACACTTTTGGTTGTATCTGTGAGCCCAGATTCACTTTAAACGTGTTGCTGTCTTTGTTCTAGACACCCCAAGAGGAGCTAACAATAGTAAACCCGCTAGGCTTTGAGAACATGAATAAACTTGATGTTGACAAGAGTTCAAACGCAGAGCTCTGGAGCTGGCCCCAGGCCTCCTCTTTGTAATCTGGCTATTCAGTTTGGGGATACAGGTGGTCTAGCAGGGCGCTCTCACCTCCCTAGTTAACATGTTAAGCTTCCCCTTGGTAGTTTGGTAGCCTGTCTCCCCTAATCCTTTGCAAGCTACTAGAATACAAATGGCCTGGTTTTTTAATCATCAAGGCCTATAGAGATGAAAAGACGGACAGGTAACTTTTCATTTAATAGACTATTAGTGGTAGTAGTAATTATAACAAAAGTTGAATGAAACTAGTGTAAACTCATCATAGCATTCAGACTCCCCTCCTGGTGTCAAAACATTTCAATAGTTCTTTTTTGGGAGTCAAAATCTTCCATTCACAGGATGCACTTTTGTAAGACTAATAAGTCATCTTGCCTGGGAAACCTTTCATTCAGGAAAGCAGACCAGCTTCTTCTGAATTCTTAACATGACACTATAAATAACACCAGTAAGTCAGAAGACCAGTCTCCTAAGCCTCTGAAGATACACACAATTCGATACCATCTGATGGCTTATTTGCCCTGAACCTCAGCCTGCCAGAACATTTCCCTGAACCCATTTTATCCACCATCTACTCTGCATAAATTTAAAGGCAATTGTTCTTAAGGACCCAAAAGTTAGCCCCCTCCAGGGAAAACAATTCTGATTTTCTGGTCTCAGTCCATGGCATCCCTTGAATGTTTCTGGTTACTCTGATCAGCAATGTGGCCTTTTGGTAACATGACCCAAGGTGAACATAGTGTTCTGTTTATACACCCCAGGATGCTAGCCTGGGTACAGATGTATGTCTGCACTCACACTTGGTTTAGACTAAAAAATATAGAGAAATTTTAAGCGGGGATAGGTGCTAGAAGGTATATGGAAGAAAGAGGTGGATAAAATTTTTGGCCTTCAAAGATTAACAACACTGAGGCCTTGCTACCAACTTCTCCATCAACACAGAGAAAAGACTTCCACGGATTCATGCCTCCTGAACTTCATACCACCTACTGCATTGGCCACAGGGACGAGCCAGTCCTATGGTGCTTCCCCATTCTCAGTTTGGGCCACTGAAGATAATGTGTTCAGTGATCCTAAAGGTGGGAAAGACCAACCAAACAGGGGGGAAACAGTCTCGTATCATCTTTGGAGAACGCCATCTCTTTCTTCTTCCTTCCCCTCTTCCTTCCCCAACTTGCCTCAGTTTCTACTTTGCCACTCTTTCTCTTCTCTGCACGTGCCATCATCCTGGTGGCATGCTCTGCATCCCTGCCTATGTGCAGGCAAGAAAATAAGGAGACAGCAAAGAGCAGAAAGGAAAAGGGGACAGCCGTGCATTCCACTCAGAAAGGAAAGAGGGAAAATCTCAAAGTTTCTCAGACTGGTCTGGTTCCTGAGGAAGCTCTAGTAATTATTTGCAGTCAGGTTTTTCTATGTAAACTGGTTTCAAAGAAAACCCAGAATTTAATAGGCGTGGCTACACTTCTGGTCTGGGTTAAGGAACACCCTAACTGCCCAGGGCAGACAGTGAACCAAGCTCGAGCCTGCAGTGTTCCTCCCACACTTCCACACGGACATGAACGGCATCCACAGATGTTCAACAGGATATCATCACCATCGGTCAGTGTCTCATTTTCTGACCTCTGAGGAAAAATAAACAAATGCACTTGAACAGTGTCCTAATTTCCTCACCTGTTTGGCCAGAATCCTCGCTGTTAGCCTCACAGTCTCTGAAGGACTCCAGTTTTCCCCAAAAACAACCATGGGAGAACACTCCAGCTTGTGCATGGGCCAATCTTCTTTCTGGGAAGATTTTTAAAACATTATTAAAACACGCACACGCAGTAGAATCAAGTGTGAGAAGAGAGGATGCAGTAAGTGCCCCTTGCTAAGGTCAAGTGCAATATGTTTCCTTCTGGACAACATGAGGATGGCCACAAATGCCAAAGATTGACAATATCTTTTAAGATAGCTATGACTGTAACTTGGACACAGGCCTGGCCAAGGTTGCTGGGATAAGACGACTTGCTTTGCGCTTTTATACTGAGCATCTCATGCCGTTTCGCAGACCTTCATAATTCCAAACTACACAGACCCTTCCCATGGAGCACGCCGATTTCTCAGATTTACTTGATTTTTTTCAAAAAGAACCATATTCCTTTCTGTCACATCTTGAAGCTTTTGTGCCCAGATAGAGTGGTAAAGGGTCAGCTCTCCCTCCTGGAAGGATGGAGACGCTGTCCACTGTGATGGGGAAGGTGGAGGGAGAGGAAGCACACAACGGCATTTTGAAGGCCAGAAGAAGAAATGTACTTGGAGGACAAGGGAGTAAATGATGGCACGGGAGCTGCTGATGACTGAAAACTGATCAGGCATCATGGAGGGCATGGCAGACAGAGGTTCAGGGTAGGTAAGCCATCAGATGGTATCGAATTGTTTGTATCTTCAGAGGCTTCACACACACATACACACACAAACTCAGCTTTGGAAGAGTGATGAGCTGCTGGGAGTGGATTCAGGAGAGGATGGAAGGATACGTGGAAAGTGGGAGAAATGGGGTAAAGGCTTACAGGGATAAAGGGCTAAGGGAAAATTTCTTTCGGGAAGGCAAATGTCAGAGTTTCTGTATGGGAGCCTGCAGAACTCTCTTGCACAGGGAATTAAGTACCTGTCCTGTTCTGCTCTCTCAGCCTTCCTGGGCTCAGAAAATGGCAAGTGCTTTCTTTCAGATGCCAGCATCAAAACCTGAAGCCATCCCCGCCACAATGTTTTCACCACGCCCCACACTGAACTCTGGCAATCCTGTCTCTGCCCTTAGAAACTATCTAGACTCTGATCCCTTCTGGCCACATGCCTCTCAACCCGGGAGCAGCCCCGATATCTCTCACCAGGGACATGCCATTGCCTTCTATCTGGATGCCCATTTCTGCCCTTGGCCCTCACAGACTGTGCTCAAGAGAGCAGCCAGGAGATCTTGTAAAACAAACTCAGGTCATACCAGTCCTCAGCACAGAACCTTCTAGTGGCTTCTCATCTCAGACACAAGCAAAGTACTAGAGATGAACTGCAGGGCCACAGGGGACAGGAGCACCTGATACTCCACCACCACCTCCTGCCACGCTCTCCTCACCTTGCACTACTTCCTGTCTAGCACTGGCTTCTCCTAGCTCCCCACGTGGCTCTCTCCTTCCTCCCTTCCACATCTTGCTCAGGTCACCTTCTCAAGACAGCTGCTTTGACCACTCTGTCCAAAAAAGCCCTTTCTCCATCACTTCCTTTCCTTGTTTTCTGCTGCTTCTTACCACCTAATATATTATATTTAATATATTAGGCACTCAACAGAGTCGTTGAATAAAGATGTCCCCTGTCTCCTTCCCTCTACCCCAATCCTGAAAAGGGATGACACAATATCACTAATGATGTAGTGCCGTACCTGGCACAACCCCATGGCCCAAGTTCTGTGCCAAGATGTTCTGCAGAGTTAAATAACACCATGCCAAATATAACTGGGAGCAGGGAGAGAAAGAAATGACAAGATATGCACAAGGGAGCAGAGGATCTGTTTTTAGCCAAAGTCTAAAACAAGCGCACAGTGATGAAGTGAAGAAGTGGGGACAGGTGGGTCCAGCTCCCAACAGTCTAATCAGCTCCCTCCCCAGCAGCAAAGCAGACAGGAAAGGACAAAAGAGGTATTTGGACACCTGAACAAAATGAAGATCACCAACAGGGACAGAGAATAATTAACAAGTGCCCACTATGACCCCAGGAACTCTAAGGAAAGTTTAACTTAAGATTTCTGTCTCTGATGAAACTTTAAGCTATTGGTTTTCTGAATTCTGGGTTGTGCTTTGGTTGTTTATAAACAATGATGAACTCCTGGGAGAAAGAAGTATTAACATTTATATAATTTATCATGTATAAATAATTAAGATTAATGTCTACATAAATAATAAGTAATATTGATGTTTATGAAGTAAATGTCCTCAAGGGAAAGAATTTAACCATCACAAAGGTTCTGGGAGGAAAGGAGAGTCCTGGGAAGCAGGAGGGACACTGGCCTGGAATGTGGAAACCTGCATTCTTCTTCTACTCTGCAGTATGCGACGCTGCAGACCTCTTAATCCCTTTGCGCCTGTCTCCTTGCCTGCAAATAACATGATCCCCAAGTTACTTAACAGGTCCAGAATCCTAAGTCTATGATTTTACACCTTCCAACAGTGATAATTAGATATAAAGCTTGAAGACTACCAACAAAGGCAGGACCTTTCGAATTGGGATAATCAGGCATTCACGCAATCACTAAGGGGTCCTCTGAGGATCCCATCAACTAATCCAGGAGAAGCACAGGGCCCCCTGACACACAGCACACTCTTAACAAAGGCTGATAACTGCTCATTTATTGGGTCATTTAGTCATTCAACATGTCTGCCACTGACCCTAGAGGCAGGCCTGGGAAGTCTTTTTTGACTTCAAGCAGTTTATGACCATGTCACAACACAAGGTAAAAAAAGAGCACCTATAACTCGATGCAGTCCCACATATGGCAGTTAAATCAGATAGCTGGACAAACTTCAGGACATGCAAAATCACACAAGTTTCACCAAGGGAGATTTACCATAATAATAATGTCTCACTTTCTTTTTTGAAGGTGATGAGAAATATGGATTGAGGAAAGAATGATAAGATATGTCACAAGGGCAATACTCAGCTCTAATTCGAAAGAAAGAAAGAATCCCTGAATGCTGGGGACTAAGCCCAGGGCCTGATGCATGCTAGCAGGTATTCAACCACTGCGTCACACCCTCAGTCCCTATTTTGAGTGTATTCTGAAACGCTCTTTTATCACAGAATCCACATATCTTAGAAAATGTGACAGAAGCAACCTGCCCTAATTTTGCTCATAAGAAACCATAAGCAACCACATTAGGCAAAACAGGAAAAAAAAAAAAAAAAAAGGCTAACCAGATGAATACAAATGAATTATATTCTTTAACAGTTTGTTTTTAATATTGGCAGTTTTGTTGTATACATTGATTTTGCTACTCTTTTTTAAAACATTTTTTCAGTTTTTCTAAAATTTTATATTTTTTTCCAAAATTCAAGCTATTTTTTCTGCCCTGATGACAATCTTTGAAAAACTGTGTATAAACTAGGATCCATTTTTTAAAAAACTAATATACATGCACAAAAAGGATCCAGAAAGACATGTAACAAAGGATATGTCACTAGTGGTTTTTCTCTCAAGGAATAAGATACTTGTTCTATTCTTCTTTCAGATTGTACTTTTCTGATTTTTCTATAATGAGCACAGATTTGGTGATATAATAAACTTACAAAACCAAATTGAGACAAGACACTTTTTTGTAATGATTGTTCTTTCTAAACTTCTAACTCATTTGCAGCCAAGATGGTGAGTGCTATGCATAACTTTCATTTCTCTGCATGGACAAAAAATGTTTTAATATGCATAAAGAGTTACAAAATTGTTTCATGGTACACAAGCATTTCCAGCACTAGAAGAAAAGAAAGAGTACTGCAGGATCCACTTTTCTGCTGAGCAAATGACACTGCCTTCCTGGATAAGGCAACCCAATTGTCATTGTGAAACCCCTTTTCAAACTCTAACATTCAGTGTTTTTATTGTTCTAATGAAATTTTCAAAGCAATCCATCCTGTACATGTGCATATGTGATTTCTTAAAATGTGGACTACCAAGAAAATGGCACAGGAATTATGCTTTCCACTACCATTATCTTCAGGAGAAATAGTGGGAAAAGGGGTCAGGTGGATAACTGGCCATCTTGCAGGGAAATGACCACTGCTGCAGAGCCGTCACTCGGGCCTGAACTTTGCTTTGTACTCCCAGAGTGATGGGACCTCCTCAGTCATTCACATACATTTCTTCCTACTGGTGATGTTATACATTAGAAAAAAAGAATGGGCCAAGTTTAGGATGCTACCCTATGGCTGTGTTAAGAGCTCAACCAGCACCAAAAACAGGACTTTGTCCCATTCGCTAACAATACATGACGATAACAGGGGCCAACAAGCATGGATCAGACATTTCCTACACTTCCATAAATTTCTAATCAAAATTTCCTACATCTTTCTTCCCTTTTTTTTGACCCTATCCCTATAAGGACATGCCCCTTCTACTTTCAAAAGCACACTCATAGCCCTATCACTTCCATTAACAAAACACAAGAAAGTTCCTTTATATTAAGGTAAAGAAATATTCTTCAGAAGACAGGCATGGTGGCTCATGCCTATAATCCCAGTGATGCAGGAGACTGAGACAGGAGGATAATAAGTTTGAGGCCAGCCTCAGCAACTCAGCAAGACTCTGTCTCAAAATAAAAAATAAAAAGGACTGGGAATATAGCTCAGTGGTAAAGTGCCACTGGATTCAATCACTAGTATCAAAAATGGGAAGAAAAAAAAAAGAAAGAAAGAAATATTTTCCAGATTGCTCTATTGCACAATGATTACCTTATATAAAAATTTCCTAAAACCATTTTCTTGAATGTGTCATGGTACAACTCAATGAACAAGTCTGAGTGAACAGTATAACGTAGCTTTCCAGATATATTTATAAAAATATAAATATAGTTCATTAAAACACACAGGTTGTAAAATAACAGCCTACCTAAAAAGCAATTTCTGTGTCTTCTATATTTCCTCCTGTTACGTTTCTACGCATCACCCACTGAACCTTCCCTCTGGCACCACTGGATGGGGTCAAGTGGCTCAGAGGGAAGTAAACCACCATCCAACGAGGCAGACCCAAGTACAGCAAATAATCCAAAGTCCTAAGTGCTGTGGACAGAAAGGAGGCCCGGGAGAACGTACCCAGTACAGGGGTCCCTAAAGATGCTTTGTTCTGAGGAAAAGGAAACCGATGGTGGCTTGGCATTCTTGGAAAGGTTCACCGAGACAGCAGCAATGGACAGGCTATTCCCTTTCACACCCACTTCTCTTTCTTTGATGTGTCCTCTGACAGGGCCTGCTCTCCAAGTGGTCCCCAGTACCCTAGTACTCCATGCACATGCCCGTGAAGTGGGGAGAGCCATCCCCTAGTGGTGTGTGAGGTCCTGTTGACCTTGGATGGGTCATCCAACCACCCTCGGGAGTGTTCTCATATAATGTTGGGTTGAACAGCGTGACCTCCATTAGCCCCACATCTGCTATGTGGTACCGGCTGCCTGCAGACTCCAAGGGGCAGGGTTGCCTTGGAAGAAGGCCCCTTGTGCAGCAGCAGTGCTGTGCTCTCTCAAGCAGAGAACCCCTCACATGACCCTCACAGCTGCTCTGGTCTAGGGCCATGCTTTTTATCCTTCAGCAGCGCCTCCACTTTGATCCCATCCAAATTTCCCTTAAGTTGAACCCTGAATATATTTCCATCAATGCAAATGCCCCGGATTCCTAATGACTTCCTGAATGAAGCCCTGGCACCTCCCTCCATTTCTAGGCACTTCCTCTTACTCAGTCTTTATGCGCATTCTACTTCATTATAATTCACTGCCCCGGGCTTACTTAACTCTTCAGTGCTAAAGACTGAAAACCCTAATGGCCATTAGCCTCTTCCTTCAGCAGTGGGTGATAGATGAAATAAAAATGAAACAAGTCAAATCCAGGCTTCCACTTCTGGAAATGAGTGTAAGAGCTATGTCACTGCTTGCCACTCAAGAGGGTACTCTGGTCACTAGACACTAAACCGAAGCACAGAAAAACAGAATTGCAAAAGCACTGTCTAGGGTTCAAGGTGTTTTTGCCCAGAAACTAAGGATACTATCTCAGCCTGCTGCCTTTGAACATTAAAATCCTGAAACTCTCCTGTCCATCCTTGGGTTCCCAGCTACTTGAGTACTTGTCTCATTATGATGTGACCACTGCAATTCTTGTTTAAGACCACTGCAGGTCTTGTTTAACTCCAGGGAGAATGCACCAACTGTCAAGGGCTCACTATAACAGCATTCTGGCACATATAGGTTGGAGTGTTTGGTTACTGAGCCTCCCCCAAGGGATGGACCCCCATTGCAAGCCCACAGATGAGGCTTCTGAGCCTGCAAATCTGGTAGATTAAGTCCTAGAGGATCATGAGGGGCACTTTGAAATCCCAACTTGGAATATGACATTTCATCAAAATACTGCCACCTAGAGAGGCCTAACAGAATACAGCTTAAGAGCATGCCCGGGAGACCCACAGCTATGGCTACATGTCACACATTCTGTGGTTCTGTGTTAATGCTCTGTTCTCAGTTACTCAGAGAAGTGAAGCCTCATTTTATAATAATCATTATGCACCTAATGTACATAGTTAGTACCTTCAAGTTCTTAGAGGCAGCCATTCTCACAGGTTAAAAAAATAAGCCCCCCCCTTAAATAAAAAAGTATGCTGTTTATCCTTTGCATAAAGCTAACCCTCAGTCCAGACTGAATTATACAAATTCAACTTTATATCATTATTTATAATAACCCCTTACATCTGTTCAGAGTATCACAATTTATATGGAATCCTCATATCTGTCACATCACTTGATTCCTACAGGTCAACAAGATGGGCACCATTTATATGTAAAAACAGTCACACGATGAATTTTCCAGGGCCTGCTGGTCTCTACAATACCGAGGCAGTGCCAGCATAAAGCATCCTATCCACAGCCAGTAGAGCAAAGTATGATTTCTTCTCTTCACTAGAAGGAACTTCCCGAAACTTAACTATGAGCCTCATTTCTATCTTCACTGTCATACAGGATGGCTGTTTCAGGAGGCCTGTTGTGGCTGACACAGGCAAAGGGACTCTGCCCCAGTCTTTAAAGCCAAGGGACTTTGCATTTCCCAAGCCTGTATGTGCTTCACTCTGGCAAGGGGCCACTGTCATTGGAGCTCTGCTGTTAGATGAGCCACCAGGGCTTAGCAATCTCTCCCTCTGCTAAGTAATGTTCTCTGAGGCCTTTCAGAGGCCAAAAAGAATAGGGAGGTGAAAAGAAAAAATTAAACTAGTGGGTAATCAGGGTAGAGGAGAAGGAGGGACTGGGGAGGTATACAGTGGATAACTCTGGGTACTGGAAGAACAAAAAAGAGGTATAGATAGCAGAAATCTTCCCTGTTACTTAGAGCCACTCTTCAATAGCACTGGCCTTTTCCAAGGTGGAGTAAAAGGTTCCCTTTTTTAAAAAGTTCAGGAGGATCAGATAAGAAATCCCCAATGCATACTAGCATATGTAAGACTAAAAAAAGGTTCTGAAGTAATTAAAAGGTTTTAAAGTAATTCTTTCCTTGTGTCCTTCCCATTTTTCCAAGTCCCCCAAAACTTCTTAGCCCTTCAAAAAGCCTGCCAAGGCTTCCTCCAATATCCTCATGTACCTTCCCAATCTGTCACAGGGGGCTTATGTGTCTGACCCAGCTTCCAGAACTCAAGGCCCCCTGGCTGCTTCCCAGCCACTGGCTTGGTACAAGTGCATGTCAGTCTTTGCCTAATCAAAGGCTGTGCCTGGCCTACAATAGTTGAGGGTAAGGGAGGCTGCTGTGGGGAGTTCTGATTCAGATTTGTTGGCTTTCCTTTTGGTATTGATGATTGAACCCAAGGGTGCTGTATCCCCAGCCCTTTTTCTTTTTTGATACAGGGTCTCCCTAAATAGCTCAGATTGGCCTCAAACTTGTGACTGCTGCCTCAGCCTCCAAGGTGGCTGGGATTATAGACATGCACCACCATGCCCAACTTGCTATAGGGATTTCTAAAATTATAGACCCATGGCAACAAAATGTAACTTTAAAAGAAATATTTTTATTAGTTGTTGATGGATCTTTATTTTATTTATATGCAGTGCTGAGAATTGAACCCAGTGCTTCACACATTCTAGGCAAGCGCCTTACCACTGAACCACAACCCCAGCCCCAAATGTAACTTTTAAAGACAGCATTTTAACATTTTCCATTTGTCATCTCTGTATTTTCCACCAGTTGCTGGCATCCTTGGGGGCAAAACATAGACCTTGGTTTCATACTTATTTATACCTAATACGGTTTTTTCCTTGTGTCCTTCCCATTTTTCCTGCACCTCATTTTTAGTCTTGCATGCTTGTCACTGGCTGCCTGTTAGTCCAGGGGCAGCACACACACAATGTGTCCTCTGGCTGCTGCATAATGCCATGACAATGAAGAGGACACACTGGGGACCTGATCTTCAGAGGAAAGAAGGCCCTCCTTGCCAGCTGGCCCAGCACCTACCTGACACTCCACATTGCAGTAAAATGCCTGCTTGCATCTTCCACATTTCGACAATCCTTCTTTCCTTAAAAACAGAAAGGGTACTGTAGTGGCAAGAGACACAGAGACAAGAAGCAGCACATTTGATCATGCAATAACAGGGCCATCTGGTCACAATGCAGAGCCAAGATTCACCTTACCTGACTCTCCCCTGGTAAATGGCATTTTCCCAAAGGAGACTGTGACCAGATTCAGCCCCCCTTCAGGAGGCAGTTGGTCAAAGAATACATGCACATCACCGAGCCCTGTCAGCATGAAGGGCACCATCCAAAGAGATGAAGAACCATGCTCTGACTCAGCAACCCTGACCTGGAACCCAGGGACACAACACCACCTATTCTGTTACTCAGCTTTAGGGGAAAGTCAAATTATCTTATGTTCTAATTGCCTCATCTACTGAGGAGGCACAGAAATAAACAAATCTATTGCAGACTTGACCTCATGGAGTGTTGTGGTGCATCTACACTAAACATCATGTGAGGAACAACACTCTATCTTGAGAGAGTGGACAATATAGAAGTAGAATTCAGTGTGCCCTGTGATCCACCAGCTGTCAGGAAAGCTAAGTTTAAAAATAACACAACTTAGCAAGCAGGAGATACATTCTTGAATACAATATGACTGGATCTGTTTGGTTTACACACCCACCTTACCGGTGTTCAACTTAATGATTCTGCTTCCTCTTCATAACTAGGTCAATTCAGCCTCTTTCTTGCTATAGTATTTTCCTGCTTTCCCCTAAAGGACAAGAGTGGTGTGGCTTCCCAAATGTTAGACAGTAGTATGTGTGTTGCATGAGATAAGCCAAAGTTCTTTCAAAAACTGTGACAGCACTAAATTAAACCACATGCTAAAAAAACAAAAAAAACAAAACAAAAAAAACAACTTCTTTGTAAAGGGGGGAATAGCCACATAAGTCAGAGCTTCATCTGAAAAACCTGCTAATTCTCACTGCAGAGAGGCTGACACCATCAGGGCTATTCTTGCTGCTGCAAGGGGTGCTACAACCCTGTACCTCCTCTGCAGCCCAGCAGAGCTGACACCAGGAGAGGGTGCATGCGGGGGACTGACATTTTATAATACAGATGTACACATTCCACGCTGCAAGTCCTCCGCTGCTTCTTGTCAGCCAGCGGTAGTCACCACACTCCTCCCACGAATTGAGAAAGTGATCCAAAATTGCTACTGTTGGAACTAAACAGACTGCCTTGCAGCTTCCATGACAGCACTTGGATTCCAAGAAGCAGACTGAAGAATGTGTGGGAGAAAAACACATCTTAGGGATGAGGCATAAATAAATATTCCAAGTTTATACATCTCAATAGTTCAAAAAGGAGCCCACTAATTTAGGTGAGTGCATTCTCTGGCCCTAAAATACTCAAGGGTACACTGAAGGGATTCAAACTCTGACTCTTGTATCTTTTAATATAAAGGAAATGAGATGCATGGTAGCTGCCTGCTTGCAAGGCAAAAAAGATGAGAAGGTACTCTCAGAAACAACTGGGAAGCGACACTTCAGCATGACACTTCAGCATGAGAACGTGCCAGGTGCTGTGGACTAGGAAGAGGTGCCAAGGGGCTGAAAAGAAAAGATGAGCCAGGCCAGGAAGCTTTCAAAATTCTTTCCAAAAAGAGTTAAGTCAGGAAATAGACAATAGATGGGGAAATGACGCCCCCAAAAAATGTCAATCAGAAGAAGTCTTTTATAAATTTTGTTTTTATTTTTGTAGGAAGACAGGTCAGAAAACTTTTGAGAATTTGGTTGAAGCTATTAAATCCCTCCAACAACTCACCTTCTCCTTCACCCCCCCCCCCAAAAAAAAACCCAGAAAATTTTGTAAAATTTCATGGACTCATGAGCCACATAAAGCCCTGCTATAGACAACCAAATAGCCTCTGAAACCAAAGTGCTGTAAAAGAATTAGGAAATTATCACATTTTAAAATATATTTACTAGCTCTGCAACATACAATAAAAGCAAGAATTATACAGTTCTTCTTGCACAGAAGCCAGTAGTAAGTCAATCGGAAACCAAAGTTTGTTTTCAGCCTCAACATAACATCCCAGGGAGAGAAAAAGCAATGGGGCTCCATGGAGCCAGGAAAGAACTCTAGTGGGATTTCATCAAAATAACCCATCTTCCAAAGGCTGGCCTCAGTGGACCAGCTACCTACCAAGTCCACAAACCACAAACAAGAAAGAGCAGGAGGAAAAGGCTATCTCTTCAGTGCTGGCAATCAGCTACATATGTGTTCTCACTGTAGATGTGAGAGTTGTGTTCTCACTGTGGATCTCAGCTTGGGGCCTGCAGACTGCTGGGGTCTCAGAGACCCTTTCAGGGAATTGGTGAAGTCAAAATACCACCATGACATTACATTCTCCTTTCCCCCACGACCTTGACATTTTGCATTACAGAAGTTTTAAGGTGTTCAGAGGCCTGGAGAATAAAATTTGGGTACCCTTAGCACAAGTGAAAGCGGTGACACAAAGACAGTTTCACTGAAGAATGTCCCTGATAGCAGTAATAAATATTACTTTTATTTATTTATTTAGGTACTAAGGATTGAACTCAGGGGCATTCGACCACTGTATACATCCCCAGCTGTATTTTGTATTTTATTTGGAGACAGGGTCTCACTGAGTTGCTTAGCACCTTGCTTTTGCTGAGACTGGATTTGAACTCTCGATCCCCTGACTCAGCCTCCCACACCCCTGGGATTACAGATGTGCACCACCATGCCTAGCTGAATATTACTTTTATTAAATCTCCACTTGAGTCTCTTTTTGATATTCCACGACAAACAGGAAGGGAAGAATGCAGGAAGGACTTCCCCTATGCCGAAAGCACGAGTGTAACTGCTGGCACTGTAAACTGGACTAGCCACTGTTTTCCTGGAATACTTCTCCTGCCCCCAGACTTAAGCATCTGGCAGATACGTTAATGAAAAGAATGAAGTGAGCCCATCATTTTCAGGAAAACACTATTTGCTGCCAATAGTAATTGTGAACTTTAAAGCAAAAATTAGAATTTTGGAAACCATGTTATCTGCCACTCCAAGCTTGACAATTTCTTAGCACTTAACACTCTCCAGGTGAAACTGGTGTTAATATTAACTACGAATATTAACTATGGACCAGGTGTAGTGGTGCATGCCTGGTAATTCCAAGAACTCAGGAAGCTGAAGCAGGAGGATAGTGAATTCAAAGCCAGCCTCAACAACTCAGTGAGACTCTAAGCAACTCAGTGAGACCCTGTCTGTAAAGAAAATATAAAAAAGGGATGGGGATGTAATTCAGTGGTTAAGCTCTCCTGGGTTCAATCTGTGGTATCAATAAACAAATAATTAACTGCTATGATTCTTTAATATGGTTTGATAAACTGATTCAACTTTTGGAAGATCTGTATCACTTGAACTCCTATTGTCCAAATAGTCAATTATGACTTTTTTTGGTTTTATTTCCCCTGCTCCCTCCCTTCCTCTCCCACCCCTCTGCCCTATCTAGAGTTCGTCTATTCCTCCTATGCTCAATTATGAAGTGGCTAAAAGGATCATTCAAAGTGCAAGGTAAATCAATAGATTTTAATATAATAGAATATACAAAGTTCACTGACATGACTTCAGATGGCACATTACAACTAACCTTCAAAATATGACTAAATGAGTTTTAATGCTGAATCAAAGAATATCCATATTAAACCAAAAAGGTTATTGAAATAGTCCTCCTGTTCCTGTACATATCTATGGAAAACTTTATTTTTACCACATACTTCAATCAAAACAATATCAGACTGAATTCAGAAAGATATCTGAAAATCCAATTGCCTTCTATAAACCCAGACATTACAGAGATGTGCAGAAATGTAAAACAACACTACTCTTCTCACTAATTATTTTATTTTGGAAAATATTTTTCATAAAAGAACCTATGGGGGTGCTGGGGTTGTGGCTCAGCGGTAGAGTGCTCGCCTGATGTGCGAGGTGCTGGGTTCAATCCTCAGCATCACATAAAAATAAATAAATAAAGGTACTGTGTCCAACTATAACTCAAAAAAAAAGAACCCATGGTAACAGTAATTCATTTTAAAATGAATACAATAATCTTTGTTTTGATTTTAAATATGATGAATATTGATATTTAACCCATATTAACAAAAGCTCTTTGGGATTCTCAATTTTTAAAAGCGTACAAGTGGGCTGGGGCTGTAGAACAGTGGCAGAGCACTTGCCTAACATGTGAGGCACTGGGTTCAATTCTTAACACAACATAAAAATAAATAAAATAAAGGCATGCTCTCCATCAGCAAATATCAAAAAATTTAAAAAAATTAAATTTAAATTTAAAAAAGCATAGAGACCCTGAGATCAGAAAGTTTGAAGACTGCGAATCCAAAGAAGTTATTATGATTCCTATTTTTGAAATGAAGATGCTAAGGACCATAAAGATGAAATAACTAACTTGGTCAGCAAGTAGGGAGCAGAAATGAATTCACACATTTTGTTTATCATATAAAAATAGTCTTCCATGAGGGCAACTGTCCAGGAGAATAGCCTACATGGCACAGAAGTAATCTGGGTAACTGGATAAACTAATAGTAATAACAAAACACAGAAGAGACATTCTTTTCTCTGTTTTGCATAATGTCCCAGTTCCAAAGGTATCCCATCAATGTCACTTCACTTCAGAGATGTAATGAGATGGGGTGGGGTACGGGGGAGGCAATACAGAATCAGTTTTAAAAATGAGATTTGGGGAGGGAGCATCCCTACAAGAAGGGTGTCTCAACCAAAGGTGATAGAAGGAATCAATTTCACTTGAAACAGACTGGAAGAAACAAAGGACTGGTACATTTTCTATATAGCAAAGGTGCCTCCCTCTTACCTACCATGGGAAACTAACATGTTCCTCAGGCAAGAACCGGGAGAGTCTAATTTGGATGTGTCCTCTGGAAACCTGGCGATACAACTCTGGGTGCCCCATGAAACTGAAAAAGCCTTGCTTGGCTCTAGGGCCAGTTTTACTACATCCATCTCCCTGGGCCAACTTCCTGCTTCTGTGTTACTTTTCTTAATACACAGCCTCCTGAGCCAGCCTTCATAGGAGAGAAATAGAAAAGTCAAGTTTTGAAAGCTACTGTTACTGATAATAAATAAGAATCTACTTTGATCTATTTTGGTTTGGGCACTCTAGATACAGTGGGGTGGGGACTGGGTAGGGATATCTGTTTGAATTATCCAGACAAGTGCTTCAATTCTTTCCATAGCTAGGGAGAGGTGTAAACTCTTTTCAAAAGTCTCATGGCTGAAACTCAAACTAAAATTTGCTGAGCTGGGATCTGCACTGTGAGGGTGTATGTTCTTGGGAGAAAAAGAGAAAGAGCAAGGCTGAGAGTGTCTGACTAGCTGACTGAGGAATTCTAGCCAGAGAGAAACTTCATCTGGGCTATCCATTGTCACAGTAGGAATATACAAGGCATTTGCAATAAACTGGGTGCCTTCAGAATACACAGTTGAGAAACTCATAGTTTCAATGTAACCTAATCTGAACTATCCAGGAGGTTTGGGGAAAGGCCTTGCCAAACAAAGAAAACAAAATTTCCCTAAAAACAAATAACTGAAACACCCTAAAAGGGATGGAACTAAAAGAAAAGCACAAGAGTGGATCACTGATGATCTCTCACACAGGTTCTAGGCTTTGGCTGCTGGGGAAGGACCCATCCATTCTGTGGCTGGTCTGTGGGGCTCAGGTGCTAGGCTTCTTAAGCTCCCAGAAGATTCTGATGTGCTCCCAGCATGCACAACCACTAACCCACTGGTAAAGCACTTGAGGGCAGTCTCATGTCCCACACACTATTTCCTGTTGAAGCACTCTGCAAGCAGACCCTCGTCAGAATGACTCTTCTTAAGAGCAAAGGCTGGGTGACTTAGGTTGTTCAGCTACCTTGACGACTATATAGGTAAGAATAAAGTGGTCACCATTGTGCCTTCTAATCATGATAGGAAGTATTTTAAGAGTCAGATGTAAGTTTCAAAAAAGAAAGCCTCAGTTTCCTTTCCCCTTCTTCCTATTCCTGCTTCACAATTTTAGGATGGATCTGATGACTTACTCTTCTGACCCCCCTATCTCAAATCCTTTTCCCTTTTTGGTGCTTGAGATGCTATGTGATCATGGGCAAGTTAATAATCCTTTTGAACCTCAGTTTCTCCAACTGTAAAATAAAGGTATAGTTTGTACCACGCAGGTTTGCTATGGAGATAAAATGAGAAAATAGAAGCAGAGTGTTTAATATACTGCTGGGACCACCGTAAATATTCAATAAATGTTGAGTATTACTGCACTTTTAATTAGTCTTCTTTGTGCTTTTGTTTTTTTAAAGTAATGTCAATTGCTGAAATACCTTTTAGTGCAATCTCACTCAGACTCAGGGCTACAGGATTTGTTTCTGAAGCCTTTGTTTTATGGGCAAATGTCTACCCTGCTGTGAATAGAAGGGATCTTTGAACTTAAGAAATGGTTTTATCCACAAAGGGGGAAAAGAAATGTTACAGAAAATGCAAGTATTTGATTATTAGAGACTGGAACAGAACTTAGAAGACACGCTCCTGTCATTTTCTACTGGAGGAGACACACACAGTGATTAATTTCCTTGCTTTAAAAAATCAGAAGCCATGAAGATCAACAAGTTAGAAACGTAATTAACAACTCCTGCTAGTTAATGCGTTGCCGCAGGTGCTGTTGGTCTAGATAAAAAGAATTTGCTTCTATAAGCTCCCTACTTTCTGCTACTGAATGCTTAGTGGGTTTCACCATGAAAGAAAATGATACTGGCATACAGGGGGCTTGCAATAACAATTACTTTTAACTAGCGGTGACAGAAGAAGTGACAAGTATGTTCTGCCGAACAGAGGCAGCCCTAGCCAAATGAAAAAGAGAAAAGGAAAAAAGCCCAGCAGCGCAATATAACTTCACCATAGGTTGAAATAAGACAATCAGAAACAAAGTTAGCCTCCCACCCAGCGAGGGTGGTCACACTAGCAAGGCATGCAGTCTTGTTGCAGAGAAATAAAAATTGGAGGAATTGTGGCAAAACCCTATTATAACCCTGGTCAGGGGACAAGGATAATACTCAGGCTACAGGTTTTTGTGTAACAGTGAAAGATGCTCCAGACATCACTTTAATCCACTATGTACAGTGAAACGGGACCCACGTGCAGCAGGGGGCTTCTTCCCAGAGCTGTGCCGAGCCTCCGCCTCTGTGCTGAGCTTTGTTCTGAGGCTTGTTAAAATTTAGAGCCCGCGTCCTCTAGGGGAGGCAGGAAATATTTAGGACAGTAAGGTAGCAACTAATAGGTTTTCCCAACTATTGGAATTAAAGCTGGGCCTGGTGGTCAGGGCAATGACTGGCCTTGTTATAAAATGATGACATTGATTTAGGATTTGTTTTAATGCAGGCTCTCGCCAAAATGAAGTTTACCTTTGTCATAGAAAGAATAATTCACAAAGCTTATGGGCACAGGACAGAAACACTCAGCCCATGAAACACTGAACATTAAATTACTCTTTTCAGCTACAGGATGACACCTATATCTAAACCTCCTCTTGTAGGCCTTATACAATCTCAGAAAGAGTTAAAGCTGGCTCGAACCTATACACTTTTAAATTCTCATGTTTGCTTCTGGAAATACTCTATGTCTTAACTTTTGTGCAAGATTGGTATGACACTTCTTTGTTACTTTCTTCTTTATTTCTCTTATACCTACTAATAGGTTAAAAGAGACAACTAATGCTTGTTTTTAACTCAGTTCTCTCATAAGGCTCTGATAATAAAAAACATCTACCATTTCTTCCAACAGTACCATAAATCACAAATGTTATAGATTTGGATCAAGTACCAAATTTTAGATCCCCATATGACTGCTGTTGCTCTAACCTGCACAATAGTCATGTGATTGAATATTAAGGAAAATGGCAAAAGCAAAGTAAGAAAATTTAACTATTTTAAAATAGTCTCAATGAAATTTCTCTCTTCAACACTAGGTCCAGAAAATGGAAATAGACCACCATAAAAATATTTTTGTAATCTAATGCTAAATGTGAGTTCCCAGGACATGGTTAGGATCTCTACAGACAAAAATATTAACTCCTTGCCCCAGAAAGACCTGTTTTGAATCTTATTCACAGGAATATGGGTCTTTTTAATTGCTTAGAAAGGAGTTTTTTAAAGAGTTGACACTCTCAATTACCTTGGTTTTATTTTCCTGAATTCCAATTTGTTTCAAATTACCCCAAATGTAAACTTCACCTTAAGAACTCAAACTTGCCAGGGACATGGCTCAGTGGTACAGCCCTCACCTAGCAAGTGAGCCTTGGTTCAATTCCCAGTACCAAGAAAAAAGAGAGAGAGAGAGAACTCCAACTTATCAGATATTATCTGAAAAGATTTAACAGACAAATTTTTCTTTCAATCTTTTTCAATTTCATTTGTATGTTGGAGTGGAAAACATTTTTTATACTATATAAAACTTTGCTAATGAGGCAGTATGGAGATAATATTAATCGACCACAGCCAAGTAATTTCTATTCAAAAAGATTATATTCCATGTACAAAGCACTGTGCTAGGCTCTAGGGAATGCCAGTTTGGCAAAACAGAAGCTATCTGGGAAACTAAGTCCTGCCTACATCAAAGTGGTAAATACAGATCATGAGGCCAAAAGACTCAACACCTGAATGGTCTAAATGACACAGAATGGAGTGCAGGAAACTCTTCCTGGGAATGGGCTGAGGACACAAAAATAAGGGCAACAACACTTCACAGAGAAGTTTGTGATCCTCATCTGAGTCCCCTCAGAACACAAGGCTTGGAATAACAGGACGGTCAATACATGTAAATAGCAAGCTACTATAAAATAAGTAAAAAGAGTAAATAAATTTTAAAAATTGTGGACCAGAGTGGTTCCTGGAACTTTTATAAGAGATGTGATTTGAACCAGGTCTTCTTGAATATGGACAGACTCAAGTAAGACCTTACCTGGGAAGAAAGCTGAGAAGGAAGGGAATAATGCAGAGAAAAGCATTCTATGTCGCAAATGGACAAGAGGAAAGATGAAGAGTGACATGGCAGCTTTCTTAGCATAGTAGGGTACTGGAAAGACCTCCCAGACTGAGTTTACAGTCTAAGTAAAAAAAAAAAAAACAGGTAGCCATAGATAATGCTGGATGGGTGGGAAGGGCACTCAGAAGGAAGGGCTTGAGTGTCCACATTTTGACTTGAAGCAAACAGAACTCAACAAAGGGTTCTTAGAGTATTAATAAGGCTGCATTTCTAAGAGTGAACAAGGTTGTATGTTTAGATAGGTGTTGAAGAAATGAGACTATTCATTTCACAAATTTATACTGGGAATACAGAGTGCCTGGCCTCTTGCTAAGTGCTGGGGTTAGGAAGATGAGCAAAAAATCATTGTTCCACTTGTAGCAAAGTGTGATAAAGGAAGTATGTAGGACATACTGTGGGAGCAAAGACCAAGGGGACTAATCTAGCTGCAGAATCAGGATACACTGCTCAGAAAGTGGACTTTGGCAAAGAGGACACGAAGATCAGGAGAGTGCATGTATGTGTGTGCATCACTGTAAGCACTGGGCAGGCGCTGGAGGAGTGAAACCCACACGGCAGAACAAGTCGGACTCAGGTGAGGCTCCCTGATGCTACCATGAAGCTCTATCAATGCCATTCTCTGAAGATTCAGAGAAAGACAAGGAGCAGGAGGATTTCGTCACCATTTCTGTAGCTGGGTGTCTTGTAAAGTCTGAGCAAGTGCTGTAATCAATTAAATATTAGGCGAAATAAGTAGATTGTTTGTAAATCCTTACTTTCCTTGTTAATTGGAATGTTTACAATATTGAAAAAAACGCTAAAGATTTTCTTAAAAAATGATGTTTAGAAATGTTTACTGATGTGCATGGGTAAGCTATATTTCACTACCTTTCAAAATATGTCTATGTAAAGCTGCTGCTGGCTTTTTGTTTTGTTTTGTTTTTTGGTACTCGGTGCTTAACCACTGAGCTACATCCCTAGCCCTTTTTACTTTAACACAGTATGTTGCTAAATTGCTGAGGCTGGCCTCGAACTTGAAATCCCCCTGCTTCAGCCTTCTGAGTTGCTGGGATATGTGCTTGGCTGCTCTTTTAACATAATGCAGGAATGTTACAACTTCATTAGACTTCAGTATTATCTGATCAAAGCTCTTTTATTTTACGTAAGTCATGAACCAGGGTGTTATGGTTAAGCGTTCTGGTTAATTCCTGACAAATGGATTATCAATTTTCAACTCATTAAAATACTCAACCCCTGAACCTTACTGCCTTCTACACAACATTTTCCAAAATATAAAGTTCAAGGCACTGGGATAAAATAAAGATGAATAAAATCTACTAGGATATAAGGGATTTTCTTTCTCCTCCCCACCCCCCATTGTTTCCTAGGGATACAGAACACTGTATGTGCTCCATAAGGATTTTTAAATAATTTTTAAAAAAGAATCCCTACCCTCAGAGAGTTTATCATTGGTTCATAACTAAATTCCTATTACTACTGAGTTTTTTTTCTAAGAACATAAACTTATTACTGTGAACAGCAATTGTCAATATACTGCACATTTGTGGAACTGACAGGTAAGAGATTTTTCAGGTAGCAAATGGGCAAGTGTTTCTTTATAAAAACTTTCCCACATTCAGAAGTACCATCAAAATATGAGCCAGCATCCACATCCTGAAGACTCTTTCCTGGTGCTCAAAGATTGAAGAAAGTCCTTCCTATCCAAAAATATTTAATTTTGTCACAAATTTTAATGTAACTCCTGACAAGTGCCAGGATATTTAAAAAAAAAAAAAAAACCACTTGGGATTTTTATTTGTCTTGGATGGAAACCTGCATCTTGTTGGGCAGCCATATTTCTTTTCATGGTTCTCCTCCAAGAGAGGTCCACGTCTGCAAGTCCCAGTGTGAAATTCAACTCTCTAGCAGGCTGTCCTTTCCTATCCTTCTCTCCTCCACACTAACTCCTATTCCCTGGGCACTTACGGGCTTCATGCATCAGTGTCTGGGCTGATACACAATACTGTCTTAGTTATTATGATAAGCATTCATTTTGGTCTCGATGGACTATTATACCTGACAAAAATAAGCACTTATGAATTCTCAGATCCACTCTTTCCTTTAAGAACCCAAACTATTTTAATGGTTGCATGCAACATTTCTACTTAGTCATCTGAAACCTTCCACTTCACTACAAAAGTCACCAGATTTTATGTTAATAAATTGGCACAAGGAGTTCCTTACTATTTTAACATTTTTTGATTGAAGATTCTCAGGGACACAGCTGGATTCTCAGCGAATGCATGCCCTAAAAAGATAAGTTGTTTCCTGAACCTTCAAGACTTTTTTGTATTATTTTCCTGCTAAATTGCATATTCCTGTCCTTCAGAGCAGTCTTGAAGAGATCTGATTTCCTTCTGTTCTATTGTGTCCCTGTGAACGCCTTTGCAATTGAAAAGGAGGCCACGGAGGGTGGCAGGAACGGAGTCAGCAGAAGTTACACAAAGTGAGCTATGTGGCTTTGTGACTGGATAGAGCGCTAATGAGGCCAAGGTCACCGGTTCAACCCTGAAAAGGCAGGTACTTCAGTCAATTCCTGCTGGAGAACTGCACCCCTAAACTACTGCAGATTTTCTAGAAATCCAAAGATGTGAGAGCTGGGGATGTGGGTGGGAAGGGCACCAGGGACTTACAGAGGCTGAGAATGCAAGTCCCTGAGAGGGGAAGACCTTAGCACACCCAGCTCCCAGCAGTCCCAGAACAGGCCACCTGCTTGGGGGAAGCTGCTGAGCAGCCAGGCTCACTAGAGGAGGGCTGATTTCTGAACTCGGTTAAGTACAATAGGGTGCCTTGTTCTAGGTCCATCTAGTCCCTGGTGATGCGCAGGAAACATACACACATATTCAAAGATAGGCTATCTGTGACACATGCAGGAAATGGAATTCTAAAAAAATCAGACAGGCCTTGCACATACCTGGTGAAAGCAAGTCTTAAACTAGGGAGTGTGATGGCCTCAACTCCACATCTGAGGTCCAAAAAGAAGGTATAGGAAAGAGGGAGAATGAATTTAGTTATTCATTACTCCAGGAATATAAAGGATGCTTATAATTATCTACTGCCTCCTTGGAAGGCAGAAATAAAGTGATCTAAATTTGTGATTATTTATTTTTATATGCTACCAGAAAAAAGAATAGGGAGATCAACCTAAACCAAAGAGGTTAAGTATAAAATACTGAAATAAACTAGAAACTTTCTTTACAAGTCTCTGTTTCAAATTCTAAAAACAAGCATCTTTATTGTTTCAATTTCTCACCAATTCAGGGTTCTCATGAAGACCAGATTCCTGCCAAGCTACGGGACAGAGCCTAGATCCTTCCAAAGAAATTAAAGACTTCTTTAGCTTTTTGGAGGGAGAGGGTGCTAGGGATCAAACCCAGGCCTCACACATGCTAGGCAAGCACTCTACAACTGAGCTATATCCCCAGGCCTTTTTATTTTAAGACAGGTCTAAATTGATGAGGTTGTCATTAAACTTGAGGTCCTCCTGCCTCAATCTCCAGATGGGTTGGTATTACATGTTTATGCCACAGCTGGCTCCCTCATTAAGGAACAACAGGCTTTCTTTCCTTTTTTTTTTTTTTTTTTAAGCATTTTTAAAGAGTGTCTGATAGGGAGTATTCCTGTCCTGCAAGAATACCATCTGGGGCCTTGTAGTAGAACTGCAGCACAAATTCCATTTCCATACCTCACCTATGTAACATGTGTACCATGTTAGATTATGAGAATGGATTGAAGAAAAGAAAAAAGTTTATTCGTAGGTGTTGCCCTGCCACACAGCACAGAAACAAACCCATTATATGTAGGTATAAAGGCACTGAAATGATGAACCGTAGTTTACTTCCAGCATAATATTTTTAAATATTTCAAGCACACAAAAAGACCAAAGTCTCATGTTCTTTTTACATATAACTATGTAATAGTTGATAAATACAAAAGAATGTATGTGGCTCTTAATGTTAAATCCAAAGCACTGTAACAAAACAATCTCTGAACCTGTATCAGCCTAAGATATAAATATGAGTGAGCTGAATCAATAGATTTTCTTAAAAACTTTTTTTTAAAGAGAGAGAGAGAGAGAAAATTTTTAAATATTTATTTTTCAGTTTTCGGTGGACACAACATCTTTATTTTATTTTATTTTATGTGGTGCTGAGGATCGAACCCAGCGCCCCGTGCATGCCAGGCAAGCGTGCTACCGCTTGAGCCACATCCCCAGCCCGAAAACTTTTTAAAACAGTGCATTAGTTTGTTGACAAACCTGTTGAGGGAGGGGCGAAACAAAAGAAAAGAGGACATAAAAATTGCATTTGCTCAAGAAGATATCAGAGATAAATTAAAGCCTCATCTCCAATGAACCACACACAGTGTGATTAAGTAGAATTAAGTGCCACGTAAACCACACAGGGGGTACAGGCCAAAGGAGCACAAGAAGGAAAATCTCACTGGGGGCAGAAGATTTGGCTCTGTCCCTGAAGATCACAGAGCCTAACTCTTAGGAGGCACTATATATATATATGTATATATATATATGATAAAAACAAAAAACCAAATATGTGAAACCCAGGGAAATCACTTAGCCTCTTCAATACTCAGCTTCTTTCTATGCAAAATGGGATAAAGCCCTGTCTACAACACTCATCCTTGGAAGGATCAAAATATGAACGTATCTGGAAACGCTTTACGAGCTGCAAAGAGCAAAGTGATTTAAAGGAATGTCATTTTATATGGGATCTTCATATTTTTTTTGATGGAAAGGATTTTGTGCAATTGCTTTCAGGAGGGAAAGGTGTTAGATGGTGGTTTTTAACTCTCCAGGGTTTGAATTTCACTTCAGGATATCCTGCTGCTAGTCTGTCTCTTTCATCTGAAATCGCTTCCAAATGTGAAGCTTGGTCACTGATTCCCTATAAACTGTAAGAGAAATTATATTCTCTGCATATGAAAAATATATGTGTTATGGCTCCTGGCACATTTGAAGTCTTAAAAGTATGGATCCCTGACATAGCTGAAAGAATCATGTTAAAAGTAAAGAGGAAAATGAAATCACAATATCTTTGCTATATGGAAAATTCTGTTCCATTTCTCTTCACAAATATTTGTTTAATCTTATGTTAAAACAGTATTAAAAGTGTCTAAGAACTCTGGAGTTAGAAGAAGGTCTTCTTCAAGAGGCTTTACCTGTACAGATGTGTCATAGCATTTCCATTAGGATTTGCAACACAATGAAATATGATCCCAAACACCCATTATTATTTCTGGGGGACTCAAAATGAAGAAATGCTGGTTTCAACTCTGGGTCAGGCTGCTATGTTGGTAGGGCTTCAACCAGCAATAATTTGCCAATACCCTTCCCATTATCTTCCACTGCCACCCTACTGCTATAAATGCCCCTGAAATTATAATTTTTACCACAGGATTCAACTAAGCCAGGAGCATTTAGCCACAAGAGCTCATCAGATAAGAACAAGCAGGAGAGCAGGGTGACTGGCAGTTTACTAGCTGCCAGTATTGTGCTGAGAACCTGACTTTTAATCTCATTTAGGCTAGCTTGATAGGGTAGGTGTTAGAATGCAGATCTTATTTTACAGACAAAGGCACCTGGGAGTTCAGAGAGGTCAAGAAATAACCTATGTAAATAAGACAACCATCGGAAGGGAGGACACTAGAATTCAGATATAGTTAATGTGGCACAAAGTCCCTATTTCGCTATCTCTATCTAAATAAATAAAAAACTGGAAATATTGAAAGTAAAAACACATTATGTTATGGTTTGGATAGGAAGTGACCCCCCAATGATTCATGTATTGAAGGTTTGTTTGGTCCCCAAGTTCAGATGGGGATTTAGGGAAATAATTGGATCATAGGGCTCTGATCTCATCAGTGGATTAATCATCGATAGCTGGATGAATTACTGGGAGGTGAAGGCTGTGGGAAGGGGACCTAGTTGCAGGGAGTGGGTCCTTGGGGTCATGCCCTTGCACCCACCCCTGGGGCTTCCTGGCTCCATAAGGTGAACAGCTTTGCCCTTCAGGTGTGAAGCTCGGCCTCAACTCAGATCCAAAGTAATGAAGCCAGCCAGCCATGTCTGAAACTGTGAGCCAAATAAATCTTTCCTCTTTTAAGTTGTTTTTCTCGGGTATTTGTCACAGGGATACAAAGCTAACTCACACATAAATTTCCTTACCTAATATACAGGCAGCTGACTTTGTAGTCTTTAATGTAACCATTTAGAGGAAATCTGTTGTCTATTTTAATCTTATTATCCATTTTATAGAACTACATCTAAAAAGAAGGAAACCTATTATTGCATGTGTCCAATTTTCCTTTCAGAAAGCATGATGATTTGAGAACATCTGAACTCATTTCTCCCCCTGGACAACTTTCAGAGAATGTTCTCTGAATAACTGGAATCACAGCAACCCTGGGGATAATGTCTCCTACCAATGCAGAGGTTCAGGTGGCCTGGACCAGGGCTACTTCAGAGAATTTCAAGACAACACCATCGGGCTGGGAGCATGGGTTAGTGATACAGCATTTGCCTCATATGCGTGAGACCCTGGGTTCGATCCTCAGCACCACATAGAATAAATAAGTGAAATAAAAGTATTGTGTCCAACTACAACTAATAAATAAATAAATAAATAAATAAATAAAAGACAACACCATCAAAATTTCATGACCCTTAATAATGAAGATAATGGCAAAGTTTACTTTGCCCGTCTGATAAAACAATCGGAAAGATAAGATGAAGGTTATTAAAGATTAAGGGAAAAGTCTTTACAGCTGCTTATAACAATGACATCCTAAAGATAGTGTTTTGCTCACCCAAGTATTTCAGTTTTTAAAAACAACCACTTTAAGAGAGTCAGACATAACAGAAATTCACTACAACTGGGTTTTAACACCTCTATTCCAAGGAGGCCCAGGAGGGCTTCCAAGTTTCACCATGCTCAGAATAAGCAAACAAAGAAAAACAAAATTCATGGTCTTAAGTGACCCATGAACCCAGAGAATAAGGATCATGAGGCAGACATCTGCCCATCTACCCTCTATGTAACTGCATATCTTTTTAAAACCTGCCACAAAAATTTAACCATGGGTGTGCATCCTGCACATGTGCACCTACACAGGCACATTTGTGAATAAAACATATCAAGGGGTCAGCTCTCCGACAGGGACAGCTCCTAGTAGAAGACATTTATATTTTTAGAAGCTGCCTTATAGCACCTGAGATAAAATACACATCTTCCCCAGTGTCATCCACCAAACTGGGAAAATGTGATACTAATTTCAACCTCCTGAGACAAGTCTTTGAATTGTCCTGGTAATAAAAAAAAAAATACTATTTAGCAGAAAGCTAAGAATTTCCAATTATTTTTCAATTTATAGAATACATTCATTCATGAAGAAATCATTTTTCACCTTTGAAATAAGTTACATTCTGATATAACCAATATGACATAGAAAAATCTGGATGGCTCATTGATCTCAAAGATACTATTTATATTAAACTTCTGGCACAAGAATAGATAAGGGGTAGTTTTCTTTTAGGTATGTGGGACAGGGAGAGGTAGTGGATTTTGACATGTATGCGGTATTTGTAGATTTCTGCTCCTACTCCTGTGAGGCCCTGTGGAAGCCCATGTGATCTCCTAATACCTCGGGACTGGTTTGTTTTCAGTCATATAAAAATAGTTAACAAAGAAACTGGTGCTGAATCAATTAGAATGATCTAACCATTACTTTTAAACTAACTGGATTTAACAGAAAGTAAAGTGTAGGCAGGCACCCTTGTGTTTCTAAATGAATGGGTCTCCTGAGTAGATTTCTTGTGTATTACTTTACTTGATTTCAAATGACTGAGGAGAGAGAGAAAAGGAACTATACATGTAGAAGTTCACCTAAGCCAAACAGAAAGGGGTGGAAGTGCAGTAGTACCACCTCATTCCATGTGGCAGCCCTAGAGAGGGGCCTAAGGCAATGGTTAGTGACACTAACAAATGTCAATCATAAAAATGTAAAAAATGGGGCACCAAACTTTGTCATGTGTGGTAGAATACCTGAGACAGGATGGTGATTAGAGAAGCTGCATCTGACAGTACATTAACAATCTAAGGTTGGGTTGTGTATATGTAGTAGATACAATTAGAACACTCAGCCAAAGAGAAACATCTCTCAGTTCCTCTTCTCCCTTTAAATTCAGAGATTTGATCTTTAATTCATTGGAGAAGACTAGCAACCATCCTATGTGTACCTACTAAGCACCTGCCATGCAGAGTCTTATCTCATCCCAAGGCTTCCAGGAATCACCAGGATCCCTAGCGGGAGGCTCCTTCTATGCTGGGTCACCTGCTTTGCTCCCGCCACTGCAGACACCCACACTGCTGCAGACTCCGAGCCACAGCAAGGCTCAGAAGATCAAGGGACCAGTCGCAGCAGCCTTTTTAACTTTGGGAAAACCCAATGCTCACTTCACTCAAACGTCGCAAAGTGGTGCCATGACCCTTTAGCTCTTGGCTCACCAATTCAAAGAGCCACATCACATACAGCCCTTCAGCTGCCCACGGCATGATTCTGTGTCTAGTTCCTTTCCAGGTCCCCCCAAGCGGAAGACAGTTCTGGCAGGGAGTCCAGGCAAGATTACTATAATATTCAGCCTTTGTCCCTTCTTTTGCTATGTCTTATTGTAGAATGAGGCACACAGGTCTTAGAGATTGTGCTTCAGTGTATGCTGGCCTTGAGACCTGTACCCAAAAGGTACCTGCAGGACCTCAGGTGTGCATAATCTAGCCCAGAAATCTCCATTTCAAAGATGAAGAAACTGAGGTTCAAAGAGAGTAAAGCAAAGTCACTTCCTCAGATAGCAGTGGAAGACCTGGTACAAACTTGACTCCAACATCATGCCTCCTGCCTTAGTAAATGTACAGACCACCTACGAGGAGGGGAAAACAGTAACACTGAAGCCAGTTTCCATCCCCTAATTAATGGCATAAGTGTGTGTATACACAACATACTTTGCGGTTGTCATCTGTAAAATGAAGGGAGACAGGATCAGATTGGTGTTTTCTGGTGCTCCTTTCAGTTCTGAAACTGTCATAAGTCTTGTTTAACTATGGGTATGTTAATATGTATGTACAGGTCATACATTGGAATATGGACATCATATACAGTAACGTTACAATTAACTAATGTTTCCACCACACATTTTGCCTCATCTCCCCAGCGATCATGTTTTCCTAATCGCAAACAAGGGCGAGATATGTGTTACCATTGCAGCTCCTGAGAATCACGAGTGTCCCCTAGGCTTCTCCTAATACCCACTGAAGAGCAAGAAGGAACAGGGGTCATGTACTTTACATATCAACTCATTAAATTCCTTGAAGGAAATGGCCAAACCAAAGCAGGGTTGGACTGTGGGGGACAGAACACACTTCAGGAAGCACAGTTAAAGGTGACAGACTGTGGCTGCTCGAATCTGGGGTCCCCCGCTGCCAGTGCACCCAATGGGCCGGGCATGCCATGCTCAGAACAAGCTTGGCTCCAAGCTCAGCTTTGAGGGCAGGAACCTACACGCCCAGTTTGCATATTCTACGCTAGCGCTTGTAAACGTGCAGTGGAAACTTGGCTCCAGTCCCCAAGAGCACGTGGCCCTAGCGGGCGTGGGGCTGAAAAGGAGCGGGTCGCTCCCGGAGCCCGCCCTACCCAGCGGCCGCAGCCCTGGCCGCCGGCGCTAGGACCCCGCGCGCCCTGCGCACTTCCTCCCGCGGCGGTCCGCGCCGCCCGCTCCCGCCCGCCGCCGCCGCCTACCTGGCGAAGCAGTACTCGCAGTGGTTGCCCCGCTCATTGACCGTGAGCACGTAGGCGTAAGCCGGGCAGGAGAAGAGCAAGTCCCCCACCTGGAAGGGCTGCAGGGCCCGCAGCCCCCTGCCCTTACCCGGGCTGCAGAACCGCTCCAGGCCGCCGTGGCCCTCGGCCCTCATGGTGGCAGCGGTCGGGCGGGCGGGCGCGCGCGAAGGGGCGCCGGCGCCGCTGTGCCCGGGCTGCGGCTCCCCGCGAGCTGTTATTGGAGACGCGTCACCCTGAGCTGCGGGGGGCGGGGTGGGAAGCCGCCCGAGACGCCGCGGCCGCCCGCGCCCCGGAAGGGACGGCGGCCCCGCCCGGGCCTCGCGCGCCCCGGGGGAGGGGCAGCCTCGGCGCCCGCCCCCCCCCGCCCCGCGCGGACCCCCGGTCCCGCCCGCACGCGCCCCGACGCTTCCGGTGCAGCCGACCTCCTCTGCCGCGCGAGGGCGGGAGGCGGGTGCGCCCCGGCGGCGACCCCCAGCCAGCCACGGGTGGCGGGGTCGAGTGGGCCAGGGCAGGTGTCCCGGAGCTCCGCTGCGACGTCGGCCCGGCCCAACGGATGCCGCGCGCCTGGCAGCTAGAAGGGGGCCCAGACCGTTCTCCATACTGTTCTCAGGTCTTTGTTTAAGACTGCTGCTCCCGGAGCCCCGAGGAGAAACTGGCAAAGGGGAAACAGTGGAAAAGTTCGGAATGCCGAGGGAGCAAGACGGCTTTCCCAAGGTTTTTAACCCGTGTGAGGCCTTAAGGGGAGCGGGGTTGGCCCTCTGCCCCTCTAGTGGAAGTTAGTTGTCTGGACGGAAGAGGAAGTGCGCTGCTCAGCCCACTCTCTGAACGCTGCAGTTCAGGAAGCAGGAGATAACCTTGCCTTCAAGGAACTTGGACTCTTGTTGGGGCCAGTAGCATGGTGGCCAGAATACTGCACTAAAACTTGCTGTGGTTGTGGTGAGCCTGACCTCCCACCAGCTGTGATCTTAGAAAGGCCATTTAGGTTACCAGTCACAGAGGATTTAAAACACCATAAAAAGCTGGTGAACAGTGCCTAGCATATAAGTCCTTTACACAGGCATGCTGTTATTCATATGGGAAAGAATACAGTATTCCACATAGCCATAAAGGCTGAGATTAATGTGCGTGTTTTTTTTTTTTTTAAGTGTGGAGAGATGATATAGCAGAAGACACTACAAACTATGATCTCAAACTGTGATGTACCTTTAAGTTCATAATTAATCTAGAAAAGGAAAAGAATATGATTTGGAGTGTATCATATGATCAGTAGAATTTGGGGCACACCAATAAAATTCCTTTTATTAATGACAAAGGCCTCTAGCCCTCCTTCGTGAAGTGAAAAAGAGTGGATATGAATTAATTTATGCATTTTTAAAAGCATTGACTGACTTATGGACCAATCATTGAGAAAGAAGGAAGGACCAAAATAGCACCGGACCTTGTATCTGATACACTCAAAGCCAATAATAATTACCATTAGTTATTGAGCATAGGAGCCAGGCATTAAGCACATTTCAGTAATCCTTACAACAGTGAGTTAGGTCTTATTAATGTCTCCCACTTCCAACATTAGAAAACTAAGACTCAGACATGATTTCTAAAAATTGCTTACAATAAATTGATTTCAAATTCATTCTGAATTTGAGGCCATCCTCCTAACCACAATGTTTTTACAAACACAATTCATTGGTACAAGTATTATTACAGTAGCTGTACAAAGTGTTCTATGAAAATACAGGCAGTGGGTGGCAAATTAAGCCTAGAGAATGTTCAAGAGTGCACTATATTCAAGTAACATTTATTTGACCTGAGCCTGAGGAATGGACAGTACTCTGCAAGTGGAGGAGGAGAGATGAACGTTCTGGGCAGAGAGAAGTGCGTTCAAAGACAGGAACCTGAAAGAATAAAGTGTGTAGTGGGGCCTACTGAGCAGTTCTGAATAGAGAATAGGTTCTCAAGAGGACAGAGGTGAGGTAAGAACAGTGGAAAGGCATCTTCTCCAGAGGTGAGTTTCATCCTAGAGGACACATGGAGCCATTGAAAGTGCTTGAATAGAATGTTAACACAACCAATCCAGTGTTTTAGTCTGATTTCTGCTACCAGCATTGCAGCATAGAAGGGGAGAGACTGAAACACAGGACCACCATTTAAAGTCTTATGCAAAATTCCATTGGTTTGAAGAAGCATGGCCTATATAAAAGACTAAGACATAAAAGGATTGGAACAGAGCTGGAAGGCGAGTGTTCAGTATTTTAGTTAGTTCTTCTTGGCCAAGTGCTATAGTTTGAATATAATTTGTCCCCACCAATACTCATGTTGAAATTTGACTCTCAATATGGTAGTATTGGGGGGCCTTTTGGGACATGCATAGGTCATGGGGTGCTGCCCTCAGGAATAGATTATGTCCCCTTCTGTGTGAGTTAGGTTTCTAAGGAATGTTTTAGTTCTTGAGCAAGCAAGTTCTTCTAAAGTGGACCTTTATAAGAACTGACGTACTTCCCTTGGTCTCTCTTGCCATATGCCCTCTCTTCCACATGTGCTGCCGGCCCTTCTGCTTTTCTGCCATATATGGAACAGGACATGACCCTCACCAGAACCTGAGCAAGATGTTGCTGCCATGCTCTTGGGCCTCTGGAACTATGAGCTAATTAAATCTTTAAAAAAAAAAAAAATCCAGTCTCATTTGTTTAGTGACAGTAACAGAACAGACTAACACCAGGCTGTAGGCGTTCATCTCTGCAATACAAAAACTCTGACAGGTTCCAGGCTACTATGCTAGATGGGCTTTACTCCAGTCACATTATCCAAGTCCATTGTGACAATTGTGTTTGTGTGTGTGTGTGTGTGTGTGTTTAATACCTTTATTTTATTTACTTGTTTATTTTTATGTGGCTGAGGATGGAACCCAGTGCCTCACACATGTGAGGCAAGGGCCTCTGAGCTACAGCCCCAGCCTCACCATTGTGTTTTCTTACTGGTGGATAGTATATACAAAGGAAAGAGTTTTCTCAAATCTTAGAAGCTTCTGAATAAACATCTACCTAGGAAAATCATGGATATATTTTTGGATGATAAAGTTGTTTTTTTTTTTTTTTTTAACATCCACTTTTCTGAAGGCTCTAACCAATCCAAAGATGAAAAATCTGACAGAAGTCAACAAACAACAGACATTTTTACTATAGTAGAAAATTTACTGTTTCAGGGATTGAAAATTGTGCAAAGTAATCTGTTTGTTCATTTTTATTACACGTAGTTTGCCTCTTTCATTGGGACAGATTACAACAGCTGAGGGGGGAAAAAAAACAATAACACAGGGAGTTATCTTTCCAGGTGAGTAGTGGCTCCAACAGACTTAATCTTGTGGGTGGAGGTGACCGTCATATGAGAACACTGGAAAAGAAGCAGCCTCATTTCAGAAAAATCCCTGTGCTGAACTTAAGTGACTTTACCTGGGAATGGTCAGTGAAGCAATAGCCATGAATTTAGGAGCTTAAATTACGAATAAAACTGTGTTTAAAATAAACAGCCAAGGAATGGCAACCAATCAGCAGGGGCAACCGATGACAGCACTCTTCATGCAGCTCATACTTATCACTGCCACCCTGCATTCTTACATTCCGTGAAAGAAGCCGTGGTGCTGCCAGGACCCAGCCACATTTTCCACTCCCAGCTTCGCATGGCTTGGAGAGGAGTTTGACATTACTTTGCCTGAAATGCTGGAGAAGTGGTACCAGGATGAAGGCCCCCTTTGCTTGATTTCTCCAGCCTGGAAGTTGATCTAATTCATGAGTAAAACATCCTTCCAAACAGGGATTAGTACATGAAAGAAATAGCTCTGGCTCAGGGAAATGAAGTCTTAGCAAAGAAGGAATACCAATGAACACAGATAGGGGACCTCTACCCATGCTGCTGGGCCTCTGCATGCCTTTCATTTATTGAGTACATTTTGTGTACTTCCACACTATGATGGACCCTAGTCATATAATGGTAAAAAGATCAATGTGCATGTGAATAGTTATGAAGTAGCTAAATAAGGTGCTCAAAGATACTAGGTCCTTATCCATGGAACCTGTAAACATTACCTTATATGATTTTTAAATGATTTTACAGATGTATTAAATTAAGGATTGGAAATAGAGGATCCTGGACTATCCAGGTGGGCCCTCAATGTAGTCAGGAGGATCTTCATGGGAGAGGAAGAAGGAGATTGAACATGGACAGAAGAGGAGGAAGCAACATGACTACAGAGGCAGAGATTGGATTGGTGTGGCTATAAGCCAAAGGATTCCAGAAGCTGGAAGAGACAAGGATATTCCCCCTGGAGCCTCTGGAAACCCTGCTGACAACTCGATTTCAGCTCAGTGATGCTGAGTTTAGACTTCTGGCCTCCTGAACTGTGAGAGGATACATTTCTGTTGTTCTAAGCTGACCTGTTTGTGGTAATTTGTCATAGCAGCCACAGAAAACTAATACAATTTATAAAACAATAAAATTTTAATGCAGGGTTGAACAAAGTACCATTGAAAGCTTCATTATGTACCTGACATGCCAGCTGTTTCTGAAGGAAAAAAAAAAAACTGAACAGAGCAAAGAGGCCTCCCCAAATGGATTAAAGACATTAAAGGTGCAAAGTCACTGGGATAGGAGATAATTTGACAATCTAGGGAACGGTTTTCTTTTATTTAACAAATGTTTACAGAGCTCTGGCAGTGTAGCAGGTGTGCCTTTGAAATCTATTCTCATTTAATCCTCCTAAATCATGTGTCCAAGCAAAGCCAGTTGTCTGGTAATGACTCCATGCCCTGGACCATGCCACTGTGCTGCCTCCCTGTTCAGCCAGAGCCACAACCCTGGGTCAGGGATGTCTGATGCGGAGTGGCCCTGTGCTGAAGTCATGTGCTTAGCAGTTTGATCACACGATGTAAGCACCATGGAATCAGAGAAGAATTTTGTCTGACATGATCAGATTTTTCCTTTAGAAAGGTCATTTGCATAGCTGAATAGAGAACAATTTATAAGGGGCTGAGAGGAAAGAGAGAAAGAACTAAGGAATGCTAAGCAATAGTGGTTCAGGGAGAAATGATACTGGTGTGAGCAGGACAGTGATAGTAAGGAGGAAGAAGAGAAAGGAGAGGGGGGAATGTGAGCCATGGATACCATGTCTGAGGGACTTTAGGGTTTAGCTCAGGGGCAGAGTGCTTGCCTAGCATGTCTTGATCTTGGACTTCCCAGCTTCTAGAACTGTGAGCAATAACTGATATTTAGTTATAGCAGCCAGAATAGACTAAGACACCACTCAAGAGCATCACTGGGAATGAGAACAAGAGACACACAGGGACCTGAGTGGATTGATAACCAAGGACCAGACTTTCCCATCCCTGCCAAACAGTTCATACCTTAGCATCATGGAACCACCAAGAGAGACAGAAATCGACTGAGATGATGACTTTACTACCCAGAGAAAATAAGGGGTCCTAATGAAAATTGTCACAGTTTCTTAAATACATCAGGCTGTAGATGCACTTCATCTGGATGGCTTGTTCCCATTCCATGTGCCTCAGTTACTGCTGTTAAAGATATTATCTTAAAATAAGTACTATGATAATGACTCTTTCTGCTGAAGACCTTACAGTCTCCATTTACTGTCTACCTCTTCAAGGCCAAGTTCTTCTGGCTGGCTTTAAAAACCCAACTTCTATCTTATTCAGATTGAGTTCTACCTATTCTGAGAAGCCATCTCCAACATTTCTTATAATCATCTATCTCTACTTCTTAAGGCAAGTGTTATCTGGGCATATAATCACCAACTCTGTAGATATATGAATCATCAACTTGGAGTGTGTGTGTGTGTACAAACAGCTAATCATCTACCCATCTGTCTGTCTACCCATATTAGTTAAAAGATCTTTAAAGGAAAATAGTATGTATTCTGTGTGGATAAAATGATGCTTTTTATGTGTTAATAGTTTCTGAGTGACTGAAGAAGTACTGAAGTGACTAATAAAGTTTTGATGGGTGGTGGCCATTTGATTTTAAGAATATGTTATAGGAGTAAGAGGTATTTTTGTGGGGGAGGGGTGCTGCCAGGAATTGAACCCAGGGGTACTTAACCACTGAGCAACAATCCCAGCCCTTTTATTTATTTATTTATTTTATTATTTTTAGACAGGGTCTCTCTCAGTTGCTGAGGCTGGCTTTGAACTTGGGATCCTCCTGCCTCAGCCTCCTGAGCTGCTGGAATTATAGGCATGCCACCTCACCCAGCCAGGGTAAAGGTAAGGTTTTTAACATAGCTCCTAGATTTTATTAAATTCGAAGAATGAGTAATGATGTACAGCCCTGGACCTGCTGGTGGGACAGGTAGGTAAAGGGTTCCCCCAGGAAGAGAACACAAGCCCTTCCAGCTGCCCCCCACCCACCCCAAGATACCAATAAGAGCAGGGGAAAGCCGCAATTCAAAAAGCATTGCCCACAAATCTACAAGTAGCAAGCCTATAAGGAGTTTAAAGAGAGCAATATCCTTATTGATCAGAATCTTTATTTTGAGGTAATTAGTTATAAATGTGATGAGTTCTAAGTGTTGGCTTGGAATGCCTGTGAACCAAAGGCACCCATGCTGTGCTCTGTGGGAAGCAGAGATGTGGACTTGAACAGAAATAGTCCTCTACTTCCAGGCTGAACTGCAGCAAGAGCAGAGAACCCTCATGCATAATTTACAGTCCCAACACCAGCAACTCCTGCATTGCAGTGTTTTTACCAGGTGCCAAATTACCCCAGAAGAAACTATTTATACCAGTGGGAGGAGTAAGAAAGCCAGAGAAGTGGAACATAAGTAATTATAGAGGGGCAGATTGATCACTTCCTAAACTGCCAGTCATGTGCTTTCATATTTGAAGGAAAAAAAGGACAAAAAGAAATTTAAGCTGGCTTTGTCCTCATGGTTCAGGCAATATTATAGTTCTAACCAGACACTAAAAACTGAACAAAGGGGCTGGGGCCGGGGCTCAGTGGCAGAACGCTTGCTTGGTGCACGTGAGGCACTGGGTTTCATCCTCAGGACCACATAAAAATAAAATAAAGATATTGTGTCCATCTACAACTAAATATATATATATATATATATTTTTTTTTAAAAAAAACTGAATGAAGAGGCAACAAAGACTCAAGGAAAGGCCCCACGACCCACACATGTGATCCTGATCTAGACTTAAATTTTTAAAAATTTTCTCTCTGGGAAGTCTCATTACTTTATTTTTAACCTATTAAAAAAAAGTCTTAAATGTGAGTTCAGGAGTCCTGCACACTTTTCTCTTGTAGAGGACAGATAACAGCGTTCTGATTTGGGGGAGAGAGCATCATCCAGTGGCTAGAGGAGGGGGTCTCAATACAGAATTTGGGTTTGCTCCCAAAGGTTATGACCTTTAGCAATTCACAGGAAGCCAGATTTTCTGTCTTCTGTACCACCTTGGGATATGCACACAGACTTCAGGTGTGGGCAGAAAAGTACCATAAAAAGAAGAGGTGAGATGGGATATTCAAAGTCCTAAAGCTTTATCTCACCTCTTTTCTAGGCTTAATCTTTACATAGACTGCAAATGTATCATTACAGTTTATTTATTTTATATGAGGGAAAAAATACAGAAGGAAAAAACCAGATAGCTGTGAGTTGAGGAAAAATCCATGTAAAAACTAACAGGCCCCAGGCGCTGTGGCACCCACCTGTAATCCCATCGACTAGGTGGGTTTGGGATGGAGGATCTCAAGTTCCAGACAAGACTCAGCAAGATCCTCTCTCAAAATACAAAATAAAAATGGCTGGGGATGTGGCTCGGTAGTAAAGCATCCCGGGTTCAACTTCAATCCCCAGTAAATAAACAGACAAACAAAAACAGACAAATGTTGTCAATCCACCAGAAACTGAATCTGGTTGGATATCTTCATCTTCACTGGGAATCCTTGAGACAGTTATTTTAAAAATTTTTGACTTGATTTTCTTTCATATTAAAGGTTAATAATTAATTATGTTAAATCTTTGCTATTTGGCAAATTATTAAAATTGAATATTTCTTCAGCTGGAAAAGGGATTTCTGTTTGGTTGACAACAAATGAATTTATGAAATATTATCCTTAAATGCAACTAATTTAAGACCTAAATAATTATTTGAATTGCTTTGCAAACTATTGAGAAGTCAAATAGGTATTTTATCTTGATACATTCTAAAGGCTACTTTTTATGGAATTGAAAGAATTCAGAGGCGGATTTCACAAGCTTGAAACAGCACACTTTGTAACAGATGATGTTTTCTTGGGTCTATTGCCTGTGTCTCTTCACTGTAAGTTACATCTTTTTTTTTTTTTTTTTTTCATTTTGTAAATTGAAATCAGACAAATAGAAAACTAGGAGAAAATATGTTAAGTGGAAAAGAAAAGAAAATAAGTGTAGCTTTCAGGACCAAAAGATAAATCAACTGGAAAAACTTGTGGATCTCCTGGTTATTTAATCAGTTATTGATTTAACAGTGTAATTCATGCTCTTGGGTACTGTTGAAGACCCCAAATTAAATTAGAGCTGGATCTTGTCCTCTAGGAATTGAGAATTTAAAATAGAAAACATGATATATACTTAGAAAGCTATCAAAATCTACCAGACCGTAACCTCTTGAGGTTTAGGCTGTTTGTTTTGCTCACTGCAGTAGCCCAACAAGTGCCAGACACAAGGTAGGTGCTCCATAAATACTCGTTGGTGGAATGAATAATACAAAGGCGGATAGTATTCAATCATATGAGCATTGCAAATAAATAAATAGCAAAATTGGTAATAGTAGGGACAGGTAACTGCCAGCATCACTGAAATTATATTTTAAACTTGCAGATAATTAAGCTGATAATCAAGCCATAAACAGAATCTCCTGGGCATTGCTATTATTTTTCAATTCCATCAACTTCTCTGCCATCCTCTTGGTATAACATCATGGACATTTCTTAATATACTGGGCTTCAGTGGCATAAGGAAGTCAGGCTAGCAGAGTGTTTACTGGCTCAAATATGCAAGATCCTTTAAGGTGACAGAATCATTAAACGTGTACTCCTAGCCCATTAACCCCCTGATTCTTGTCTTGGAGGGAAACTTAGAAGAAAAAAACATTAAATAAATAATGCTAGAGGTGTTATGCATATATGACAATTGTGAAGGTAAGACATGAATGACTAACATTTGGGGAACATAGGGAAGGAAGGCAAAATTGTCTTTGTCCCACCAAAATAATATGTAACCTTAGTTCACATTCTGAAAGCCCCTGAATTGTTTATCAGCAGCTTTCTGAATATTTGACAAAACATACACAGGGTCTGTCTTTGGGATGTTTTCTTTTTTCTTTCTTTTTTGTGGTACTGGGTATAGAATCTAGGGTTGCTCTACCACCAAGCTATATCCCCAGCCCTTTTTTATTTTTTATTTTGTGATAAAGTCTCACTAAGTTGCCCAGACTGGCCATGACCTTGAGATACTCCTGTCTCAGCCTCCAGAGTAGCCACCATGCCTGTTTCTTGGGCCGTTTACTCAGTGGACTTCTTTACTAGAAGTACCACATGAGAAATGGTGCCAGTGCCTGTTATAGGTTTCACGAAATCTGTAGCAAAATGAGGAGACTATGAGCAATGTATTACTTATGTTTATAAAGCTAAACTGACTCACTTTACAGGGCTTTTGAAAATTTAAATTAAAAAATTTTTAAAAAGTGAGATCAAAACATTTTCAATGCTAGAATATCGTTCCTTTTATTCTTTTTAAATGATGGAAGCTGCAGATAGCTTTTCTTTCAATGTTCTAAACAAAGTTGATAACCCTCTGTGGATCTCTTTAAAAAGCATTTTACTAGTTTCTGAATTTTAGAGGAATGTGTGTTAGTCAGCTTTGCATCACTGTGATCAAAACACCTGACAAGAACAATTTAGAAGAGGAAAAAATCCATGGTTGGCTACTCCATTGCTCTGGGCCTGAGGTGAGGCAGAACATCTTGTAGAAGAGCACTCTTCAACTCATGGCAGCCAGGAAACTCAGAGAGAGGAAAGGGCAGTAGAGAAGATAACCCTCCCAGGGGCATGCTCCCAGTGACCTGCTTCCTCCAGCTAGGTTCCCCCTCCTAGGAGTTCATTCAGCCATGAATGTATTAATCCACTGATGGGATCAGAGCCTTCCTGATTCACTCTCTTCCCTAAAGTCCCTCCTCTACACACATGAGGTTTTGAGGGACACCCAGATCCAATTCAGAACGGCATGATAGTTACAAATAGCATTACAGTATCATCACAGAGTACTAGGAATTATTCCTTAACACACATTATTGCGTCTTCAAATAAGCTTATGCTAAATGCTTAATGTGCATGTCTACATCATTTAATATACCAGACTACTTACTATGTATTGAGAAATATAGGCCCTCCCATAATTAAATAGAAAACTATTGTTTCTTTAAACATTTATTTCTGTTTTTACCATAATTTCATTATTTTTGGAAAAAGAGATTAAGTATCATTGTTAACAGTGTTATTAACACTATCAATATTAAGCAAATATTTACTGATGTAGTTTAATTTAATCCTGTGTTTTTCTTTGACCAGAAATGATTTATTTTTTTTACTTAGAATATTGAGGAAATGAACTACAGCAAAAATTTACAAGGCCACTGATTTTATTGGTCTATAAATGATGTGTATAAATTTTATAAAGTTTAGAAAACAAATATAAACCTAGTGGTTACCAAGATAAAAATTTTTATTGTAGAATCTTCTATATCTTTCTTTATAAACAATAAATATTTTACAACAAAAAAGGGATTATATCGTACATGCTGTTTTATAACCTGATTTTTCAACTTAACAGGTTGTGAATCTCCTTCTATGACATTAAACATTTTCCTACATAATTTTAATGGCTTCAGATTGTGATATTCTACAATGTACTCTCATCTGTTTAATTACTTTATTGTTATTAGATACTGTTGATGCCCTTTTTAAAAAAAATTTTTAATGTTGAAATGAACATCTTTGTCAGGTTAAAACTTTATTTACTTTTTTAAAATTTTGGTACTGGGGATTGAACCACTGAGCTACATCCCCAGCCCAGCCATTTTTATTTTCTATATGAGACAGGGTCTCACTAAGCTGCTTAGGGCCTTGCTAAGATGCTGAGGCTCTCCTCAAACTTTCAATCCTCCTGTCTCAGTCTTCTGAATCTCTGGAATTGTAGGTGTGTGCCACCATGCTGGATTTATTTACATTCTTACATTCTTATTTACAACAATTTGTTAGGAATTTCTGGGTAAAGTATATACAAATTGATAAAACTTGATACATTATATGACTTAATATAAAAATGAATGTATTGGTTATTTGCATATGTATTTTTTGCAGGGATTGGGGGTACCAGGGATGGAATTCAGGGGCACTCAATCACTGAACCACATCCCTGGCCCGATTTTGTATTTTTATTTAGAGACAGAGTTTCACTGAATTGCTTAGCATCTTGCTTTTGCTGAGGCTGGCTTTGAACTCTTGATCCTCCTGTCTCAGCCTTCTGAGCCCCTGGAACTACAGGCGTATGCCACTGCGCCTGGCTGCATTTAATTTCATTTCCAAAAAATTCGTCACTGCTGATATGAAACATCTTAGATGAAATCATCAAACTTTGGATAAAGGGATCCTACATATCATCTAGTCCAAAAACTTCATTCTAGAAGTTAACTTGAGATAGATCTATTCCTTTTCTAATTAAATAAGACATATTCATTGTAAAATAATAATAATAATAATGAAAATATAAAATACACAGTAAATCATGTATTACCCACCAACCCAAAACAATTGCTATTAGCTTTTTGGTATACATCTATGTCATCTTTTACTTATGTATTTGTACTTTATGTGATTTAGCTAGAAAGATAGCATCCAAAATTTTATACTATTATGTTCCCATATGTAATTGACATCTTTTAATGTCAATAAATACTGACCTATATCATAATTTGTAATGGCTACACAGTCACTGTAATTTGTTTAACCAACCCTCAACTCATAGATGTTAGAATTCTTTGGATTTTTAACCACCAATGTTAGGTTTGGGGATTAATATTTTAATGGCTCTGAGAATTCTTACAGTAAAGAAATTTGGTAATTTTTATTAATTTAGGGTTTCCTAACTATTTTCTGCTCATGGAAGCCCCCCACCCCCACCTTTAGTTTACTAATATTTTACTAGTGTAACCTAGGAGAGACTTTGGAAAAGGGTATTCTATTTCTGTTTTGTTCAAAACTACTAAGTATCTACATGTCACTTTTCTATAAACTCTGAAAAAAAAATCCTGGGAATTATTTAGAAGAAATATGTATTTTAGACATTCTAGAGAATACATCTTTGATATATATAAACTGTCAAATTAACTGCCAGCAGAGTAAGTAGTGTTTTGGTTTGAATTTTATGGGATCACTGGAGGTTTTTTGTTTTAAATGATTTTTTTAAAACATTTTTGTTGTTGTAGATGTACACAATACTTTTTCATTTATTTTTATGTGGTGCTGAGGATTGAACCCAGCACCTCACATCTGCAAGGCAAGCGCTCTACCACTGAGCCACAACCCCAGCCCCTTTATATCATTAGAACAAAAGGGACATATGAACAGAGAAAGGAGAATTTGAGATCCAGGTTTTGGCTCATTGTGGATTGATTGAGGGGTGGGGTGCAGAGTCCTGAATTCCCATGGGGAAAGAATAGACCAAGGAGGCAAGAGTCAGAGGGAGAGAGAGTGGAAAGTATTAGAAATTAAGGAGGGGGGTTATAAAGACTCTTTAGCAATGTGCGAAATAATTAAAAGAAAATGTTTGATAGAAAATATTGGTAGAATGAGGATATGAAATCCTATTCATAAAACTAACCAGAAAAAAATAGAGGAAAATATAATAATTGTATTTTAGATTGGGTTCTTTTTTTCTCTCTCTCTTTTCTAATTACCGTTTTCATTTTTATTTTAAAAATATTTTATGAAATGGAAAAGAAAAGAAATACTAAAGGATCAGACAAAATTAGGAGAAGAGAGGCTTATGGAGGAGGAGGAAGATAGTGGTGGAGTCGAACAAAGGCAACAAATAGATTAAAGTGAACAGGATAGAAGAGAGAACATTCAATTTGGCCTGGAGGAGATCATTAATGGCTCAAGTGCTGTCAAGTGGACAAAAGCCAGTCTGCAGTGGGGTCAGATGAGAGAACGGGAGAAGAATAATTTTTTTAGGACCTAGGATCATAATAATTCACTTAGAGCCCCCCCCCCCGCCCCCAGCCACTATTACTTTAGTTCTGGTTTTATCATGTTGGGATTTTGCCTATATCATTTTTTTTCCAGGAGCTGATAAATGAAAACCTTTATTTTTTTTTTAAAAGAAATCCTATGAGTAAGTTTCTTTGCCCTTATTTTTGAACTGAAAAATAAAGAAATGGTAAATTCTCTTTCTGAGCCTTTCTATGTACTAGAAATGCTACCATATAGAAATCTTAATAATATGCCCTGTGCATGCTGTTTAAAAACAGAAGAACTTGGTCGCCCAAGGTCATTTCAGATGCCTTTTTTCCTTGGTGATTTGTGTATATTTAAAAGACAAATTATTATGAAAGGATATGAAATATAGGTTTAAGAAACTCAAAGAACAAAGAGCATTCTTTGCTCTTTGAATTTCTTAAAATTAAGTTCTTAAGACTCCTGCTGCTTACCTTCAAACAAGCCACCTTGAAACTACTCTATGAAACCCGGTTAAAGGACGAACCAAAGAGTTTCACTTATTTAAAAAAAAAAAAAAAGGCGCACAGGAGAGAGAACATTCAAGTCTTCTAGTATCCATACTTATTAGCTAAATTGAATGCCTGCAGTGGGTCTCAGGGGAGCACACAGTGGCAGCCTCTTCCCATTACAGCTCAGCCAGAAGCATTTATTCCCTTGTAATTAAGGCCAAGGGTGCAACCGGGGATGTGAATGGAAGCAATTATGTGGATCATTCTGCTCCTTCAACATTTCTCAAGAGTTTGTGTATTTGTGATCTTTGAAGTCCCTGTATATTTCTGAGCGGTTATACTTGGTGTCATAGATCCATCCTTGGAGCATAACAAGAGCCAATACTGTTGTTGGTGCTTTAGTCGTGCCATGGTAATCCATCCTTTCCAGATCCCATGAGGGTGAAGTATTAAGTCCTAGGTCTCCAGAAGCAGATACTGGGATGGAGTTCAAAGGCAAGGGTGGCACCAGGAGATAAAAGTAACAGAGTAGTAGAAGTAGGAACGGAAAGGGACTCAGTCAAAGCAAAGGGTCTCTGTCAGGTCCAAGTGCTTCAGGAGGTAGCTTCAGCCTGGCCCCACAGGGCAACTCTGGGGTGTGGGCCAGGAAAGGAACAGGGCTTCCATTCCTCTGTACAGTCAGTGGCTGACAGCCTTCATGGTGGCAAGAAAGGTTGTTATGGGCCAGGCTATCTGGGCAATGACCAGGCAGACTTCATTTTACTCTGAGATTCCATGTCATATGAGAAATGCTTCTCCCATGGGAACCTCCTCCTCTGTACCTTTCAATAGTTGCTTAACATAGCATGTTTGGCAACACAAAATGGCAATTCTTATACAACATATCTTGTCAGAGATTGATTATGTAGACATTAGTAACCATTCTTTAATTTCTATTATGAAAAGTCCCATGGGAAATACTGAATGTACCCAGAATGAAAATATGATGGACACTGCATTGTTTCGCTAACGGCTTAATTCAGCTTCTATAAACCCACTTGCTTGCTTGCAGCTATGGCAACCCAGGTGCGGTTTTTGCCTTTAAATACCTTGAAACTCTCAGGCTTGGGCTGTTCCTTGCAGAGATAGTTATGAGTCCTACAGGGAGCAGTTGCTGGCTGGCTAAATAAAGACTCTCCAATTCAGACAAAATGGACTTGGTATATTTTCTGAACGGTCTGCCCCATAACAGGTGGGTGTGTTTGGGTGTGTGTGTGTGCATAATCTACAAACGGAGAGCAACAGGTTGTGTACCAAGAGGAGTAGAACAGGTAGATACTATTATCTCCATGTAACAGTAAAGGCCACAGAGTCTTGCCCAAGACCTCAAAGCTCAGGGGAATAGCTGGGATTTGGAAACTTGCAGTTTGATTCTAAAAGCCATGTGCTTCACCACCCTCCTATATTTACAGCATGCTATGGCATTATCAATACATTTTCTACAATTTTCACAATGGACTGCTTAACAAACTATTTTGATTTTATTAGGTTTCTTAAAATTTTGAAAGTATGTCTGGGATGAAATCCATTAATGCTATGTTGCACTATGTTTTAGAGAGGCAACCCCCAACAAAGGTAAAATCAAATATTTAAAACTAGACCACTGGAGTACCTGGAAGAACATATACTCCCAAACCACTCTAACTAATGAAATCTGCCCAGCCCTTATAGAATTGTGTAAAATGTGGTTTTGTGGGTCTTTCTAAATAAGAGGTATATCTGGACAGAGTAGCACACCCATGTGATCCCAGCAACTAGGGAGGCCAAGGCAGGAGGATCACAAGTTTTGAGGCCAGCCTGGATGACTTAATGAGATTTTAAGTCAAAATAGAAAATAAGAAGGGCTGGGGATGAAGCTCCGTGTGCTAGAGCGCTCCTAGATTAATCTCCTATGCAAAAAAAAAAAAAAAAATGGAGGGCAGGAGTTTGTGCATGGTGAGGGCCCAGGTAAGTGGTGCTCTTTAGGTTTTCAGAATGGCTATGTGACAATGCAAATAAACAAGAGAGATATAAGTGGTAATATGACCTGCATCAAGAGAATCCCATAGATCCTCGCTGGCCCAGAAAAGATGATACCAGGGAGAACAGGGGGCCTAAATAAAGTAAGAGCATTTTAAGAGGAAGACTTAAGAAATGCAGAAGTTTTCTTCCTATGTGTTTCAGTGAAAGGGGGAAATGCTCCTTTTTTTCATGTGGAGGGTGATGCTCTATGGATACACTGAACCCTAATTGTTGTGTGCATCCTGATTGTCAAGTAGGGAAGAGTGGAGGAGGGACAGGCTTGAATGCTATGAAAGATTTTCAGATTCTAGATCATGGGAACTGACATTTGTATAGTGGTTACCAAGGGAGAGGCACTGCTGGAAGTGTTGTACAGATATTAACTTCTTAAAATCTCTTAATAATCCAATAAGGTAGATGCTCTTATTTACAAACAAGGTAACAGAGGCACAGAGATTAAATAACGTGGTCAGGATCACACAGCCAGTTAGCTGAAGAGCTGTGATGTGAGCACAAGTTATCTGCTTTTAGATTCTATACTCTTACCCATTTTTGCCCTAGACCATCAGGAATCATGCTGATAATGTTGCTAATCCTCATTTGTAGTTTATTTCTGAATGCTTTGCTATTTTTGAAACAGATCCCTATCCAAATCTTGGTCAAAGCTAAACTCTAGAAAAATACTTGAGTTCTGACAGCAAGAAACACTTATGAAATGGTCTTAAAGTTGATATGAAGTTATGCATGTTAGGAAAATTTAGAGAAAGAGGTGGCAGCCAGGCAGAGGAACTCTTTGTTCTGTATACAAATGATGGTACTCCCTGCCCATAGGGAACTGGAACTGGCAGCATTTATATTACTAAGTCACTCTCAATACTCAGCTGCTTGCTAAGAATTAAATTGCTGGAACTAGATCTAATAAGCCTCAGGTTACCATGGTTTGGATGAGGTGAGCACATTAGTGTGATATATTTAGCCTCTAGAAACAGTTAAATGTAAGATTAGCTTTATTACCAAAAAGATAATATATGCTGACATTACTCATGGTTACTCACTTCATGTCCCCAAGTGAACAATCGCACACCAATTTAGTCTATTGAGTCAAGCAGACCTCCCATCCTGTTTATGGTTTGTGGACAGGAGTGACTCATACAGGTCCCCGCCAGAGGCATGATTGCCTCTGCTGCCCTCTAGAGGCCCATCAGGTCAAGACTGCTCATCTGTGAGTGTCACCTTTACTTTCCCTTTTAAATCTCCAACTGATTCTGTTTGTCAAAAAGAGATGAGGCCAAAACACTCTGAAGTGCCAAAACCAATGATACATTTTAATTAAAATTCCAAGCCAGACCGCTTATAATTACTATGTACTCAAGGAAAATGAAAAGCTTCTACCCTGTATTTCTCACATCATATCTCAGCCACTAAATAGAAATGTCAAGGTTGTCTTAAAACTATAAATAGGGCTAACACTCAAAGCATTTACCACATGCCAGGTACTATTCTAAGTATATCACATTTATTAACCTGTTTAATCTACCCAATACTCCTGAAAGGTGGGTAGTATGATCATCTCCATATTATAAATTCTGTAGTAGAAGCAGGAATTGCCAAGTACTTATCACAGTTCATGAGTGGCAGAGCTGAATTTGAATACAGGTATGTCTGGTTGCGTAGACTAGGCTTAGTATCAGTCCACTGTACAGCCTCTTTTGTAGCTATTAAGGTATGCATTACAAATTTAATTTTTAGGTAGAGATTTTGCTAAAAATCTTTAATATTGATCTGAGGAAACAATTGGCTCAGACACTTGAAAAATGTCAGCAATATATAATAGACAAAGAGAAAGGATAGGAGAAGGAAGATGAAGTAGGGGAGGAGGAGAAAAATAGAATTATTCTAGAGCTATGACAACTAAACATAATTTGTTTCCCATGATTGTATCCTAAATATAAAAAACAAAGCTATACACAGCACTGGATATTTGGGGATTTGAATTTGGATTATATATTGGATAATAATGTTAAATTTCTCAAGTATGCTCCTTTTATGATGGTCTAAAAGAGAATGAGTTATGTCCTTGTTATTAAGAGATCCTTGATGATGTATTTAGGGGTAAAATGTCATGATATCAACAAATATCCAGGAAAAAATATTAGAAATATTTGTGAGAAATCTAAAAGAGAAAGCAAATGTGGAAAAAATGGAGAAACTGGGTAGGAGTATATGATGTTCACGATACTATTTTTAAAGCTTTTTTCTAGGTTCGAAATTTTTAGAGTTAAAAAAGGGAGGAAAAATAAGCTTTATCTCAAAATGAGAATCAGACATAAATATAAACAATGGATCTGCCTGGACCACTCTGGGTGAAGATAAACCAGAGAAGCATGTTGGGATCCATAGGCAAACTTTGAAATCTGTGGACATGTGCTCTGTGTGGGTGTGTGAAATGTTAAAGCTTATTTATTAGTGTCTTTCCATTTGTACTGGGTACTACATGCATCATTATATACTTTTAAGTATTCAAGTTTTCAACCAATAGAAAATAAACAATGCAAGTTGTAAAGCCTTTTATCAAGTTTAGAAAGGTCTCATTTTAGTCTTGGAATTAGTCCATTTTTGTCATCAGTAAAGAAGGCATATTTAGGAGTCTGTCATTCCTATTTATTCAGCACATGTATTTTGTTCTAGGTACTGGTATAGATGATGGGATACAGCAGTGAACAAACAAGATGCCTGGATTCACAGTGCTTACCTTCTGGTGAAAAAGAGAGAGGCAATAAACATGGTAGCCCAGAGAAGTGTTAGAGAGTGATCATTGCCAAGACAAAGCAGAACAACAGAGCAGGAAAGTGGGACATTGAACAGGTAGTTGCAAAGCAAAAGCTTTGCCATTTTAAACAGGAATTTCCCAGGGTTTCATTCAAACATGACACTTGGAAGGAAAGTGGAAGAGAATAGTAGAGAAAGACCCTAAGGTGAGCGCATGCCTCGATGATGGTTGGAACAGAGTAAGAGAGGAGAGAGCAGAAAACATGAAATCAGGATGGAATTAGAAGATGAATTCATAGAGGTCACAATGAAAGCTTTGATTTAAATGTTGAATATAATAGGGTATCATTGGATGATTTTGAGCAGAGGAATGATGATCAAAATTAATATAAAATAATAAATCTCATAGGGAGACATATGTGGGATCAGCCTCTCCCATTGGGAGGCTGTTGCAACAATCCAAGCAAAAAGTGATGGTGACTCAGTGCAGGACAGTACAGTTGGGATTGGAGGGATGCGATGGGATTCTGGGCAAGTTGAGATGGGAGAGCCAAGTGAGAGGATTTACCAATGAGTCAGAGATGAGTTTGGGAGAAAGAAACTGTCCAGGGAGACTTGAAAGTTTTCTCCTAAGTACCTGGAAAGATAAAGTTGCATTCCACTGGGATGGGAAAGACCAGGTAGGGCATATTTTGAGGGAGAAGATCAAGAGTTGAGTTTTGAACATTCTGAGTTGGAGATGCCCATTAGAAATCCAGAAGGAGTTACCTGTCATAAAAGTAGTTTATACAGAAGTCTGGAGAATGGAGAGCAGTGGGGGCAAGAGATTTATAACTGGTCCTAATTGGTGTATAGATGGTATTTAAAACCATGAGCCTAGATCGGTTGATGAAATGGTGAATGTGGTAGAGGAGAAGATTTTTAAGGACCATGACCTTGCAATTATTCTGTTTTGCATGTTTATACTTGTTACAGTTCTCATTTTGTTTAGAAAATTATTACGCTGCTCAAAATAAAAGGGAAAATTGACAATTATCTAAATTACTGAAGATAGCCAATCAAATAATTAAATTTGCAAAGTATATTAATTCTCCTCAATTATCTGGTTTCATTTTCTACAATTGCCTGCATTATTCAGTACTAGGACAGCTATATGTTGAGTTGTTTTATCGTACTGTTATTTAATCAATAATACATTAATCTTTGGGACAGTAAAGTGCAAAAATTCTTTCAAGTGATTTTCTATAGGGAGTAATCCTCATCTGTGTTTACTTTCTGAATTAAAATCAGATGTTTTGTTGGACTATGACAATTCTTTCCCCTTTTTTCTTATGTTTATGACTTTGACAGGTTTCTTTTGGTGAGGGAGTAAAATGGCTTTTTAAAGTTACACCCAAGCAGAGCTCATGTTAATCAAGGACCAAAAGAGGAGAAAATGCTGTCTGTGAACAAAGATATTTAAATATACTTGTTTTATCTAATAAAAACAACTGGTGAAGATAAGGAGTTCACTGAACTGCAAATAAGCCCATGTAGTAAATGCATTTTATCAGTAATATTTGAATTTTAATGTCAGAGCCATTATAACACTCTTCCCTTAGTTAATTGAGTAAATAAATATGGGCAAGCTCAGAAGCTTTCTTTCCCCACAATGAATTGTATAACCGTGGTGGATAGTCTAGATAAGATAGACACGTGATGAGGTTTATTCATAAAGAAAAATCCACCAGGCACTATGGCACATGCCTGTTAACCCAGTAGCTCGGGAGGATCGCAAGTTCAAAGCCAGCCTCGTCAATCTGGCAAGGCCCTAAGCAACTCAGTGAGACCCTGTCTCTAAATAAAATAAAAAATAGGGTTGGGGATGTGGCTCAGTGGTTAAGTGCCCCTGGGTTCAATCCCCAGTAATCTCCCCAACAACAAAAAAATAAATAAAAAAGAAAGAAAGAAAGAACAACCCAATTTAACCCAACATTTAAAATAAGGGAGAGGATGGACTCATACATTAGAAAATATAGAGGTTGGGCTGGGGATGTGGCTCAAGCGGTAGCGCGCTCTCCTGGCATGCGTGCGGCCCGGGTTCGGTCCTCAGCACCACATACAAACCAAGATGTTGTGTCCGCTGATAATTAAAAAAATAAAATATTAAAATTCTCTCTCTCTCCCTCTCTCTCTCTCCCTCTTTCACTCTCTCTTTAAAAAAAAAAGAAAGAAAATATAGAGGTAGATCAGGTTTCTGGGTGTGTTGATCAAGAATTTAGTTGTCTTTGTTTATTTATTTATTTTTTCATTCCTCTCTTCTCTACCATCCAAATTGCTGTCTTTGAAAGCTGGCTTTTTTTTTTTTTTTTTAACAGGTCTAGAGAGGCTGCCAAAGTAGTTGGGCTATTTGCTTTCTTGAAAATGCCCAAGGAGAAGGAATGCCCTCCTTCAATTATCAGGCAAGTGATCCGTGCTCAGTGCCAATTCTTGTGGCCAATAGAATGCCATGCCATGTGTTAACAGTCTTAAGGCCTCAGTCCATGGGATCAAGTCAGAAGGATTCCCTTGCTTGCTTACGTCTTTGGAGATGTCAGTGGGGTCAGTGCCCTTTGACGCACACACTGTACCACAGTGAGGGTGAACTGGTGGGTTGTTGACATAATCATCATGGGTACCTCATGGGGCCAGAGTCAGCCAGATGATCCAAACTTAACACTTACGCCACTTGGATTTGTTGTTGAGACTCAGTCTCCAAATATTTTATTTATCTCAGGGCCTCTCTCCATTGGGTGGTAACAGAAACCCAACAGTATCTACTTAATAAAAAAATTTGAATTCAAACTCAGGAGACATGGGCAAGATGAAAAATTTTACTTATCTTGTTATTAACTGATATAAACAGTTTTAACACTTTAGTGCATCTAGAGAGGATGTCTTTTTTTTTTCCTGTTACCAGAACAGATCTCAAACAACATAGACATAAATATCATTTTCATATTAGCACTTCTCTGTTGCATATGCTGTATGAACAAAGTTGTATGATAGAAGTTTATTTGAAATTCCATTATATGGATCACCATTACAAAAGAGATGTCATATTTAGGTTCCAGTTTATTGGGAGGTTTTCAATTAAAGTTGATGAATTAAACATGTGATTATTACATCTTCCTCCTAAAAACATACTAAAATGAAAGTAAAGATGTTTTAAAGGCAGAAATCTTCAAGGACAGAGAGAGCATGGGAGAAGACGCCAGTAACAAAATGTTGGCAGCTGAGAAGGCAATGGACAAGCATCAGACCATGAAAATCAGATGAAACTCAGAAGCAATCTAATTTGAGCCTCTGAACCACAAAAGGCCTCAGGAACCAACAGAACAAGGTGTCTATGATCATGAAAGTATAAATGGGACCCGAAACAGAATTGTGGGTGAATGTTACGGTTTGGATCTGAGGTGTCCCCCAAAAACTCACATGTGGGACAATGCAAGAAGATTCAGAGGAGAAATGATTGGGTTGTAAGAATCTTAACCCAATCAGTGAATTAATCTCCTGATAGGGATTAATTAACTGAAGTGGTAGGGTGTGTCTGGAAGAGGTGGGAATTGGGGCATGGCATATATTTTGAATCTTGAGAGTGGAGACTCTATCTCTGCTTCTTAATTACCGTGATGTGAGCTGCTTCCCCCTGCCACACGCTCCCCCATGATGTTCAGCCTCATCTCAAGCCCCAAGGAATAGAGCTGGCCTTCTATGGACCAGCCCTCAAACAAACTCTTCCTCCTCTGTAATTGTTCTGGTCCGATCCTTCAGTCACAGCAGTGAAAAAGCTGACTAAAACAGTGAGGGTGTTAGAGAATCAGTTGAGCCCCAGGTAAGTATACTCATGCTATTTAGGTGGCACTTGCTCCCCTTCTCCATCTCTCACACCATAATATAAAGAAAAGAGATTTACTTTCAGGAGACATGAACCAGAGAGTCTCTGGACTGGCACAACAGAAGGAGCAACCTCCTAAAAAACAGGGTGATCAGATAAAAGCCTACATAATAAGAGAGGAGAAAACTGGTTTCATTCTCTTACCAGACTCCTTAAATGATAAAAATTAGGAAAGAGACTTGAAATTCCTTCTCTGACTAGTCCAGGAGCATAGACCTAAAAGTACTGAAGGCAAAGGATCCAGTATTAAAAGGCCATGATAAATCATCTGAGAGTGAAGTCCTTTCATCTTGAAGACTCACACCCTTAAAGCTTCCAATCAACTCTTTAGTTCTCTATCTAAAAATCTAAGAAGATAACCATACATTTGAGAGAAGGCTTTAACAGAAAAGACAGAGACCAAACAATAGAAAAAGACATTTACAGAAAACAGAGATCATAAAGAACATTTTGAGGAAAAACTAGCCTCAAAAATATAAAAAATCATTATATCTATGAAACAAGAACATGATGCTATAAAAAAAGAATACTCTAAGAATATAAAAGAACCCTTTAAATTTAAAATATGATTGCAGAAATGAAAGGAAAAAAGGAGGGAGATAAAATAGTGGACATTTCTAATAATGTAGGATAACTTAACAAAGCTAGAAAAAATTTTAAAAACTTAAGAGGATTAGTTCAAGAATGTACATATTCAAATAATATGAGCTCAATAAGGAGAAAATGGGTCAACAGAAGAGGTAGAAATCATCATATAAATAAATTATGAAATTTCATTAGTGACAATGAGCCCACCATGAACTTAGCATAATGGATGAAAAGAGACACCCATTATTATCTCCATAAAATTTTGAAATATCAGAGATAAAGAGAAGATAACAAAGCCTATGGAGAGAATGGAAATAGACACTAAGTCACATGCATATAATATCAGAATGACATTTGAGTTAATAGTAACACTGGAAGTTAGAAGATAATGAAATAACATTTTAAAGGTTCTGACAGCAAATAATTTCCAACCTGGAATTTTATATTCTGTAAAATTACTATTCAGATTAAAGATATTTTCTGACATGCAAGTTCTCAAAAATTATTCTAGGACTTCAGTTATGCAGTAGACTTACAGAGCACCTGTGCAGATCAGACCAGTCAGATGAAACTGGGAATCTTTCTGGTCTTTCCTTTTCATGGGGAAGATTTGTACTTTTAGAGAACACTTTTTTTGGTTGAGTTTGTGATGAGCATTTAGAAAACAACCAAATGAAAGAATAAAATAATAACTAGGGAAACAAAATGTTATTCAAAACAATAAATAGAATCATTGTATATTACCGTCCATACCTTGTTGACTCTAAGATATCATCAACTATAAGATGCACCAATATGTTATGCACCACTACAGAAGAAAAAATCTCTATAAATGATGACACAATGACTTAATGTTAGTCCACATAAATCAGTCACATTTGTCTATTGTTGCTTTGAAATATCTTCCATCTTTCCTCCTGTCTGCATTGACTGTGACAGAGAATCCTTTCCACACTCTTATTAGCCAACATAACCTAGTTTCATCTACTCATGGGTATCTTTATTCTTAGATTTCATAAAGCACTTGGTTATGCTTTGCAAGTAAATATTCAATTGCTGTCATTCTTCCAGTGACAAATATTTATGTTACTAATAATAAATTTATGCTCCTTTTTTTCTTTTTGTCTTTCTATGTACATAATAACTTTCACAATTTCATTTCTTCTTGGAGATACTTTATGTGGCAGTTAAACTCAGTATGCTAGTGCCAACTGTGTATATGCTCAACGAGTCATGACATTATTAGTCATGACATTATTAGCTTTGTGCAAACTTGTATATATGCAATGTCAACTATATTACAAAGGCTCTCTGGCTAACTGATTTATTTCTATTACTATGGAATGCTAATTTGTTGTTTAAAAAATTGCACATTATTTGTTATATAAAGTCTTTAAATTCATCATGGGCCAAGTTACTAAATATATATATAGGAGATATATATATATATATATATACATATATATATATATATATATATATACATATATATATATATATATATGTATATATATATATATATATATGTAGGATAACTTAACAAAGCTAGAAAAAATTTTAAAATATATACACACACACACATACCATTTTCAGAGTTCTTAAAATATGGGAAAAAATCTTAGAATCAACTTAATAAAATGCTTATCTATGATTAGGATGAGCATAGTAACAATACTACAAATACTGAATATGAACTAACTAACAAACGGTAAGATGTAACCATATTAGGTGAATATGAGAGTGCTAACATATATAAATATATTTTACACACACACATATGACAGTAATGAATACAGAAAATACATATATATGATGCATACAAAAGTAATATATGAAAGTATCCATATATATTAGATGGTGGTGATGAATGCAGTAATGGTGAAGCAAAGCTAAATTCTTAATTTCTAAGATATGAAAGCAGTTATTGATCCTTGATCTTGAAAACTTATTCTATACAAGTAAACATGTTATTGGAAGATCATATTAACATAAAATAAGTAGCAGAAAGAATCAAGAGGTTACCTCTGGAGGATTGCTCTTGGGTCAGGGAACTTTTATTTTCTAAGAAGTCTTTGAATTATTTGAAATTTTAAGCTATGTGTAAATAACTTGAGTATGTATGGCATTTAACTTTGAAATAAACCAGTGGTAACCCAAGAATTGCTAACAAAATTTTCTGTCCTTGACGATCTATATTGGAGCTTACAAGTCGTGTTTGACATTTAAAAAACCTCAGTAATAACTTTCTAATGACAGATCCGCTTGCTGCATGTGGTGTGACCTAAGGACATTGCAGATACATTACTCTTTATGGAGTTATGCTGAAGAGAGATATCTCCTGTTTTGTTATTGAAAGTGAATTATTTTGTTTTGGTTCAAATTTAACCCTACCTAAAATATGTAGAAATGAAAAACTCTAAGTATCTTATTAGTGAAGCCATTTATAGCTAAAACAATTCCATCTCTTTTTATGTCAGTTGTTATGACTGGCTGGCCATTTAGCCCCAGGGAGTTCTCTTCCCAGGAGCGCACATAAGCCTTTCTTTCCTATAATTCACTGGTGGTGTCTCCTTCCTCTGCTCACATCTCTGTAAGCTGATGGATCACATTTCTTAGTCAAGAATCAGTATCTCCCATTTTTTAAAATTAATTGGAACCCTGCCAATTAATAAGATCAGGGCAACATGATTTAATGGGAAAACTACAGGACCAAGAGTCAGGAGACTCAATTGCTGTCCTGGTTGGGCCATTTTAGAGTCTTACCTCTTTAGTTTCCCACTTGTTAATGGAAATGTTTACATAGAAGTACTTCACCTTCAGAGTATGATTCTGAGTAATGCACTTATCGAAATGCTTTAATGCAAGATTAATCACAGTGTGAACTAACATGGCTTTTTGATAAAGGTCTGGATCTCAGTTTGTACAATTATTTGACAAATAAGAACTTAAAGAAAGAACAACATTGACTTAAGTTACCAGCAAAGAACACATCTGGGTAAAGAGCCCAGGAAATATTTTAAAATAAAAAACATTATTAATGTTGCATTCTACACTGGCAACTTAGGTAATGTGACATTCTAGAGATAATTCTTCCTTAACTAGTTACAACACGGTTGTGAGCAAATGGGGCATATATTTTCTAAACATTGCTTCTAAGCAAATTACCTTCTTTAAATATTAATCCATTCAGTTTTATCCCACTACGACTATCACCGCTGCTTTATGCATCCTGGGATATTGCCAGCCGGGGCAGAAGCTGACTTTGCAAAATCAAATGAATACCTTGAAAACATAAGTCATCTGTACTCAGTTAATTAAAGAATTAAAAACTATCCTAAAAAACAATATCACACTCTAACATAAAAATGCTCAGAAAGTATACATTATGCACATGAAAGAAAAAATGTCTTCAATTTAGTTGCTGCATTGAATGAAAACAATAACACTGATTTTAACAATGAGAGTTGTGTCAAACCCAAGCAGGCTACTGTGTGCTCACTTCAACATTGGTCTGTCCAGGCAGGAAGGTCTCTGTGCTGCTAGGGAGAGCTGACCTATAGTTAGAGGACAGTTGGCTTTTCCTTTCTCAGATCTGCCACCTCAGGCAAATGCCATGCCATAAAGGCAAACACTGATTTATTTCTGTTACTATGGAATGTTAATTCTTTGTTTTAAAAAATTGCACATTATTTGTTATATAAAGTCCTTAAATTCATCATGGGCCAAGTTACTATCTCAATGATTTCCAACTTCTGACATATATTAGAACTGAGAATTTTTTTATTTTTCACATTTGTGTACCTGGACCTGTCCCTTGTTATTTTGTTCAGTTCATTTATAATCTCTTTCTATATTTTTAAAATATTTTTTTAGTTGTTAATGAACCTTTATTTATTTATTTATTTATATGCGGTGCTGAGAAACAAACTCAGTGCCTCACACATGCTAGGTAAGCGCTCTACCACTGAGCCACAACTCCAACCTCTAATCTATATATTTTTGAAAATTACACTAAATGCTATTTCAAATATCAACCGATGGTTGAAAAAGATTACTCTGTATGATAACTGAACCCTTTGATGAGACATTTCTGACATGACCAATTTATCCTAAATTGTACTAGAATTCCAGGACACTACTTTAGATCTGTCCTCTGGAGGGAAATGGTAGCAACTAGTTCTGTTGTCTCAACACACCATGGTCTACTTGTTTTGACAAGATTTCATTATTTCAAAGAAAATAATTACTTGTTTTCTTCTTTCATTATCTTCACTCTTTTTCCTTTTTAGGAGGTTTTTTGGATTATTTATTCTATATTTCTTAAAGTCTCGAGAGCAGGATGGTCTCTAAGTCTTTGGAATCAACACATAGAAAGAAAAAAAGGTAAAAAATGATATGACCACTTTTAAATTTCTCCTTTCCCCTTCTGTCTTTCCCATGCTTGTACATAGGCTCAATCCCCAAGTATGGGAACAGTTTTCAACTTTTGTCTGTGTTTGATCTTTCTGGATCCCCTCAACTCCTTCACTCCCTGGCTCTTGTCTAGTAGTAGGAAAAAGAAAAAGAAAAAAAATCCAAGGAAATGAAAGTTGCCACTGGTGTTCTTCTCCTTTACCCTCCGTCTAATTTTGTTTTCTATTACTCATGACAAAAGATGATAGGGTTAGAAGTCGTAGGGGTGGGGACAAAGGAGCAAAGATTGGAAATTTTTGACATACCTTGATCGTAGGAAATTAATTTCTTAACAAGATCTTCTCCCCAGTGGATCTTGGTGAACTGCATTTTTGGGGCATGTATTGGAGGCCACCAGATCACACTGATTCCACATGCAATGAGGCAGGGCACAGCGACTTTAAAACAAGGCCCGGCTGACTTGGTACCTGTTGCTTTCATGGTGGAGCTCCTCAGAGGGGTTCTCCACGACCTTCTGATTGGCAACCTGCACGTCCTCTTTCCCCGTTCACTTCTGGGCATGGACAAAGCCCTGGTCTCGGAGGCCCAAACCGCCTTCAGAGGTTTTAGAAACCAAAGTATTTCTTGGGCCAGATTTTTCCCCATCTTTTCCTAGATATATTCTTTAATTCACACACATGCACATACTTTCCTTTCCAATGAACATGATGAAGGGGAGAGGAAAGAAAGGTGAAGGATCCAAGAGAACAGACAGATCCTGCCTTTTATCTCAAGTCTCTTTGCTTCTATGGTTCATGGGACTTTGGTTTTGGAGTCTCAGCCCAATTTTAACGTTCGAGCTGCCTATTACTGGTAGAAAAGGGGGGCAAAAAAGAGCCGCTTCCCTGTCTCTTTGCCTTCATCTGCTGTTCACGTGGAAGTGTGTGCGGCTGACCCAAGCCTCGCTGACATGTCAGCGTGCAGCCGCAGGACGAGGGGTGTTTGATTTATAAATGGAATGTATAATAGGCACGATGCCTTCTGAGCTGAACGTTCATGGAAAATCACATGCCGCTCACATGAGGGACCAAGATCTTTTTTTATTATTTTAATGAATTGAGTTTTTTCAGTGCACCAGGGAGATAAGAAGATACCTGCCAATAACCCTCTGATTGCGTCCTCAGCCAATTGGTGGGCTTGAACATGGGCACTCCTCTAGTCAATTGAGTTTGTGTGTTAAGTCAAGGTTTAGCTTTGGATTTGAAGCTCTCGCTCAAACAAAGCCTCAGACGCTCCGACAGTGGAAACCATCACATAATTCTCCTCTTTGTTTCTTTAAAGAGCACGGGGTTGGTTAAAAAAAAAAAAATCCATTTTGGGAAGACTGGGTCTGAAGATAATGATAGTGAAGATGAGAAAAGACAGCGGGTTGTAAGTTCTGGCCTAAGTTGGGAAATGGGAGGGGGAACAAAAAAAGGTTGAAAAGGTAATAAACTACAGCAAGGCCAACAGATCAACCAACATGAGACAAACCAACAGGTAACAAGGGGCCTCTGGAGCTTCTGAAGAATTGAGATCAGTAGGAAAGCGTTTTGAATGAGAAATAAAATGCTCCTTCCTGTCAGGGAGGAAGGGAGGTGTATGGTGCTTGAGAAATGGGGGAAAAATGCAATTAAAAACCAGATATGAATAAAGATCAGGTGAGAGAGGATGTCACCCCGTGGCCTTTGGAACTGTGTTTCTGCTGCATCCCCAGATTATTTTTTTTCCTGGAACAAAAGGAACAATGTTGTGGAAAAATGGGTGCCAGATACTTTAGGAAAATGAGACACAGTGAAGCGGATAAAGGAGACAAAGACAATTGCAGTCATATGCAGTAAACTGAAGGCAGCTGAGGCCTGAGACAAAAGGTGACAATTCGGAGCCAGCAAGATGACTGAAGCATGGGAAGGAAGGAGGGAAGATGATTCACAATAACGTTTGAAAGACATTGGCCTGAATATTTATCAGGGTGTCCCGTTCACTGCTTGGCCTTGGGGGCCTGCCTTTGTTCAGTGAACCATTTCCCAGTTTTAAGGCAATAAACAGGAAAAGAGCTTGAAAGATGGCCACGGATGCTTGGTACATAGTGTTTGAGAGCGAACCTGAGATAAGACTTTGGCTCTGAGTGATGGATTGAAGGCATTGTCACTGAGGAGGATCATCTCCCTCCAGAAACGGACTCCAAGAGGAAATGCATGATTCAAATGCTATGAAAGGATCCTTGTCATGGGACGAAAGTTTCCACCACATCCTCTTGTGGGGTAATTTCACTTAACACTTAATTCATTCCGGATAGAGACAAGAATAAAGAAGGAAAATCAACGGTAGAATAGCTGAACATTATAAACCCATAAGTAACTCTCCTTTGGGGACATGAGCCTGTATTTGTATCTGTGTTCTTTCATAAAAGCAAGCATATCAGAGGCCATTTTCAGCGAGATATATGGTTCATCATCTCAGGATTTTTTCCCCAGAAAATAGGACCTGAAGGTTCATTTGTAGAAAAAGAATTATCATTATCCTTTAGGATGCCTTTCTTAAAGTGTTAGGGATGTGCCCCAAATATTATATCATTAATCCTTCTTTATGGAGCACTGTGACTCTGTCTGCAAGAAATTTCCCTTCTATTATTTGTTCTTAACAATAAAATGAAATTTTCCCAAGCCAGTCAAGGACCTTCTTATGTAACTAGTAAGTGGGTGTTTTATTCTGGCAATAAAAACCACTCATAACTGTGCCATTGCTGTTCAAGCATTTATTAGTAAAATTCTGCCCCAAATGAAAAACAAGAGAATCTGGATACAAATGAAAAAAATCCAAAAGTTAGTTCCCTGCGGAATAGAGACACTGCCAAATGGCACACAAAAAGACACCGAAGAGTGAAAAAGCAAACTTGGAAAACAGGATTGTGTGAGGTATCAGCGAGCCCCAGAGTAGTCTCATGGTATTTGTGTGCAGTTAGCGGAAAATGAATGCCCTTGCTAATCTTCTAGAGCACTCTATCAGGGAGTCAATGCACCAGCACTAGCTGTAGGAATGGAAAAGAAATTCAGGTCCCCCCCACCCCAGCTCAGTACTTAAGCTGACATAGTTTCCCACCATGGGGTTTTCAGGGGGCACCTGCATCACCAGCAGACATAGGGATTAATAGAAGATGGACCATGGAGAGGACAGTACTCAGGAAAAACATTTGTTGGAAATGAAATGTACGTTCTGAATCTCAATACATCCAAAGGGGTTGTTATCATCTTATGTCTTCTGCTGAGGGGCAGTAGTAAAATAGTTTGGAAAAGCTGAAGTTTGTCTCCTCTCATATTGATGAGCAAGTATATGTACCTAGGTCAACTGAGATAGAGCATGGTGGTTTCTACCTGCTAAGTTCAGTTGGTACAAGGAAGTTACTTATCAGTCCTCCCAAATTAGTGATGTGGTATCATTAGGAAGTCTCATTATATGTGAAAAGTTACCATTATTTCCTGAAAAGAAAAACCAGTTTAGGGACATTTACTTCAGATAGAATTTCAGAGTTTAAATGTAGGGAAGCAGTAATTAATTACACATTATATCTGCATAGCATTTTATAGTTTTCAAGTTTAGCTTTTAATATGCAATCATTCATTTAATAATTAAACAATTATTTGCCTTGACTAGAAAAGATATGAGGATAAGGTCTATGTCTTATTTGGCTTCGAACTGTTTTTGCCTAATATTTAGCAGAGTGCATAGTAGATATGTGATTAGCATTTGTTGAATAATTGAAAATATTTATTCTTTCCAAAATGGGTTTAAGTGACTCTTTAATAATTCACTTGGTTTCTACGATTTCTAGTTTCTCTCATTGAAAATAAGATGTTTGGACTAGATTTGCACACACTGGCCAGATAGCAAAACAACTCTGGAGCTTTTTAAGTGAACATGCGCCCAGTTTCCCTCCCTATCTGTACAATCATATTCTCCAGTTGTGGGTCCAACATAACCAAGTTTGAGAAACAGTGCAGTGAATGAATTCTGGAGCCCTTTCTGCTTTTAAGATTCTCTGAAATTGAAAGGTCCTATAATGCTTTTTTTAAAATTTAATTGATTTTATTTTTCTAAGTACATGACAGTGAAATGCATTACAATTCTTATTACACATATAAAGCAAAATTTTTCATATCTTTTTATATAACCTATAATGCTTTTATGTGCTCATTTATTATTAATTCCTTGCAGGCAGTTAAGTGAAGAGAAATAGTTTTTTACGTTTCTGTCTATTAGAAACAAAGATAAGGCATCTTTGAAATTATCATATAAAAATAAAAAGTAAAGAAGAAACACCATCTTTGCAATGGGGTTCTCGTACACTTTTCAGAAGAAAGCTATGACTGTCACTGCAATCTCATGTACTGATGTGGTGTGTTGGCAATGTTTCATCTCATTATCTTGTGGTTTTTTCCACAGTGACATCCTCCACATTGTATGTGTGTGTGTGTTTCTGAGACTCAAACCTTCAGATCAGAAAAGAGAGGATCACTCTTGATAGTCTGGTCCTTATAGGATTTTGCATTGTGGGTCAACTAGCTAATTGTAATTTATAAAGCTCTGGTTTTCAATCTTACCACTATAAAGTTGATCCAGATACTTTCTTTCTATGGTCATTCGGTAGATGGGTGACGTCTGTCTTTAAATAAGCAAATTTGGAGTCACGTTAAATTGTTTTCACCCCAGGGACAGGGCTCAGTCTTCTGCACGGTTCTGAGAGTTCAATGCAAGATTCAAAAAACGACATGGTAAAGCCACATGGAATAGAAACAACATAATGAAGATTTTTTAAAGTCTGAAATTGAAACTGCTGTTTCTCTGATAGTTTTTCTTTCATTTTTGAAGGAATATGGTGTGACTGCTTTGAATTTAAGACCACATTAAATAAACAATAAAGACTAGAAAGGAGCCACAGCAAGGAAGACAGGAAATTTGGATTCTATATACCTGATAACAAAGTCAGGTAAGAGTGTTTTGGGGGAAAAGTTAAAGTTTTGGAGGGCAATCCCAGAAGCATTTAATTGGAATTTGTCTTAGACAGTTGTGTGTGTGTGTGTGTGTGTGTGTGTTGTGTATAAGAGTTTTTGATTGTATTTGGGACAGAGGTAAGCTGAGGAGAGGTGGGGGGCCGGGAATAAGTCTTTTCTAGTTCCCAGATAGCTTCAAAAGAGGAGGAACGGGCTACAAAATCATTTTAGCTAAATTGACCCAAGAAAATTTCTTAGGCAGCACTATAGCAATTGAACTAAGCTCTTGCCTCTTTACTCCTTGGAGCTGTGGCTTTAACTGAGAAGCCATCTCGAAGTCATGGATTGTGACTTTGGAGCATTTCTGAAATTGGGAGAGGCAATCACAATGGACAAGAGAAATGACGCTTCTTGTAGTTCACTCAGAACAGTTTTGGAGAAGAAACTCAGGATCATGAAACAATTTTGGGGTGTGTGTGTGTGCTTGCGTGTGTGTGTGTGTGTGTGTGTGTGTGTTAACAGAGACCAAAGTCAGGGCCTCACGAATGCTATGCAGGTGCTTTACCACTGAGCTACCTCTCCAGTCCATGAAACAACTTTTGAGTTGTAATTAATACACACTCGATCCTAATAGTATAAAAACCTCTATATCTGTATGTACAAAGATATGGAGAAGATTTAGACTAGTATAAAAATTTTCAGATTTCTCTTTTTTTGTGAAGAAGTAAAAAAATTAAATGCCTTATGAACAACATATAGGAGAATTAATTCATTCAACAACTATTGATTGAGAAGCTATGTTCTCTAGGCACCCTCTTAGGCTCTGGGGAGAGAGCTGTGGAAAGGCTTTCTTGTTCCCATTTATCTGTCTGAATGGTAACATCAGGTTTTTTTCTTGTTTTGTTTTTTTTTCCCTCACAGTGAGCCCTGAGACTTGACCAAAAGAGCCTTGAAGAACGGAGGTCTGAAGAAATGCAGCCTGACTGATATATCTACACCCCACTTCCCCACTTCCTCCTCAATTCCTTGAAGTGAATAAAAGTTGGGTCTAAATGAATTTAAGGAATGACAACAAATTGATTTTATAGATACCTTTTTTTTTTTTTCCAGGCAATCTCAGAATATCTCATCATTGCAAATTGGCATGTTTATCTCAAGAAAATAGAAAAGTCAAGATACTCTCATTTCAACATCTCTTTGAATTATTAACATAGTTGCAGGCTTGGGCATTAATACTCCTGTACAGAGTGTATTTCTATTGGAAATGTATTTCTAATCCCACGGCAATATCATATGAAGCCTAAGCAGAAGGGGTTCTGAATAGTTTATCATATGTATGTGTCTATCTATCTGTCTATCTATCTATCATCCATCCATCTATCATTTTTGATCTGTCTTCACCAACAAAACACACACACACACACACACACACACACACACACTCACTCACTCTCTCTCTCTTTCCTTAAAATTGACTTAATGTCAATGGTTTTGGTAGTGATAGTAAAGATTTTGTTTTCTAGAATTGTTTTATAGACCTGGAGAGACTAAAATGTGGCAAACATTAAGACATCTTATTGTCATGGAAGAAGACATGTCTTAGAAGAAGGGTCCAAGGAGTTCTGAAGAAGAAGGGGAAACTTGACTCAGGACCTGCTGGGTTCTTGGCATACCCAATGAAAAAGAATTTTTAGCACATACAAGCCAAAGGCATAGCCATAGGTTTATTTAGGAAAGTAGATACAAATTCAAGGGAGCATGGGGGCAATCTCAAGAGAGAGATCTGTGAGGTAAAGCAAGGACTATACATTTAAGGAAGAATGCAGGCTATCTCCAAGGGACAGACAGCAACCCTTTGGTGTGGGTTATTAATATTTATAGACATTGAGTGCTAAGTGCTGGAGTAGAGGTCGAGCCAGGATGGAGCTACACAATTTTCCACCTGTTTTCCCTGCACTTGTGCATTGCCCTCATTTCACAAGGGCATGTTGCTCAGGAGTTGATTGTTCCTAGGCACTTTTTGCATCTCATTGTTGCCTGAATATTTCCTTTGAGACTCAGTATAGTGCTCTCTTAATCCCAAATCCCCATCTCATTATGATATTTAAAAAAATGTACAAGGGCCATGCACGCCTGTAATCCCAGTGGCTTGGGAGGTTGAGACAGGAGGATCGTGAGTTCAAAGGCAGCCTCAGCAAAAGCAAGGTGCTAAACCACTCAGTGAGACTCTGTCTCTAAATAAAATACAAAATAGGGCTGGGGATGTGGCTCAGTGACCGAGTGCTCCTGAGTTCAATCCCTGGTACTCCCCATAAAAAGTGTACAAGGCTATATTTGCAATATATTGCCAAGTGTTTAGACCATCTATATCAAAATTGCCTAGGAGGATTGATTTAAGTGCGAATCCCTGGAGCTACTGCAGACCTGAGGAATCAAGAGCTGTGAAGATGGGGAGGTGAGAGGGCAGGAATTCTGAGCAATCTCCAACTTCAGCAAGCAGCCTGGAAAGTTCTGATGCACACTATGTGTTGTGACCTAGTTCTCTAGTGCTGCAGTGAGAAGACTCTGATGCCTCTATTTCCAATTAAAAGATAGAACTAAGCATAAATTACCAGCAAATAGCATTGCAGTTTTTCTTTTTAAACTTTATTTATTTATTTTTATGTGGGTATTGAGGATCAAACCCAGGGCCTTGCACGTGAAAGGAAAGTGACCACAACACCCAGAGCAACCAAAAGATCTTTATTGCAGCAGTGCAACAAAGAGAAAGGAAAGAAGGAAAGAGAGAGAGAGAAAAGAGAAGAGATGAACAGGGAGAGAGCAAGAGCAAGAGAGAGAGAGAGCGTGCATAAGAAAAATAAAGAGCAAGAGAGAAAGAGCAAGAGAAAGAGGGAGCAAGAGAGAGAGGGAGCAAGAGAGAAAGAGCAAGAGAGAGGGGGCCTGGCAGGAGGGAGTTTTTATAGCCCAAATCTAATGGGGCCTCTGGGTCTGCAAGCTGCCTTGTTGGCCCAAGGCGGGGTTAAGTGTTCAGCCTTAAGCAGGGTTGAATGTTCAGACTTGAGGCAAACAGGTGATAAAGGACCAGATAGAGCGGGGTTTGAGTGCGTGGGCTATCTTGCAGCCAACATCTGTTCAGCCTGCCCTGCAGACAACACAGTTCAGCCTGCTCTGCACCCAACAAAAGGGATCCTGCACATCTGAATAAGAACTTAGGCTATATTATCCTTAGAAAGTCTGCATCCTGACAGTTTGACCCATACCGTGGAGTTGTGTATGGAGGTACACTGCCTGATGGTTGGCCACGTACACAATTTCCAACCAACTGGGCTTTTCATATCTGTGGCTTCACTTTTTAAGTAGTAGATCAGTCTCCAGACATTTTATTACCTAATTTTAATTCCAGTTTTCAGTTAAAATTATTTAAAAGTCTGTAAAGCTGAGTGTCACATTTCTAAAATAACATCTGTAAGGATGTGTTGTTATAATTACTCCAAATAATTCTCATTTTGAGTATGTCAATGAATGTATTTGGACATTATGTAAAGTCTTCAAGCTCATGTTAGTGGCTTAGCCATCTATTTGTTCACTCCCCAGATGCTGCAGATCAGAATCCCGGGCAGGATTCCCTCCCAGGTTCCCTAACATGCCTTTCCTTTTCTCCTCTCTAGTGTCTCTTGTTTCTTTTGTTCCAAAGAATTGCAAATCTGATTTCCAAATCTTTTCCACATTTTTGTATGCTTTCTCACTGTCTCCTAATTTTTAGGCTTATTCCAATTCCTAATGGAGGAGACTTAGAGATATTTCTCAAAACCATTAAGAAGCAGCCAGGGGGGCTGCCTTTTCCTGCATGATCTCCCTCCTCATCCCCTCCCTGCATAGAGAGACACAAAGGAGTGAGGAAGACTCCAAGGTCACTCTACCCAGGGAGTTCCTGGATTATTGTACTTGGTTGATGATAATGCTGATGGATGAAGATGGTATATGCTTTTCACTCCTTCGTTCCTGGCTAATGCTGTAAGAACTCCCCTTTAAATATCACAGAATAGGTTCAGCTCTTTAGCACTGGTACTCTGCTCTCCAGAATGACAGCAATAAGTCAGCAATGGTTATCCTTACAATGTTCAGAACACTATTTTATTAGATATGGGAGAGAGGAAGCAATAAATGCAAGACAATATAATCCTTGCTATTTTTAAGCTTCTACAATTAGTAAGCAAGTATATACATATGACTATATACTATGCATATACAAATATATATACAAAATATATATTTGTATATGCATAGTATATATATATATATATATATATATATATATATATACATACATATATATATATATACATACACACACAAATATATATACTTTTGTACATATGTATTCTAACATATTACTTACTTGTTCATTTTTGGACAGCTTGATTGAAAACTAGAATAGTAATTCACTGAAGAACATTTACGAATGAATGAGTGTAAATGTAATCTCTAACAATGATGTGAAGGAGGAAAAAAGGAATGATTAACACCCAGATAATTGAGAGATTAACTGAAGTGAATAAATTATTTTTTTAAATATTTTATGATACTACAAAAAATGTAGTATCATAAAACAGAAAGTACTCAATAAATATTTGGTAACTAACTTCAAAGTTTGTTTTTGTTTTCCTCATTAAAATGTGTGAATAAACAAGGCTAAAAATGTATTGCTGTCCATGTAGGAAAACTGTGATCACTAAGAGTTAATCTGCTTCAAATGTTTTCATGAGTTACCAACTACTTTTTAAGGATTCAAGGGATTGTTGACATTAACCAGGATTTCCAGGAAATCAATATTTGATTTAAATTGAGAGATGTAAGATTTTATGAACCCAACGATTTAAGAGGCATTAAAATAAATGTTGACTAATCCCTAAGGGAAATCAGTCTAGGATTAGATTCTGTTCTTATGATAAATCAGAAATGCTCAAGAAAATGGATCAAATACCATGCACATATTTAAATCTACATTTTACCTGGAAATTTAAAGAACAATATGCTTATGCTGATGTTTTATACTTGTAGCTGATGTTTGCAAAATGTACTGGGTTTTATTTAAATATGTATCAAAGTACAATACAATGAACACGTTGGATATTCTATTGCTTTTTCAGGAAAACACTGGTGATTACATCTGAAAATATACCCTCATAGAAAGACATAGCTACAGGAATCTTTGTGTGTGTGTGTGTGTGTGTGTGTTGCTGGGGATTGAACCCAGGGCCTTGTGCATGCAAGGCAAGCCTTCTATCAACTGAGCTATATTCTCAGCCCTGCTATAAGACTCTTTATGAACCGTGCACTGAGACCCCTTCCCTTCTCAAAGGGGGACACCATCTGCTCTAGGCCACACCCACAGTTCTCAGCAGAGGCAGGTGTGAGATGGAGGTCCACAGTTGATTTCTACAATCCCCAGTTTTGACAGATGGCTCCTCAAAAGGGAGAAGCAACCAGCTGAGCTGCCTCTTGAAAAATTTCCTGATTATTCTTAGTCACTTTGTTACTAAAAATGTGATAGAAGAGGAAGCATTAATTCCTTGCCAAAGAAAGAACCAACTGTTCACTGAAATCAGAGTGGAATTTAGAGGGGAAAGTGAGACCACATTGAGGAATCTGTTTATTTACTAGTTGACCCCCAAATCATGGTAATAAGAGCAAAATGTATTAAGTATTTACTATACACTAAGGATGGTATGCTAAGAGTCCTAAGTGGTATTTATTTCATTTACTTTTGAGAAGCATTAGCTCATTTAATCTTCCCAAGAACCCTATAATATTACTATTACTATAACGTTACAGGTTCAGAGGAGTAAATGTAACTTGCCTGTGGCCCATAAGCCAGGATTTGGAAGCAAGCAGTCTGACTTTGAATGCTTAACCACTCTCTTATGCTCTAAACTATGACCTATAAAGAAGAGAAATTTATTACTTGACTTCAAAAGAAAGTTGTAGGTAAAGGCGCAGCAATATGGACATCTCCCAGAGTCCAGGAAAATCTGACTTAAAACTACACCTAGGAACCAACCCATCATTTCTCTTTAATCTTGAAATGAAGAATTCCCACCCCATAAAATACAACAAAAGCCTTGGTTTTGGGGGAAAGGAAAAAAAAATCTTAATTGACAAGATTTTCCTTGTTTGATGGTAGATTTTACTGGACTGCTTGCTCTGAAGTTGGGGTGTCTTTTTTTTTGGTGTTTGGGATTGAACCCAAGGCCTTATGCATGGTAGGCAAGCATTCTACCAGTGAGTTACATCCCCAGCAAATTTGGGACATCTTTAATTTGTGTCAGACAGCATAATACAATGCTATGGCTGTCAGATTCTCTACTCTCAGGTCTACTTTACACATTCTTAAAAATTATTCAAGTCCCCAAAGAACTTTGGTTTATCTGGGTTGTTTCTGTGAATAAATAATATTTAATAATATTTCTGTTAAGAAAGAATACATTTTAAATGAATTTATTAGTATATTATAGTTTTACATAATAGTGAGGTTTATTTTGACATAATCATACATGCATTAATAATGCTTCTTTCAGTCCCTAGTGTCCCCCCTCCCTACTCCTATTCTTCCTCCTCTACTGATATTTTTTCTGAGAATGGATACATTTTTAAAATATAAGAATAAACAAGTCCAAATTCTATTAGTTGTCATCAAACATTGTGCAGCTTTTAAAAAATTTGAACATACATATATGAAGAAACTTTTTTAAAAAGCAATCTTTATATTATGAGAATAACTTTGGACTTGGATAGGCTTTGAACTCACGATCCTCCTGCCTCAGCTTCCTGAGCCACTGGGATTACCCATTATCATGGGATAATGAAAAACCACTGCCATACTGGTTTAAATTCTGGCTCTGTCACTCACTAATTAACCAAATTGCTGAATCTCACAAAGATTCAATTTCCTCATTTCAAAATGTGCATAGTGATGTCTCTCTTAGAGATTTCATGGCAGTATTTATTGAAATAATACATATAAATAGCATAGCATAATTCCAGATAAGCACCCAACCACTGGTTGCTGTTCTTCACATGCAGTTGTGTGTCCAGTTGAGCTGTCCTTGTCCACTAGCATCATGAGGTGGAGACAGGGATCACCTGCACCAGAGGGTGCTGTGTCCTCAGTCCAGTGGAATCCTACCTGGCCTGTTCTTATCTTTCTACAATTTATCCCCATTTCTAAGTAAAGTCATATTTTTTTTAAAATGACAGTTTTTAAAATGAATATGACTGATGGAGGAAGAAGATAAATATTTAATAACTTGATAATTTCTGAGTATTTTATGGATTCAAGAGAAACATCGACTTTTTATTTGCATTTTAAGTTTTGATTTTGAAATAATTAAATCTGTTTTTACAGAATTAGCTACTCTATAAAAACAATATTTGTCCAGAGGAAAAATACAGTGCAGGAGCTGCCACATGAACATGAAAGGAATTATTATCTCTGATAGCCAAAACAAATTATCAGATATAAGCAGATGAACCTCTTATTGAAGGACCTCTTTTGTATACTAACACTGCAATGAAATATAACTGAGAATTTTCCAGGACCCAATTTGATCCAGTAGTTTATGAATAGCAATTATTTAGGGATAGACTATATTTTGTAGGAAAATTCTGAGTAGGGCGGGATGGCACATACCTGTAATCACAGCAGCTCAGGAGGCTAAGACAGGAAGATCATGAGTTCAAGGTCAGCCTCAGCAACTTAGTGAGACCCTAAGTAAACTCAGAGAGACTCAATCTCTAAATATAAAAAAAAGGGCCGGGGGTATGGCTCAGAGCTTTAGAGCCCCTGAGTTCAATCCCCAGTGCCCCAAACCAAAAAACAAAAAACAACTCTAAAAATACAATGAGAAAGAATATACAGTAGAAATTTTATTTTAGCTCTTTGCATAATCAGGGTGTAACGAGATGCTGTTTGAAATCAAAATCCCTATGCATTTGTTTTTCATATTGCAGTTAGTAGTGTCCACTTTACTAATTTTAGTCATCAAAGAGCTGAGTCTCAAACATGTCAGGATTGAAATGTCATCAGAAATTTGTAACTGAAGTAGAGGGAAGAGACCAAGGTCACAGAAATATCTAATAGTTCATTTTTGAGAAAGTAAAATATGATAAGGCAAAAAATATCTGAGATTTGTTCTCCAAAGCAATGTCTGTGTTGTGTCAATCAAACTTGCAGCTCCTATGGAATTTGCTCCACTGTGCCTGAGAGTTAGCCTCAGACCCCTGTGGCTCTGCAAGACTCAGGAGCACCTGCTAGATGAGCCTGGAGAGGGCTTCCCCTGGGCAGAGGGCTTTGGTATAGAATGGATCTGCTTGATCTACTGCTTTAAACGGCCATATTTCAAGTCATATAGAAGAACCTTGAGTACATTATGCTAAATGAAATAAGCCAGTCACAGATGGATAAATACCGCAGGACTCCATGTTCTGAATATCTAAAAGAGTCAAATTCATAGAATCAAAGAGAGGAATGGTGATTGCTAGGGGTTGAGAGGATAAAAGGAGAATTATTCATTAATGGCTTTAAACTTCATTTAAATAAGATGAGCAAGTGCTGGAGCTCTGCTGTACAGCATGGAACAAAAACATTTTGTACACTGAAAATTTGTTGAGAAGCTAGATTTCATGTGAAGTGATCATACTGCAATGAAATAAAAATTTGGGAGGGGGTGGTTATCAGGCATTGAACTCAGGGGCACTCAACCATTGAGTCATATCCCCAGCCCTTTTTTGCATTTTATTTAGAGACAGGGTCTCACTGAGTTACTTAGCACCTTGCTTTTGTTGAGGCTGGCTTTGAACTCATGATCCTCCTGCCTCAGCTTCCTGAGCCACTGGGATTACACGCATGTGCCCCCATGCCTGGCTAAAATAAAATGTTTTTAAAACCTAAATGGCTGATCATTCCAGATCAATGTGCTGTTGCTTGAAAACAAAAGCAAACCTGCCTAGTCAGATCCAGGAACACAGTCACAGGTCTTCTTTTAGATGTGAGTGGACTCAGGAAACTGCCTGGCTTCTTGGCTCCATGTTCTTCGGGTTCAGTATTGTTTTGAAGAGCAGACTAAGAAAATGCTCAACTATTTGTGAATTATTGAAGTATGTTCTGCCCTAGAGATTTGACTGGACATCTTATGAACCTTTAAAGTAAATGGCAATCTTTATCTTACTTGTTTTTAGAGAAATATGCAAAAGTAGGAAAAAAAGACAGATAATTGGTCAACAATGAAGAAAAGTCAGTAATGAGCCATTTCAGGCGAGGAGTCAAAGGTCAGCCTTGCCAGGTATCCAGATGTTTCCTCTTGCCTCGCTTCATCTCTTCAATTTTATCTCTGTTGCACTCTTGCCAGTATCTTCTACCTAAATGCTCTTCCCTCCACTACCAACCAATACTCCCCGTTATGCCTTTAAATGAGTCAGAGGTCAAGGGTGGAGGAGAAAGCCTGTTGACAAAAGTGATCACTACACTCCAAGTAATATCTACTTATCCGTAAGTGTAAAAACACATCCTTATCTGTTTTCAACTCACTGAATGATATTTCCATGCCATCTCCAGAAGGTGTTAGTGTGCCCAAGCCAGTAGCCTGTCTGAAGCCATGGAGTAAAAAAAAAAGAAAAAAAAAAAGGATTTTTCCCCCAGAGGACAGAAGACTATTTATGTTGGAAACAAGCAGATATTTTCCAGGCTCTGGTATTGTCATTTCAGCCAGCGACGAGCGGAAGTTAGCTTCTTCTGATGTGCAAAGGAGGGCAGTGTTCTCACAGTCTTGATGTCATTCTCTGATTGTTATTTTTATTATATTTCTAAATAATAGGGTTTTGGCATAAAGATTTATCTCAGGATTTCAGCACAGTCGTGTTCCGAGAGCAAGGGTCACAATGATGACAGATTCATACTGCCTGTGATTCTGACTAATTTGCTTTGAGTGAAATGAACACTTGGAAAAAACAAAACACTATTCCCAAGATTTTACATCCTACCTCAAAATATAGCAGGAAATATAGGGAAACGAAAACAATTTATTTTTCATTATGGAATGAAGAGATGGACTTTCTCATTTTAATAATTACAAAAAGATAAATCCAGTTGTGTTTTTTTTTTCCTTACAGAAAAATGACAAGGCCTTATCGCACTTTTTTCCCTCCCTTTTTGCCAATGTAAATTTAGCGGGGAAAAGTGAATGTTTTCGTGGCTTTCTCCTTCATCCTACAGGGATACATGCATTAATGTTTTCCCTCTCCACATCAGGGAACCAGAGGGGTCTGTATTTGTCTGCTAGGGCAGGCATAACAGAATATGACAGACTGGGTGGCTTAAACAGCATTTATTTTCTCACAATTCTGCAGCCTGAGGGTCTAAAACCAAGGCTCCATCAGGACTTGTCTCTGGAGATGTCCCTCCTTCCTGGCTCGTAGATGGTGTCTTTTGTGACCTTGTATGTCTTTCTTCTGTGCCCACATGCTACTAGTACCTCTTCTCTTCTCATGAGGACACTCATCCTGTTGAATCAGAGGCCTCACCCTTGGCACCTCATTTAACCTGAGTTACCTCCTTCAAGGTCCTGTCTCCTGGTACAGTCTGTAGAATTGGGGGTACATGGTTTAGACCATACCAAGGTCTTTGATGGGGACCCATTTTTGGCAAAAGGGAAAAGATGTGTGTTGGATTCTGACGTTGGTTGGGGGGATAGGGGAAGAAAAACATTACTTATGTGTGACTGAGATCAGGTAGTTATTTGAAATTTATATATATATATATATATATATATATATATATATATATATATATACACATATATACATAAATTTTATATTTTATGGAAAGTAGAGGAATTAAAGAACTGCTGTTTCCCTTCTTTCAAGAGAAGTAACATGATACTCCAATGTCATCATACAGTGACAGGAGGACTCTGGGGCCAGGCAGCAAAGCAAAGTTCTTGCAAACCAAGACCACAAGAAGAACAGCTCTGCCTGTTGTTTGATGCATGAGAACTTGGACTGAATCAAATAATCTCCTTTAACTTGGGGAGTTTGTTGTACATGGTGATCAATCAATCTGTTTTCAGGCATGAGACATTAACTTGATCATTCTTTTTAGGCAGTATTAATCCCTTCTGGTTTCCTGCATAAAATTTGAGTTATGTCCAAGTTTTCTTATAAATAACAGTATGTTGTTTTGTAATTTGTCATCAATTTGCTGGAGTGGAATAGAGAAGGTATTTCTTATTTTAAACACTGTGGGCATACACTATCTTTAGCACTGTAAAAGTTAATTATTTTGAACCCTTATAATACTCTCCTGAGGCAGGGTATTATACCAATTTGAAAACTAACTCACTGAGAAGTTTATACTTTGCTCAAGTTTCCTCATCTGGAAAAGTCTGGGTGATTACTTAGTCCCACCCAGGGCTGTGATTCTTAGTGGAAGGTTTTTTCCCCCCCCCCCCCCCAAGTAGCTTCTGTAGTCCTTCATCTCCAGAGGTGTTCTGGAACACATCTGGACATTTCTAATAAAGAGCCCAGAACTGAGCTTTGCTGAAAGATCACACAAATAAGGTCACCTGGGAAAACCAGAGTTAGAACAGAGAAGAAAAGCCGCCACCACCCCTGGATGACTCCTTGTTCCAGGCCCTTCACTCCCACGTGCCAATGAGCTCACAATGTCCCCTGAGGATTACTCATGAGCCCAACTTTATAGACATGACAATTTCGACTTACAGTGAGTGGGTCAGTAATGTGCCTAATTTATAGAACCAATTAGTGTGGGAGCAGGGATGGAAACCCACATGTACCCAGCTGTAGAGATCATTAGTTATATCACATATTAATTATAGTTGGGTTGAGAGGCGGTGTGCAGAGTTCTGAGGACCAGAAGTTCTTGCTGTGTGGCATTTGGATTAAATTAAATAGGCTTTGAATGAGCTTCTGCAAGTAAATGGTTATTATCTTTTTCTAATTCCTTAGCCATAGACGTTCCTAAAATAGATGCCATTCAGGGAGCTTGCCCTCCACCTGCTCCTTCTGGGAGAACTATCTACATATAGCTTAAGGTGGAGCAACTTCATGGGCTCCTGTGTCATGGAGGTGAGAAAGTGGCCACCAGGTTGCTGCTAAGACCCCAGTTATCCCCAAGGCTGGCTGCCAACCTACACATTGTAACTTTCATGCTTCTTCTTTGGAAGGGTCCCTTTTTCCATTTAAACCAGTTTTCTTCTGCATCTGTGTGTTGACTAAAAAGACAGAAAAAGATGTGATTAAGACTTGGGTCACACACTTCACTTGGCTTGCCTAATGCCTACAAAGGAAGTTAATATGATTTTAAAGAAGTTCATTAGGTTTGTTCTTGGAAACTATCACCCATCTGTTATTTTCTTTTAAATAATATGATGTTTTGCATGAACAAATAAGACAAACTCTGCAGGCCTTCCAGTTACTTAAACTATAAAATGAACAGGGCCGAATAACACAAAATTAAAGGTTTTTTTAAAACAAGGGTCTGCAAATCAGAATTGTGTGGCCCTACATATCACTTTTTAAAGCAAGAATGCAGCAGCAACTAGCTCATGTAGACCATAAGCTCTTTAAGGGCAGGGACCACCTCTTTAATTTTTTTTTTTTTGCTTCCCCCTAATGCTCAGTGCTTAGCACTGGGCAGGTGTTGGGTAAGTGTTTGTTGGCTGTCAAGCCAAGTGTTAATATGCAGAAGCTTTATTTGTCTGCATGAATCTGTGCTGGGGGCCATGCCTGCCAAAGTAGGCCAGTGAATTAAAGATTCTATAATTAGAGCTACGGTGTTACAGCAGGCACTCTGTGTCCCTACTTGTCAGTGTGTCCCCACGATGGCGTAGTGACAGTTGCCAGTCTCTCTGGGGCCTGTTCTAGGTTGATGAGAACGTCACTTTCACTTTATTTTTATTCTTGGCAGAGGAAAAACTCATCATTCAATCCAATCACAAAGGGCTGTCATTTTCCAACTCAAGAAAGATTTCCCCCAGCCACCCCACCTAAATTTATGAGTAATGGGTTGGAGGCTTAAATTAGAAAAAAATTTAAAAAGTCTGTAAAGAAAAGCAAATGCAGCATGAGCAGGCTGAAAAGGGAAACACATGTACAGCATCCTCTCATTTGCTGAGAATTTATTATGCATCAGGAATTTTGCATATAATGTTATTAATCCCAATTTATCATCACAAAATCCCATGGTGAAACTGTTATCTCCCCATTCTACAGATGAGGGAATAAGTTCAAAGAGAGAAAATAGCTTGCTTAATGTCTTGAAAATGGTGTTAAGTAAAATTTATTGGGGCCCATTGATTTGGATTGAGCTCCTGTATTGGGCCCCTACAGAACAAACTGAAATGGAATCACTCATGTTAATGATCCATGCAGTCAAATTGAAACTGAGCTGTTTGACCTTTTAGAAAGTCAGGAGAGAGAGAGAGAGAGAGAGAGAGAGAGAGAGAGAGAGAGAGAGAGAGAGAGAGAGAGAGAGAAAGAGAAATAGCCAAATCCTGAACAAGGCCAGCTTTAGCTAGTACGATATGGGAAGTCTGCTTAACCCTTACAAGGAAAGGAACTTTGAAATGACCAATTGCTGTTCTTTCCTTGTTTCTGCTTTCTTCAACCTCTTCATGTCTGTAAGTACTCACTACTGTTGTTACAGAGTAGAGCTAGCTGCCCGATGAGCAAATAGTTACTTGCTGAAAAAACTGTTAAATGTACTTTGTACCAAGTTTTTCTTTCATCAATGGTGTCTGGCAAGAGACCTTCCTCCCTTCTTTGGAAGCCTGCTCTCGCTCTCCTCCTTTCCCTACCCTTGCTTTCTATGTGGCAAGGGAGGAGGCACTGGGGTATGTTTGCAGTCACTCTCCTTCTTTCTTGCTGTCTGTGGTTTTTGCTGAACAGACAAATCTGCCATTTTTCTGGAAAATACATATGGTTGTTCTGTTTGTGAGCACTTTCCTGTAGGTCTCTAGCAGCAGCTATATATATTTCATAATTTTTTCAAATACTTTTCTCTTCCAGTTCTATTTCTTTAGGGGAGAGAGAGAGAGAGAGAGAGAGAGAGAGAGAGAGAGAGAGAGAGGAAGATTGAGGAGAATAGCAATCACAGGAATCCATCATGTCACAACTGACTTAATTGTGTTTTATTTGATCCTCACAATGAATACTGGAGGCATAAGGAGAATTGTGGCTAATTGTCAATGATCCATGAGGAAGAGGAGCCCAGTGTTTTAAAGGACATGCACTCGGTCACTCAAATGGTGAGTAAAAATTTAAAGCCAGATTTGACTCTACATGTGAAAATACAGTGGAGTGTGAGTTACTTGTTCAGCTTCCAGAGCTTTCCAGGGCTTTGGGGCCAATGGCAGTTGACTTCATCCCACTTCCCCTTCATTCCCTACTCTAGACCTTGTTGTCAGGTCCTGAGCCAAGCAGTTGCAAGAGATGGCAGGTGGCTTGCAGCAATTAAGGACATAGACTCCATGGGAGTCCCAACAACTGGGAGAGGCCCCTATGATCAGGAAAAGACACACAACACACAAAAGGACACATCCAAATATCCAAGGACACATCCAAATCTGAAGATCAGATAGAGCAACCTGAGTCAAGCAGAGCAGCCTTGGACATATTTGTTGACTTGAAGAACAATGAGACCACTTAAGGAAAATCAAAGACAACTCAAAAAAAGACTTGCCAACAGAACACTGATTTGGAACCAGGGATGTACTTCAGTGGTAGAGAGCTTGCCTAGCATGTGTGAAGCCCTGGGTTCAACTCCAGCACAACCAAGAAGCAATAATTAAAACAAAACAAAACAAAACAAATGCCCGCCCCCTGTAATTTAAAAGAGTCAAGTTAATAATTTGGAAGATCAAGTTGGGGGATGGATATCTTACAGCAATAAAGAAAACAAAATCAACCAAATAAGGGGAAGAAAATAATAGGGAAAAGATAAGGAAAGTGTAGAATAAATCCTGGCTGGCTAACATGTGACTGTAAGTTTATATAATATGAAAAGGGCTGGATGCCATGGCTCACGCCTATAATTCCAGCAGCTCAGGAGGCTGAGGCAGGAGGATCACATGTTCAAAGCCAGCTTGGCAAGTCCCTAAGCAACTCAGTGAGACAGCATCTCTAAATAAGATATAAAAAAGGGCTGGGGATATGGCTCAGAGGTTAAGCCTCAGGGTTCAATCCTGGGTACAGACAAAAATAAAAGAAAAGAAGGATAAAATGGGAGAGATGGAGGAGAGGCAATAATAAAGAATAAGAGAACATTTCTCTGAATCAAGGCTACGAGAGAAAAAGGGAACAGCTCCTCTAGCTCCTGATCCAGAGCTGATCAGCAGTGAAGAAGATGTTATTAATTTGCACTTTTTTCTATGAATAGAACACTGTATGTGTATATGTAAGTTTATATTCTTAAACCGTCAACTAAGAAAGGCATTTATTGAATACATATTTGTATAATTCATATGTTTGTTGTGTATATACTTAAATATGTACATATGTTCCTAACCTCCAGGTATGTGTATCTCTTCATACCTCACACTAAGTTTTCAAAGGCAAAGTCTATATGTTCGTGTCCTTTGTATGTTTCTTTGGTGGATTATATGCTGAATCTACAAGAAAAGATTGGTGACTAATTTACTTTTATCTTTCTGTTCCATTTCTTTTTCTTTGCACTCTGGCCAGAACTGCTGGCCCTTGGTAAAGACTTGTTGAATACTGTTGCTTAAGGAGGGAAAGAAACAAGGAGAGATGAGTGCTGTGGGTATCTGAAGTCCTAACTACTTAAGAGATTGAGGCAGGAGGATCACTTGAGCCATGAGTTAAAGACTAGTCTGGGCAACAAAGCAAAAGAAACCAGGTGGTTAGCATTTTTTTCTTAAAATTCCAGCTGCTCTCAGGCAAAGTTATAAAGAGGCAGGTGGTTCCCTGCCTCCTTATATATGATATATGATATTATATATATATATGATATCAGATATCTCCTTTCTCCATCTTGATCTCAGCTACCTGTCAATGGAGTCCCCTGCCCAAATAGGTATAATCATGACTTTAATATTCAAAACCTCCCAAGGCTGTGCTCCTTTCTTTGGAAACATCCTATCAGATATCTCCTTTCTCCATCTTGATCTCAGCTACCTGTCAATGGAGTCCCCTGCCCAAATAGGTATAATCATGACTTTAATATTCAAAACCTCCCAAGGCTGTGCTCCTTTCTTTGGAAACAACCTAAAGGAATAACTTCAGAAGAGGTAAAATTTCAGATATTGCAAGTCATGGAAGAAAGTATTTGGGGTAAAGAAAGCTTTCCCCCAGCTCCTCAAATGATAGGAGCTGTCCTCTAGAAGAATCATTAACTCATTCAGTCTCAAGTTTTAAAATATTTCAATGAAATTAACTCAGGTAGATAAAAATAGGTTGCAAATAATAATCTAGAGCTTACATATCTTTTATATATTTTTTCATAAATCAATCACCTACTACTTTTTCCAAAAGAGTAGAACTCTAAAACCATGATTGCTGAAGTCTGGCTGGGCACAAGTCACTGAACCGCCACACAGCACTTGTATCTTCAAACAGGAAGCTTTATTGCCTGAACTCCAATAGCACTCCACGCACACTCCCCAGGAACTCTCCCCAACGCCACCCAAGAGGCTCCTCTCCGGCACCCCACACACCAACCAGAACTCCCACCACCGGAACTTCACCAACCAATGCGAACTCTTCAGGAATCCCCCGCGAAAGCTCAACCGGAACTCAACGGGAACTCCGCAAGAACTCAAAAGTCATCATCTTAATGGCTCGCTGGTGTCACCTCTCAACCACTACTTCTGGCAAAAATGCCAGGTGCCACCCTGACTCGGCTGTGGCCCTCAACACATGATATTTATTTTAAAAGTTACCCCAAGTGGTTTGTTTATTCTTCAGTTTTTTATCGGTGTCTGGGACCATGGGACTTAACAGGCTAAATGAGGAATACTAACCAAGTGTGAAGGGCAGTCATTCATCTCAATTGACAAAGAAGCTGAGCCAAGGGACTGTAGTTCCAAGGTGGCATCCAGGTGGCCACCTTGTTTTTGTACAGTCTCCTTTCTCTCACCCCTCTGGACCGCTCAGCTCTGGAGGGCACCCCACGACTAACATACTTGGGCTGCTTTTAAAGTCCCAAGAAAGGCTGACAGAAGAGCACACAGCACAGACCAAGGAATGCTGGGAGAAGCTGAGTAGAAAGAGAAGTAAGCAAACAGTTGAGAGAGCTTCCCATTAGTATTAATTTAGGCATCAAAGAGAAACCTGAAAACACAATGAAAGCAGTAGTCAAAGACCATGGTTGTAAGAACAGAAGATAATAAGGCAGAATTAAAGAGCTGTAAAACACACAGGGCCAGCCCAGCACCTCCCCAGAGCCGGGCATGGCAGCTCCTAATGAACAAGGAGGGGGAGAGCGAAGGCAGGAAGGATCAGGTGCTGGGGGCCCTGCAGACCAGGCCTGACACAGAGAGGAGCTCCAGAGAGATGGGTTTATCCTGATTACATTTATTCCACATGGACATGGGAAGTCCGGAGTGGTTTATAGGTAAAAGCCAGCTGGTTAGGGCGAGGCTACCACCTCTGTTTCTCCCTGATGATTTAGTGTGCATTCAAAGAGGATGCTCCATGAACGTTTGCAGAACACCAATTATTTGCACGAAGCTTGATCTATATTTAGTTGAGCCTTGGCTGATGGTAATTTCTCTGTTTCCTTATTCTTGAGATAGAGTCTGAAATGGAAAAGAGAGGGCCAGTTATCTTTTAATAATCTGGAGAAAATGCCAAAGGAAATAATGAAGCACACAAGAAGTCCCTGGAGGTGAAAGTATAACATTCAGATTCAGGGATCTGGTTTACTAGTCAGGAGGTATAGATCCTTCTTTTCTCTTCCTCCTCTCTCCCTCCCCCAGTTTCCTTTAAAACTTTAGAAAATATTAAATTTTTGAACACTTTTTAATTTTGAAAATACAAAATAATATACACATATATGTAAATATACATGTGTATACACACACACACACACACACATACACACACACACAGAAAGAGGGAGGGAGAGAAACATAGACAATCTCTTAGGTATCCCATTATGGTTTTAATGTGAAATTCTCTAACAACAAATAATCAAATAATGCTGGATATTTTTTAATATACTTATATGCCATTTGATTATCCTCTTCAATGAAATACCTGTTTATTTGTTTTGCTAACTTTTAATTGCATTATTTGCTGATGGTTGAGTTTTCCAGTTTTTATATATTTTGTAAACAAATATGTGTATTGCAATACTTTTTCAGTCTATGGATTACTCCTTTATAAATGATTTGTTGACTAAAAAAATTTTTTAAAAGAGCAATAAATAAATAAAATTTGAAGATGAAGCCAGACTTGGGAGGGCTTATTTAGGCCTTTGTTAGTTTTCTCCTAGACCAATGCTTTTCAAATTTTGATGTGCATTTATCACATGGGAGATCTTGCTAAATTGAGGTTCTGGTGCATTAGGTCTGGGGTGGGGTCTAGATTCTGCATTTCTAACAAGCTGTCAGATACTGCCAGTGTTTCTTGGTTCATAGTTCTTGTTTCCTCTTGAATTATCCAGAGAGGTTTTAAAAAGAATGATTTCTGGCTCTCACCCGCAAAGATTCTGATTTTACTGATCTGGGTGTGACCTAGGGTTTGAGACTTTTAAAGGCTCCCCAGGTAATGTGCATATACCAATCAAGGTGGAAAAGAGCTGGTATAGAAGATGGGGGTGGTGTGGACACACATGGGCTGTTTCACCCTGGGATGAATCCGGATCTGTCTTTGATTGGCTAGGTAACCTTGGACGTGTGCCACCTGAGACTCCCAGGGTGAGAACAGGGGATAATCCTGGGGTGAATCCGGATCTGCCTTTGATTGGCTAGGTAACCTTGGATGTGTACCACCTGAGACTCCCAGGGTGAGAACAGGGGATAATAATAACTTCTTCTTAAGACTGGAAGGTTTAATTAAATTATGTTCAGTTCCTAGGACAGTGCTAGATATATACATTCAATATAATTACAGTTGTTCCTTGGTATTCATGGAAGATTGATTCCACAGGGCCCTGCAAATATCAAAGCTTGAGGCATCTCAAGTTCCTTATATAAAATGGAATAACCCTTGTATATAACCTATACACATTCTCCCATATACCTTAAGTCATCTCTGGATTACTTACAATATTTAATACATTGCAAATGCAATGCAAATAGTTGTTACACTGTATTATTTAAGGGAAAGTGACCAGAAAAAAATCTGTATATGACTGAATAGTCATATCCAGTTTGTGTGTGTGTGTGTATGTGTGTGAATATTTTGACACACAGTTGGTTCAATCTCTGAATGCAAAACCCTTGGCTATGGAGGGCTGATTGCATTTGGTTCTTTCCCTCAGGTTCCTTTGTAGTTTAGCAACACCTAGAGCAAGAGTAAAACTCATGTTTTATAGTTGGTTTAGTCAGTAAATGAATTTTAATTGACTTGGATAGTATTTAGAAAAAAATTCAAAGCAGTCATCTAAACGAAAATCTAGATTTTGGCTTCCTTGGAAGATTATAAAGATTGGCAATAATAGGTACCATTCGACCTGCTTGGAGCTGAGTACAGCCTCTGTTCAATGAGCAGCTGCCACTGTCTTCTTCATACTTCGATTATGTGTATGTGCACCTGTGTTGGCCTTCCAACTTGATCCATGTGCTTCACCTCCCTGGGTCTCAGTAACATTTGAGTTTGCCACTTCTACTCTTAGAACTCATGTTCCAATTCCTCTTTTTTCCAGAATCTGGACACAAAACTGCCCTTTCTTCTTATGACTTCTTTTTCTTTGGGCATCTGATGCTCTTGGCATACTCTTGTGAGTGAAATCACCTTCCTTCTCTATGTGTTAATTATTGCATTTATTCATTTAGTGGGGAAAAATGGGTGGTATGGACTGTTTATGCACCACCCCCGAAAATGAATATGATGAAGCCCAAACCTCCAGTACCTCTGAATGTGACTGTATTTGGATCTAGAGTCTTTAAAGAGGTAATTAAGGTTAAATGAGGCCATGAGGGTGGAGCTAGCCTAATCTGAGTGTGTCCTTAGAAGAAGAGGAAATTGGGGCACACAGGACACAAGGATGTTCTTGCCTAGAGGAAGGGCCACATGAAGACCCAGAAAGAAGATAGACATCTAACCCCAGGGCAGGGAAGAAGGCTCAGAAAAAACTAGCCCTACTAACAATTTGGTCTTGCACTTTTAGCTTTGGAACTGTGAGAAAATCCATTTCTGCTGTTAAAGCCATGCGGGCTGTGTTTCTTCGTTATGGCAGCTCTAGGACACTAACACAGTAAGAAAAAAATAAAACCCTTTTTGTTTTTGATAGAATCAGCTCTTTGAAAGTATTATCTAGTTAATGACACGGAATAGTCCAACAGCTTTCCACAGCTTCTATCTTTTGGTTTGTTGTAGAAAAGCTTTAACCTGAGAGATTTTTCCCACCTAAAACGATTCTTTGTCTTTCACTTTCATGATTTAACTGGTACTTTATATAGTTTTTCTGAAACTGTAGTAGGTGTTTCCAGGCCAAGAAAGATGGACATCTCTCTAGATGACAATGAACCTTTAAATTAAAGAAAAAAATGTTTTTTAAAAAATAAAAGACATACATGCACATAGTTTAAAGTCAAATCGTTATGCAAGGCTGATTATAAAAACCACTAATGCTGCCGGGAGTGGTGGCGCATGCCTGTAATTCCAGGGGCTCAGGAGGCTGAGGCAGGAGGATCATGAGTTCAAAACCAACCTTAACAACTTAGCAAAGCAATTAGCAACTTATTGAGACCCTGTCTCTGTTATGCTCGAATTCGGGACCCCCGAAGACTACCAGAGACCCAAGATCGATGTAAGCAGCAAAGAGGTGTTTATTGCGAGCTAGCTCGGTCCTCCACACGCACACACAGCAACTGGTGACGCTGAGAGGCCCTGAGCCCAGGGTTTGCAGCATTTTTATATACTTTTTGGAGAGGGCAGGGACTTCACATACATCATAGCAAATCATCACACACCACGGGAAAATCAAATAACAACTCTAAAACATGATTAGCACATTCACTGGCGGGAACAAGTTGGATAGGGGTGATTGGTCAGTACAAAAGGGGTATTCGTTTGAACTGATTGGTTTGAGCCAAGAGGGGTGTACGTGCTGAACTACATGGTTTCCCAACAGGTTATCAACTACCATAAACTTCTGGGAGGGTCATCTGGCATCCCAGGTATTTTCCTGTCTCATGCTGATTGGTGGCTGCTAGGGGGTTGCTATGGATCTCCACCTAGCCTGACTGAGTCAGGGACACCTGGCACAGCAGATCTCTCCTGTTATTTGTAGATAAACAACTTAGCAGGGTGGGAATGTGCTTAGGAGTGCTCTGTGGGTTTTTCCAAGGACAAAGGTCATGTCCCTTCCTTGGACAGGCTTTGCTCTGAGGTAGAGGCTGGTTTTTCATCTCTAAACAAAATATAAAAAAGGGCTGGAGATGCAGCTCAGTGGTTCAGTAACCCTGGATTCAATCTTCAGTATTAATAAACCAAAAAAAAAAAAAAAAAAAAAAAAGACAAAAGCAAAAAAAGTCCACTAATGCTTTGTACACTTCTGCCTCCACTGGCATTAAATACTCCTGGCTCCTCTGCCTTTTCGTCTTATTTTCTGGTACTCAGAATTCCTCAGTTTTACAAATCATTCTTAAATGGAAGAGAAACATTTTTTTTTTCTTCTTCACTGTCCTCTTCCACTATACACAGATTCCTTCTTGTCCACCCATCTGCATCCTCCCCGTATATTTAAATTACACTTTCAGTTAGACTCCTATCCAGCATTGACATTATTCAGACTATATGAGTGCTTTTCACACGTGAGCCATGTAATACATTATGATTATGCCTTTTTTCTTGCACAATGGTTTGTTTTCCTGAGTTGATGATTATCTCATGTTTTGCTTTGCTTGGTTTTCTATGTACTCATCAGAATTCATCCTTTGATCCCATCCCCAGTTGTCTCCCTATTAATAAGAGCACTCCTACCTGCTCCACCCCCGCCCCCCCCATCACGTTCCCTGTATTATTTCTCCACAGCAAACTTTCTATTATCTCTTCCCATAACTATGCTGGATTTTCCATGGGGAGTATGGTCAAGGAAGGAGGGAAGAGATGCATCCATCCAATTTCCTGATGAGTTGCTACAAGCCTTTCCTGCCTGACCTGCCCTTAGAAAGAACCACCGGCTAAGGCATATATTGATGGCCAGGAGAACTAGGGGGCTGTGGGGAAGGCTGAAAAAGATATGCAGACTTGTAGGGGAAAATCCAAAGGAGTGACGGTTAAGTGCAGGAATTGCTAAATTTAAGTGGAAATTCTTTGGAAAGAGTTTGAAAGGCAATTTATCTTTAGACTCAAGATTCAAGTTTGAAAGGTTTATAGTTATAGAGAACAGGATCATTCAAATATCTTCTTTTACAAAACGAACAGGAATAGTCCCACTCCAAAAACTCTTCACTTAATTTTAGATTTAGTAATAAGGAAGATATCTGGATGGAACTGAGCAGAAGTGTTACTGAAGAATTTTAGGAGCTGAGCATGCTTTTCTGCAAATAAGCAGCAGGCTCAGTTTTGCAAAGTATTCTTTAATGAATGTCACCAAGGATGGAGCTTCCATTCATTTCTCTCCGAGTTACCCATAAAACCCACAAAAACTTTACCCAGTGTTTTTTTGGGGGAGGATGAGGTGATAGGGACTTGGCCTAAAAAGGAGGGAGAAGATTTAGAACAAAGCCAGCTTCTTAGGACATTTGGTTTAGTTTTAACCAAAGGTAAATGTTGTCAAATAGTCTTTGAAAAAGTTTCACCAAACTAAACTTACCGATACCCCTAGAGAATGCTGGACTTGCATAACCTGGGGTGAAAATTGAGTTATTGTTTTTTTCTTAAATTCTTATTTATTTATTGTGAATGAAATTGAGCACATTTCTAATGTTTTATTGGCCCTTTTCTTCTTCTTTTTCTTATGGGTTCCCTGTTGTCCTTTGCCGATCAGTAAGATTAATTTATAAGATTACTGATTTATAAGATTTGCTGACATAGAAATTCATGAACTTAGAGAGGCATTCTTAGAATATTTGTATATAAGGATATTAATTCTTTGCCATATGACTTGCAATTTTAAATTTTTTCTCTTGATTTTTTTTTTTTTTGTACCAAGGATTGAACACAGGGCACTTAAATACTAAGCCACATCCCCAATCCTTTTTATATTTTTTATTTAGAAACAAGGTCTTGCTAAGTTGCTTAGGACATTGCCAAGTTGCCACGGCTGGCTTTGAACTTGTGACCTTCCTGCCTCAGCCTCCTGTGCTGGGATTGCAGGCACGCACCACGGCGCCTGACTTTTCTCTTGATTTTAAAAATGCTTTTTGTAGTTCAGAAGATTAAGATTTTTATGTAATCAAGTTAATCATATGTATTCTTTTACAGCTTCTGAGTTTTCTTTTACACTTGAGAGATCTTATAATCTAATGATATGATTCTCTGAGGTTTTCTTTAATTAGAGTTTCCAGCATGTCTTTGGTTTCTCTCATTTTCATGGCACAGCTGCTCAGGAATGAACCCACAGAAACTTCTTTCCCGGCTCATTTGGCCACATTGTACTGCTGGCTGCTGGTGAACCAGGAGGAGGTTCAATTGCTTTTCAAATCCAAGGCACAACAGGTGCTCAGCTTTGTTGAATGATCTCTGCTGACTTGTGTTTTAACTCAACAGGGATCCACTCTTCATAAGTCGCCACATACTTTCCCAACTTTATCACACGCACAGCGCCAAGCTTTTCTCCCCTAGAAAGAGAGGCTGTTGACAAGGATGGGGTGACCTGGTCAGCTCCAGCCAGAGCTGGACACAGCTTTATGGAGTCAACACCTTGCAGGGCTGCAGAGGCAGTTTCTCCTCGTCATTACCACTTGGCGACAGAAGAATTAAAAACAAAACAAAAAAACCCCCGATGATTTCTACTTAGGAGCAGCCTTTGAGGGAGGATTTATTCCTTTAAATAAACCATATTGGAGGTAAAATGCATTTTGTCCTGCTAGTTGGGAACTAGACTGGAGGTAGTGGTGGGGAGTCCCACTGTGGTTTCCAGTCCTTTTCTTGTCACTTCCTGCCATCTACCGGCCATAGTATGAAATACTCTGCAATTACTTCAGGAGATGCCAGGGAGGAAGTTGAAAGCTTTTCAATTTGAAGTGTGATTTCCCAGATAAGCTGGGTCGCAATGCACCAGTATCCATCATTTATTTCCCTGAAAACAGCTCTAGGGAGATTAAATTTCTGAGAAATCGTTTTATTATTTTTGTTCCTTTGAGAGGCAGTGTTTGAACTCTGATCACATGTGCTTATTTTTTATTTTATTTGTAAAAAACAGATTGGTGCATTATAATCATACATATTAGCGGGTTCTGTGGTTTCATAGAACATGCACCTGAAGTAATTTTGGTCACCTGTGTTTAAATCTTGTGTCTACGAGATTTATTGTCTGTCTGATTTTGGGCAAGAAATGAAATCTCTTGCTGCCCCAGTTGCCTCATTTTTTGACATGGGAATGATACTAGATCTTGCCTCTCAGTTTTGACTCCTGAGTTTACATATGTAAAGACTTTAGTACCGTGCACCTCTTAAGCACTCAGTAAGTATTATCTGTTACTTGCTTGAAATCTACTTAAGCATTTGAATATTCTACCACTAGATTTGCATGGAACAGAAAGCAATTCCTAAATTAGTTGTTTGTAATCTTTGCCTGCTGTGTCTGTAGCAGACACAGACTGCCTCCATTTAAAGTTTGGAGACTCAATTGGAAAGCAGCAACTTTCCTTATCACCTCTTGCTGGAATAATTCATATTCCTTGTGAGCTCTGACAACCCCGTAACTGGACTTCTCTTTGACTGAGGATTTCCATCATGGAATCTAGATCTGCCTTACCTTGAACATTTCTTGGGTTCCTAAGAATCAGAACCACTCTGGTACATCATCTTGTATGTTATTTAGCAACTACTCAATAAATGTTTATTGAAAGGATGAATGAATAATCTCATTTGATTCCCCCAGGAATTCTGAATCAGGTAGAGGAAATACGAATTGAGTCCATCCTATAGATGGAGAATAGAGAGACTTGCCTCACATGAAATGGAATGTTACCAAGATTCAAGGCTGGGGACTTTGTGGCATGCCAAAAATGTACATGAGGAAGGACAAAGGGAAGGACAGGGAATAAGGCTCACCTTTAGACTGTATGCAAGGAGTTATGTGCTGGATACTAATTTTTGTGAGACTAAAAGGAGGGTTCATATCTGAAGCTGGTCTTCCATGCCTCATCCACATCCTATGGAATTGTATTTTCATAGCCTGATGCTATGAAAGGTTCCTTACCTCTGCCATCCCATCACTGATGGTTAGTCTCATTTGTGCTGAAATGACCTGAGCTTTGGGTCTAGATGTCAAAATATTTATTCCCCAATTTCACTTGCAATTCTTGAGAGGTAACAGAAACCCATCAGAACATCACTGCTACCTTTTATTAGATACAAAGATCCTAGTCTGTTGAGACCCAGGGACCATGTGGGATCACTAAGCTGTTATTCCCTATGATCCTTTTTACATTTTACTTCTGCAGACCGCAGCCAAAGGAGACTTTCTTAATGATATTCAACATTTATTCATCAAATTCTTATTTAGCACCTACTATTGTGCCAACAAGGGCACCAAGTGACCAAGTATCAAGGAAAGGTGACCCCTTCCCATACCCTCAGCTACCAGTTGGGTATTACCTAATGAGAAGGCCCATTGAGAATAAAAATGGTACATCTTTACAATCTAAGTTCCCAGAAACACCAGGACAGGGGTTTGAATCTTCTACCGCTAGATTTGCACCTATGGGCAAGTTTTCCTCATCTGAAAAATAGGAATATATTCCTTTCAGAGCTATAGTAAGGATTCAAAATGTACATAAAGAATGGATTGTGAATAATGTGTTTCCTTCTCTCAAGGGACTTGGAGTCTAGTTGGAGCACTAAAACCATCATCATCATCATCATCATCATAGGATCTATAACAAATGCCTTTGAAAGTCAGATAGGAGTTGAAAGCAAGGAGGGAGGCATCCCACCACATTGTTACATCTGCTCAGTTTTGTTCAACATGCATTTATTAAGCTACCATGGACTACCATGGACTACCATGGACCAGTCCAATTCACAACTTCCAGAGTCAGGAAGACTTGGGTTGGAATTCCATCTCTACCACTTACCAGAGGTGTGACTTCAGGCAGTTATTTAATAGCCCTCTGAGTTTGTTGCTGAGTTTCTTCAGAATAAGGTTGTTAATAGTACCTGCCTTATAGGTTGTTGTGAAGAATAAATAAATTAATGTATATACAGGATATAAATAAATTAATGTAATGGGGTCCTTGGCACAATGTAAGTGCTCAACAAATTATAGTTGCTACCATAATCATGACCACCACCATTGCTGGTGTGTGTGTTTAACCTAAGGATTTAAAAAATGAATAAAAGATGTTCCCTGCCCTCAAACCCCTCACAGTTTAATAGATTCTGGAATTTAGTAACAACCTTTCATAAGTGATCCAGGTAGAACATGGCCTACCATTCTAGAAAGGGAAAAGATTTTCCTTTGGAAATTTGCAATATTGTGACCTAGAGGAGGAGGGTCCTGGCTTTTACTTACCACACCCACTTTGTTTCTCTAGAGCTCCCTATGAAACTGGGATAGAGATTAGAGTCTTCACTAGACCTATTGGTTTTTGCCAGGCTGAAACTTAGCCTTTTTAGGAGGCCCAGATTTTGTGCCTTTTGTTATACATTTATGCCAAGCTGTGGCTTATATTGTTCAGCGTGTTCCAAAGTTCCAAAAAATAAAATAGGCTTGAGTGCTATCATACAGCACAGGAGTCATCTAATTAGGAAAGTAGCATTTTTAGCATTAATGGCACAGAAGTTACAAAGTGTGTTTCAGAAGAAGAAGAAGGGGAAGGGGAAGAGGAGGGGGAAGAGGAAGAGGAAGAAGAAGAAGAAGAGGGAAGGAGAGGGGGAAGAAGGAAGGGGTAAGGGGTAGGGGGAGGGGAAAAAGAGAAGGAGAAGAAAGAAATTCCCATTATCTAAACTCAGATAAGGGCCTTTGCTGGTTTATAGCAGGGAGGAGATGGGGAACCCAGAGTGTTTATTAATCTCCTTTAATCTAAGAATTTGCAATATTTAAGAGTAACTGTTCAGAGGTAAGGGCCACAAAGCAGAGGACGTTAAAAGTTTCTTTTACATTGTGGTGTTTAGTTCAGTCAGTGAAAGGATAAGCAGAACAGTTAAATGGTAACCCCATCAATTACAGGCGACACTGAATTCTCCTAAAAAGTTTTTCAAGCTGTCCCCAAACTATCTATAACAAGTTCGAATTCACTAAGGGGAAGGACATCTGTGTATTTTTAGATGGGAAAGTGCTGTCTCCTTGTCATTTTGTAGAAAACGCTTTTCTCTCTGCTTCCCTTCATTGGCCTTCTGGTATCTCAGTGGGGAAAGGAGCTACCTGGTAAATAAAGATAAGCTGTGCTTATTAGCAGAGATTTGCAAGGGAAGAGGCTGTTTAAAAATGGATAAGGAGGTCATTGTGTTCCTCTGGCTCTAAAGCAGGGATTCGTTTTCCTCAGGCAGGGCAGGGCAGCCAGCAAGGAGCTGAGCACGTTCGCCTGCCACAAGGTGTGACCCCTAGTACACAGCAGGAAGCTGCACTCCTTTCAGGGACCCTCTGGCCTTTGAAACTGCTGGGTTGTTCTGACAGTAGATCCTTTCTGTGCAGGACTGAGGCTCTGCCAGGAAAATAAAACACCATCCTTTTTAGTTTGTCCTTTGGAAATAACAGAGGCTGCCATGCAGTGGGCCTTGGTGCAAGGGTTATGTCTGACCCAGGTACCCTGGTGTGTCTCACTATCCTCTACTCCCAGGTGGAGGTGAGGGAGCACCAGGATAATTTAGGGCTCTCCAACAAAGCCTCTCCAAAGGATCAGGTAAACAATTAGCTACGGAAATGACCACCACAGGGGAGAGGACATTGTCTACATGGTGCCTAACATCTAGCTGGAATCTGAATATGGTCAGTTCTCCAGGTGTTTCCACAGGCACAGATGTTTGCCCGGGGGACTACAAAACAACCTCCTGGCTATTTCCAACTGATTGTTCTAGAGAAACCTGTCTCTTCTATCACTTTTGCATTTAGATGGGAAGAAGTGACCCAAGCTGAAAGATAAAGGTTTCCGAGTTTCTTTGCCTCAGGTGGTTCTCTGGGTTTCCCTCCACCCCGCGCCCCCCCCCCCCCTCAAGCTTTGTGAAGCGGGGAGCACCAAGCTCCAGGGGACTTTGTCTGCTCTTTGTCCAAGCCTGAGCTCGGCTTATCCTGATTGTGCTGACTCTGTGGGATTCCCAGAAAATGAAAGCCAGGGATAAAGCACCAGGAAAGGGACCTGGGCCACTTGAGCCTGTCCTCTTTCCCGAACACCCGCAGCCTGTGAGCAAACCCAGGGGAAGCAGAGGCGGACTTGGAAAGGAACTGTGGGTTCCTTTTAGGTTCTATGTTTCCTTCTTCTCACTGTAGCTTACAACAGATGTGTGTGTGTGTGTGTGTGTGTGTGTGAGTGTGTGTGTGTGTGTGTGTGTGTGTGTGTGTGTGAGAGAGAGAGAGAGAGAGAGAGAGAGAGAGAGAGAGAGATCTCCCGAGGTATCATGGAGCAGAACACAAAAACTGTTTCCTAGAAGATAGTTGGAGATTTATTGTCACCCTTGTCCCATGAGGTTTTTGCTGAAGGTATTTTAGATATCATCTGGTTATTTGGTTGTTTCTGAGGAATAGAAAATAACTGAATGGAATGTTATTGAAATATCCACTTGTAACTATGATTTTTAATTGGATGGAAATGTGGAAATCCTGTTTTTAAATGTTTTAATATCATGTTTTTCTGTCACTTCCTTTCAAACTTTTCTTGTAGAAACAGATTCATAAACTTCTGGAACAAATCTATAACTCAAGGATACCCTCAGTTATAGATGGTTTTACCATGAGTGAATGATGCTTAGGGTTCCTGGCTTCTCACCTCCATAGACTGTTTTCAAGGCTCCAAAAGATGTTTAGAAATGTGATTGCATGGATGGAGATACACACACACACACACATGCTTTTTTTTTTCTTTTTGTGTGGTATTGGGGATTGAATCCAGGGCCTTGGGCATGCAAGGCAGGCACTCTAACAACTGAGCTATATCCCTAGCCCCCATGGATCCATATTTTACTTAATGTTCAAAAATAAGATACTTCAGTTTTTTAAAAACTAAATGTTATAAGCTTTAGCCCCCTGAGCATAATCTTATGTCATTGGTGATTAATTTCTTATCAGCTGCCAGTCTTCATCTTAGTAAGGGAGCCCAAATTAGGCTAACTTAGAATAATTGAGCAGAGGATTTTTTTTTTCTTTTTTGCAATTTCCATTATCCTCTCAATATGCAAAACACCATTTATTATACTTTGATTTGTCTTGAGGAAAATAGCTGCTGATGATTGAAGAGTTTCTGGAGGATTTCACAGCGCTAAATAACAAGGAAGAAAATAACAACTCATGTTTCATGATGGAAAAGAGCTGCCTCCCTGTTATTTGGCAGAACATTAGCTCTTGACAAAAGAACTGCAAGGCACACTTTCATCTACCACTTTTTTGAGGTGACAAGGTTTGGACCTAGACATTTCCTGTGATTGGTTGTGATGAAATGAGCAGTTCCAGACAGGCAGGGAGAAGACAAGATCCTTCCAGCAGCCTGCAGGCACAGGAGGGGACTTATAAAGCTCTCTGAGGCTCTGGGTTGCATGAACCCCATCTTTGGTCCTCCTAACTACACCATCACGAGGGAAGATTGTTGAATCAGAGGCAGGACATGTGAACTTGGTGTACCCCAGGATTTAGTTAGCAAGTTCTCTCAGTGGTTAACTTTCCCCTCTCTTTTCTTCTTGCTCTCACTATGTGTTAAAGTTAATTCAGTAACCCGTGTTATTGGAACACTTTTCCATGCTCACTGAGCGCTTCTGTTCTGTGACCACTGAGGCAGTGTGCCCGGTGGTGTACTTGAAGGCTGCCAGGTGATTTCCACATAATATTCATCAGGGCTATTTCATTCTGGTAATAAAAAATCCCCCATCAAACTCATTTAACAAACTGGTTTTTGGTTCAACACCAATCCAACACGAATTTGACCTAGGGATAGGGAAACCTGCCATCTTACGGCCACACATCCTTTAATCCTTGAAGTTCTCTCCATTAAGTGGGCAGATAGGGAAGTTTATACATGGAAGGATTTTATGGGCCAGAACTATAAGTGGCCTGTTACTCCTGTCCACATTCTATTGGGTAAAACTAAGTCACCTGACTTCTCAAATGCAAGGGAACCTGGAAATGTAGTCTAGCTGCGTGATCAGGAGGAAACAGGAAACTGGACTGTCAGCCACCAGCCAGTTTCTGGTGGAGTGTGACTACAAACTAACAGCTACTGTGAAGGGAGGATATGGAATCTTCTTTTTTCAAAATTCCAAGAGTATTTTGATTATTTTACTGAAGGCAATGTAGTTGAAAATGTTACCTTCTTAAACTCATTAAAAATGACACAGTTCTTATTTTTGGGAGAATAAGAAAGTAAATACAGATTCGGGCAATTGCGTAATACACATTTTAGTTCATGGTGTAATCTAGTGATGCTTAGGGTTCCTGGCTGGAACCCTTAGGGTTCCTCTGCTGGAATGTAAGGAGCAATGTCTTATGATCACACTAAATCATAAAACACTTTTAAGTCAAGAACTAAGTAGAATAATAGAACTTTAGGATTAAAATAAACTTCAGAAATTATTTAATCCAAAGTTTTCAAGGAGGTTGAGACTGAAAGCAAAGCAGAGGGAAGCTACATTTGCTGAGCCCCGGTGATGTTCTGAGGTTGATACTCTCTCCATTGCACAGAGAAACGTAATGACTGGACTTACCCAAATTCAGGCTGGTGGTGTGAGAAGTGAGCCTGGGATGGAGCACTTCAGATTATAAGCCACTGTGCTCTTCACATATACTTAATGAGTACCCCTGGGGTATCTGTGTATGCATTCATGCTTCTCTACCCAGCCGTTCATGTGAGCCTTGTTTACAGTCCACTGGAATGGAAGGAAGATACGACAGATATGCGTTATTTTCAAAATGTGAGGGTGCTAGCTGGTCTGTATTATACATTGTAATAGCATCATTTTCAAGTTCCAAGAGAAACAAGATACTCTTTTCACTGGTCTGGAAAAGAGCAAGTTGCAGTGGCTAACTTCAGAATGACCCATTGTTCCAAGCCTAACAGGTGCAGGTTTTGACACCAAGGGTCGGATCCCATCACCACTTGAGTTGCATGGATCACTGACCTCGAAAGGGGATTGCACACACATCAGTGTGGGATCTGTCCTTTAGGAACCATGGCCACTAATCTGAATGGCTATTTAGAGTGTGAATGGCATTTAACTGGCGTCCCTCCATTCTTCCAAGCTCATTGAAGAATCTCAGTCCTTCTCCTCCTGCTCATTAGAACTGACACTTCCCAGGCCAGAGGGATGACCAGGGTGAATCAGAAAGATGAGGTCTTCATCATGAAGGACAGGGTACAGTTTGGGGCCAGCAGGGAATGAAAGCAGGCACTATAGGACTTGAAGCTTATGATTGTGTCTCCATTATAACGAACACCCAGTAATGTGAAATATCTCATAGACACTGTGGTTTAAACCCAGGACGATCCCATCAATCAATCTGGTTTTTAGTTTAAATGAATGAATCCTCCAGCTCTCATGTGTACACTACTCTTGCCTGGTCCTGATTTCCCAAATAAACAGACATTTCTCCTCTGAAGCTGGCTTAATATTCTGTTTTCATCTTTATTAACTTTTTTTTTCGGTATTTAAGTTTACTTTTATATGCATGGAGGTCCTATTTAGCTCTTTAATTTCTTGAAATTAAAATATAAGAAAGGGTACTACAAATATTTTAGGGACCCAGCTGAATTTTGAGGGCACATGGCCACTGTACAGCTAGCTATTTCATGGAGCAAATATGTTTATTTGTTACTGGGTACAAATTAGGCATTTGCCACTCTGGAATCCCCTGGTTATAATCAGTCATTCAATTGATTTTCTACAGATTGATTGAAGGCACTGGCATTATATAGATGCATAGAAATAACTTTGGTCTGAAGAGGCCAATTGGAAATGATTTTCTTGGGGTTTGGTTAGCTAGCTATTCCATCTATTCTAATTAAAGTAGATGCACTTGACAATGGGAATGTGATTATAAGGAACGATGCCAAAGGGGAGAATGATCTTTTACTTGCATACTTTCAGGGCTATTAGGAGTGATCTTTAAAAAAAAAAAACAGCACTCTGGAAACTTTTCTATTACACTGAAGAAGTAGCACTGTGGCTTGCTCATAATAATTATTTATAATTTTAATTAATGCTTTAATTCATTCATATAGCAAATGACCTTCCAAGGAAGGTCTGCATTCTAGGCAGAAAAAGTAAGTGTGCACAGAGGGCCAGAGGAGTGTTCAGGAAGGGAAGAATCTTCAGTGCAGCCAGAGTATGGAGTGCAGGTGAACCTGGTATGTGGCCCTAAAATTCATAAATGCAGTAAAGTAAGGAGGAGGGTAGAAATCTCTGTCCACAATTTTGGGTACAAGGGATGTAGGACTCCATTAATTCTTCTATAATCAACTTATTTTTCAAAGCTCATCTATCATGTGTAGAATATTGAACTTTCCTCAATCCAGGAATCGTCTCCTCTATTCCTTAGTTTCCCCTAAATCCCAGGGCTTTAGGATGACATTGGTGGATGTGGAAGATGGGGGTGTCAGCCCTTCAGTCATCAACTCTCCAAGCTGGCCTCTGATGAGATGACCTAACATTAACCTGCTGACTCTCATCAGCTCTTGATGGCTACTCCTAGGTCATTCTGGAAAGACTGCCATGCTGCTCCCAGGGTGGCAGGACCCAGCTCTGGCTTCTTGGCTCTGTGAACTAGGTCTTGCTTTGTTTTATCACAGGCGCTTCTTTGAGTTCCAGTGGCCACCTATTTAGGAAGCCGGGCAGTGCACCCTCTGGTCTTGGAGCTTGCAACTGCATCAGGAAGGGGTCTGTCTCCCTTCTGTCCTCCACTCCAGGAAGGTCAGGGGCAGGGTTCCCATTTCCCAGGGACTACCAGCTTCAAAGCTTTCATTACCTCCTTTTGGAACTTTCTTTCCATTCCATTCAGGAATTTTCTTTCCATTCATGTAAATGAAAATGTGCCATATTTTTCTCTAGCTTTTGGAATCTTCTGGTTGTGGGATAAAGAAATGGGGGTAGTGGAAAAACTTGGCTTTTAGTTTTCATATATTTTCCAAAATTTTTTTTTTTGTTGTTTAGGGCTTATGTTCTCATTTTCTCTGAGATATCTCTCAAATCTGTGTCTTCCCTTGTCACTTTTTCTGAGTTACAGAATCCAGGAAGTTCTAGCTTGGGGCTCTCAACCACACATGTACATCTCTTTGAGCACCCAAAACTAATACGCATGCAGTAAGTCCACTGGCAGAGTTTCTGATTTGATGGGTCTGGAGTGGGCACAGGCATGGGGGTTATTTTAAAAGTTCCTCAGCAGGTTCTAGCTGTAGTTAGGTTTGAGAACTGCTGTTGAGCCGAGTTGTTAAGGACAGATCCAGAGTGTTAGAGAAAATGCAGAAAAAAATATCACCTAATATTACAAAGTGTTATCTAGTTCCAGGAGGTTAGAAATGTATTTAAAGATCCATGCTTTCTTAGGGAATTTTGAATTTGTCACATTGAGAATGTAAAATATCAAAAGAAAAAAATAACTAACATCTCCTTGCTTACCCTGTGCAAAGTGTTATGCTTTACTTATTATAAAATTTTTGTTGTGAATTGATAAATTATAGTTGTATATATTATGGGATGATGTTGGTTTATGACTACAGTGCGGATTAAATCAAGCCAGACTGCTAAATCTATCACTTCAAATACTTCTTTTTTTGTTGTGAGAACATTTGAAATTCACTCTCAGGGATTCTGAAATGTGCAGTAGCAATACACTATCATACTTACCATGCTGTGTGATAACTTAAAAAAAAAAATCAGACTAATCTCCTGTCTAACTGAGGCTTTGTTCCTTTTGACCATCATCTCCCCATTTCCTCCACTTCTCCAGTTTCTGGTAACCATGATTCTACTCTATACTTCTGAGAATCCAATTATTTCATAATCCACATGTAAGTGAAAATGTGTGGTATCTTTCTCTTGTGCATGGCTTATTTCACTTGGCATATTGTTCTCTAATTTTATCCACATTGTGGGAAACGACAGAATTTCTTTTCTTTTCTTTTTCTTTCTTTTTAAAGACTGAGTAAGGGCTGGGATTGTGGCTCAGTGGTAGAGTGCTTGCCTAGTATGTGCAAGGCCCTGGGTTTGATCCTCAGCACCACATTAAAAAATAAATAAATAAAATAAAGGTATTGTGTCCAACTACAACTAAAAAATAAATATCTAAAAAAAAAAGACTGAGTAAGATTCCACTGTTTATATATACCACATTTTCTTTTTATTCATTTGTTATTGAGTGCTAGATTCATTCCGTAATTTGGCTGATATGACTGGTGCTGTAATGAGGATGGGAATGCATACATGTCTTCAACATACTGATTTCACATCTTTTGGTTAAATACCCAGAAGTAGGATTGCTAGTTCATAGGGTAATTTCATTTTGAGTTCTTTGAGGAACCACCATACAGTTTTCCACAATGGCTATATTAATTTGTATTACCATTAATAGTATACAAAGGTTTGCTTTTCTCCACATCCTCACCAATGCTATCTTTCATTTTTTTGATAGTTGCCATCCTAATAGGTAGGAGGTGATAACTCATTGTGGCTTTATTTGTACTTTCCTAATGATTAATAATGTTGAACATTTTTTTTTTTTGTATATCTGTTGGCCATTTGTATGTCTTCTTTTGAGAAATGTCTACTTATGTTCTTTGCCATTGGTATGCTTTATGCTTTAGGTATTTATCAATTCTAGCCAGAGATGAATCTTGCATTGTAGGTCTTATTTTACCATCAGTTTTGCAGGTAGGGAAATGGGGATCCATGAAATTGTATGAAATTTCTAAAGGTCATTGGTTAAAAAATGGCAGGTCACTGATTAGAATCTAGTCTGTCTGGTTCAAAACCCAGGTTATTTTGAAATATTGATGCCTTCCAAAGTGAAATCATAAGATAATGTACTAATTGAGTAAGTTAGTGACTAGTTCTAGCAACAAAATGTTTGAAGGGCAAAAGTGGAGCTCTAGGAAACGGATTAGCTTCTTGGCTATAGTTACCTTCTTTCCTGGTGCTTGTCAGCATCTGTTGAATGGTTATTCTTTCTTAGGCCTTCAGCTTTCTTTCATTGTGGATAATTAAGGGAACCAGAATTTAACACAATTTAACACACTTGCTTGTATTTGTTGTACAAAAATATAGTTTTTCACTAAGTAAAAAGGTTTTTTTTTTTTTTTTTGGTGGGGGGAGTAATTGGGATTGAACTCAGAGTCCTTTTTTATTTTGAGCAGAGTCTTGGTAAGTTGCTGAGGCTGGCCTTGAACTTGTGATCCTCATGCAGTCTCTCAAGGCACTGGGATTACAGGCATGGGCCACTGTGTCTAGCTAGCAAACAGTTTTTTAATAATAGATTTTAGTATTTTTTTTTTGATAAGTAAAATACAATGTCACAGAGCAAAGATAGAAAACCAAAGTCCAAAGTACCTTTGCTATGACTGTGAATGAGTTTTTTTTTTTTTTTTTTGTAGTTATATATGGACAGGATGCCTTTATTTATTTTTATGTGTTGCTAAGGACTGAACCCAGTGCCTCACACATGCTAGGCAAGCACTCTGCCACTGAGTTACAACCCCAGGCCTGTGAATGAGTTTTAAACCTTTGCTTTTTTTTTTTTTTTTTTTTTTGGATGGTGCTCTAGCAGGCTAGGCAAGTACTCTATCACTGAGCCACACCCCCAGTCCTTCCTTTGCTTTCTTTATATATATTGGAGGAATGAAAAATTTTATTTTCCTTCACCTGTATGTTATTTCAATCCATTTTCATCAAAGTTATCAGCATTATCAAGTAACAGTTGCTAATTATTTTCTTAATGGTGACAATTTTCTTACTTTCTGCTTGTCATTATTTAGGGCACATGAATATTTATGCCTACAGTCTCTATTTTTATTTCTTAAGGAGAAAGTGAGCAAAATTCCTTCTTGAAAGCTCATTGCTGAAGCATGGCACAGTGGCACATCCTGGTTACTCAGCTTCTTAGGAGGCTAGGGAAGGAGGATTGCAAGTCTGAGGCCAGCCTGAGCAATTTAGCAAGACCCTGCTTCAAAATAGAAAGAACTGGGGATGTAGCTCAGTGGTAAAACATTACTAGGTTCAATCCCCTGTACCAACATACAAACAAAAGCCAAAAACACTTATGTCTGCTGAATAATTTACTTGCTTAGATATTGTCATTCATTTTATATGTGGTTTCTTATAGAAGATTCTGGAAAACCAGAATCTATTCAAAGAATGACTCGCTTCCACTGCCTATCCTGTGTTTACTTATCCCAGTAACTGAGGCCCTCGTGGAGCACCCATACAGCTCAATACACGTTGATTCTAATGTGATCTTTGTGTTAAAACAGCGTGGACGAGCCAAATACAATTCATCATCCAGTGTGAAATGCAAATATCCTTGTTATGCATTGAGCGTCCAGAGGTCTAAGATTTTGATTTGAGAGGAATGCATAATGAGTCCCTCCTCTTCCAACATACAACATTAATGCACAACCCTCCCTGGACATGATGGTGAGCTTTCCTTTGATGTCCCACGATCTCCATATTTGTTTCATTTCCTCTTCTAGTCCCACATACTTATTAATTTTCCCTGTGTATGTTTTGGGGATGTATCTACTTAGGGAAAGAACATTTGCAATAACCTCTCCTGCTTTTATGATGTTTCTGTTAGCCTTATTCTTTTATTACACAAGTTCACCTGGGCCCCATCAAAGCAGGAAGAGGCCTTCTGGATCCAGGTAGGACAAAATAGCAGTGGAAGCAAAATTTGGTACTAAACCCCAGGGCAGTTTGAAAACTGGAAAACTGATGGCTAAGTGGAGAAGTAATGAAGGTGGGTGGTGAGAGCAGAAAGGTGTGCTGAAGGAGGCATGTGTGTTTTTGAAAACCAAGGGTGGAGAAGAGAAATGGCCTAAGAGCTAAAACATAAATATGTTGGTTCATTTTAAAGAATTATAGTTGAATAGGAACCCTGATTTTTCAAGTCTCTGATGAATTCTCTTGGCTTATTTATATTTGCATTTTCTTAAAGCCTATTTTATTATTATTATTATTATTATTATTATTATTATTATTATTATTACTGAGTCCTCGATGTTGTTCTGATCCTATGTTACAGCAACTTGGAGGGCACAGGGGAAATAGTTTTTAAGAATATATAACCTGGGGGCTGGGGTTGTGGCTCAGAGGTTGAGTGCTTGTCTACCATGTGTGAGACACTGGGTTTGATCCTCAGTACCATATAAAAATAAAATAAAGATATTGTGTCCACCTATAACTAAAAAAATAAATATTAAAAAAGAATACATAACCTGATGGGGGTTGTTTTGAAAGTTTCATGGTCAGAAAGGGAGGGGCAAAAAGGAATTGGGTAACATTCTCCTATTAGGAAGTAACATTCTCCTATTAGGAAGGAACATTTAGAAGACATGAAGTTTGAGCAACTGCTCAACTAAAGGGATCACTTTAAGCTGCAGGGTGTTTAAAGAGGGGAGACTGGGAAATAGGGACAGAGGCATTGAAAGAAGCTGCTGCTCAATGCTGTTAAATAGTTATGAATTTGATGCTTACTCTGTGGAAATTGCTGCCCCAAATTTGTCTGTATTTGACCCCCTTGGAGTTCTCTGAGCTGGTTCGACAGCCTCAATTCAGGATGAGGCTGACTCTTTCTCTTTTGTCTTTTATTCCATTTTGATGAACAAGGCCTGGGTCAGTGATAGTAAGCAACTGGGTTGCCATGTAAGAAAATAAGATGGAGGAAAATGGTAACAAAATGGTGGTCTAAAAATGGCTTCCTTAGCCGGGCATGGCGCACGCCTGTAATCCCAGTATCTTGGGAGACTGAGGCAGGAGCATCACGAGTTCAAAGCCAGCCTCAGCAACTTAGCGAGGCCCTAAATAACTCAGTGAGTCTCTAAATAAAATACGAAAAAGGGCTGGGGATGTGGCTCAGTGGTTAAGCACCCCTGGGTTCAATCTCTGATACCAGGAAAAAAAAAAAAAGAAAAGAAAAGAAAATGGCTTCCTTCAGATTATAGATAATCGTACACAGACGCCACACTGCTCTCCCCAGTTTCATCTCCGTGGAATTCTACTCCAGCTCAATTAATCTCTTTTCTATCAAAACTGTCCTACATCCCCAGGAGGGCATATATTTGCTCCCTTTTCACTGAAAAAAAAAAAAATTTCAGTGTTCTTTTATTCTTCCTTCAGAAAGTCTGTGTTTTAAAGCTTTAACTTATATATATTAATAAATATTTATAATAATTATAAAAATTTATGAAAATTAATAATAAATAAAATATTTATTATTAATTAATAAATATTTTTTAATTAATTGCAGGTTAAAATGCATGGAAAATATTAAAGCAATGTTTCCTTTTGGATTGAATTGGCAAGTTCTGCTTTCAGTTTCTGTATGTACACACATGTGCACTGATCTTTAAATGTGCATGCACATGTTTGAAGGCAGTGGCGGTAAGAGGTCTGTCATTTTGCTTCTGGGCCCACGGCCCACCTTGACTCTGTATCCTGGATTTGCCACTCCCCAGCTGTGTGATCTTGGGCAAGGTCTTCAACCTATCCTAAAGATGTGTGTTCCTTTGTGAAACTGGGGATAATTCTAGCATCTGTCTTGTAAGACCAATACTCAGAGGACAATGACATAATGCCTGCAAAGGACTTAGAACAGTGCCCTTCACTAGTAAATATGTGATAAATATTAGCTATTGACATCATCATTATTATTAGGATACTCTTGCTTATAAGTTCTTTCATCTGTGTAAATCTTGTGTCTTGTCCCAGGTTATAAACTTCTTTTGGATAGGGACTGTTTCTCTTTATTCTGTCTTCTCTCTCTTCTGTAATCCTAAGCATAGAGCAAATCTATATATGATTACGAATTCCTTAATTGTTGGAAGTAGAAGGACACATCAGAGTCCAGAGGATCCAGGGTGCTTCCCAACATTTCCCTGAAACATTCCAGGCAGTAAAAGTGTAAAGGTAAATGATAGTTCTGAACCCAGAAGAAACCCATATTTGGTCAGAAAGGCCAGTGGCCTCTGAAACTTTCTGAGATAGTCATAAGAAATATTTATAGCTATAGGCAAACCTTTTTTCAACAGATAACATTAAAAAGAAACTATATATATTCCATGCTCAAACCAGGCCCATATTTTAGGGGTCCTACATTCCATGGATGATGAATCTGGACAACTTTTGTTTTTTCTTTTTTCTCTTGTTCTTGTTTTATTTTAGAAATATGATTTGAACTTAAAGTTCTGCTTCATTTCTATGTCCTGAATTAATCTTATCTAGGACAGTGTTGGTTTCTAGTCAGTGCAAAATTAGCCTGAGACTATTTAGTGCAACTTTTCAGTCTCTGTATTTGAGAAGGAAAAGGAATAGAGGGCCTAATAAGACAGTGGTATTAGAAAAATGTCTTCATCTCCTTTTGAACATTTTTGGATGAGTGAAAGCCCACATACATATTATTAATAAATATCTCCTTTACCACAAAACTGTCAAATATTACAAGAGAAATTAAATCCTTCAGACTCTGATTCTTTTACACTCGACTCATCAGAATCTTCCTTTGTAAAAGCAACTTGATAGCTAAAAAAAAAACCCTCAGAGCCTTTATTCTTGAATTAAGAGGTCACATTTTTGCCAGCACTTATTGCAACTTGAACCGAAGAGAATCTCAAGTTCAAATTTAGAACCCACAACCTTGAAGAGTTTCCATGCTGATAAAATCCACCCTCCCTGCAAATCACTCGGGATAGATAGGTTGAATACCTTTGAAAAAAATGTGTTCTAGAGAAGGAAAGCACTGTTGGGTCAATGGAATTATGTTCAATGGGTCAGGTGATAGGCAGAAGTCAGTTCCTGTTGTGACATTCTGGGAAAGCTGAGAAGTGGATTCCAAGGTAGTGTACCATGAGCCCATCAAAGAATAAAATGTCAGGGGTGTAGATCAGGTGAGTGGGCTTTGTAGACTGAAAGCTCAATGAGTTATCCATAATGAGTACTCATTATATGTTATGTGTTCATATATTCTTTCTTTCTTTCTCTCTCTCTTTCTTTCTAATTGTAGATGGACATGGTACCTTTCTTTTATTTATTTATTTTTATGTGGTGCTGAGGATCGAACCCAGTGCCTCGCATGTGCTAGGCAAGCTTTCTACCACTGAGCTACAGCTATAGCTCATGTTCACTTATTCTTTCAACAGATACCCATTAAGTAGATGCTGTAAACAAACAAACATCAGAAATACAGAAGTAAATACAACAGAAGTGTCCCTTCTGTCACAGATAACCAAAGCAGGACACTAGATCAACTGCTCAGGACAGATTTTAATTAGTAATAACTACTGAAATAAGGGCAAGAGTCCAGCATGAACTGAACTCAACTTCAATTTGTATATTGGCAACTGAGTATTTTAAAAATAGAATGGGGGAGAAGGGAGAAAGGTGAGTTGGGGCTTGATAGAATCAGAGATGTGAAACATTACCAAAGCAGGAAGGGGTTGTGTTGGTTCATGAAAAACATCTGGCTTTGCTAACTGGGGTTTATTGAAGTTAGGTTCCTACCTTCCCACTGAAACTGGGAGTCAGTGGCTCTGTCTTTAGCTGTTAACTGGAAGGAACAGAAAATCCTTTGTAGAAAGAGTGCTTATTATACACTCCAGATTGTCCTAGCAGAACTGGTAAAGAGGTAACTTATCCATTTTACACGAAATAAATTAACTTGGGAAATATATGCAAGAACCACATGGTATAGTGTATAAATGAGGCCATCTTCTTTTTGAAGTGTTCATTTTCAGGTTCTCAGAAATTGTGTTGGGATGCCTGAGTAGTCCACTCTTCCACCTGGCATAGCAGAATGAGTGGAGACTATGTTCAAGATGAATGTCACGTTCACAACCTGTGAACTCTCCCAAATCAAGGATTCCAATGAGTCAATTCAATACATAAACACATATTTCTTTCCCTATTTTAATTTTAACCAGATGATTTGAACTTTTAGAACCAACCATGGCCCAATTCTTAAGATACCTTCTTAACTCAGTCACTCTCTCAGTACCATCTTCTGACCATGGTTTATCTTTTCAAAGTGGGAAACTCATCATCTCTGGTCACAAAAAATATGAGCAAAAGTAGAACCTGAGTGCTGGTTTCATTTCCGTCCTACTTGCTCCATGATATAGGATAAGTCAACACTTTGGTGCTTCCATTTTCTGCTCTCAGCTCAGCAGGATGCAATAAGATATACCCAGATGGAGGAGTGCAGTGATTACTGGAACATACCCTGTGTGTGTGCGAGTTTCTATTAATTTCACAAGTACACATTGTGCATGGAGCATCCAGCTCTGGATTAGGCACCACAGAATTGTCCCTGTGCCTTCACATATAATAGCAGATGAGAGATGAATCAACAGCAAGGGCAAAGCAGTGGGGGGTACAGGACACAGTACAGGTCCCTCTGGTACTTTCCTTTATATAAAAATTATGCTACATCCCTCTGGGGAAAAACAGTCACTGCTTAGGAAGGGCATTAATAACAAAAACTTGCTGAAAAGCCCAAAATGATGGAACCCCTAGGCCTGATTTTCCTTTACTTGAAATGCATGTTGTTGCAAAGGCAAGTGACCTTCCATTATTGATGAAATACCTTGAAATCTTCTTTCACAGTTGGTGGCTGCCATGCTCCACAGAGCACATCGTGCTGCCTTCCTGTACTCCCTAGAGGAGTACCTCAGGACCATACTGGAAAAAGTGAATGATCGATTAATGATGAAATTGGCCAACTTGCCAATAACAACAAATCGCTTTGTTCAACTCACAGCAAGGATGCCTGCTCAGTGTGTGGCCTTGTGCCTGGAGGAAAAGGATGGAAAGTCTGGTCAAAATTAACATAGATGAGTTTTCAGGCCCATAATGAGCACAATAACAACAGTAAGAGTAGCTCACACGTCTCTCTTGTTTTTGACCGACTTTGTTTCAGGCAGTCTCAAGATCAGATATTTATATTTGTAGAAGAAATGCAAGAGATAATGGAACACTTTCTGACTTTGCAGAAGATCAGCAATGGTAGCAGTCAGAATTTGGTCAGAGCAAGCTTTTTTCTCCTTTATGCGCGTAGATGAGAGTGTCACAGATGAACATGCAAACTTCAATGTGTGTAAAACTCTCTGAAGACAACAAAACAACTAGAAGATCCACTAGGAATCAGCAGTCCCCTTGAGGAAAGAAAATCTGCACATGAAAGAACATGAAAATAAATACAAAACATCATGTCAACAAGGACAAATTGATATACACAGTCACTATTTTTATTGAGTATTTGTGAAATCATGGAATGAACTTTTGGCAAAATTTTAGAGTAATGTTAATTATCTTATGCAAAATTTTAAAAATACATAAAACAATAAAGATGAAAATGAAGTAACTATTAACTGCAATTGACTCTCTCGAAAAAGGAAAAGTCATCATTGACCATTATTTCTTTTTTCCTTTAAACTTAGACTTTTTTTAATACCTTTATTTTACTTATTTATTTTTATGTGGTGCTTAGGATTGAACCTAGGGCCTCTCACATGCTAGGTGAGTGCTCTACCGCTGAGCCACCACCCCATTTCTAAACTTAGACTTTTTTTTTTAAAAAAAAAAGGTTTTTTTTTTTTAGTTGTAGATGGACACAATACTTTTATTTTTATTTATTTATTTATTTATGGTGCTGAGGATTGAACCCAGTGCTTCACACATGCTAGGCAAGTGCTCTCTCTGCCTCTTAGTTACAACCCCAGCCCTAAACTTATAGAGTTTGATCATAGAAGAATTATGTTTACTCATAATGTGAAATTTAACACTGGAAATCATTCTTAAGTGTTGCTAACTGGAGTTAATTGAAGTTAGGTTCTTCCCTTCCCATGGAAACTGGGAGATGGGCTTTGCATCCAGTCATTGACTGGACCAAGCAGCACTGTGAAAGGGCACATGCCTATTATGGAGCCAATTCTCACCTTTAAAAATATTTATGTATACATAGATGTGGTAGGCTTGGATTATACTTATTTTTATAAGTAACATATTTTCCTAGTGTGAAAAATAAGCCATTTTTAGTACAGAAAACACCCATTCATTTAAGAAAAAAGAAGGGTGAATTTCGCTGATTATCTTTGCAATGTTTTTCCATGTAAGTGTGTGTGTGTGTGTGTGTGTATCTCCATCATTAATATTTGAATTTATGAAGATAAAATTATACCAAAGATATCAAATGCCTTTTTCTTCAGCATTATTTTGTAAATTGTCTTATGAAACTAAATATGTAGATTGCCTGATTTTTTTCTGTTTTTCGTTGTAGTATGGCTTCATGCGGTTACTATCCATAAAGAGGCCAGATGGATTTAAGATAAAGGGAAGTGAAAGAAGGATTGTAACCTATTAGGATGGAGCTTTCTGGAGCAAGCCCCACATCCACTGTACCTGCCATGCTCCTCTCAGTTGTCTCCTGTGGCTCAAGTCTCTGAACCTCGTAAAGCATTGCAGGCTGGGTTCACTTTCTACTGTAGGTGCAGGACAAGGGCTCGTTTTATGGATCCTAGCGTTGTAGGTGTCCTCCCCGTTGGAAGCCAGGCTTCTTGGTGAGAGGCGTCCTCCTGATAGACTCTAAGATCAGGGTGCTCTTACTGAGCACTGACTTGAACATCAAAGGGGAGAGGAGATGATACGGAAGGGCAGAAACTTCTCTGCTGCCTGCTAAGGGATTATGTTTCAAGGTACACAGAGAATTTGTAAGCACTCCTTAAAATATGTAATCATTTTGAAAAATTTCAAGCTCTTATAACCAGTAGCACGTAGCCAGATTATAGAAGGTGTGAACTGTGTCCTGGGGCTCAACAAATTGAGGCCCTATTAGAAAATCTAGTTTGTATTAGATACTAGGCTTTTGCTCCATATACTATAACATTAATCAATTTATAGCTATCCTCCTTAACTGGCAATTCATATCAACTGATGGTAAATCATTTTGTGCAGTAGCCACACAGATTGCAGACAAGCTGAGAGATTTGCACTGAGGTTGTTGGTAGGGGTGAAGTGGCATGTGCGACTGAGGTTATGGTCATTCACTTACTATGGAAAACCCTAAATACACAAGCTTCTCAGTGTAAAGAGATCTGCCTACTAGATCAGCGGAGTGATCTTGGACAGTCTTAACTTTCTCTGTGCTTTGGTTTCCTTTTCAGTATAATGGGTTTACTACACTTTTTGTGAGGCTTGTTGTTAGTAGATATGGAAATACTTTAAAATACAATAAAGATATGTTTTCATTTGAGGTTTTTTTTTTTTTTTTTTTTTTTTTTTTTTACAGTGGCCCAATAAAATGATTTGGAAAATGAATTAAGAGTACAAAATTTCCATATGGATTCAAGTAACTGAATGGCTATTATATTTGGCAGTATGTGGGGGAAAACTTTCTATGTAAATGTATATTAACATAAACTCCTAAGAAAAATTGAGCATCTTTAAAAAGACATATCACTAAAAACATACCTTACTAAAAGGAATATAGTTATTTTCTATACAGCCTAATTTCATTTTCTAATGACCATGTTTAAATTTGCATTAAGGCATCTGGTTGCTGCTTGGGGCAAGGACTGTGAATTAGTTATAGCCCCATCTCTAGCGATTAGGACAGCGTCTGGCACATAGAAGGCATTCTATGCTTATTGAATGAATGAATGAATGAATGAAAACTGGTGCTAGACATAGGCTTTAGCTATTTAGAAGATGATATGGTAGTTACTGACAGCTATTAGAAAATCTAGTTTGTATTAGATACTAGGCTTTTGCTCCATATACTATAACATTAATCAAAAATTCCTTGTAAAATACTCTTATGTTACAATTAGCTATTGCATGATAATGACTTGTTCCCCAAAAGCACACAAATGAAACATGGATAGAATATGAACTATTTGCACAATTCATGCAAGCTATGGGACACACATATCCATCCACCTACCATTCAGCAAATACATGTGCATGAAATGAACACACACAAACATGTACATGAGCATGTACACATATAAACATACACACTCAATAGAAACACAATGTGTATTTCCATTGTCTGATTGGGTTATAAAATCTCATAATTTTGAGGCAAACCAGAAAACAATGTATATTCTTGCTTTATAGTTGAAAGAGTTACTGAATGACTTTGCTTAAGGAGACACAGCAGATTAGTAATATCTGACTTTCTCTGATGGGGACTCAGGGGACGTTGATTTGGATTGGAGTCCAGGGATGGGTGTGTGCAGAACTGATATGTGACAGCAGGTCCTGGAAGTCAAGTCTGAGACTCAGAGATAGACCTCTGAAGGGTGAGACTAGGGTAAAGTTAGGATAGGATGATTTAAGAAGCAGATCCCAGAGGGTAACACAAACAACACTAGGTTAGGGGCAGAGAGACAGTGTGTGAGAGTAAGTTAGCTTTTTACCAGGGATCTGCCACACAAATTGTTAAAAATGCTGAGCTAATTCAGACCTGTACAGAATTATACCTAAAGCCTGGATGTTCTGACTCCTGGAAATTCCTGAAAACCAGCACAGAAAATCAATATATTCTGCCAGCAGGACAATGCACCAGGCATATTCCAAAAGTAAAAAGCCCAAAGCAAAAGAATCAGCGTGGTGCATGTTGTGATGGGTGCTCCGCAGCTCCCTGCTCAGAACAGAGGACTTTCCCTCCTGCTGGAAAACCCTAGCCTGTCAGTTGCTTCTAGGCATTTGCCTTTGCTGAAGAAACCCTTTCAGGGAATGCCTGAGTCCAGTGACTGCTCAAATAGGGAGAAAAAACTTACAGCCTCCTCACGCCAATCCTGAAGGTGCACTCCAGCCCCAGAGCTCCAAGCAGGATGGGTTGAGGACTGCAGAGTCGGCCTCACAGCTCAACGTCCCCCCCTGCCCATTTCTGTTCCTTTCGCTCTCGCCTCTTCCTTCATTTTCCCAGGTGTTGATCCCAAGAACACACCCTAAAAAATCACCTGTAAGTTCATCTCCACCCTAGAGCTACTTTTCAAGGCTGATCAGCTTGTCTTTCAGGAAATTAGTAGTTACACTAGTTTGTTAACATGGTATGGAAAGCAATGTTAAATTTTAAAGAAGTGGGAAGACCCGATAAGATCATACAGGTATTTTACTCTTCAGGAATACAGTCAGTTCACTTTAAGTTTTAGCCTTTTCCACATTTGGTCATCTCAAAAACCTTGTAAGGTAGGCAGGACAGGTTTGTCTGTTTTTGCCCATTTTGCAGATTTGAAAACTGAGGAACAGAACAAGAACCTATGACTAGAAAGTGCAGAATAAGAACTTTGGACTGAACTCTTTCAATCCTGGCTTTGAATCCTACTAAAATATGATGGAGCTGTCCTAAAAAAAATCTAAAGGATGGAGATTTGTGGGAAAAACACAGATAGGGAGGCAGAAGAATTGTGAAAAAGATCTACTGAGGTATATGGCATAAATGTGTGACCAATGATAATCACAGCAACGGAAATGCCAGCTGGCCAGGGAACTCTCCCAGACAGTGGGGATGAGAGATGTGGGGATCCTTGAAGATGGTTGGGGCTCTCTGTGATGAAACTGAAAACAGACCTGGTTAAAGGGTTTCTGGGGTTGGTAACTCTAACTGTTAACTGAAAAAGCAACTTTTCTGTTTCGGATTTCATGGTCCTACGTGACTCACACCACTTCCATCAAGATGGTCATCTTTTCATAATGAAGGACGATTCTCTCTTTGGTTGCACAAATGACACACATGTACCTATAGATGTGACATTTAATTTTATACTGTATGGATGTTGTCTTAGATCTTATATATGTAACCCCCCAGCCCCCCGAATTGTTTTCCACGGCTTGCTGTACTATTTCCAAGCATCCGATATTTTTGCTGCATGGACGATTTCCAGATTAGTCTCTGATTACATTTATTTCTAAAGGCTATCGTGCGTCCTAAAGCACTCGCAGGAGAGCAGAGCGCGGGAGCTGTTTTCTCACGGGTTCCTGTCCCCGAGCCCGGTGGTGCTCGCTCTGAGCGCTCACGGACAGCTAAGGGCTTGGCTCTCTCGCGCTGTGACGAGCGCTGCCTGCCCGCTCCTCTTGCTCTGCCCCATCCCCTGCAACAGACCACAAGGTACAAGACGATGATGAGACCGAGAGAACAGCCGCTATCGGGTGTCTGTGACCCGCAAGGCGACCGCGGAGAACACACACCGATTCCCCATTCCTCGTAGGCAATTAGCTGATTGCTGCCCGCCCGCAGCCGCAGCCAGCGAGCGAGGAGCGCGCAGGATCTCGCTGCCTGCCCACCTCTCCTGCAAACAGAGGCACGTTCTCTGACTTTGATAGCTCCCTGGGTTCCCGTGAAAAACAACCGCCGCGTTGCCAGAGCGTGTTTCTCAAATACCAGCATCAGGGGATCGCAGAATTACAGCAACAAATGTTACGAGGTAATATTTTCCATATAGACACGAGGAAAAAAAATCCAAATAGAACCATTAAATAATAATCTTCATTAAACCCCAAACCAAACCAAACACAATCATTCTTAAAAGTGTATTAAAAAGAAGGGGGGGGGTGAGCCTCAAATGTTTTAAGAGAAGATTAATAATTTGCTCATTAATTTGATTGGATAATTACACACCATTGGTCTTTCCGGAGTAGTGCACTTTTAAAAAATTATTAGAAAAGCCTTTTAGATTTCTCCCATGCAACATACTCATCAGGTGTGCAGAAAGCTTTTTAGCATGCAAAAAAATGAATCACGATATTAGACAATGTACTGATGTTTTTTTTCCCCTATAAGGAGACAGCCTTTCCTAAAACATTAATCTGCTGCAAAAAGATGCTCCTAATTTAGAAGAAATTAGACTCAGAGTCTACTCAGCAAACACCTCTGCTAACGCTTCATTAGTATGTATTTTCACATAATTCAATTAGCCAAAACACATACGCATGCTAGCAGAGCTTTAGCTGCTCTGGGAGTGTCAGCAAGGCTTTAAGCAGATCTGAAACAAAATTGCATAAATGGCATGTAAAGCTCTGTGCATACAAAGATACCTTCAGGGTTCTAATAAATTCATGAAACTTTTTAAAGTATGATTTCCTAGCAGGCAATCACTTTTAATTAACAGGATCACCTACAGCAACACATGTCCTTCAAAAACTTACATTATTTTTTCTTTTTGAATTTCAAAGTTTCTGTAGTAAAAGTTGAATAGCTGAGTAGCTTAACCTCAAAAGGATTCCAGGCTTTTATGACAGTTATAAATCACTGTGGTGCCTTCTTTATAAGAAGAAAAGATTCTTAACACAACAGAGAAAGAAGGAAATCTCTTTTTAGTCATAGCTAGAAGCAAGCATTTTCTCCAAAGGTCAAAAAACTTTTCCTCAGTTAAAGAATAATTTTAAGGACATTGCAGCTACTTGTACAAGTAATCTCTTGTAATTTACTCTATGAATTAAACATTCAATTTCTAGGATCGTGGTTTGACACAGGATGGACTCCCCTCTTTTTCTGGAGCTAGCTTTGTAGAGTTTTCCCTCTTTTCGTTTTTTAGTAAACATGGGCCATGGCTGAATGTAGGGTCTTATACTTAATGAGCCCTTCTCCTTGAGGAAAATCAGAATTTTGTAGATTCGCCCAAAGATTCATTTGAGTGGTTCTTGCCATTTCTTTTTCAGGCCTTTGTTTGAAAGATAGGGATATGCTCAAAGGCTGTCTAGGGCTAATGATTAGGTTGCAGAATCAGAAAAAGAGACTTTGACAAATTTGAGATGAAGAATGAAGGACACTGAAAAGAAAACCTGTTCGTCTTCCCTCCTGTTGTCCTCAAGCAAAGTGGATCATTGTGGAAGGGTAACTGCAGCTCCAACAGGACACCTTGGTGGAGAGACTTGCACTAGTCGCTTTCTGCCTCCCTGCCACAGCCCCTCAAACCCAGTATTTTTTCTCTACCTTGTGAGACTCCCTTTGTTTTGTGATTTTTCCCAAGTGCAGGAGAGTAATCACTCAGCGGGACATGTGGGGAGTGTAATCAGAATGGTGACTTCTGCCCTTCAGAAAGTTATGAAGAGACATGATCAGGGGGCAAGGGAAGAGGGATCAACCTTTGTTGGTGGTTTTATATCTAAGCACTTCTCTCCACCGCAGGGTATTTCCTGAAGGCAGCCAACATTTCTCAGGTGATTGCAGAAGATTTGGGGTTGGTCCACCACCTCTACAAGTGCTCCTCTCAAACCCATTCTCCATATTGAATTCATTCATTGATATATATTTTTTAGTTGTAGTTGGACACAATACCTTTAATTTTATTTATTTATTTTTATGTGGTGCTGAGGATCAAACCCAGCACCTTGCACATGCTAGGCGAGTGCTCTACCGCTGATCCACAACCCCAGCCCTCATTCATTAATTTTTTTTTTTTAAAGAAATTAGCCTAGCCATAGACTTTATTTAATGTCAGGGATGAAGAACTTTTTCAAAATGTAAATCTGACTACTAAATGCCCAAATTTGGAGCAAAACTCCTTTATGATCTTACTCTCTGCTTATATTTTCAGCTTTAACTTTTGCTCTCCTTTTACATATTTGAGTTCCTGCCATATGGGACTATTGGGCTCTGCCCCCTCTACCAGGTTATTTTCTTTATCATTTTTTTTTTTTAATGTGACTTTTTAGTCCCACACGTCTCCAAGGTACAGACCCTTCTAGGCTGTGTCAGCACACCTTCTGTCTATGCTGGTGAATATTTATTGAACACATAATCTGTATTGGGTACTGTTCTGGAGACACAATGATGAATAAGACAAATCTATGTTCTAATGGAGCTTATATTTTAGTGGAAAAGAAATATCATATAGCTACTCAAATAAATAAATAGGAAAATTTGTGACTGTGATAATTGTGATGAAGGTAGGAGGCCAACTTCAGGCAGGTATTGAGCAGGTCTCTGTGAGGAATACAGATCTGAACTGAGGTGTGACTATTGAAAAGGAACCAACCTGAGAATATCTAACAAAGCTCATTTATTTGCAGAAGAGAAACAAGCACAAAGTTCCTGAGAGAGGTAGGAGATTGGTGTGTTGAAGACAGAAAGCCAGTGTTAATATTATGTATCAAGCATGTCATACTTTTCAGGACCTGTCTCAACCTGGGGTCCTGTTAGCAGGCCCATCTGGTCTTCTTATTGAGCATTACAACTAAGACTTTACCAGAAATAAAGTTGCTATTTCTTTTCCTTCTTTTTAAAGTCATATGTTTATTTATTTTTTTTAGAGAGAGAGAGAGAGAGAGAGAGAATGAGAATTTTAATATTTATTTTTTTTTAGTTCTCGGCGGACACAACATCTTTGTTTGTATGTGGTGCTGAGGATCGAACCCGGGCCGCACGCATGCCAGGTGAGCGCGCTACCACTTGAGCCCCATCCCCAGCCCAAGTCATATATGTTTAAAGTATAGATATGATGTTTTCACACCACATACACAGAGCAATGATTTCTGCAGTTAAACAAATTATCCATCATCTTTACATAGTTACCTTTTATTTATTTATTTAGTGGTTAAAGTACCTAAAATCGACTCTATTAGCAAATTTCCAGTATATAAGACAGAATTAACAACTATAGTCCTCATCTTGACTGATGGATACCTAGACTTATTTATCCCATATATCTGAAATTTTATTTCTCAGTTTGAAATAAGGCAGGGTAGAGGGGTGTCATTTATTGGTTTCTTCAAAAACTTCAGCATTAATACATTTGTCTTTTTTTTTTTTCCTTCACTGTAGTTTGTTTATTTACTTTACAGAGTTTCTTTACTCTTATTGTTTGGATGTGAGGTGTCCCCTGCAAAAGCTCACATGTGAGACAATGCAAGATGGTTCAGAGGGGAGATGATTGGCTTGTGCGAGCCTTAACCCAACCAGTGAATTAATCACCTGATGGGATTAATTGAGTGAAGATTGGAGGCAGGTGGGGTGTGGTTGGAGGAGGTGGGTCATTGGGGGTTTATATTTTGTATCTAGCAAGCGGAATCTCTTTCTCTGCTTTCTGATCATTGCATGAGCTGCTTCCCTCCGCCATACTCTTCTGCGGTGATGTTCTGCCTCACCTTGAGACCTGAGGAATGGAACCTGCTGTCTATGGGTTAAGACTGCTAAAACCGTGAGCCCCCAGATAAACTTTTCCTCCTCTGATATTGTCTGGTCAGGTCTTTTATTCACAGGGGTGAAAAAGCTGATTAAAACATTTAACATGCCAAACTTTTTATTTTTATGAAGTCAAATTTACTGTTTTTTTCTTTTATAGTCATATTTCTTTTATAGGTCATAATTAAGTTTTTCTCATTCTAAAATTTAAAGTTTCTCATTTTTTTCTAGTACTTTTAAGGTTTCATTTTTTTCTTCTTTGCATTAGATCTTTGATCTTTCTGGCATTTTTTTTGGGGGGGGGGTATAATATGATAGAGATCCTAATTTCTTTTTAAAGTGCCTATACAGTTGTCTTGAAATTTTTATTGAATAGTCTATCTTTTTTCCTAAGTCTGAGCTAACTTTATTAAGAATTACATTTTTTTTTTCTGGGTGCAATGCATCCCTGTAACACCAGCGACTCGGGAGGCTGAGGCAGGAGGCTTCCAAGTTCAAAGCCAGAATTGCCAACTTAGCGAGGCCCTAAACAACTTAGTGAGACCTCTGGGGATATGTGACTCAATGGTAAAGCACCCCTAGATTAAATCCCTAGTACCATTCCCCCCAAAACTGCATTGGGGGGCACTACATTTGGCTGTTCATGTGTGGGCTTAATCATTTGCCATTTATTCAGCTATTTTAATTACTGTATCTTCATAATATTTCATATCTGACAGGGTAAGTCACTCTTGTTTTTTTCCCTTGTATAATTTTCTTATGTATTTATGTATGTTTACATTTTGGTTTGAAATTGCCTTCATTTTGCACTTAATGGTTTCTGTCTACAGTTACAGCTTGATGGCTAGTTCCCCTCAGCATGGTGGAAGATATAGTTCCACTGAGTTTTGGCTTCCATTGTTGGGGTTAAAAGCATGCTGTCAGCTGGGCATAGTGGTACATGCCTGTAATCCTAGAGATCCTGAAGCAGGAGGATGGTGAATTCAAACCAGTCTCAGCAACTTAGAGAGGCCTTTAGTGACTCAGCAAGACCCTGTCTCTAATAAAATATAAAAAAGGGCTAGAGATGTGGCTTGGTGGTTAAGTGCCCCTGGGTTCAATCCCTGGTACCAAACAAACAAACAAAACCCCAAACATGTCTCATCATTCCTTTGTGACTCATCTAGCTTTTCTGATTTTTTTAAACATTTATTTATTCTCTGATTGCTTTTAAGAATTTCTCTTTGTCTGATGTTATATAACATGTCTACTTGAGAATTTCTTATTGCTTGGTGCTTGTTGTGATTCCCAAATCTGAGCATTCTATTATCATTCTATTATTGGAAGTACTCATTTCCGTCTCTGTAATATTGTCTCTACTCTTTTCTTCTGATATAAATGGAGGTATATATGTGACCTTGTCATTTTGTCTCTCATACTATTGATCTCTCCATGGTTTCCCTCTGCTCTACTTCTAAACACCAGAGTGCTCCAGGACTCAATCACTCTCCTTTCTCTTCCTTGGCAAATTCATCCATCTTATGGATTTCACACCATTTCCATGCTGATGACTCTTAGATTTTATTTTCTGCTTTTTCTTTGCTCCCTTCTGACTTATGCATTTATTTGCCTCCTTGCTATTTCCATTTGAAAGTCTCAGAATGCAGCTGCCTATTCCTCTAGTCTGCTCTTATTTCAGAAAATGACACTGTTTTCATCCTGTAGTTCATACCACAAACCTGAGTCATGTCTTTCCATCTCCTTTAACTCTATACCCAACCAGTGAGACGTTATGTCTTTTAAACTTTTAAAAGCTTTTGTTATACCTTTCAAACTTTTAAAAGAATATTGAAGTTGTCCTTTTCACTTAGTTTTTTTTTTTTTTTTTTTTTTTTTAAATCACTACTCTCATCCAAATCACCCTTGTCTATCATTTAGACTTCTGTGCTAGCTCTAACTAGGCTTCCTGCATGCATTTATTTCCCTGGGCAATCCTTTCTCCCCTCAAAGATTTTCTTTAAATGTAAATGAAATTGTGCCCTTGTTAAAAAAACCTGTTAACACCTGGCCGCAGTCTGGCTGGACACAAAATCACGAGCCACTCAAGCAGGAACAAACTTTATTTCTGAAACTCCTGCCAATGCCACGCACACTCCTGGGAAATATGCCAAACCACCCACGAGGTGTTCTCCCGGGCCACACTACACCAACAGGAAAATCCCTCCTACCGCACTTCCCCAACCAATGGGAACTCTCCGGGAGTCCTGCTAGAGCTCCAAAGTAGCAGGCCAAGGAGGACAGCAGGAGTCTAATATCCAATTGAATGCAGATCTTAACATAATCTTATCATCTCAATGGCTTGCTGGTATCACCTTTCAACCAAAAATGCCATGCATCATTTCTACTTGGCTATGGCTCTCAGCAACACCTTCCTTTTATTTTGTAAAAATCTACATGGTCTGATCCTATACTCAATTTCTTCAACATCATTTCATATCATTTTGCTCCTTTATTACCACATTGGAAACATAAGATATGCAAGATAGTTATCTATAAAATGGCTATCTTTGTTACAGATTATATATATATCCAGAAGTCTATTTTGTCTTATATTAATGTAGCTATTTTACCGTTATTCTAATTTGGTATATGCCTAGTATGTATTTTTTGTCCTTTGATTTTTTACCTATTTCTTCTTTATATTTAAAGTATATGTCTTATAATAGGCACACCGTGGGGTCCTGCTTTTCTTTTTTTTTTTTTTTCTTTTCTTTCAGGATGACAATCTCTTTCTTTTAATTGGAGCAGTTAGAACATTTACATTTAATGGATTGCTTGGTGAAGTTGTTTTAACTTATCATCTTACTATTTGTTTTCTATTTGTCTTTTTCTCTCTTTGCTCTTCCTCTCTTTCTGTTTTCTCTTTCAAGGAATTAGCTATTTTCAAATATTTCATGTTATCTTCCTTGTTGTGTGTTAGCTACACTTCATTTGGTTTTTAATGGCTCCTTTGGGGTTTGCTCTTTGTATTTTTAACTTATCACAGTTAAACTTTGTGTTAGTTGGCTTTTAGTTGCTGTGTAAAATGCCTGACACAAACAACTTGGAGGAGGAAAATTTATTTTGGCCCATCGTCATTTCAGAGATTGGAGTCCTTGATCAGTCAGCTCCATTACTCTGAGCCTGAGGTGAGGTAGAACATCAAGGCAGAAGGGTAAATCTGCTCTGCTTGTGGGAACAAGAATGGGTGGTGGTGGGGGACCAGAGAGAAAAGATAAACTCTTCCAGGTCACACCCCCAGTGACCTATTTCCTTGAATTAGGTCCCACCCATCTCCTGGTAGCTATTCAGCCATGAATGCATTAATCCACTGAAGAGGGCAGAACCTTCATGATCCAATCATTTCCCCAAAGCTCCACCTCTGCACAGGTGAGATTTTGGGGGACATTCCAGGTCCAAACCATAACAAACTATAAATGCTATCTTACCACTTCATGCTTAGAAACTTGTAATAATGTACTTTCTTATCCTATTATTTTTGACATAAACTGTGTTCTTTACATATGCCATAAGTACCATAATATGTTTTTTTTTAAGATTTTTTTTAGATGTTGATGGACTTTTATTTTATTCATTTATTTATATGTGGTACTGAGAATTGAACCCAGTGCCTCACAAATGCTAGGCAAGCGCTCTGCCACTGAGCCAAAACCCTGGCCCCCTGGTTTTATTTTTTAATAAATAATTACATAAGGGGCTGGGGTTGTGGCTCAGTGGTAGAGTGCTTGCCTAGCATTTGTGAGGCACTGGGTTCAATTCTCAGCACCACATATAAATAAATGAATAAAATAAAGGTCTATCAACATCTGAAAAAGATTTAAAGAAATAATTATACAAACATGTAATTATTAAAAAATAATAAGAGTATTTTATATTAACTTAATATTTATCATTTCCAATGCCCTTTATTCCTTTAATTTGAGATACTTCCTATTGCTTTTCTCAAAATATTTATTTTCTTTTCTTTTTTTAAATTTTTTTTTTTAGTTGTAGATAGGCACAATAGTTTATTTACTTATTTATTTTTTATGTGGTGCTGAGGATTGAACCCAGAGCCTCATACCTGGGAGACAAGTGCTTTACCACTGAGCTACAGCCCCAGCCCCTTTATGTTCATTTTGGATGGATATTTTTACTGGGTATAGAATTCCAGGCTGGCTTTTTTTTTTTTTTTTTAATTCCTCAGGACTTCAAAGATTTATTATGTTGTCTTCTAGCTTTAATTGTTTCTGATAGGAAGTTTGACATTCTTATCTTTATTCTCCTGTGTGTGATATATTTTTTCCATTGGTGACTTTTTATGATTTCCTTTTTTTCACTTGTTTATATCACTTTGATAATGATGTGGCTTGATGTGGTTTTCTTATTGAAAAAATAATAAAACTTCTGCTTGAAGTTTTTTTTTCTTGATCTCTAGGTTTCTTGCTTTCAAGTTTTGAAAATTTCTGACCACCATTTCTACAAATAATTTTTCCCTTCTCTGGTATTTCAGTATACATATGTTACACTACTGATATAATGTTATAGTCACTGAAACCCCTTTGCTTGATTTTGGATCAGTGTGAACTGATCTGTCCTCAAGTTTACTGACTTTATTTAAATAGTGTTCAACCTTTAATCTTTGATAACTTTATCCACTGAATTTTCCATTTGAGATATATTTTTTTCACGACAGAAGTTTCATTTAGTTATTTATTTTACTATCTTCCACTCTTCATTATGTCTACATCTTCCCCTAAATTCTTTGGCATACTTATAATAGCTGTTTTCAATATTCTTGTTTATTAATTTCATCATCTCTGTCATTTCTGTATCAATTTCTATTGACTTATTTTCCTTCTAATTATCAGTCACATTTTTTTCTGCTACTTATCATGTGTGGTATTTTTGATTGGGTGCTGGACATTGTGACCCTTACATTGTTGAATGTCTATAGAATTTATTGTTCTATATTTGTATAGAATTAAGGTAATTAAATTAATTAAAGACCAGCTTTCTTTTTTTGACCTTACTTAAAGCTTTTAAAGGACTAGTCTAGAGTAATTTCTATTCTACTTAGAGCTAAATTAAATAGCTCTGGAATCTCTGCTGAATGAACCAGTCTCTCCATTTTAGCCAGTTAGACCTTGAACTCCTTTTAGTATTGTGTAATTTGCAAAAGGTGTTTTCAACTACAGCTCCTAGTTGTTCCTTGTTTGGCCTTGTGGATTTTCATTTTGTGTATTAATAGCATATTCTTCAGTGAAAAGTTCAGAAAGTCTCCTACACATATTTTACCAAATTGCACCTCTTTGGTCCTCTACTCTATAAATTCTGGGTGACTATGGTTCATCAAACTCTTTTCTTTTCCTTTTCCATTCAGGGTTATTTCCAGATTCAACTTTGGTACCTCTTCCTTGTGCTGAAGTTCAGAAAATGCCCCCCCCCGCCCCGCCCCGTAGTAATCTGGGATGAAAAAAATCCAAGATGACATATTGGCATGTGGCAGAGCCCACATTCAAGCCTAAGTCTCCGAGTCTCTAGAGCCCGTGTTCTCTTTCCTAGGGATGTTGCAGAGCAAGTCACCCTGGTTTTTTGGGCTGCAGGATTCAGAGGCCACATAAGTGAAATGCCTTTCAATCTGAATAAAAATGACTGTGAATTAACCAAGGCTCACTGGCCAAAGCAGATGAAAGAACTGAGTTTGTAGACAATCAGTAAGGGAGAAAAAAATAGTAGAAGGAGTATGAACATACATGATCATTGCACCAGATTACTTTTCAGTTTTATAATTGTTTTTGTTTTATATTGTTTTGGTGTTTTTGTTTGTTTTTACCTTGACTGATAGGTAGCAATAGTACATTAATCTGGCAGGTTGTCAAAAGTGGTGCTATAGATGTTAGCTTGGCAGATCAAAACATTTTCATCCAAAACTGTTTCTTCCCAAAGCATATAATACAACGATCCTTCTTTGATGTTCACTAACAATATGTAGATTCTACTAGAAATCATTAATTTTATTTCTCTATAGTTCCTTTTGCTTTCTATTTTTAGAGTGGCTGACCAAACTAATAAAAACTGCAATAAGTCAGGCATCCCTGGTTGGAAAATTCTAAAAATAGCAAAAACATCTGTGCTCAAGTTTGCTCTTGTTCTATTTGTGAAGGATTTGTCAAGCAGGTAGAAGTATCCATTCTTTTAATTGGATGTACTTATTTCAGATGATGTTTATCTATTCCTTAAAACCATTACTCAAATGATTTCTACTTGAAAATTTCACTGAAAGCAAACTATGAAGGTATAATTTTGTAATATTCTTGCATGAAGAGTTTTCACTAGGTCATACTGGCCTTCCTCCCTGTTCACATCATGTTCTAGTGCTTGGTTATATTTAGAGACTTGCAGAATTGATTTTTACTTGCATTATAGCATAGCTCATCTCCAACTGCTGTCACCTCCCAGACAAAACTTATTTCTTCTATAGGAGGAAGCTGGTTTCCTAAAGGGTACCATGAGCTTTCAGAGTTTTGTTTTATTAGCTGTTGCTGCAAGTACCACATGGGTAGAGGCTGGGAGTGTTCTACCTCAGCAGAGGCTGTCCCCTGCTCCCCATTTCTGCCCTGCTACAATTACTTTATTCAGTGTCACAGTAGGACTCACCTACTGTTGTTGATGAATGACAAGCTTTTCAGGACTTTACTGTTAGGAATTTTAAAGGGATCTGAGTAAGAGAGATTTATTTGACTTTTCAAACTACTTAGCAAAGACAACAAGTTTGTAAACAGATACCTGAACATCCAAAGTTAAACTTGTTATCAGAAACAATTGGGCAAGATATTTAAAAAGAAAAAAAAAAGTAGAGATCAGTGCAAATATTAACATTGGTTTCTCCTTGCAAACTCTGGAGAAATTATTGAGGGAACACTTTCTAAATGTAGTTGCCTATGCTCAAGGTCACATCATACATATCTGGCAACTATGCTCGTGCTTTCAGATCTCTTGGGTTTTACCTCTGTAAGGACTCTCAAATTGTGGTGAAATTGAATGTGGAGCTTTTATGGATGAATACTAATTTAAGCAATGTTGTATGTGATGAACTGTTATCTAGCAGGATGGTGATCAGTTGTCTATTGCTGCATAACAAACCATTCCAAAACGTTGTGCTTTAAGACAACGATTTATTATTTCTCATGATTCTGTAGTACACTGGGGTGGTCCTTTTGTACTCCAAGTGGTTTGATTGAGGATCCCTTGTGTGCTTGTGTCTTTTAGGTTCTGGGCTTCTTCACAGCAAAGAAGAGAAAGAAGTTAGCAGCTACCAAGCATAAGATAGGTCTGCAAATGGCACATTTCTTCCACTGAAGTCTGTTGGTTAGATTAAGTCACATGGCCAGTTCAGGATTCAAAGGGAGAGGAACTAGACTCCATCTCTAGATAGGAAGAGCAACACCTGCACAGACTATGGAGAGAGGCCATCTTTGGAAGCTATCTAACATATACACCAGCCCTCCTAGTGTCTCCCCATTGTCCTTCAATAATTACTAGTACCTTCCTGTACTCTGACAATAGTCTTTGTGTGTATTATAAATTATATGGTTGCACTACCCATAAAATACCTTCTAATATGCCACATTACAAATTTTAACTAGTAAGACTGTTGTACCATGGAGTGAGGCCAAGGCTCCCTCTTGGTTTAATATCTAGCAAGGTTTTTTCCTCAAACAAGCACAATAATGGTTTTGCAAGTCAGTCTTTGTATTTCTGGGTCAGCTGCTTGCTGTATGGCATTTGTGAAGAGGACTTTGTATCTGTGCAGCCTAGACAGAAAAAGATAATGATCCTCTCTTCTCTATCTCTCTGAGGCATTTTAAGTTATTTATATCAAAAATTTCCTAGCAGCAGACAGACACAGCAGAACTGGAGCACAGCACACTTTGTGATTGTGTAGGTTTTAGCTATGTTCAAATCACCTGCAACATAACTAAAGGATAAAGATTTAAGGAAGTTCTCTGGGCTGGGCACATGTAAAACTGTGACCAAGTAGACCAAGACTGTGTTAATATCTTAGTCTCTCCATCTCCTCTTTTTCAATCTTCTAGGCCCTTTGACTGTATCCCTGTACATAGTACTTGTTTGTCATCCCTCACTTGTTGTGAAATTTTGTACAAAGATTACCCAGGTATGGTGTATCAGTCTCTTCCCAGGCACCTGATACAGCCTCATCCTCTCCTGATAAATGGCAACCTTTGCTCAATATGTCTACTGTCCTTAATTTGGGAATAGATGAACACTTCAATATTTAAGATGGAAATGTCTGTAAATGTGTTCTGTCTTCAAGGCACATGGTTCTAATTTTGATAGTAGATTTCTTCTGATGAGTGCTAATGTTCCTTAATGTTCCTCATTAACCTGTAATTCAAGGGCAATTTCTTAGCATTGATTACTACTTTCTTAAGGGCTAGGGGTGTGGCTCAGTGGTAAAACATTTGCCTCACATGTGTGAGGCACTGGGTTTAATTCTCAGCACCGCATATAAATAAATGAATGAAATAAAGGCCCATCAACAACTAAAAATATATATTTAAAAAAATACCTTCTTAAACTCTTTCTTCTCCATTACTCTGTAAGAACGCAGGTCTTCTTCCTATCAATGAGTGTCCTCTGTGCCTCCCTACATTCCTTGGTCTCTCTCATTTCACTGTCTCAATCTGCTTTTTCCTCTCCTTCACCTTTAGGTACCCTACACCCTATAATCCTGCCTGAAAACCTTTAGTAGGAAGCCATATCCCCACCTTTAGAAGGGGTCTAGAATTAACTTTATTGTCTTAATGTGGGTAGCTGCTGTTAACCCATATGTTTAGCTGCCACTCAGGTTTATATTATAGAGAAGTGCAGTTTGTGGACTGTCTGGTATCAGTCTGTAAAATATTTGTAGCTGGATCTTGAGGAGAGAAGTATAGACATTGAAAGTCAATATGCCTCTATATGGCATTTCTTCAGGCTCTGGAATTTATTGCCACAAGACCAAATCTCTTCTACTTGCTCTTCATATTGAAGAACTTAATGCAATGATGTATATGTGTTTAAAAATGAAACAAATGTTAACTATCTAGAATGGAGAATTCAAAATGACATGATCAATGGTACTGATAGGTTATATTATTTATTCCTAGTTATTTGATTCCTCCTCTTCATTGTGATGCATTGTTGAAGGCATGATAAATTCCTTACCCCTCTAACCTAGAATTTGGCCATATGACTCACTTTGGTCTATGGATATGACTGTCATAAAATCCAAGCTGAAACTTTAAATGTGCTTCTGTGACTTGTCTTTACCTCCCCGTTGATCTTATGCCCTCTCCCATGGGGAAAACATGCTGAAGTAGTGGGTGGTCCTTCATCCTGGGCCTCAGGTAGGCAAGATCTGTCAGGCCAATCAGAATCCCACTGGAGCCCTGAAGAACCTGTGGAGCCAGTAGAACTCAGCAGAACTGTTCTAATCCATAGGCCTCAAGCAACATGGGCAAGAAATCAGTGCCAGTTGTTAAAAGCTACAGATTTTTTTTTTTTTTTTTTTGTGGTTGGTATAACAACAAAAGCTGATTAATATAGGAGGTGGTATCAAGAGTGGGTTTTACCATAACAAAACCTTCAGAGATGTGTCATTGCTTCAGGTATTGAGCAAATTATAATAGGGATCTGGAAAAACAACAACCACAGTGTGCATTAATGAAACACTTGGCAAAACTATCCTAGGTGGATAGTTTGGTACCCATTGAGTTTGTGGTTTTGTGTCACAGGGCTTTGAGACAGAATGTTGTGGGTGATTATTACCTGCATTTGATCAGAAACTATGAAAATGATAAGCTGAGAAAAGAATTGCCCTGTTTACAATGAGGAATGAAAGGGGAAAGGGAGAACAAAAAAATTCTGGGATTTGCTGATTTAATATATGCTACTGCTTTGCCCCCGCCCCCGATCCCCCAAACAAAAACAAAAACAAAAAACAATTTCTCATTTTAACAAATAACCTGAGGGCAAGGGAATGTAGCCGCTAAAACAGCCTGGGAATAGGACCAAATCAGATCCATGGCTCACACCTCTGGTTCAGATGTTTGATTGGATTAATAATGTGGCTCCCAGTGAATTATTTCAGTTGGACAAAATAGCTTAGAGCAAAAAAGGAGGGCATGGTCCCACTGAGGTCTGACAAGCTAAAGGTTCCTGTAATTAAGGGAGGAAAGTACACCAGAGAGGGAGGTACATGAGTTGAAAATAATTGTGCATGTGGCTATTAACATAGAAGTAGACTAGAATCAAATAGATTAAAAAATAAGCAAACCAAACACTCCAACATTTAAAATAGGCCTATGTTACCAAAAGTGCTTTTAGCATGGACTAACAGACTTCACTGTGATGTAAGATAACTTTGTAGGGACAGGAAGCAGGGTTAGGAAGCTGCTTGACCACCAGGAGATGGTATTTTCCAATGCCCTTTTCCAATATGGCTAAGGATGGAAATAAAAGAGAATGGAACTCCTGCAGAGTGGAGGAAGTAGATGGGGGCAGTGCTCCCAGGGAATGGGAGTGGGCCCTGGAACATTTTCTACCTGCAGTATTTTCTCAGTGAGATTTCAGAATAGCTGTGAACTGGTGCTTTCCATTCCTCTCCTTCTGAACAGAAGTATTCATTGAGGTTTCCTGTTCTTGACTTACTGCTGCATGCTGAATGTGCATATGGAGGTGGGAAAGGGAGCACTGATTTGTCTTTTAAATTCACAGGTCTCCAGATCAATAGAAGATGCAACCTGATTTAATGGACACTAAGGGATCCTAGGCTTGAAGCCCAAAGAATTGATTGGATGGGACTTTGGTTCTCAGGAAGAAAGCAAATATTTGTGATCAAGAGCATGGTCTTGTACTGTTTGTTTATAATTATTCATGCTTTCCCTGCCCTTGCTTTGCTTTCCTCTAGTTGGAATATACTTTTCTACCCTATTGACTTCTGGGTTGGCCCGGTGTTTTTCTGGGCAGGGGAACGTGACTGGACATGATATATGCTTGTCCAAGCAGAAGTTTTAAATATGCCTATATGGTTTGGCTTGTCTCTATCAATCAATGATTTTCTACTTCTTCTATGAGAACCACAGGCCCTAGATCATGGGTGCTCCTTCATCCTGGGTCCTGAAATGTGAAGATATGTGGACTCAATTGGAGCTCAGAGGAGTCCAGAACAGTTTAGAGAGGCCCACTCTTTTCACAGTTCTACCTAAGATCTCAGTGAGCAAAAATAAGTGTTTATTCTTGGAAGGCATTGAGAAGTGGGGGCTATTTGTTATTGCAGTAAAACCTGACTATTGCAAAGGTATTATAAAATAGGAGAAGAAATTATGCATGAAATGGGAAATATTATGCACTAGATTGTGCAAGTGACCAAAATGATGTTGAAATAGAGCATTTATTGCATATAATTTTGGAAAGAAAATAAAGAAATCAAAATAAATGAAAATTCCAGTTTTTACATTTGAGATAATTTTATAATTGAAGAAAGGCAGAAAACATCTTTCAAAGTTAGGCACTGATTTAAGAATGTCAAGAGCAAGCCTGTAGTAATGGCACTAAAGTGGTTGATTAGAGAAAAATGAACATGGCAGTGGAAGTAGATACATTCTTTACGTCACATTATGTGCATATTTTAAATTTGTTACCAGGAGACATGACATCAACTGATAATGATGATATTTTTTGTAACACTTCAAAGATCATGTGCCCTCTTCTCTAGATCTGCCTAAATATGAAACATATAAAATTTGACCTTAAATCTACTCGAAGATGAATAAGAGACTGTTAACTAAATGCTGTTAGAGCAATTAGATTTAACTTACATAAGATAAGAGATTCACCAGTTAAGAAAAATGATAGAAAATTCAAAAGGAGACTGTAGATGTTGGTAGAAAATGAAATTAATTGAATTTGTGCTACACATGGTTATTTGGTATAAACTCTAAGTTGCTGTATAATGTCATAAAAGATTACAAAACACTCAAATAGTTCTAAGCTTGGTTATTTCATTTACAAAAATGGCTTAAAATACTTTTAAGTTATATAGAGAATTTTTTTTATATTTAAAGGAGTCATGTGTGATATATGCAAAAGCAAAATTAAACATAAATAAAAAATATTAAAGCAAAAACAAGGAAAGAAAAACATTTATATGACCACAGAAAAGAAGCAACAAGAAGTAGTCTCAAATGAAAAGAGATTTTTAGTAAATTGAATAGCATAATGCAAAATTTTTGGCTTTTTTCCTTAAATAGTCAAACCCTGAAAAAAATTGAAAGGACATGGGAAATACTGTATCACTCTAGATACTGCTCTAAGAGATAATGAAATCACAATATGAGTGATAATTTATATGATAAACATCCAATACTTCCTAATATTTTCTGAAATGAAGGTAATCTTCATATATGACTCCATTAATGTAAAACTCATGGTGTGTTACTGAATCTAAGTATTGTTTTTTCTACTGACAATTCCACTTCCTATTGCAAAGTCTCTCCAAATTGAAATTAATAAAATGATTATTTCTCAATGGTTTAAGAAAAATTAATAAATTTGGTATCACTGAGGACAGAACACAGATTACGTGAAATTTTTTATCATAATGTTATTAGTGACTTTGCTGAAATAGAAGTAAGATAAATAAATTTTATGGATGAATACAAATAATGAGTATTTTATCTCTGTCCCCCTTTTCCTTCCTTTGTCTCTCCAGTGTGTGTGTGTGTGTGTGTGTGTGTGTGTGTGTGTGTATGCATATACATTTAGGTCTATGTGTACACATAATATCCATATGTGTGTGTATATATATATATATATATATATATATATATATATACACATACATATGTGTGAATAATATATATATGTAATTTTATTGCTCATTCAAATATTTCTGGCCTATCAATATAAAATTTAGACATGTTCAATAGTAACTGGCTGTTGAATATAAGTATATATATATATATAAATTTTAGCTTATTTTCCACTTGCTTCTCTATTTTTTCATTGTGAAGAAATGCTTGCCAAGGAGAAGACTAGAACATACTGCATTTAAAAGTTTGTGAGTTCCAGGTGTGTGGTCACATGCCTGTAATCCCACAGCTCAGGAGGCTAGGGCAGGAGGATTGTAAGTTCAAAATCAGCCTCAGCAACTTAGTGAGGCTCTAAGCCACTTAGCAAGACTCTATCTCTGAATAAAATACAAAAAAGGGATGGTGTTGTGGATCAATGGCTAAGTACCCCTAGGTTCAAAGAAAAAGATTGTTATTTGATTTATAACTTTTCAATGTTCAGATGTCTGACTTATAAGCTTCCATTTGTACTCTTGTCCTGGTTCCTGGAGATGACAGAGGCACTCTTGGTTAGAGGAACCACTTCTGAGATCTTACTTTGCCCCTTACCAACTATGCCACCTTGAACAAATTACTAAACTTTCCTGAATCTCATTTCCCTTATACATAGATTTATGATAATATCTTACTCACCTGCCTTTTAGGGCTTTTTGAGAATCATCTGAGATGATGATAGCTGGAGTTGATGTTCAAATAGAAAACTGACCTTGAAAACTTCAATTGTCATTACCACTTTGGAAAAGCTCTTATTTTGAAACAAACATCATAGGCTATGTGGTTCAATGTAAACCCGCCTTTTAACATATTCGTGATGCTTAAAATTATCTCAGATCTACTAATTTAATTTGATTTGTACAAGAAATAGAAAAGTGAAAGGAGAAGATGAACCAGTTACAAATCAGATAAATAGCTCAAAAATCCCTTAAAAATAAAAACCCTCCAATTTCACAAAAAAAAAAAAACAACATAGAATTTTTCTAATAAACACAATAATGAATAACTGAAACCTTTAGGATGTCCCTGACCCTCCATGATTTTAGAAATAGTCAAGTAATTTATAAAGTCATTATTTTAAAAGTCTGTTCTAACAACTATATATCACATTGTATTATTATAATAGTGATCCTACATGTAGATTCATCTCAATCTTAAAAGTTTTACAATTTTCATAGAATTGCTGCCTACAGAAGAGAGAAAAGCAAACTTCATAGACATAAGATGCCGGATGGTCATTTGAACTCATTCACTATGAAAGGCACATCTTGGGTTTTAGCAAATGGAAAGGGACATGCCCTGGGTCTTTGGAGTCCCTTGTGAACAGCTGAATTTTCTAATGTTAAATCTAGGAAAGATGTGGGCTCCACCATAACCATGTCCATATATATGGACCATAGGGTGTATAAGTAAAAAGACTGGTAAAGTCTTTTAGGTAAAAGAGTCAAAACTTAGACATTCAAATAAAATTTCCACAAAGTTATTTTCTTAGGATACAACTTTTTCTTACTATAATGCAATGCCTCAGATAATTAACTTATAAAGAGAAAATGTTTGTCTCTCAATTTTGGAGGTTCTCACAGACCTATTGCTTTGGGCCTCTGGTGGATCATCCAGATGGCAACAGTGGGGACCATGTGGCTAGGAAACTGCTTACCACATAGCCAGGAAGCAAAAGAGGAAGAAGAAGGGGATGGGGTTCCATAATCCCTTTGAAGGCACACTCCCAATGACTTAAAAACCTCCCACTAGGCCCCGCCTCCTAACCCTTCTACCACCTCCCAATGGCAGTACTCTGGAGACCAAGCCTTTTACATAGGGACTTTTGAAGGGCATTTAATGTTCAAACTTAGCAGATACAATATCCTTTTCCCTTATTTATCTTTACTTAAATAGAATTTCTTTTGGGAAAATTATTCTAAAATTTCTCTGATATTTTGGAGACAAGAGTTAATTTTTGTTTGTTTTCATTGTTTGAGATGCTCAGGAAAAGTGATTACTATTCCAGCACATTCTCTCTTTTAATTACAGTTGTTGGGAACGATGGCACTCTCACACCAGTGAATGCCCAACTAACTCCCCAACAGCACTGCAGGAGCCACTGGGCTGTGGATGCTGTGTGCTCAGTAAGGGGAATCAAGAACATTCCCTCACAGCAGCACCGGCAGATTGGGTTCTGGTGGGAGGTTAATGGGCGATATGTTAAAAAAAAAAAGAGTTTATATTTAAGTAAGTTTAGGAAACTGCTTAAGAAAATCAAATGTGTCTGTTTTTCCATGCCTAGCCTTCTCAGAACATTTACTATGTTAATATACACTGTGTTCTCTGCAGGGGGCTATTCAAAGCTTCTAGCTGATGAACTAGCACACACTTTAAGGAATGATGCTTGTAGCAATACTTCGTATTTCCTAGTCAGTCCCTCCCAAAGGAATCGGGTTGTTGGGGGCGGGGGTGGGGAGGGGGGGAAGGGAGTGTAATTTTAAGGCTGCCTCTGAATGTGAAAGAGGTGGAGTAGCCACCAGTGAGCCACACCTGCCTGTCCCTTCCCCTTCTCAAACAAGAACATGAATGGCTCCCCTCCCCCCACCGCTTCCTTTTCTCCCTCCAAGAACAAGAAGCAGGGCACTTGGAACAAACAAAACTGCTTGTGCAAAGAATCCGGCACAGTGGTTCTGAGTTGCTCTAAGGCATATGCCTGAATTAAAGGCGAGGCCACATGAGAGGAAATAAAAAGGTCTGCTCAGAGATCAAATGAAGCATTTGTATAGAACCTTATTCAAAATGGATACAAATGCATCAATTCTTCAGAATTATAGGTGAATCAAAGGAAAATTACATCCAAGGAGATAAAGCAGCAGCCAGCAGTCGAACCACGTATGGAACAGAGATGCAACTTTGAAGCTTCTGGCCTGGCGTGCCAAAGGGCCAGATGTGGCAGGTGGAATTATAGCGGCTCCCTCTCAGCATCTGGAATGTATAAATCTGTCCTACAGAAAATTAAGAGGTGCACAAGAAGGTGGTGAGAATGACCAGTTGAAAAATATACTTTTAAAGAAAAATTGCTTTGAAGAACATAGAACACGCTTTAGGGAAAAATAAAATAAAAATAGGTCTAGGTACAATATTGCTCTATTTATTCATGATCGTTTGAAAGGCTCTATATGTCTATATGTGGGTGAGTATTCTTAAAGTTCCAACATAGCAAAATTCCTGAGATTTCCTCCCTGAACTTGGTGGAGTGGGGCACATAGGAAGAAGCTCAAGGTAAAAGCCTATTATTGTGTGTATGTGTGTGTATATATGTATATATGAAAAAAAAAAGGATGCTGTTTGGGGCCAGTACCGTCTGTTCATGGTGAGGACCCCAATTCAGTCTCTCTCCACATCTGAAGAAGGTTTATTGTGTAGATTGTGGCTTTCTTCCCTAGGACTTCCTTCTTCTGGTCAGAGAATTATGATTGCTTATATTACCAAAAGACATGTAAACTATGTAAAAGAGGTGTCACAAATATGAGCAATTTCATAATGACAATATGCAGCAGTACAATTACTGCTGACTACTAGGCATTAATGTAGGTTACTGAATCATGTGGCTTGAAGGGACCTTAGGGATGATCCAGTCAACCTTGTCATATTATAGAAGCTGCAACTGAAGAAAAGCAAGGACGATGATTTGTGTGAGGAAGGTCCAGCTATGGCAGAATCAGGGGTGTCAGCTCCCAGATTAGGCTCTGGCGGTCTCCCCAACCTTTCCTGACCCAGAGATCCTCACTACTGCCTCCACCCATTGGGAAGTGAAATGGAGATGGCCCGTGGTGTCTTCAGCTCCAAGAAAGGTCTCTTTTCTAGCTTGTAGTGGCTGTCTATACTTTCCCTTTTTGAAGGAGAGCAGATGAGAAAGGGTCTTCAACTTGGGTGTTGTAGAAAGGTCTGGGAAGATCCTGTGGGAGGTGACACAGCCTCATGGTATCTGTAGTCCTTAGGGAAGATTCTAAAAGCAGAGAACCATCAGTCGAATAACTCAATAACACACACGAAAGCTGTCATCTCCCTTGTACTGAGTGAAGATGGTGGATGGGGGACAGATGAGCCCTCCAGCTGGTGATTTATATACTGAGACTATAATCTTACTCAATTCTGTTCTGAGGCAGACACTCAGAAGCCGATGCTGGTATTCTTCAAGCTCTCTTAGCCTTGATCTCACACAACAGGTGAAACCGTGCTTGTTTGCAGATTAGAAAACAGAGATTCTGGGAATTTAAATGATTTGCCCAAAGGTAGGGTGCACGTCCAGGTAATCCAGGTAATCTGACTTCCAGATTTGTGCATTGCAAGCCTGTGCAGCTGCCCCTGCCTCTGTGTAATGAAGATGTTGGGGGCTCACCAGGATGGTGCTTCCTCTAGGAAAGACTTGGTGCACACCGAGTGGGTTAAGAACCGGGCCCTGCATCTGCAAAGGATGAATCAGGCTAAAGAATAGATTAATGGGGTGGGTGGGCCCTGATATGGTGGCAATTAGTGGGGGACACTTGCAGACAGGTTGAGAGATTTAGATTAATTCTGATAGAGAGAGACTGCTATAGAGTCTTGCCTGTCAGGTGACAATGTCATGGATGTGATGGCACTCAAGGAAGATGATTCTCTCAGATAACAACAGCAACATCATCCACAATAACATCAACATCCTTCCTGTGCCTGATCTCTGGGGCTTCCAAATGTTGCCTGTCACTGTGAGAAAGATAAAAAGCTGTCTCTGCTGGAATCTGGCCAGCTAATCTCAGAGCTCCAGGACAAGGAGCAGTCCAGATGTGTCCTAGCAAGAAAACACTACGTGTTTGGATAAAGGCTTGTTCAGGTATAAAATATAGCTCTGGGGTAGGTGACAATTCCTACCACATGTGTAGGAAGAGAGAAAGTCAAGCTGGCGGGCATAACTGCTGCCTTTTCTTCCTACAGGAAAAATCTGCTCCACCCCTCTGTACATCCAAGGAAGTTTGGATTGCGCTCTGTTCGCTAAGTATCCAGGGACTAACATGTTTTTGTTTGGGACCAGAATCAATTTCTTAACTTTTCGTTAAAGCTCGTTAGAAAATACCTCTGGGCTTCCTCATCTTAGGAGGCACGTGATACTAAGGACAAAGCATTGAATCTGGAACCAGATCCATCTTTAAGATTATCTGAGCAAAATCTTTCTTTGTTGTTGTTGTTGTTTTTTAGGATAAAGTACTGACCATTTTTTTTTCTTTTTAAAATTTGTTCTGTTTAGGTACACATGACAGTTGAGTGTATTTTGAGATATTATACATATATAGAGTATAACTTAATTCTAATTGGGATCCCATTCTTGTGGTTGTACGTGATGTGGAGTTTCACTGGTCCTGTATTCATATCTGAACATAGGAAAGTTATGTTCAGTTAATTCTACTGTCTTTCCTATTTCCACCCCTAAGCAAAATGTTTTAAGACAGTGGATGTTCAATGAATTCTTGTTCTTGGTTAAGAGGGTGCACAAAATCAACTTGAGAGTTTTTCCAAAGGGTAGAAACTTATGCTTTTCCTGTCATTCTACATACAAGTGTCCTCAAGGCACAAGTTTGGAATGAGACTGTGCATCTTCATTTTGAAAATATCCTGGGTAATTTTGGCTCTGTCTAAAACCCCTACAAAAATATTGTTGCTGTTGCTTTAAATAGTTCATGAAGAATTTAGCACCTTGTTTGTATGCAAATAATTGCTGTGTATGACCATATTATCTTAGCTATCCATTAAAGAATATTCTCTACTTGGAAATGATTTAATATTTTTGTGTTGTGCAACCATTAATATTTTAAAAAACATGTATTTATATTCCATTTCATTCTAATGGGGATTTGAGATAGTTTTTACAAAACAACTTTTCAACATAAAATTTACTCTCCTTCAGATTGAACTTCATACCTAATTAGTTGAGATTAAGAAAGTTTTTCAGTATTGGAGAATTAATGTTTTTCCCAAAGTTCATTTGTCTGAAGCTGCTCCCCCTCTTCTTTTGATTTCTCTCTAAGGATGAATATGGCAGAAATGGTGAATTGTAATGGGTCTCGGGATCGCCTTAATAGAAAAACAGAAACCTCCAGATTGAGGAGGCCGTGTCAGATTCTATCAAAAGGATTTGGCTAAGCAGTCGGAGAGCAAGTCAGTGGAAGGGCCGCAAAGAGGAATACAAATGAGCTCATTATCATGTCAATTTCCCATCATATATGACTGCTCTGTTTCTGCAGGTGCTGTAGGGTCCACCAAATGTTCACCTTTTTTCTTCTCAGTACGAGAATAGGATGCCAAGGGAAGCCATTACCCCAGAATCACATCTACCTTCCTTTCCCAAAACATCACTTTTAAAGGGAAGAAGAGAAGGAATTGCCATTTATTGAGCACCAAAGATTCTATGGGTTGTTTTATTTTGAAATCTTATAAGGAAATTGAAGAGATGTTTGAGAAGCGGTAATACAAGGAGTAGATCAAGTTAAGGTTACAAAGAACAACTTAATCACCCAAATGAATAAAACCCTCCGAATACACCAAGTTACAAATAATGCTTAGGACTCAGTGGCATGTGACCTTTCTAATTCTCACTCCCACTTCATTAGCACGCGGATGAAACTCCTTTGTTTCAGACTCATCCATTATTTTGGTTTTGTATGTGGCCAAGTTAGCAGCAGAGTGTTGGCCACCTTCTAAAATGTAGCTGACAAATTAATTACAAAGGGTGCACAGACCTTCCATTTGCAAGTGCTTGACGTTCAGTGTGCTCATCATTGAATTTCGAATTCTGGAGCTGTCTCCATTCCTATTCACCAACAGCCAGCTCCTCATCCCCAGCTCACACCGGCAGAGGGCTGTGTGGGCCAGCCCGCAGCCTCTGCTCTTCTCTACTCCAGTGGATTGGTTTATTTGAGGCATTTCCTAGACTCTGGGCTGCAACCACAAGGCACACAAAAATGAACTGTTAATTATTTAAATTATTAGAATTTTGAGGGCACATTTATTGTTTCTTCCTTACATGTGGAGAGTTTTAATTTCAAACATCAACTTTAAGAAGAATGGCACTATTTGCAGTCATTTGTTTGTACGTCAACTAGAATTCTATAAGAATTTATTATTTCTCAGTTGTCACTCATTTCTCTGTATTCTTTCCCACATGAGCTATGAACTAGATATTTGTGAATGGCTTGTAGGATTTATCCTGCCTTCTTTTCCAGATCCCAGATGACTTTTTTTTTCCTTTCTTTTTTTAAGTTGTAGATTACTTTATTTTTTATTTTTATATAGTGCTGGGGATTGAACCCAGTTCCTCATGCATGCTAGGCAAGCCCTTTACCACTGAGCCACAACCCCAGCCCAGATGACTTTTTTATTAAATTACATTTTAATTTTTTTCAGTAGCTTTTTGATGAGTAAAGAAGGATTTTGAAAAGGAGCATTGCTTTTACTAGGTGAAATTGATTCATGTATAGTGTTACAGTGTCTGGGTCTTTAATTTTCTCTCAGAGTGTATCAACACAGCAAACCTAATGGACCTTCTTCTGTGTAATATTTCCACCACGTGCATTGCTTAAGAAGTAGGAATGATTGCCCACTTCCACCTCCACCATTCACCCACCCCCATTGCCAAAGTCAAACCATAGAATTCTAGGAGTTAGACCAAAATGTTTCATAAGCATTTGTCTATTAGAATAATTAATTACTGATTAGAATAATTATGCTAATTATAAAGTCATGAAATATTGGCAAGCATACATAATAAGTGATTTTTATTATGTTATGGTATATGATGTGTTCTTTGTGATGTCCCTCATTAATATACATAGTTCAGTTCTTTTTGCAAAATTACAATGACCATGGTTTATTAATATAGCATCTCTAATAATCTCATACATACATCTTGATGAGTAGCCTCAGATGATCTGTAATTCCTATTTTTACTAAATAAATTTATGCCTTTAGCATAACCGCCCCCCTCATTTAAAAAAAAGAATTCTAGGAGTTAAAGACAAAGCCAGACTCCCTACTCTTCTGAAGACATTCTTAACAAGGACCTGTTGATCCTGTCCTTAAGACCTCAACAACTATAAACCAACAATCAGTTATGATTGTCTGTTCCTGTTAATTATGTCACCAAGGAAGAAATTTAACATGATATTGAGGTAACTATTTGTATCCATCTTTTCTCAATCCACATCTTTTTCAGCTGGTGGTTGGAACATATTCATTAATGGGCGTTGAAGTCCATCAAGTGGATCAAGCTTGACATTAAAAAATAGAACAGAACAGAATAGACTAATAGACTGAAAAATGTAAAGTTGTCATGGAACTTTTTTTTTTTCCAGGTATGTGTGTGTGTGCTGGCAAGAGGTGTGGTCCTATAGATTATGGTGAAAAATATTTGAAAAACTTAAACTTTTGTGTTACAAAAATGGTACTTGGGATGGCAAGTAGGATGCCCCTTACATGAATTCAACCATTAAAAACATGTTTTTTTTTTAATACTTTAGGGATACAGTGTAAAATTGCATTTGGAAAAATTATTCTGTTCCTAAATAAATAAAAAAAAAGATTGAAAAATCACTGATCTATATCTAGAATATGTTGATGGGTGTCCAGAATATGTTGATGGGCTCTTGGTTTAGAATTATACTGCTCTTCCTGGGAAATACCCAAAGGTCCCTAGGTTTCTTAGCCTTTATTTTAAAAAATTATTTTTAGTTACAGGTGAACACAATATCTTTATTTTATTGTCATGTGGTGCTAAGGATCGAACCCAGTGCCTCCTGCATGCCAGGTGAGCGCTTTACCTCTGAGCAACAACCCCAGCCCGTTATCCTTTAAATATTCCCACTTCCTTGAATTTTTTTTACTACTTTTTAATAATTCTTATCTTTGTGTAATAATTCTTATCTTTCTTATTTCTCCCTACCTTCCCAGATTTGGAGGACAACTGGGGTATATCTATCATCGTTCTGTTGTTTAGTCTACGTGTTTACCCAGTGGCACAGTTTCAACCCACCTCTTTGGTAGCTTCTCATTTTGCAGCATCTTTCAAATTTGAGTAAGTAGATCTTTATTTCGATAGCACCTAAATAAAGACAGGCTATGCCTATCTCACTTTCTCTGGATAGCGCTTCTCCCCAGCTTGTTGTATAAAGGGTCCCTAATCTTTCTGGCTGTTTGGATACTTACCAATGATAAAGGATGTTGAGTTGAATTACAAATCAATTGAATAACAGAATTTGAGACTTGAAAGGGATGGAAACACTATAAACTGAAATAGTCATTTTTGATATTAGGAAACTGAGGCCCAGGTAACCAACTAATAGGGTAACCTGGGTCACAGGGTTTATTAGCTTACATTCCCTTCTACTCTGAGGCCTCATTAAAAAATACTTAGTTCACTAAACAGCATCTTTTAAACATGAGAGATGTATCTTAAGCAGTGGCTTTAGAATTTTTTTTTAAAAACTGCAATCCAGTAGTTAAAACCCAATACAGTATAAAGAAACATGAAGACAGTAGAATGAATTGGATATAACTTTCCTATCTTCATATATGAATACATGACCAGTGTAACTCCACATTATGTTCAATCACAAGAATGGGAAGTTATCCTCTATATACACATGATATGTCACAATACATTCTGCTGTCATGTATATCTAAAGTGAACAAATAAAAAGAGAAAGATAAAAGAAACATGTATGTGAACAAACACATGTACAATGAAACAAAAATTTCATAAAACAATAATTACCATAATAATAAGCGGTGTGCTCTGATATTTTCTATTTATGTATAGTTACACAATAGCTGCTATAGCATAGCGATCCAAAGCTCTTGCCTTAAATAAGATAAAGGTTTTTTTCTCAGGCAGTGAAATGTTTCAGGACTCCTCATGTAGCTTTGTCTGACTAGGTTGTTCAGGGACATAGCTCCTTCTGTTTTGCTGGTCTCCTTTGTCTCAGTGCGTTGTCCTTATTGAGTGGCTTGAATCTGGCTCACCCACAAATTCTTGTGCTAGCCTACAGGGAAGAAGAAAGGGATGTCCCAACAAAAAATAGGAAAAGTAGTAATATGTGTGCCACATCCAGAGACGACCTGGATGTGGCACACATATTACTACTTTTCCTATTTCACTGGCCCAAATCTAGCTATATGATAATACCTGCAAATTTATTCTAGTTTGTGGTCATATGCCTGTCTACCTAAAACTTAGAATATATTCCTTGAAGGATAAATGGTGAGTGGGTATTTGCTTAAAAGTAGTGGCGTTTTCTATTGTACTATTCTATTCCAAATTTGCTGAAGAGTACCACTAAACTGACCTCAGAACCTACTCATAGGCCCCAACAAGCAGTTTTAAAATCCTTGTCCTGAAATATAATTGGCTACATGCTGAAAATAATTTTGCCAAACCACCCTCTGGGAGAAGTTAAAAAATAGATATTCTTAAAATGTTATTGATTTTTAGCTAGTTTTAATTTTCATCAGATTAAAGGGTGTGTCTCAAGTACCCACCAGCATTCCTAGTACCTTCAATTTTTTGCTTCTTCCATTTTCTTTTTAAAATTTTTTAATAGCTGTAGATGGATAGCATGCCTTTATTTATTTAATTCTATGTGGTGCTAAGGATCAAACCCAGTGCCTCATACAGGGTAGGCAAGCACTCTGCCACTGAACTACAGCCTCAGCCCTGCTTCTGCCATTTTCAACTGACTCTTTTGACATTTACCTACATATATTCAGAGAGCATATTAATATTTCTACTTTTTTGGTATTTTGGTTTTAGGTATTCTATTGATGTCTCACTTAAGAATTGAGGATTTGCCTTCCTGCCCCACCCTACACATGCTTCCTGTTCTTTCAGAGTTGGTTTTGATTAGACCAGTATTCAGTGTTCATATTATTATGGCTGTGCAAATGCTATTCACAGATGCTCCATGCATTTCCTAGGATTATTTTTCTTTTACAGTATTTTGTATATTCTTACTATTGCCTTTTCTAAAAAATTCATTTAGTGTTTTATGTGCTAATCATTAGTTCATTTCCCCATTTTTTCCTCTCAGGTATGTAACTCTCTATTCAATACTTTCGAACACAATGGGCATCTTATTAATTTCATTTTCTCGAAGGAAATTCTCCCAGAGCCTCCTGGTCTGTTCCTACCTGGGCTGTCCACCAGAACAGCTGTGTAGCTATTATTGTAGGTCCATCCTTCACCATCATATATTCATATATGAATACATTATCAGTGGAACTCCACATCATGGTCAATCCCAAGAATGGGAAGTTATCCTCTACCTAGATATGATGTGTCACAATTTCTAACCCTGTTTTAGTCAGTTTTTTATTGAATTGGACATTCCTTCTACCCCCTCAAGCATGGGATACATTGTTTTGGGGGGTTTCAGTCTTCCTTTTTATTCTAGAGGAGCACATTCTCCAGTAATTATCTGAGAAATGGTGTAGGCGAAAGACACATAACAGAGATCTTGTGTGTTTGAAGGTACCTTTATTTTACTTTGATATTTCATTCACAGGGATAATTTTTCTTCAAAATTTTGAAGGAAATATCTTCATACCATTCAGAATTTCTGGGGAAAAGTCTGGCCCTAGACCAATGCTTGATCCTTTCTAAGAAACCTGGGTTTACTCTCTGGGAGGGTATAGCCATTCTCTTTGTCTCCAGTGTGCTAAAATTTAACAATGGCATGCCTTGACATGCATCTGTTTTTATTCACTGTTGGGAGTACTTAGTGGATTCCATAAATATAGAAAATCACATCCCTTTACCCTTGGGAGATTTCCTTCAAATATTTTATTAATTATTTTCTCTTCTCCTTTTACTTTATTCTAGCTTTTTGGACCCCAGTTATTATGACATTTGACCTCATGGGCCAGTTTTTATGTAGGTCCATCCTGCAATACTGCTGCTAGTATTCTGGAAGCCAAGTGGGGAAGAAGTCATGGTGAGGAGGCAGGATAGTTGGGGCTCAATATTCATGACATGAATTTTCTGCTGTTCTTTCTGTTTTCACTATAGTAACCCTGTTTTAGTCAGTTTTTAATTACTTTGACCAAAATACCTGACAAGGACTTTTAAAGGAGGAAAAATTTACTTTGACTCATGGTTTTGAAGGGTGGTCTCTTGTTGGCTGACTTCATTGCTCTGAACCTGAGGTGAGTTGGAGCATTGTGATAGAAGGGCTCAGGACATGGCAGCCAAGAAGACGGGGGGTGGGGGGGGGAGAGAGAGAGAGAGAGAGAGAGATTATTCTACACACCAGGGACAAAATATAAACCCCAAAGTCACACCCTCAGTGATCTACTTTCTTCAGCCACACCCTACTTGCCCACACTTATTGCCCAGTTAAACCATATCTGTGGATTAATCCACTGATTTAGGATACCCTTTTCCTAATCTAATTATTTAACTTCTGAAAATTCTTGCATTGTTTCCCAGATGAGCTTTTGGGGGACATCTCATCTCATTACAACTCCGAACCTCAAGTGTCCCTTGTCCTCGGTCCAGAGGCCTTCTCCAGAGAGCAGGTCTTGAGTCTTCAGCTGGTTGATCAGAGGAGGGGCATCTGTCTCCCTTAGCTGAGGATGGAGATTTGTGCTTCTCACCAGACTTTCAACCAGCCTTCCTCTTTTTCAAGTCTAACTTCCAAAAGTACAAGACTCTGGGTTTAAACCAACTTTATTGCTATATATATATATATATTTTGGTGTGTGTGTGTGTGTGTGGGAGAGATGATGCAATTTTCTTGAATCTGCTGTCAATTATCATTTGGGCATCTGTTTTCCAGATTCCAAAATATGATTTTGTCTTTTTCCCTCATCTTGTCCCTATGAGTTTATTTCTTAAAAAAACAAACAAAAAGATTCTCATCTTAGTGGAGAGTCTGAAGGAAATAGAAGTTCAATGCATGTATTCAGTCTAAGGTGGACAACTGCTATACTTATGTATCTTAAATTATTTTAAACAAATAGTTTTAACTCTTTACTTTTCTTCCCTACAATACTTAAAAAATGGATATGTATGACAGTTATCTAATCTGCATGTCATCCCTATAATGTTATCTTCCCCCCACCCCAAATGTATGAATAGTTGAGTTGGGAAAGAAGAAAAGTGATGGCAACTAGTACTCAAACTTCATTATCTTGAGTTATCAAGAGGTGGTTGTATCTAACATTTTACAGGTCTAACACGAAGAAAGTATTTCTGAACACTGACATTTGTGTAAACTGCATAGATTATTTTCTGGCATCTAAATGTTTTTTGGGGAAACCCTTTAATTCTCTGCGTTTTTAAGATGTCTGGCCTTTGCCCTGTGTCCTGAAAATAATAGAAGTGGCCTTGTAACTTCTGGGACTGTGACAAAAACCATGCTCATGGTTGTAGGGCTTTTCTCTCTAATCACAAGAGGTAAAAGGACCCTTCAGATTGTGACAGGAATAATGACAGTCGTAGGTGAAGCGGCACCCAAATTTCTAGTGTTCATCCCCACGTATACATGATCATTCATTCTACCCAAGAGTAGCAAAAGGGGACAAGGTGATTTTGGAAAGGTGTGAGAGATTTGGCATTTAATAGACCCAATGGGCTATGATCAGCTTCTGGGTGGCTTTATCACTCAATGGCTGTGAGAATGTGCACTAGTTACTTAGTGGCTCTGAGCCTCATCTGTAAATGAGGAATGATAATTTCATCTTTTTTTGAAGGATTGGAGACAGTGCTTGTCAATTGCTGAGCACAGTTGCCTGATACTTAACAGGTGCCTAAGGAGAGGTGGTCACCAAGTTATTATGGAAGAACAAAAACGTGGAGGTATCTTCCTAATGGGTACAGCAATACCCAAAGTAGTGTGGGGTGGAAGAAAAAAGGAAGAAAAACAAGAAAAGAACAGGAAAGGTAGAGAAGAGAGAGCGAGAGCGAGTGAGAGAGAGCGAGCGCCCTCAGTTGGAAATCACATCCTCTCCATTCTGGATAAACGGCTCCATGTGAACTATCCCAGATTAGTGAAGCAGGGAGGTGGTGAAGTAGGGCATATAATTCACGCTGCAGTCCATTAGGATGGATCAAGTCTCCTCTGCTTCACAGAAAGCTCATCTCTTGAGCTCCATTTAAATAGTGTGCTGAGCCCTAGTGCATGCAAACCATCATGTCCCTAGTTACTGCCAGCAAATAACCTTTCTTTCCTTTTTTTTTTCCTCCAGCAATAAACTCCAAAGCCTCCAGAAATTAGTGTGGAGTTAATTTTAGCAGAGACATAACAAATGAGGCAGCTTGAATTGAAGGGAGAAGGAGGGTAGATGCTATCTCCCAAGTAGGGCAGAAGCAGCAATTGAATTATGCAAGAGATCTGAAACCTCTAAGTGGCCCAACTTTGGGTGCGTGCAGGTGTCTACATATCAACTCCAGGTGTGTTAGAAATCTGTAGATGCACAGATCTCTCTGCCACAAACAGCTTCAACAGGGCTAAGTGGGTAGAGACCCCGGGAGGGAGAAATCCCAGGGGCAAGTGGTGAGACTGGGCAGAACCGTTTTGCAGGCACAAGTTCACCCCAGAGACATCCATTCTCTGCTTTCCCTTCTCCTGCCCCCAACTTATATTGCTTTATATACAGAAAACTGGTGTTTCCCACACTGTTTTAAACCATGAAAAGTAACAAGATTGCCTTGATCTTTTGTTCCAAAAGCCTTGAAAAATAATCCATTCGTGAAGCTGAAAACCAGGAATTTAAAAGAAAAAAAAAAAAAAAAAGAGAAGGGGAGAGAAAAAAAAATCCAGCAAAACCCTTGATGTTTTACTTGCCTAAACCAAAGTGTTAACTCTTATTCCTCTTCTTTCTAATAGTCATAAAACAAGCTTCCCTGGGTTGGGAGTCCCTTCATTCTGAAGCCACTGGTTTTAACAAGAGACAGCTGCCTTATAAAGAGAAGCAGCAGCACTCCTAAATAGCTTTTCTTTTATTTGTTTCTAATTTTATGGACCACCACGAGCAGGTTGCCTGATTTTACTGCTCACCATCGAGGGCTTTTGGGTGGTACAGAAGTTACGGTGCAAGGTGACGGCCCCTGGTCCGGCTTAGAACCTGGCAGCGACGAGCGACTTCAAGCAGAAGTGTAGAATGTGGTCATTTGATTTGGGGTCATACTTAATGTTCTCTTTAAAGGCTGAAGCACTTATTAGAATAAGTGCAACCCATGTCTGATAAATGGGAACACATCTGGCTCTATCGGTGACACAAACCTCACAGTATTAATTATCCTGATAGTTAAAGCTGAGAAGGGAGTAGAACATTATTTATAGTGATCTTTGCTAAGTAAATCATTTTAAAAATGGCTTTCTAAATGTAATATTTCCCTTTTAAGAAGCCCTCCAGAATTAAAGGGGCTTTACAAGAGAACATGAACCATATTGCAGGGAGAGAGACAGAAGCTGTCTTGATTAATGCCCATGATTATCAGCGATGCAAATCGCTTTCACTTATTAAGTCTTGTTTAATATCCTAATGAAGGCTTCCTGAGCAGATTTGGTAATTCCAGAGAAAGTGACTGTGAACTAATGCCCTTTCAGCATGTTGAGAATGAGCAGTACTATAAAGAAAACCTCATTTACCATAATTCCTCCCCTGCCCAGGACCCTTTTCTCAGCTTCTACTTCACAGCAGGAGACAATTAACCTTTTCAGTGCCAGAAGTGATTCTCAGCACATTCCAGCTGCGAAGGCCAGCGGGGTCAGGGGAAGATGGAAGTCCTCTTTAGTTTGTACTGCCATAGAACAGTTCTAAGAAACTGGACTGCAGAGGAAGGGGTTCAAATGTAGCTGATGGTTAGGTTATTTGACTTGGGCATATGTGGTATCTCACACCCTACCAAAGTCTTTTCAAACACCCACCCCGGCCAGCCTGGTATTGCTTATTCAGCTCAAATCAAAGACCGCCTGAAATGAAAGCAGATACACTGAAGAAAGCCTATTTTTGCCCCTAAATGCTGGGCTGCCTTTGTGATCTGTCAGGAAGTAGGTTTTATTGCGGTTGAAAGTCTGGGAGGTGGAGCTGGGGATAGTGATTTAGGGACTTGCCTTTGGCTTCCTTTATACCGCCCTGCTCCCATTTTGTGACTCTGATGAGATAGGCCAGAGCTGGAGGCCGGGATGAGCCTTTCTTTATCCATCTGGGCACAGGTAGTGACTTCCTAACATCACCACTTTTTGTTTCCAGAAGCAATATGTGGAGCGAGGGGGTGAAGGACCCAGCTGGGGCAGAGGAAATAAATGAAGCCACAGAGCTGGAAGGAGCTCTCTGACTTCCAGGGCCCCATTGGGTTGAGTGCCTCCCCTGAGCATTCCCCTCTGACTTAAAGAAGTGTCCTTCTTTGTCTTTCCTTACCTTGATCTGGATGGGATGTGTCAACCCCTGTCCTGGTCTACAAGAAGAGGGCTTGTGTTTGGGCAAAGACAAAGAACCCAGCGATTTCCTGGTTTGCCTTGGGATATGAAACGGCTCCAAACTGACCACCTGTGTGGTGGCTGAAGTGATCTTCTCTTTGCTTGAATGAGGTCAAAATCAAAGCTGAGCAACCCACAATCCAAGGACTCCGGTGGGCCAAAAGTGGAACCTTCTCATTTCATTGGGTGAACCCGTGAACACTGGGCTATTGCTTAGGAAAGAAAAAACCATCACACATTTTCTTCTTCCTAAAGATTTTCAGAGCAGAGCAAGGTCTGGAGATGGGGGGAACAATGGGTTTAGGGGGGAGAGGAGGCTAGTGAGGGGCTGGAGGATGAAATGTTGGTTCTCTCAGAAGAGGACAAAGGATTGAGACTGAATTGCAGGCCACATTTTGCACCCTACAGACCCAAGCTGGGAGAGAGACGGTCCATTGGGGCTCCTCCCTTGAGGAGTGGCACTAGGGTGCATCATGGACCTGAGATTGTTTATAATTTCAGCTTCTCACCCTGGCATCCAAATTCATGATATAAGTGATCACCTCTCCCTTTTGACTCATTATTTTTTCTTTCATTCTTCATCTTTTAGCAGCTTAGAACTTTCTTCAGTTGGCTTGTTTATGGCATAATTTGTGTTCCCTCTTGCAAGGATATAGGCACTACAGTGGATGTTTTTTCACCCATAGGCTCAGAATAATGTACCTGGCAGGTGTTCAGTAAAGACCAGCTGAACAAGTGAATGAATTTGGGGTTAAAAGACCCGTGTTTCTCTTTGGCACGGTGGAGAGGTCTTAGCCTAGATGTTGGAGGAACTCATTTTGTGCTGGTTTTGCTTTGTTTAAGCCACTTTAAGCCACTGAACGTTTAAGACCCTAAACTGACTGTTTAAACACTGAGCCCACAGATACTCATCCCTGAAGTGGAGATCACTGTGGCCTTGGCCCTGGCTGCCTCCCAGGCCTGCAGTCTCAGCAGCAGGGTAGAAAGATGGATGCGGTCATGCTTTGAAGACCACAGGTGCTGTGAGTCTGGGTGTGGTTATTAGTGGGAACAGGCCTGCAGCTGCTTCATGTTATCCAGCTCTCGGTTATTCATTCTCCTTTTCCATATTCAAAGCCCATATGTCTCCTCTAAGAAAGTTCCCTGATCTTCCCAGGCAGATCCCCCGCCCCTTAGACTGCCCTATCCAGCCGGTCTTGTTATCATGTCTTTGTCCCATGCTTCTCTCAACCCATAGCAACAGCAATTCAACTAACGTTCTTGAGATTCATTATGTGCCAGGCACTGTTCTTTTTTTAATTTGTTCTACGTAGTTATACATGACAGTAGAATGCATTTTGACACATCATACAGAGTAATGCAGTATAACTTCTCATTCTTCTGGTTGTACATGATGTAGAATCACACTGGTCATATAATCATATATACACATAGGGTAATAATGTCTGATTCATTCTACTATCCTTCCTACCCCCACATCCCTTCCCTTCCTTTCACTTCTCTCTGCCTAATCCAGAGTGTACCTCTATTCTTCCCTAGCCCAACCCCTTGTGAATTAGCATCCACATATCAGAGAAAACATTTGGCTTTTGGTTCTTTGGAATTGGCTTATTTTGCTTAGTGTAATATTGTCCATCTCCATCTATTTCCCGGCAAATGCCATAATTGAATTCTTCTTTAAGACTGAGTAAAATAGTCCATTGTGTATATATACCACATTTTCTTTATCCATTTACCTGTTGAAGGGCACTTAGGTTGGTTCTATAGTTTAGCTATTGTAAATTGAGCAGTCACATCACTGTAGTATGCTGATTTTAAGTCCTCTGGGTTTAAACCTAGGAGTAGGATAACTGGATCAAGTGGTGGTTCCATTCTAGGTTTTCTGAGGAATCTCCATACTGCTTTCCAGAGTGGCTGTACCAATTTGCAGCTCCACCAGCAATGTATGAGTGTACTTTCCCCCCTACATTCTTGTGCCAGGCACCATTCTAAGTGGTAAATTTATGAACTCGTGTCATCCTCAAACAAGCCATTTCATGGATGAGAAAGACAAGGCACAGAGGTCTAAGTCAAAAGGTTCAGGGCATGCTTCGGGGAAGTGGGCAGCCGGGATTTCAATGCAGGCAGTCTGGCTCCAGCTGTGTTTGTGGCTTCCCATGCTGCAGAGTGTTCTGCACAAAATGTTGGAGGGGTGGGCTAATCTACAGTGAGGCAATGCTTGCTGTCCTGTCTACCCCTCCGAAGTTGCTCGGAGGAGCAAATGCAAATGGATGTGAGGGTGCTTTGTAAATGAAAAAGCACTAAGCAGACTTAGAGGTTATTGTTATAATTAAATATTTTTAATGACAATGAAAATAGAAATGTCTAGAATATAGCTAAAAAAGCAAGTATGAAAATATTCACCATCTGTTCTTGGGCAGCTTTGCAAATGCTCTCTGAAATGGCTCACGGATTTCTAGACTTCTTTTTTGACCCCTTGCCAAACTTCCAGGTTAATGGTATTTGAGCAACTTTGCTTCAATCTCACTCTGAATCTTTTTGTGGTGGTGGTTGTATGTTGATTTCTTAATTTTAATTTTAAAAATTAAAAAAATGTCTTAATTTTAATTTTTAAAATTGTGGTAAATTATATGTAACATAAAATTTACCATTTTAAGTGCTTAGTAGCATTAAGTATGTTGGCATCATTGTGTACCCCTTCCCACTGACCCTCTCTAGAACTTTTCATTTTGTAAAAGGGAAACTCTAGATCCATTAAACAATATCTCTTCATTCCCCTCTCCCCAAGTCCCTGGAAACCACCATTTTACTTCCATCTCTAAAAATTTGACTACTCTAGTCATGTCATGTAAATAGAATCATGTATTTATTCTTTTGGGATGCACTTATTTTATTTAACATAATGTCTCCAAGGTTTGTACATGCTATATCACGTGTCAGCCTTTTTAAGGCTGAATAATACTCCATTGTGTATGTGTGTGTCTGTGTGTGCCTCTGTGTGTGTGTGTGTTCACATGTATTGGATTTTGCTTATCCATTCATCTATCAGTGGTCGTTTGAATTGCGTTCACGTTGGGCTACTGTGAATATTGCAGCTATGAACATGCTATATAAATATCTGTTGGAGCCCTGTTCCAATTCTTTTGGATATTTATCTAGCAGTGGAATTGCTGGATCCCTTGGAAGTTTTATTTTTAATTTTTTGGAAAACCCTCCAGAACATTTTTCATAGCGTCTGTACCATTTTTACATTCCCACCAGCACTGGACAATGCTGCCAGTTTCTCCGCATCCTCACCAACATTTGTTATTTTCTGTTTTGCTTTGTTGTTAAGTAACAACCTTCCTAGTGGATGTGAAGGGGATCACTCCGAATCTTTGAGTGTTTCAGTTTTACCTGTTTGTAATTTACAACTCTAAATTATTTTCCATCTTCAGAGAACAATCTTTGCTGTATTAAATTGACTTAAACCTGTCATCTTAAATGTCTTCCTTTCTTTATTTATCTAAACTTCAACTAGATAGCCCAATACCTGATATCTACTGTCCTAGGTTCTGGGAAGTCCTGATGAGTAGGACCACCATGGCTTTCTAAATATTCAGGGTTGAGTTTGGCTATGAGTGTAAAATTATGGTTTTTTTTTTTACTCAAATGTATAAATTATTCCCCTGATAGCTGTATTTGAAAATATTATTGTTAGTCAGCTTTTTGTTGCTGTGACAAAATAACAGAAATAAACAACTTAAAAGGAGGAAATGTTTATTTAAGGTAGCATTTGCCAGTAAATAGATGGAGATGGACAATATTATGCTAAGCAAAATAAACCAATTCCAGAGAACCAAAGGCCAAATGTTTTATCTGATATGTGGATGCTAATTCACAAGGGGTTGGGCTAGGGAAGAATAGAGGTACACTCTGGATTAGGCAGAGAGAAGTGAAAGGAAGGGAGAGGATGTGGGGGTAGGAAAGCTAGTAGAATGAATCAGACATTATTACCCTATGTTTCAAATAAATATAATTAAGTTTTAAATAAACTTAAACCTCATGGTTTCAGAGGTTTCAGTCCTTGGTTGCTTGGCCCCTTCGTTCTTGACTCTCTGGCAAGGTAGCTCGTCATGGCAATTGAGACAGGAGTGGAGGAGGCTGCTCACCTCATGGAGGCTGGGAAAGAAAGCAGGAGAAAGGGGTTGAAGTTCCAATATCTCCTTAAAGGGCACATCGCCAATAGCCTTGCTTTCTCTTACCTTAAGGGTTCCACCATCTCCCAACAGGACCACGCACACTGGGACCATGCTTGTAGCACAAATGGATGTTTGGGGGACACTTTTAAGATATAAACCATAACAATTGCCATTCAAATTATATGTGACAAAAGCTTCATTACCCAGAACCCTGATGTTATGATTTCTGGATTCAAGTTTTCTGATATATGATGGCTTTTAGGTCCTAATTTTTATTTTTATTTTGTTTTATTTTTGGTGATTCCAGAGATTGAACCTCATTTTTAATTTTTTAAAAGAAATTTTATTGGGCTGGGGTTGTGGCTCAGTGGCAGAGCTCTTGCCTCGCACATGTGAGGCACTGGGTTTGATCCTCAGCACCAATATATAAATATATAAATAAACAAACAAAATTAAGATACTATGTCCATCTAAAAGTAAAAAAATTTAAAAAAAGAAATTTTATGTTTTAGAATTTTTTTTGCAAAAGTTTGAACCCATAGGCTGTTAATCACTAAGCCATATCCCCAGCAGCACCCCCTTCCTTTGTTATTATATTTTATTTTTTTGTAGTTATAGATGAACACAATGCCTTTATTTTATTTGTTTATTTTTATGGGGTGCTGAGGATTGAACCCAGTGCCTCATGCATGCTAGGCAAGTGCCTGCTGCTGAGCTATAGCCCCAGCCCTATATTTTATTTTGAGACAGGGTTTCATTAAGTTGCTTAGGGTCTAGCTAAGTTGCTGAGGCTGGCTTTGAACTTGCAATCCTCCTGCTTCATCCTCCTGAGCTCCTGGGATGACAGGTGTGTGCTTGGTTTAGAACAGTTTTGACTTTGCTCTGAGGTTAGTATAGAGTTCTCAGAAAGCCCTCAACCTATTTCTACCACCCTATGTTAGGATGGTGCATTTGTCACAATGGATGATGAGCCAATATGGTAACACTTACATTGTTTATTAATTTTTCTAATTGGTACCAAATATATGTGTGTGTGTGTGTGTGTGTGTGTGTGTGTGTGTTTTCTTTTCTTCTTTCCTGGATTCCACCCAGGATACCACATTTGCACCTAGGTTTTTCTTGATTGTGACAGTTTCTTTGACTCTCCTTGTTTTTGATGACCTTGATAGTTTTGAGGCATACTGGTCAGGTGTGCTATTCACTGTTTCTCTACTAGAATTTTTCTGATGGTTTTCTCATGATTAGACTGAGATTATTGGTTTTGAGGAGGAAAACTATCGAGGTAAAGCGTAGTTTCATCACATGCTGCCAAGGGCATGTACTATCAATGAGACTTTCTGTCAATGGGGACCTTCATCACCTGTCTGAGATTGTACTTGTCAGTCTTCTCCACTGTAGAGTTACTCTTTACTCCCTTCTTCATATACTCTATGAAAGGAAGAGTACATCCTGAAAGAGTGAAAAGTGTTGTACCCTCTACTTTAGGATGGTGTATCTACATGAATTATTTGGAATAATTCTGCATGGAAGATTTGTGTCTTCTCCCACATTTATTCATCCAATAAATTGTTTATGTAGTTGTGTTTATGTAATTGTGACCAATAGGTATTTGTTGTATATATTTGGTCATAATTCAGTTCGATGCTGTTTATTTTGTGGCTCAACTTGTTTCAGCTTTGGATATTGGGAATTCTTTGGTTTCTCTGTCTCTTTGGTATATTCCCACCTCATTGTGTTTGTGTTCTATTATTACCGATGTTGTTTGGAGCTTTTTCTTACCTTCTGGCACAAAAAAATGGCTCCAGGTTCCTCTTGTTTATATACTTTCTGAGTCCTAGAATTGGCCATTTCTCCAAGAGCCTGGCTCCTTTGTTGGAGAATGGTGTTAGAAACCAAGATCAGGGCACTGGGTGTGCTTGTTGAGACTGTAATATCACTGCATCTAAGCCTTCTCCGTTGACCTCCAATTTTGATGACTGCTTTAGGCATTTTGGATAAAAATACTGATAATACTTATTGCACACTTTCCTGCATTGAGAACAGAATATATCAACATAATCTAACCTGCTCTTGGGGACTCACATACTGAATGCTGGTTATCTGGCTATGATACAGAGTTCAACTCTGTTCCCAGTGAGTTTGGAAGATGATTTGCTGTAAACTGTGGTGCCAAGCTGTCAGGCTATTGGAATTTCATTCTTTTCTTTTGTAATCTTTCTAATTCCTTTTCCTCTTGGTGTCTTTATTAACTCCCTCCCCTTCCCTCTGATTTATTGTTTATAATCTACCATCTGCCTGGGAATCAGATAACCAAATTTGGTTAACTTGTCTATAAAGTAAAAAGCAAAGAGGCACTGAGGAATGATCTCAGGTTCACTCCAGTAAATACAGTGGATTTTGTGACACCCATCGTGTACACACAGAAGTGTTCTTTCCTTTTTTTTTCCCCCCTCTCTCCCTGTTTCTCTGCTCTGTTCTTGGATAACAGGACTCAGTAGATTCGGTCAGGATATGTTTTAAATTTGAACGCCGAACGTATCTGCCATACTAGTTGGTTCAAGAGGTCAGCGTAGGCCCTAGGGTTATCCTGAGAAAGCTCTAAGGTACAGGGGACAGAGCAGGAGCCTGGGCATCAGTAGGCCTGAAGTGTACTGAAGCTCAGGCTCTTTTGCTCTGTGATTCTGGCAAACACTCAACCTCTCTGGCTTTAGTTATTGAATGTAAAATGAAAAGGTTAGCCTATGTGACCCCCAGGCTCCCTTCCAGCTCAACATCCTGTGACTTCAGAGTATGCTTTATTAATCTTGGGGGAGCAATGTGATCAAATGGACTAGAGAGCATGTAATCTCAGTTAAGCTGCCTACAGACCGGGTGACCTTGGGAGAGTCACTCTAAAAATACCTACTTTGGAGACACGCATGGGTACATGTAGGCACTTATTGTGCAAAAAAGGAGGCACTTCAAATCAAGTGGGGGAGCCTTGACTGCAGGGACAACATCAGGACAACAGGATGACTTACAGCGGGGGGGAAAAAAAAACTGAATCTGCACATTAAATCACTAGGATGGATTAAATTGCTACATGAGAAAGATCAAATTACAAACGGATACAAGAAAATCCAGGAGAATATCTGTGTGATGAGGGGTGGGAAAGTCTTAAACAAATTTTAAAAACACAGACCTTAAGGCCAAGGGATGGGGGGAGGGGAGAAGAATAAAGGAATAGAAAAAGAAAAAGAGGAGATGAAATCAATTCCATCAAAATTGTATGCATGCCAGGAGCATGGGTGGGATCTGACATGGAAAAAAAAGCAGAGAACAGAAGATGATATGTAGTAATACCATCTGCAAAATTAAAAACACATTCATTCAAACCAGCCGTATATATTTTGCAAGAACACATTCAAATAAAAGGATAAGGATACTCTTTAAGAAGGCTGGCTATGGAGAAGACAGTGGAATGGGAGTGGAATAAAAGAGAATATATACCTAAATAAATACAACCAGAAAAGTACCCTGTATAGTTGTCTGATATTTATTTGAGGTACACGCACACACACACACACACACTCACAAAGGCTGGAATGCACATTTATTTTTAGTATATGTTTACACAAATGCCAACCTCTCTGAACTGGGAGATTCCTGAAGTCAGAAGTCAGCACTCAGCACATATTAGGTATTTTTAACTGATGGGATGGATGAATGAATGTAAAAGGATTATCTCAATAACAGGCACCTTACTAAGATTTTGTGGGAACAATTTGTGGTAATAGGAATAAACACTGACTGAAATGCTAAAAATTGCTGTCCTAGAATGATCCTTAGAATTCTTCAGACACATCTCAGCAGACCTTTGAATTTTGTTGATGGGTTTTAAAAATAAAGTAGATGGATTGACAAAATAAAAAAGTTGCATGTAGCTGTCAACCCACCACCTTTTCCTTAACTCATGTGTAAGTGTAAAACACATATTTATCATTTTCACAAAGGGAAGGGCTTTTTAACATCACTGAGTAAGATAAATATCAAGTACTATAGGAATTAAGGGAACCATCAGGATAGATTGAAGATAACTGAATAGGCTTCTAAGAGAAGCTAGTAGTTGAACTAGGCCTTGAATGATTTTTTTTTTTTTAAATATCAGAGATAGAAAATTTAAAGGATAACACATTTCAGCTTAATGAAAAAAATTTACTACATTCTTCCGATTATTCTCACTTCTCCATGGAAACTACACCTGGCCTGGGAGCATGAACCACTGAACTTGGTCCAATTCAGAGTGTTAGTGTCTTAGCTGGTTCTGGTAGATCTAAGCTACTATCTAAGGTTCTAGTTTGTAGGGGAGCTTTTATCAATCCAATATACTAAGTTATTTAGAAATAGTTCCCAAGATCCTACTAACGCCTGGTGAAAAATTTTATTATCTTGTGGCCAGCTCTGGGTCAGCTGACAGATATTTAAAAAAAAAAATTTCTTTTGACCCATTGAAGGGCAGGCGGTCCTTTGAACTCAGGCTGGAGAGGAACTCAAGTTCATCAAGTCTGCATCCCAGACCTGTTGCTATAGCACCTGAAATAAATGAGTCACAGAGGAAACGGTGGGAACTAAGACAGCCATATGTGCAAGTTGACAGTTGGTTTCCCAGCCAGCCAACAACAATAAGCTTCCCTTTGACCATGAACCTGACCCAGCTGTGGGGTGTGAGCAAACCTGTGCAAATGGAGAGAGAGGTTTATTTCCCATTGTCATTGAGTCCTTTTGAACCTTGACCTTCCTCAAACTGTCCTTATTTATAAATGCAAGGTACCAGCAACAGAACAAGTAACAAAACACTGTGCACAAGTCATCTGACACAGCAGACCTCAGAATCAGACAGGGAACAACTGTTCTAATGCATGAAAAGCAATAAAGAAATATGTGTAATTCTGGCTCCACTAAAAGCCCTTGATATAAATAAACAAACAGTGGAGCTAATTCCTTTATCTCCTTTGATTTATTACAAAATGTCTCAATTCGTCTACAGTTAAAAAAGAATAAACATACCAATAAACATAGACTCTTAAGTTATTTTTCCTATTTCTGACATCTCCTGATAGAGTCTAAGAAGAGAAGCCACAGGAGCAAAACTAGTGACACTGTGGCTATTTCTTACCATGCTAATAGTTGTCTTCTCATGGCTGTGAAAAGTGAGGTAGCAACAGTTTTGAGTTATTGGAATTCTCAAAGGAATGAATTAAACTTTTATAAAAAGCACCAAGAAGACATAGTTAGGCACACTCCCACACATGCACACATATCTACACACGCTCATGAGCAGCATCCTATCCACATAAACTGCAAGAATGGATTAGAAGGGGAAGGGGAGTTAAACTCTAATGCAAAAAGAAAGGCCATGAGATTTGGGCATTACTTTATTCAGATCGACAGATATTTGCAACTTTCTTCTGTAAATGTAAATTTTCCTAGAGTAAAATGAATGAGTATAGGAAAGATATGATGGTGGAGCTGAATGACAATGTGGTGAGGAATTTTTCAAGAAAGACAGTGTAAGGATGGCTTCAGGCCTTAGCCTAAGCAACCCCATTTTAAAAACTCCACTTTAAAACCTGCAGTCTCACCAGGCACGCCTATGGAGCCCTCCAATATGATCATCAGACATAGCCCTGACATAAACAAGTCACTTCTCCCCACCCTGACAAGCTCAGAGTGAAGTCTCTGTCATGTTGTCCTCCCCCCAATAATGGGGGGAGGCAAGAAAATCAGGGTGGGGACCACCAGACCAGATGCTTTAACCCCAGGAGAAATGACGTCACTGAGAAATCCGGTGGCAGCTGATAGAGATGGAAAGGGTGGTCAGAAGCCCCAAGATTTAGTGTAAATGATGGAGCAAATGAACAGACATCCAGCCAGCGGACACGGAGCCCTCACGCTGGAGAGCCTGATGAGGACCTGGACTGACATCCCAACTCTTCTCATCATTTGCCTGATCCTCTGCATCTTCCTCACTGCTCTCAAACTCTACAGCCACATCTTGACCCTGGTGAGATCTGAGACTTCCAGCCGTCAGCTTCACCCTAGGAGAACCCTGCCTTGGTTCCTGACCTGATCACCACGGTCTGAATGAGTGTGCATCTGCTGGACTTAAAGCCTAAGGCTTGAGACTTTTGATCTGACACTTGGGCTAAGCATGCAGAGGGAATGTCCATTATGAGCCTGTCATGATTAAGTGTGTTTGCAGTGCTTAAAATTAATCTAAAATTGTTTGCTGTCAATTGATTATGTCTATTGCAGTGCCTAGCATTAAGGATTGTCATTTTCTTGATGAGGAACCAATAGAGTGAAATTGTATTGGGTGATCTGAGTGAATAAAGCATTGAAAAGGGCAGAAGCACGTGGACATTCTTTATTTCTCCCCCTCGACTGCATAAGTTGCACCTTTTGCCCATGGCAACAAACAGGGGGCATGATAAGTGAAGGAGGAACCCATGGCAACATGGACTTAGGTCCTTGAGTTCCTGAGAGCCTTTAGGGAGCCACCTCTCCCTCCCTCGCTGTGGTGTTCTGAAGGTCAAGGATAATCCAGTATCATCTAGTGGCACTTCTTGTTGCTCTGTTCTCTTCCACTCATCCTGTACATCATTACCAAATTCATTCTAAACACAGTCCTAATATATAATGCTTTCTCTTGATCACAATTTTTCTATGGTTGTCCTTTGTCCATTGAATGAAATATAGACTCCTTAATTTAGATTTCAACTTTCCCACTCCCCAGTTTCCACTAACTTTCCTAGCTCCCTGCATCTCTCTCTGTGCTTGGTTTCTGCTCCTGTTCTTTTTTTTTTTTTTTTTTAGTTTTTGGCAGACACAACATCATTGTTTGTATGTGGTGCTGAGGATCGAACCTGGGCCGCACGCATGCCAAGCGGCGTGCTACCGCTTGAGCCACATCCCCAGCCCTCTGCTCCTGTTCTTTAAGCTGGGAGTCTCCCATTTCTGCCTAGAGTCTCTTTGCTCCTGCCCTGCTTCCTGGTCAATGCCCAGCTCCCACAAGCCCCAGCTTGGTTGTTCATTCTTGCTCATCTTTCAAGGCCTATTTGAACTGCTCCTTTCTGTGCCATGTCTTCAGGTGCAGGCAGGCTACAGAGCGTAGGGGACTATGGCAGTGGCTGAAGAGTCCCAAGATGAAGGCGACTGGGGGAGCCCCATGTTGGTAGATGGGGGTCCATGTGGGAGTGGTGGCTGTAGTTCCTGTGCTTGGGTAGCAGCTGGGGATCCTGCATGGGATTGGCCTTCAGGATTCCTGCACAGGTGGACGGCCAGGAGCCCTGTGTGTGCAAGTAGTTGGGGGTCCTGTTCTGACCTTGAGGCCTGTAGCCCTGTGTGGGTATGGAGGTGTGATTCCTGAGCGGGAGCAGTTGTGGAGGGTCCTCCATCACTCCCAGTGAAGCAGTATTCCCACTTGAATCAAAGGTCATAGGAGTGACACAGAATGCTGCCATCTTGGATCTCAACAGCTCCTTTCTTATGAAGCCTTATCTCATAGCCTCAGTCTATCCCAATGCATTTTCTAATTCCTATAGTGATCTTATCTATCTTATGGCATTGATCACAAGTATCCTTTGGTTATATGCAAAATAACTTTGTATGTTATCTTCTCTACTTAATTGGGAACTCCTTGATACGGTTTTCCATATCTTTCTTTTTCTTCTTTCTGCATTTCACATTTCTTTTTATTCTGAAAAGTAGCTGATGATTGTAAAACTGCACACAAACCCCAACATACTGCTTAATAAATTATTACAAAGAGAACAGCCAGTTACCAGCACCCAGATCAAGAAATCAAACGTGGATAGTACTTCAGAAGTCCCCGCCATTTGCAGGCATATGCCAATCCCCACCCCGACTCCACCATATCCACATTCCTCTCTTTCTTTGCTACAGAGGTTTGGGCTTAGTGAGAGATCAGAAAATGCTGGAAGGATAAATGAATATAAGGGGAGGTATGTACAGTTAAAGGGAACATGGGTTGGATTATCACCACAGGAAAAAGGACCCAGTTTTTTCTCCTAATGGTGGGTCAGAAGTCTGTCTCTAGATGCAAGATGCAGGCTCCTTGATCACCTTGTTATTTTAAGAGCACTGACAGGCTGAAGAGCACTGAGCCCTATGGGATCAGAGTCCTGAAGGAGGAGAGGAGCTGCTTTGCTAAGTTGCCATTGGAGCCTTTAGGAATTGAGAGTGAAATCGTGGCTTTTGACAAAATGTACAGGGACTTGATTCTTGGAAACAGCATCAGGGAAAAGTTCAAGTTTTGGTTGATCCAGTAAAACCAGGATCCTGAGGTCAAATCCGATTTTCAGAAGCCCCAAAGCAGGACAATATCTAGAACAATCCAAGGGTAAGAGAACCGGGGAAGATAACAGCATCTCACGCCATCTTGTTGCTGTGACCAGTCACCTTTTCAATATTTATGTTTTATTTTTATCTCGGTATTAGAGAGGCATTATTTGTGCACAGGCTGTTAAAAACAGGTCTGAGGGAAACACTTCCAGCTGCTTCCCCGTGTTTTCCATCTGCTGCGTTTATGCGTCTTTGTATGCATTTAACTGTTGCTTGTCGGTGTAATTGGGATTTTCTGAGGACAGGGGAAAAAATTCCCTAAGGGCGGGTTGTGAGTTCAATTGATCTGAAAGAGATTATCTTGGTTAGTCACTAATGAACATTGAACTTAAAAGTGGAGCAGTGAAATAAGCCCCAAGTAACTTCAAGTTTTAAGAGTTAACTTGCTTCAGTTATATCTTTGTATTCCTCTATTTATGCATCAGTACTCTTTCTCCCATTTAATCTTAAATATGTAAATCCTCAATTTATCTGGAATTACTTAGTGAAAGGCTGATGTGTGAGTGTGGCAGATTATAATATTCCATCGCCACCCCTGATCCTCTTTACCTCTTATTCTTTTCATAGCAGATCAAAAAAGCTGCATGCGTGCCACAAGAATATATTATTTTAAGAGACTTGGACTTAGAAATTGATTTCCTTGATGAGAAAAAGAAAAGTCTCCTTCTGACCCAGAGGGTCACTTCATAATCCTGTCACTTGACATCAAAAAAGCTTTTCCCCCCACCCCCTTTTAGGAAGAGATGAGGATATTTCTGAAAAGGAATTAATTTTTCAGCTATGGTAAAAACAGTGACTTGCAGACTTAGCCGTTGGGAGAAGAGTGGTCCTATTCAGAATACATCTCCTGTGATTAGAACAAGCTCCTGATATATTTAGGATCAGGCAGTTTCAGATGGAGATTGGGATTTGTAGCATGGGAGGAAACTGATATTATATTTTATTGATGATTTTAAGGCTTAAGCTAGACCCTCTCTCTCTCCCCCTCTCTTTTTCTCTCTCTCTTTCTCTCTTTTGTAAAGGGATTTCACTGCTTTCAAATGTATAATAATGATGGTTGGTGGGAGCAGCCTATTTTCCTTGTGTGTGGATTTAAATTAATAAGCTATTAAGCAGCACGTGATTTTTGTCACCATCGATGGAGTTCAGCTCACAACACCGATTTCTCTGCATTTCACCAATTCCTGAGCCCGTGACTGACTTACCTGCCTCATTAGAGCAGGTGCTCAGTCCTGATGCACCTTTAAGCCATCAGAAGAGTCTTGTAAACTACTGATGCCCTGGCCACACTGGGCATCAGGTATTTTGTTGATGGGGGAACCTAGGTGTCTTCGTGTTTAGAAACTTTCCAAAGTGATTCTAATGAGTAGACAGGATTGAGAGCTACTAAGCTATGGTAAACTCAGAAACCACATGTCAGTCTATCATGGAATTTGCTGCAGAGACCTAACATCTGAATTTCTAGAGTTCATTGTTTAACTGGTAAACATAAATGTTTATGTTTATGGGGCATCAATGGGAGATTTCTAATCTCTTTACTAATATGAAACTTCAGAGCATCTATTTGGATCACCTTCAGAGCATCTATTTGGACCATGAGAGAGAAAACTGTGCCCTTAGAGGAAATGAAATAAAATTCAGTGTGTCTGGAAATACCAGGGAGGAGGGAATACTAAGAAATTAATATTGTAATGTCAGCTTTACTGATGGAGAGAATGAGGTTAGAAAAGAAATTTTCTTTAAAAAAATTTTTTTTAGTTGTAGATGGAAACAATATCTTTATTTTATTTATCTATTTTTATGTGGTGCTGAGGATTGATCCCAGTGCCTCATGCATGTGAGGCAAGTGCTTTATCAGTGAGCCACAATCCCAGCCCTAAGAAATGTTCTTAATGCAGCAAATAAATATGTGTATGTATAAACTACACATACATTTACAAATACTAAAATAAAAAATTAATATGGGATGGGAGTATTAGCAAAATAATGAAATTTAAGGTTTTTGCTTGACCTTTAAGCCCCATCAAAAGTATTTCTGTTATAGAGGCCAGAAATTCCACTATCAGTTATTCATTTCTTAGTTTTAAGCTTGTCATTTCAGCTGTTATCTTAAAAAATCATTTGATTCCTGAAGAGAGAGTGCATAAGTGCCTAATGTCCTAGAGGAAAACAGTGTCAGATCCTCCTGGGTACAGGATTTTTGGTCAGGGCTGGCTTCATTGGCATAGGCAGTAGCATGGGGTGCCATGTTTAGGAAGCCCCCATGCTTTTATTACTCTACTGTCACCATCTTGAAGTGCCTTCTTTTTCTGTGTATGCTGGGGGTAGAACCCAGGGACTTGTGCACACTTAGCATGTGCTTGTGTTCTACCACTGAGCCACACCTATAGCCTCTTGGAATGCTTTTTTTAAAAAATCTGTATTATAGTTGTAAATGGACAGTATACCTTCATTAATTTTTTTTCTATGGTGCTGAGGATCAAACCCAGTGCCTCACACATGGTAGGCAAGTGCTTTGCTACTGAGCTACAGCCCCGGAATTCTTAATATATATTTATTTAAACAAGGGTAACTACTAGTCCTAGGAGCACTAGCCCATTGCTCTCCAGTGTGGTCACTGCCTGGGACTCAGTGGATTCAGAGAGAGGTGTTAGAGTTATGATTCCCTTAAAATAGTTAGTTTCCCTATGGCTATAAATAATCAGGGATGAGAGGCTTGAGCAAAAGCCCATCATCTTCTTGGGCTCTCAGAAGGGTGATTGGGTGCCATGTGTATTCCATAATACCATTGTGACCATCACTCATTTATAAATATTTAAGCATATTTAAGTATATACTAGGCACTGGACCTATCTTAGGGAAATCATGGGAAGGCTTCATGGTGCATATACTTGAGCAGGAAAGTAGTCAACTGAGAAGTGACGTGGTACAGAATACATGAGGTGCCATAGTAGCACACACATGGGCACCTAACGTGTGAAGGATGATAACAATTACCATGTCAAGAGAAGGAATCAGAATATCCTACACAGAGAGAATAACAGGTGCAAAGGCACAGACCATGAGAGAGAAAACTGTGCCCTTAGAGGAAATGAAATAAAATTCAGTATGTCTGGAAATACCAGGGAGTAGGGAAAACTAAGAAATTATGTTGGAGAATTAATGGGGATAAAGTCCTTGATATAGCTTGGATAATAAATGTCCCCCAAAGGCCTACATTTTAATAGCTTGGTCTATAATCTGTGACTCTATAGAGAGGTGGTGGAGCCTTTAAAAGGTGGTGCTTAGTGAGAGGAAGTTAGATCATAGTGGGTGTGATCTTGAAGAGGATTGTGGGACTCTGCTCTCTTCCTCTCTCTCTTCATTTGTTGGCTACCATGAGACGAACAATCTTCATTTGCCTTATTCTCCCACCAGTGACAGAGGTCCAAATCAATGGGGCCAATGGGTCATGAACTGACACCTCCAAAATTCTGAGCCCCAAATTAAACTTTTCTCTTTATAAGTTAATTTATCTCCAATATTTGTTATGATAACAGAAAGCTGACTTACACAGTCATCAATGGGGTTCATAACTCAAAGCTAAGAGCTTTGTGTATTTTGTATAATTTTGGCCTTACAAAAACCTTATGGGTACAGTTGTTAAGCCCATTTTACAGGGGAAAAAACTGAGACTTAAATTATGTAACTTGCCTGAGATTGTGTAGCTAGTGAATTTTAGAATTAGGATTCAAATGCAGATAGTGTCTTTTTACAAAGCCAGAGTCCTAAATCACTGTATTATATAGTGAAGAGATTTGAGCAACTTTAGAGAAATGGAAAACTATTAATGAATTTTAAGGAGAGAGGTGACATGAAGAGCTATGCATTTTAGAAAGATGATTTGTTGTTGGTGGTTTGGCTTCATTATGGAAAATTATCTGTATATTGCAGCTTCATATACATGAGAAATAAAATGGTTCCGAAAGGCAATTTTCATTATGAAATTAAGGAAAAGTTTAAGTCTTTACAGCGCCTAATAAGATTTAGTTAAAATTAAACACACACACAAATGAGAATTAACTGAAAACCTCTCTCTGTCATTTCTATGATTCTCCCACCCCCTTTGCTTTTTGCTTTTTGCACAGGGTGTTTTCCAAATCTTCCTGAGAGATTCTCCTTCTAATGCCCAATCTTCTATGTAGAGACTTTCTACAGGTCCATCATCTTCTTATTTGTGAGATCTTTTATATGTGATATTCTCACCTTTCATGCTTTCCAGGAAACAGGAGGAAAGTGCTTTGGGGATCTGCTCTAACTGGATCCCAGACTCAGAAATATTTGACCCTAAGGCACTTAGTCTCCATTTCCTCATCTATAAAAAGGACAAGTTAATATCAATCCAGAGGTTAATTGGCAACAAAATGAGACAAATTATTTGAGAAGATAGTAGTCTCCCCTTGTCCATGGTGTGTAGGTTCCAAGACCCCTAATGGAAGTCTGAAACTGCATAGTACCAAACCTTACACATGCTGTGTTTTTTTCTTATACATAACTATGATAAAGCTTAATTCACATAGTAGACACAGTAAGAGACTAACATAATAATTAATAATGAAATAGAAGATTTTATTGTTCTCACTCTTCTTCATGTGATGCTGTGAGATGACACAACCCCTACATGATAAGATGAAATGAGGAGCTGGACACAGTGTCACACACCTGTAATCCCAGGAGCTCGGGAGGCTGAGACAGGAGGATTGAGAAGTCAAAGCCAGTCTCAGCAAAAGCAAGGCGTTAAGCAACTCAGTGAGACCCCCATCTCTAAATAAAATGCTAGGATGTGGCTCAGTGGCCAAATGCCCAATACAAAAAAAAAAAAAAAAAAAAAGAAAGAAAGAAAGAGAGAGAGAGAGAGAGATGAAAAGAGGTGAATGATATAGGTAAGGCATTGTGGCATAACATAGGCTACTATGTAAGGATGAACACTAGCACTAAACTATAGCACTAGTTGATGTAATAACTGGGGCAGCTACTAGGTAGTTAATGGGCATTTAGCATAAACAGCATGGATGCACTTGTATTAGTCAGGGTTCTCTAGAGGAACAGAATCAATAGGAAGTAAAATTATAAAAAGGGGACTTATTAGGTTGGCTTATGCAACCAGAAGCTGGGTAGTCTACAATGGCCGCCTGCAGGCTGGGGAGCTGGAAGAACAGTAGCTGCGCAGTCCACGAGGCTGAAGCCCCAGAATAAGAGGGATCAAAACAATGCTACCCTAGTCTGAGACCTAAGCCTTCTGGAGAATCACTGTCAGAGTCTGCTTTGGAGAAGCAGAAAAGCCAGAGTCCAATATCATCAGACCATGGAAGCAGCAATCAAGAACCTGTTCAAGAATAGAGCTTGTATCTGCTGCTGCTTCTTTGTTCTTCCAACATTTATTCCATCCAGGTCATCATCCTATTGGTGCTGCCCATTCTTAGGGAGGGTCTCCATTTCAGTTGGCTATCCCACATGCCAATCATTCCTAGACACACCCTCATTGACACACCCATAACCCTCTTAATCTTTGGCATCTCTCAATTCAATCAAGTTGACAATTCATATTAACCATTCCAACACTGAACAAGGAATGCTTAGTGACCTGGGTGGGAGAGAGTAGGACATAAAAAGATTTCACATGCTACTCAGAATGGCACAGAATTTCAAATTTATGACTTGCTTATTTCTGGAATTTTCCATTTAATATTTTTGCACCATAGTTGATCACAGGTGCCCCAAATTGCAGAAGGCAAAATGGAAGGATGACTGAAAATAGAATGGTGGTTATGGGGGACCACTGTACTTGGTTTCTTGTAGGTTACCTGTTATTTCCCTTTCCTTCCTTCCCACTGAGACTTGGTCATCTAACAGCCCTCTCAAATTCAGCCATCTGTCCTTATGAACTTCATGATCCAGACCCCTTTTCAATTTGTCCTTTCAACAACTAGAGGCCCTATGGTAATACCTTTTTTCCAGTGGTTTGCTCCTTCAGATATGAGTGTTAGGAGTCTCTGTAGCCAAGCTCCCAGGGGGCAAAAGCCAACTTTGAGAATTTTTTCGAACATTCCTGCAATATCACCATAGGGAGGGAAAGTCACAAATGTGGCATTTGTTGGTCATCGGGTAGAAAGGACACAAACACTATGGAGGGAATAGAATTGTATTTCACCACAGAAGTTAGTGAAATAATAATTTATTGGAATTCCTTAAGCTTTTTATCTTATGCTTACTCAGGACCAGTGACTGTGCCCATGGTTTCTTACTTATCAGTTAAATATCACCATTATCAAGTTCCTCAAAAGCTTATTGAAAAATAAGCTTGTTGTACTTCATCCCAGAAGAGGCAGATGTGGTTATACTTGATTTTTATTGAGGAGTTAATCTCTCAGGATTTGAGGCTTTCTAACCCCAAACAGAGAAAATGGAAATTTTTGTTTCTTTATTTTTTTTCCTACTTGGACTTAATTCTATTGAAAGGAAACCCACAAGGGATGAAGGGAAGGAGAGAGGAAGGTGTTCATCTATGTGACCAGGCTAAGTCCATAGGAATACCCAGCCATAACCACATCACGGATGCACACAATGGTACTTACTAAGAGCCTGGCACTATACCTTCCCAATTATAATTCTTTTAACTTTCCTAACAATCCAATAACTAGATTCTTATTACTCCACTTTATAGGTGATAACACTGTGGCAGAGGGAGGTGAAAGAATTTGCCTAATTCCACTCAGCCACAAATGGCAGAGCTAGGATGTTACCCAGATGAGCTGGTTCCAGAACGTGAGCTTGTGATACTTATGTTCTGCTGCCCATGCAGCCCAGTGAATTATGATAATAAAGACTTTTTAATTTCAGGTATCTGCATGTGAGCACGTTTGCCGCAGTCCAGCCGCAGCAAAATAACCGGGGGGGGGGGGGGGGGGGGTGACGAACAACTTGTGTACATGGATACAGCAGGAGTGGGAGCCGTTTATTGTAGGACAGGAAGGGTATATATACATTCCACACAGCTTATCTTAATTAACATAAACTAGATACAGCAGTCAACCAATAAGGAATCTCCACACTTAATGGCTCACTGGCATTACTTCTCAAAACACTCCCTCTGGCAAAATGCCAGGTGCCATCCTGACTTGTTTACAGACCCTAACACACGTTGATACATCTGGGCCCCTGTGCCACTTGAATATAGAACTGCAAGTTCCTAGAGAGGGAAAGACCAGGGTTTCCCCAACTGCCTCTCTAAGCCTGCTCAATTTTTTCTTTGCATGCCTGTGTGAGGATCCTGTGAAAGCATTTGAAAGTCCGTGGTACAGTCTCCACACCTCTGGGTATTCAACAAATAACCTGGGCAGTCTCCCTTACCTTTGGATGCTCCACTTCCAGACTCTGATGGATATCAATAACTCTGTTGAGCTCCTTTTCCTCTAGAACCAGGACATGGCCTCAGGATGCTCTAGGGAACCACCTCTAAGAGATGACAGTTGGCATGGAGGATGCTTGTCATGCTTGTCCCGGTCCACAGGGATAGAGATCATGTCATATTTGCATTATAATCTAGTACAGCACTCAACATATTGTTGATTTTCAATGAATGAATGACTGCATGAATGAATACTTATGGAACTCGGGCACATTTGCATTTACCATATGGATTCTAGTAGGACTCCGATTAAAACCAATGGTTTTAATCAAGGCAGAATATCTTCTTTAAACACAAGGATTAGCCTCCATGAAAAGAGAAATGTAAACAGGACTCTAATTAGAGAATTTACTAATTATTCTTCCCTGCTGAGGACATTAGCTGGGGTTTAGTCTTTAGCTGTGACAGCCGTATGACTTTCTCTTTATCTCTAGAAAGGGAAAAATTGACTGGAAAGATTCATTTCAATACCCTGATTCCTTTTCCCGCTCTCTTTCACCCTCAAAAAAAGCTTTTCCAGCATGAAAGATCACAGACTCAGCCCAAAACAGTGGACCCAGGTTGATGGCATTCAGGAAACAGCACTCTCCTGGAGCCCCAACTGCTGAGGCAGAGATAAATCGGCAGGAAGATTTCTTTGGAATGATGTGAATTTAATGAATCATGAAAAATATCCCCAGCTGTTCTTAAATTTAAGGGAGATTGAGTGATAACAAAAGATAGTTTCCCTTCCTCTTAGATGTAGGTTGGAGCGGAAAGAGCTGTGGTTTAAAAAAAAAAAAAACCCTGAGGCCAAAAGCTTGCCTTTTCTTTTCCATCTCTCCTATTGTTAAGGGGGAAAAAAGCTGTCTGCAGTCAGCAGCCACTGAAGGGCGTGATGAAGAGTGTTTGCTATTGCCAGACTCCAAGAATTCTCCACTCTTGATTTCAAAGATCATGCGGGCAAACATTTAAAAAGTGACGGGCTCTTCTCTTAACGCCTCCCCGCCCCCAGTCACCATCCTCACATTTCATTCAACACCTTTATTAACACATGGACTTGGCTGAAATTAAAAATAATGGCTCTCCTTCTCCTCATCCCAGCTGCTGCAACTCTCACTACTCCAGCCCTGGAAAATTCGCATTAACCCATCGATTCCTGTGGTTTCCCGGGCTTGTCCTCAGCTGGGGGATGGAAGCCATTGTGGGTTTGGCTAACCTTCAGAGATTCCCAGTTTTGATGCTAGAGTCTGTGCTGGAGGGCAAGAGAAGTGTCCAAAAGACTTGGGTGACTCTCCTTCTTTCCTCCTTTCCCCTCCAGCCTTCTGTCTTGGCTGACATGGGTCCCCCTCTGTCCGCCAGGAGGCCAGGCCCCAGGCATGGTGTCCAGGGGCTCAGCTTGCTCTTCTTGCTGAGAAAAGCATAAGGCAGGTGGAAAACCATGAAAAGTTATGAGGAGGTACCTGTTCACCTCTGCTATTCTGCTATACTGGAGGAGTCCTTACCTGTCTTTAGATATATATCCCTTTCCCTTCCTTCAAGGTGGATCAAGCAAGGTCAAGAATAATGGCTGCTAGGCCATATATATATATATATATATATATATATATATATATATATATATATATATTTTTTTTTTTTTTTTTTTTTTTTCTACGTCTAAGTAGGGGGTGAGAGATGTATTTGAGGAATAGAAATGCTGGCCTCTTTCTACCACCATTAGAAGGGGAGCAGTCAGGAGCACAGGTAAAGAAGATGGTACTAATGTCAAGTATCAACGACACACAATAAAATTGAGGGTGTACAATGTACCAGGCCCAATGTTAAGTGCTTCTTATCTATGATGTATTAAGTGCACACACACGAAAAACCCAATAAATAAATAAAACAAAACCCTCCAAGAAGTTGGTCATTGTAATTGCTTATTGAATAAACCATTTGGTGAGATTTATTTTGCAAGGATAAAACGTACTTGTTCCATCACTATCCAAACCATGTTGGATCTCACAACTATTCAGTGGTATATGGATGTCAAGAGCTGTGGTGGATGAGCTACAACAGCTGGGATGAAGAAAAGAGGTATAATTGTATTTTATTTAAGTTTGATAAGTCAATATGTAAATAGACAGTATAAGAGAAGTGGTTCAATGTGGTACTAGCTGGGGATTAGAAAGGCAAATAAGAAATAAATTCTTTTTGTAGAATCTTTTTCTATGCATCTCTTCATCCTCCCCTTCGAACCTGTCTGATTCCCAGCACTTCTTGAAACTACTAAGCCAGGAACCCCCAGATCACTTTGGCAAAATCCAAGGACAGTGCAATAGCTCGAAGTCTTGCTCCTACAGTGTGGGCTGACCCGGCTCTAACTAGGGAATGATGTAGGAAAGACTCATTTTCAGGAAACAATTTGGTAGAAGGTACCCTTAGAACAAAAGTGCCAAAGTATCATGTATGAGAAATGGGACAGGAATCTGGCAATGGAGAAGCAGAGACCAGGGGAGGGAGACAGCAAACCGTCAGTAGGGTGGGAACCTGGAACTGCCGAGTGGAGTTGGCAAAGAACATTAAAAACAAAATATCCCATGAGGATTCGGTATTGCTTGAGGTGTAAACCATTTCCATCCCCTAAGCATTCAGTGAAGGCTCTGAACATGGTTGGGAAGGGGTACAATCAAGGACAGAACGACTTTCTATAAAGATTGAGTAAGACTCACAGTTTATGGACACCAGTTCAGAGCCAAAAGTGGCCCAAGAAGCATGCCCCCACCCCTGGAATCCGCAGCAGTCTTAAGGAGGGCATTGGGCTTTCCAGTGGCCATCACAGTCAGCTTGAGCTAATTTAATCTAAATCTCATGTGACAGGGCGACTGCAGCTGACATCTGGGTTGTGTGCAAATAATCAGAAGTCCTTTTAAGAATCTACTTCGTAACTCCTTCCTCACTGAGCTTTTTACCCAACTTGCTAAAAAGAATAGTCTTGAAATGACTTCTATTTGATTTTCCATGCCCGGCCTTTGTGAGAAGGCGCCAGAGAGGAACAAAATCAACGTGAGAGAGAGTGAGTCAGATTAAGGAAGAGAGAACCACGTGGCGTGAGTAATAGGATAAATTGATGATCAGCTCACAATAATTAAGTTTGATCAGTGAGTTAGCAGAAAGCTTGCTCTGTGTGTACGTGTATGCGGGGCGGCATTTGAGAGCCGTGCTTCTCAAATTTTAAAGTGCACACAGATCTCATGAGGATCTTTAGGTGGGGTGGAAGGTGGTTAGTGGGAGTCTGCGTTGTTGGCAGCTTGTAGATGCTTTGAGTAACAAGGTGTTAGCTCAGGGGGCTGTAACTCCACATTCCAGAGGGCATCAGTGGTACCAGAGGAAAAGGGAGATGAAAATTTTGAGTGTAGATGAAAGGAGGTGGAGATTAAAAAAAAACAACAACAATAATGACAACCTAGCATCAGGAATCTCCAGTGAGAGGAACAGGTCACCAGCAATTATTCCAGAACTCTAAATAAAGAAGATCTAAATAATAATAATAATAAATTATATCTAAGTAAAGATCTAATTTATTAGGTCATAGGTCATTTTGCTCCCTATTCAATAGCACAAATACATAGTGTCCCCACAGCACTTAAGTTTCAAGGAGGAAAAAACAAATGTCTGATTTTCTAGTCATTGGCTATAACTTGTTCATATATGTTATATAACACCTGTGCTAGTGGCTTCCAAAACTCATGACAGCTCAGCATCTCTTATATATATGTTCATATGAATTTATAAATATGCATATATCATTTGGACATCATTTTGCTGACTGGAAACAAATTCTTCCATTTCTATCACCCCATTGATATTATCTTACTCTTAATAATGTGTATTAACCCTAAGTAGTTCTGTAGTCTGACAGACAACCTTAATAATGTAATAGAGCTGAATTTCCGCCTAAATTGCTCATGCTGAGAGACGAGCATGTTCATTGGTGCCTGCCCAGTGTAACTTATTATGCATATACAAGTTCATTAGTGGATTGGAATTTGCTTTAGGAGAGTCTGGTGGTGATGGGGGTGGTGACAGGAAGGGCGATACTGAGCCAAGCTTCATATTTATGTTTTGTTCTGTTCTCTCAGCAACAGGAGCAGACAGGGGCTGTTGCACTCCTGTAGCCTCCTGACTTCGTGGGCAGTGAATAGGAAGTGTCGCTGAGGGACAGTTAGGTTATGAGCTGGAGATTCGGGTCCTCTATCCTTGATCCTACCCTCTCCCCCAGATATATTTCCATTAATAAAATCTTTTTTTTCTTTTTACAGATCCCCAGTCTTTTCATCATCTTAACGCCTTTACATTTTAGAGTGTGTGTGTGGCTAAAGTAGACAGTTGAAAACAATCTCAATATTGATTCTATTTCTTTTCCACTGCTTGCCTGATGCAATAATTCCTGTCAGTTCAGCCAGTTTGTTTGTCTCCTTAGGGCTCTGAAAGGCCGAGTTCAGAAGGGGGCCTGGGTGGAGGGCGTGGAGGCAGGAGTGCTTGAGAGTTGCTCAGTGTTGGAGGTTCAGGGTACAAATCAGCCTCCAGAGCATTCCCCTTTCTTGAATCCTAACCCACTGATAATTACACCTAAGGAGGCAAATGAGGATAAAATGAATTTTCTGGCCAATTGTTGGCAGAGTTGAATTGGAGAACAACACAGGAAGTGCATGCTCTGTTAAAAACAGGAAAGTCCCAGCGAGAGAGAGAGAGAGAGAGAGAGAGAGAGAGAGAGAGAGAGAGAGAGAGCCAGCCAGGAGACACCATGAACAATATATAGCAATGCCCTCCTGATCCTTTCCTCAGCTTGGCACAGGGTGAGGTAAAGTGATTCTAGAAGCCCTTAAACTTTCTTTCTTCTTTTCATGTTTCCACAGGAAGATATTAGGTATGTCTTTTATAATTTCCTCAGTTCTGAGGAGGGATCAAGGCAAGGCCCAGGGGCAGTGCTATCCTTAGACCAAGGTAGGAAGGACCCTACCCTAGGCCCTGTGTTTAGTGGGCCTCTAAATGGATTTTCTCTCGCAGTGCTCCTCTTTAGGAAAAGCCATCTGGAGACCATACCCTCTTTCTCGATCATGTTTAGGAACTTCATACCTAAATGGCCCTAAGCCCACTCCAGAGTTTGTTGGACTTCTACTGTGGTTGATAAGTATCTCCCTCTTGCTGTGTGTCCCTCTTCTGAAGTTGGATCCTACCACTGCCACAAGCTTCAATATTCTATGTTGCAGTGTCGGGTGGAGATGGTGGATACAGAAAGAGGAAGGGGCAAACCACAGGCCGATGGTCAATTCTCACATAGCTCTCATGCTCCAGTACAAAACCCTGAGAAGTATAGGTATTTCAAATTAGAACATTTCAGTGTTGTTATTTGGGTGTATTAATCAATATAGGAGGGCTGAACATACTTTAACTATTTGTTAGCTTGATTTATAGCTTTCAAATGTTTCAACATATGATACCTTAACCTCTGTCTGTATTCTGGCTTCCAGGCCTGCACATGTTAGGGATAGGACCAAGGAGGTCCTAAGCATGGCTCTCATTAGGCTTTAAGGGAGAGAACAGAGTCTGTATTGCTATATCACAAAGCACTCCCCACTAGGGGACCTGAAATGACAACTTATTTTGTTATGCTGACAGCTGCTGTGGACCAGGAATGCAGAAAAGACTTACAGTAGGGACAGATCTGGTAGGCTGGGGACTCCACTGGGAAGACTAGAAGGCCAGCCATGACTCCTTGGCTGGGGCTGAGATCACCTGAGGTATCCCCACTCACTGGTCTGCAGTGACCGTTGGCCATTGGCATGGATCTTCACTGGAGTTGTTGACCAGGGTTTACACAGGTCTCTCCATGTGGCCTGGGCTTCCCTGTAGCACAGTGGTTGGATTTAAGAGCAAGCATCCCAAGAAGAACTCAGTAAGAGCAGTCACTTGTTTTATGACCTATCCTTGGAAATCACAGGGCATGGCTTCTCCCATAGTGTGAACCCACCCAGATTCAAATAGAGGAGATATAGACCCTACTCTACATGAGAGAAGTGTCAAAACACATTTTATGAAGTGCCTGTGGGACAGAAGATATTGTCGTGGCTACACTTTGAAAATGCAACCTGGCACAGTGTCCTTTGTACCAGAGAGCATACTAGATAGGGATTTGTAAAGAAATCTCTGGCACAGGGTTTCCAAGAGGATATTGTGAATTAACTTAAGTCAAAGACTTAGAATAATGCTTTGGCTTATGGTAAGACTCACTGAATAGTAGCTTCTGTTTTCATTAACGCCACCATGACCACCACCATCATCAATCATCATCAACATCGATGTCATCATTATCATCTCTGAGGAACCTGGGGAGGTGGTTTGATCATCTATAGGAGGGATGAAACTGAGACCTGGACAAGTTAGGTGATGTTTTAGGTGTCATCAGGTAATTTTGTGGTTTTCTGTATTTGAACTTGAGTTTCTGACTCCTGTCAGGGAACTAGGTAGTGGCACTTTGGAGACATTATAAAGACTGGGCCATGTACTTTAACTCAGTATTGATGACCCTGGATCTCAGTCACTGCTTTTGCTTGTCTGATGTTGATAACTCCAGAGATTTTATTGGTGGATTTTTTTGGGCATCCTTTAAAAAAGAAAAGAATAGCAAACATAACTTAAAATTTCTGTAATAAGATGTTCATTAATTTGGATTTTAAAAAATTAAACTTTTGATTTTTATTTGGAGGAAGTATCTTCTAAGCCAATTAGCAAAACAAGTTAATAGAAGCCATGTTTAATAGAGCAACAAAACTATGTGTACATGAAGAATATGAAATGGAATAATTATAAGATTTTATCACTCATTTGTTAAATCCTGTTTCAAGACCCTCATTTGGCAGTATGATAATCCCCCTTTATCTGCATTTTCATTTTCTACAGTTACATTACTTTTGGTCATCTGCTGTCTAAAAATATTAAATGGAAAATTCCAGAAATAAGAAATCTGTTTTAAATTGAGTGCTGTTCTGAGTAGTGTGGTGAGATCACAAGCCAGCCTAACTCTACCCTCCTGGGACATAAATAATCCCTTTGTTCATTGTATCCATACTCTATATACTATTCACCTGTTAATTGCTAATAGCAATTTTAGTTATCAGACTGTCACAGTAGTGCTATGATCAAGTAACCCTTGTTTAACTCAATAATGGCCCCAAAGTGATGCTGACAATTCAGATATGCCAAAGAGAAGGCTTAAAATGTTTCCTTTAAAAGGTGAGAGTTATTGACTTAAGAACAGAAAAAAAAAATGCAGAGGTTGCTAAGAGCTACCATAAAAATGAATATTGTATCTGAAATTGTGAAGAAGAAAAAAGAAATCTGTGCTAGTTTTGCTGTCACACCTTAATTGGAAAAGTTATGATTACAGTGTATGATGAGAATTTGGTTAAGATGGAAAGGTATTCAGATATAGAGTTCACTAGACTCCACGGTTACAGGCATCTGGTGGATGTCTTGCAATGTTTCCCCCGTGAAAAGGGAGGACTGCTGTTCCCTCTTATTTCATAATGTTTAGCATTTAAAACGTAAGCAATTTCTTTAAAGGATCCTTCTGTAACTCCAAGAAGCTTCTTGCAAATTATGTCTCCATAAAAAATTCTGAAATTTTAAGCTCTTATCTAGTCTATGTATTTTTTGTTTTAAATTTCATCTTGGATTAATGTTAAAAAATGCTGGTCCTCCCTTGAGGGAACATGGGCGGCAAAACCAAACCAATCAATATCCACTGATGCTCAGCCAAGCTGAGCTAATGCTGAGGCCTTTGAGGGATAACAGCAGATTGGACATCGGTTTGTATTTTTCTCCTGGCGATGCTTGGTGTTGGTTCTGGGGCTCCAGAGGCAACTTAGGGTGTCAAGAATGTAGGTCATCATTATTTTATGTAACTGTCCTCCTTTTTGTTTTCAGTTGGAAGGCCAGGTCAAAGGTAACTGTTCATAGAGGTCATCCATCCAGACTGGGCCTGGGGACTTTCCAAGGAGGCAGAGTCCAGTTGACGTTGGATGTTCACTGACTGGAGTCAACAAATGAGGGGGACAGGGATGAAATCTTCCACTCGGGTTTTCTAGGCAAAAAATCACAGCTCAACAGTTTAGAACAACAACTGGACACATCCTTTCTGAGGAAGTCTTCTGGAGCTAGATAGCTTTGGTTCACCATTTCCCATGGTGAACCAAATTACCCATGTAGCTATGGGTAAATGACCCATGGACAAGTTTTCCTAAGTACAAAATGAGGATAAGAGTAGTGCTTACCCCACAGGATTCTCAGGAGGTGAAATGAATAATGTAAGCAAAGTGCTTAGAACAGAACCTTGCCCATAGCTGTCCTCCAGAAAACGCTCTTCTTTCTCTCTGTAGTCAGTTACAGGGAATCAGCTATGTGACAGGCACCATGTTATGCTTGTTGTGGATTCCTTCATTTTACCTTCATGACAATTCTTATGATAATTGTTCTCTCCACTTTCTAGATGAGAAGAGTGAGGCACAGAGAGATTTCACAGTTTTCTTAAAGTCACACACTAAAAGGAAAAAGAAGTGAATTTTTTTAATATTTATTTTTTAGTTGTAGGTGGACACATTATTTTATTTTTATGTGGTGCTGAGAATCGAACCCAGTGCCTCACGCATGCTAGGCGAGCGCGCCACCACTTGAGCCACATCCCCAGTCCCGAAAAAGAAGTGAATTTCTAACCCCATTTTGTATGGCACCCAAACTTGTGATATTTACCATCATATGGCACTGTGATCAAAACAAAATAAAATGAAGCAAAAAATTTCCTTGTCATTAGCATGCATGATGCTTCTCAAGAAGGCTATTTGGTTGTTCTTAGAGGCTAAACTCTAATATGGTAGTTGTGGCAGTGACGTTTTCTCTAGCAATTTCCTTAAAGAGCTTTATTGTAATTCTCACCAGTCAATTATGAATTTATTTTTTCATAAAAATCTGAAACTTGAAGCTTTTATCTAGCCTATGTGTTTTGTTTTGGGTTAGTATTTAAAGAACTGGTTTTCCCCAGAGGGCACATGGATGGCAAGACCAAACCAATCAATATCCATTGATCCAACATGATGCTGTGTGCAGGAGTCACTTAATCAAGGCTTTGTGACAACAATCTAAGTGGGAACCTCAGATGTGACCTGTAGTGCTGTGGGCTGGGACACTGCATGCAAGGGTAAGCCTGGGTGTCACAGGAAGCTGGATGGAGCTATGGATGGTGTGATGTGGTGGCGGTGGGCACTCACAACATGTTCTTGCCAACTCCCAGTTTCCATCTAGTCTTCAAGAAAAGTCAGACCAACTTCCCTATTTCAAAGTCTGCTAAACTGGGGCTGAGTTACCTTTCTGAGTACACCTCCCTTCTCTCATACTTCTCTCTCTTTTTTTTTTTCCTCTCAAACCATAACAAGGGAAGATTGATAGCTGGAATGGAAAAACCCATGGTGTGGTCTCATAATACTGGTCTAGGCTATGGGTGGGGGAGAACCTCTTTCCTCCTCTGTTTGTTTAAAGATAAAGAGGCCCTTTCAGTCCACATGGGGTCCTGCAATTTAACCATAAACTATATTAATGGATGACAGAAAGTACCTTCTCTCCTGGGCTGAATGGAGGGAAAGACCATGAATCCCACATTCTGAGCCCTCTGGGCCAAGCTTCCCCAAACCTCTTCTTTTAAACATGTTACCTTTTCGGTGTTTATCCTAAAGTCTCATGCCCCATGGACTTTTATTTTTATTTTCTCTCTTTTTATTTTTAAATGTCTCTCTTCTAACACACAGAAGTACTGGAATTTCAGATCTGCCAATAACATTCCCTGTTCCAAAGACAAAAGTCATTTTTTTCCTTACTGGAATTTTCTCATTCCTTCCCACCCACCCCACCCCCCATTTCTCATTTCCTCAGGAAACCATTCAGCTGGAGACAGAGGGAAAGTTTTCCAGCACCCTGCCCCTCCCCCCCCCCCCCCCCCCCAGATTACTGCACACTCAGATAGCAATCGAGCACCAAGAACATATGCTGTGACATAACCTGCCTATGAAGAATTCTGTCCTCAGTGCCTGGAAGCATTTGGAAGGCCTTGTGGTGAAGGTAGTTTTCATCCCCCTTCATCCATGCTAACACTAGGCAACCTCCAGGAGCCCCGGGGAGGAAGTTAGACCAGCCTCTGCTTGTTGGCCTTTGCTCTGGGCTGTCAATCAATGCGGTAGAGAGTCATTATGGAGCTTCCATAGGGTCCCTGAATGAGATGCTTCTGTGGACTTTCCAGAGAGAAATTCTGTAAAGGAATTTTTATTTTTAGACAAAGTCTTGAGAACTTTACCATGTACTCTACGAAGTTTTAGCTGTTGGGGACATAATGGTGGACGAGACAGGCAAGGTCTTTGTTCTCAAATTTACTTCCTCATTTTCAGGAAGAAGGGTATGTTGAGAAGAGGAGGCAAAATCAAAAGTAAATAGGCAAAAACAAGTAAACAAACAAATGAAATGCATTTATTGAGTCATAAATGCTATGAAAAAATCAAATAGCATTTTACAATAGTGACTAATTTTCTTTTGGTCTGCAATTTTTGGAAGTGTCCTTCCTTAGTCGCTAATACTTCAGAGTCACTTGCCATACCTGGTGAATGAATGCCTTTGTTCTATCCAGAGTAAGGATTCTACATTTTTCTCTGAAGATGAATTTTAAGAATTTCTATGAGCAAAGGTTTGGGGTTTCTTATGCTTCACCAACTCCTGGTTGGATTCAATGAGTCAAGAGGTAGAAGAGTAGAAGAACATAGAGGGTTTCCAAACCCATGTCCCACCTTATGGCCTCCAACAAAATGGAGAGCTTTTAAAAATATATTTGAGTGGTGAAGAATAAATGAATGGAAAATTATTTGCAGCTTCAAGAAAAGAATTATCTTTAAACCAAAAGGGACTCCCTTGTGCTATGCATTTTGCATGATCCATCAAGTCTGTTGGGGTCAAAATAATCTTTGTCTAAATCCAAACAGTGTTGGATGTCTCCTGGAAGGTCAACTTTTTCTTCTGGCACCCAACACTCATCTTCTCAGAACCATGGGAAAGTGTTCCCATTACTTCTTAGTTTGCATTCCTGCTTTCCTTTTGGACAAAACATGCATGTATATATGTTAGCTCAAGGAGAGATCTCCAGGCATCAGAGATTGAGAAGTTTATTGGAATCAGAGGCAAAAGTCCTTCTAAGACTGAGTTTACACTCTGCTTAGCAGCCACCAGATGTCAGCAACTCATCTGATTTCAGTTCCCTGGCAAAGGGAAAGAAGCTATGAAGAAGGAAGGACTGCTTTGGGCTGACATCAGCTTTCTGTAAGTTTCAGGTATGAGTTAAGGAAGTTGTCTACTCCTAGGAAAAATACTAAAGTCTCAGGTAAGATGGTAGACTGAGGATGACCAGACACTCAGCACAGCCGTGTGATGGATTTGTTAAATGAACACTTTAATGTGATTTTTTTGGTACTGTTTACAGATTCCGAAGTTTGTCAGGAAATTAAAGGTGCTTTGTTGGGAAGACTTTTAAAACTAAATGCAACCAAATGGGTATATTTGCTTTCAAGTTTTTTTTCATGTATGTTTTTAAAATACTCTTGCTGGACTCTTGAGAAAAACTGTGTTAAGAGGAGAAGTGCAAACATAATTTCAAAGAGAAGGCCTAAATAAGATAGGCAAATGGCAGGAAGCAATTAAGACCAGCTCCTGTGATGAGTATTTATTTTATAAAACCAGGATAAGACCTCCATATAATAAATGTGAAACAAAATAACTTTGGTGAATTAAATATCAACATAGCTAAAAATGCCTTCAGTTTAATGAAGGAGGCCTCCTTATTAGTTCACAGCGTTATAGAACTATCATAATGTATCCTTCAGGAAGCCAAGTCCAGGGTGTAAATGCAATAAGATCACATTTATTAAAAGTTCTCAGATTTCTAAAAGCTCTCCTGATAGGGGTGCCCCATTTCTGCTTTTCTCACCTAAATTTCAGTGAATCTTCTTCTACTTTGCACTTCTAGTTTTGTTTTTGTTATCAGTGAGTCTGTACTTCAAGGTCAGGTCTGCATCACTCACTCACTGTTGGGAAGTCTCTGTGCGGCTAGAAGCTCAGAGGAAGGGCCAAGTTTCTCCTTTGCCAAGTCTTTTAGTAGGCGAGCTGGTTAGTGGACCCAACCTTGAAGGCTGGAATTTGAGGTCTTCCGCAGGTGCCTTCAGGTAGTTTGGGCTCAGCAGTGCTATAGGGACTTTGTCAACAGTTCCCTCCCCAAGGACCTGCATAGGGCTTGGCTGGGTGGGAGCTGGAGCCATCTATTGACAAAACAGTGTTGAACCTACTTTTCCCACTTACTTTAATGAATCCCTGAGATCAGCCTGCTCTGTCCCTCCTGGTCCCCTAGACAAGCCAAGGACTGTCCTTCCTGTTTTCTCCAGCCAGCTTTCCCTACTGACCCCTGAAACTGCCTAAGATCGCCTTTAAAGTTGACTGGAGGATCAAACTACCTCCTGGCTCATGCCTCCCCCCATCGCTCCAGCCTGATGTTATTTCACGCCTCTTAATTCCTAAACTGCTCCGTGTACCACATCTTTAGTTCTTTAATTAACAGTCTTATATGACTAATTATATAGATATAATTATATATTGATAATTAATATCATATGTAACACATTATATTATATTGCCATCTATATTATGTAAACCTATTTCTTCTAAAATAGGTCATAAATTTCTTGAAACTTGAAAACAACTTTTAGCCTAGGATTTTACAAATGGTAGGATGCATAATATCCACTTCTCATTGAAAGCAGAGATATCACATTTGCTGATCAGACTAGGAACTCTAACTTTCAAAATAAATGTCCCTAGAAGTAAATTTATAAGATCAATGAGAGATAGAACCTGGAACCCTTTGTTCCTTCCTCATGTACTGCTCCATTTGAGAACCTTCAGTAAAGAAGGGCCCCGAGGAGAAGTTTCTGTGGTTCAACTTCTATCCTTTCTCTGGTAGCTGTGGTTCTTTTTGACAAGGAGGAAAGCCAAGCCTCAATCCCCTGAGGGTAATTTGACCTGCTAATTATATTCAAAGTCTCAGCTCCCTAAAAGAGGGCTTGACTTTGTTGTCACCTGGGAAATGTCAACAAATGACATTATCTCCCTTTGAGCAATCTCTGTGGCTTCTGGCTGGACAAGGAGGGTCAATAGGGAAGCCAGGTGAGTCAGGAGCCTTGGAGTCACCCGGGAAGGGGACTTGTGGGGCATTTAATGAATGTCTTCCTACAATTTCGGATCTTATTGCTGAACTTTAATAAAAGTCATCATGATTCTGTTATAAAGAGAACCTTGGAAGGAAAACCAGTTTTCTGTTTCTTGACTTGTAAATAAAGGGAGGGCCAGGCAAAAGCAGTGACGGGCAGGTACAGCATGGGAACATTGTAACATGGTTCTGGCTGGCTAGACTAAGGCCATATCCAATGCCACTGGTGTGCAGAGGGAGGCTGTCCCTCCTCTGTCTCCTGCTAAATCAGGCTGAGGTTGGTTGAAAGACAGTGTGATCCGTTGATTAAGATGACTTCTTACTCCATTTAGCCAGTGCTTGCTGAGTGCTTTACATCATCACCATATTTAATCCCTGCCACAACTCTTGGGAACATGCTATCATTTCCTTTTATAGAAAAGGAAGCTGAAGCTCTGAGAGGTAAGGAAACATGTCTGAGCCACACAGCTAATAAGGGGTGGAATTGGGTTTCAAATTCAGGCAAGGTGGCAGGTGCTTGGGATCCTGTTCTTGGTTTTGCACTCTCTGGCTGTGTGACTCAGGAAGGACAATTCAGGAAGCTTCTGTGAGTCTCTGTATCTTTTTCCTAACATGAGGGAGGCTGTCCCTCCTCTGCTCTATCCTGTGGTGGTCACTCACTCTATAGGGAGCTTGAAGTGCCTGGCCAGAATTGAGAAATGTGGTAAGCCTACAGTACATACTGATCTCAAAGACCTAATACAGGGGGAAAAAATTGAGATATCTCAATTGTATTTTAAATATTAATTACTTAAAAAAATGATAACATATTATTGTGTTAGTTTTCCATTGCTGTGACAAAATACTCAAGATGAACAACTTAAAAGGAGAAAAGATTTATTTTGGCTCACAATTTCAGAATTTTCAGTCTTTGGCAACTTGACTCCATTGCTACGGGGTTGTGGTGAGGCAGAATATCATCGAGGGAAGCATCATAGGACAGAGCAGAGTTGCTCACCTCATGGTGACTGGGAAGGAGAAGGGTGGCCGGAAGAGACCAGTTACAAAATATACCCAGCCAGGACATGCTCCCACTGACCTACTTATTCCAACGAGGCCCACCTTTTAAAGTTTCCACCACCTCCAGAGGTCCATTAACCCATGAATTCCTCAATGAATTAGTCCATTGATAAGGTTGGAACCCTGATTATCTAATCATTTCCCTCACCTCTGAACTCTGATGCATTAGAGACCAAGACTTAAACACATGAGCTTTGGGGGGACATTCCAGGTCCAAACCATAGCAATTATATATATACATATACATAATATATATATAATTATTATGGTTTGGATCTGGAATAAATTAAAAAAATATATATATATGAACTATATGATTAAAATTAATTTTGCCTGTTCCTTTTTAGAAATGTGGCTACTACAACTTTTAAATATATATAGAGATGATACTATATTTTTATTGGACAGTGCTTTCTAGAATTTTCTTATGACTTGTTAACCTTTATTTATGACCCCCTGTGTCTGGAGATGGTGATGAGGGTAGGAAATGAAACCAAGGTGAAAGCACAAAGGAGCTACCCATGGGAATGGCACCAGCTCTGTCTACTGGGACCCATAACAACCACTCAATTTGACTATAAATTGACTTGCATTATTAATATTATTATGAACACATATAAGTTGTATAAATCATTGGGCTTCATTGTGACATTCCATACATGCATATATCATGTATTGGTCATGTCCACCCTCCCTCTACCTTTCCCTCACTTGTCTCTTGCCTATTCACAGGCATCAACTTGTATTTGACAACATATTGACTAAACAGGCAGATGCAAATGTTGTTTTGCACTTTTTTAGCAAGAGCAACCACCATTACATTTACAGGTGAAATTTTTTACTTGCATAGTTTTGTATAATTCTTATAACAACCCTATGGAAGTAAATCTTTCACACACACACACACACACACACTTATTTTTTACTGGTTCATTATAGTTGTATATAACTGTGGAATTTGTTGTTCCATATTCATATATACACTTGATGTAACAATGTAATTTGGGCAATATCATTCCCTAATATTTCCCCTTTCCCTCCCCTCCTCCTTCCCCTACTTTATTCTATTGATCTCCCTTCAGTTTTCATGAGACACCCCACCCCCAACTTTTGTTTTCCTTTCCCTCTCCAAGCTTCCACATATGAGAGAAAACAAAAGACCCTTGACTTTCTGAGTTTGGCTTATTTCCCTTAACATAGTGTTCTCAAGTTCCATCCATTTTCATGCAAATGACATAATTTTATTTTTCATTATTGCTGAGTAAAACTCCATTATGTATACATACCACATTTTCTTTACCCATTCATCCAATGATGGACACGTAGGCTGGTTTCATAGTTGGGCTGTTGTGAATGGTCCTGCTATAAATGTGGGTATGCATGTATTGCTATAGTATGATGACTTTAATTCTTTAGGGTAAATACCAAGGAGTATACTTGGGTCATACAATGGCTCCATTCCTCTGGAAGTAATTTCTATTATGCAAATTTCACAGAATGATATTGTCTAAATAACATTGTTACATCATGTGTACACAGGAGTATGTAACAACAAATTCTACCATTATGTACAACTATAATGCACCAATAAAATGTGGGAAAGTGGGGAGATTAAATAACTTTCAAGAGAAGTTAGATAACTTTCCCAAGATCATAAAACTAGTTAGTGATAGGGCTGGGTTCACACATAAAAGTGCATTTGACTAAAAAGCTTATAATGTAATCACTGGGCAATACTAACTAATCCAAGGGCTTTCAGTTTCTCCATTTGTAACCAGTTGAAAAATGAAAAAAAAAAGTATCTATTTTGTGGGAAGGATAGTGGTGTTTGAAGAACTTTCAGGAGGGCTCAGGAATTATTTATATTAATCTTAGAAAGCCTATCCATCACTGCCCACCATTCAGGCAGAAGTGCTCCTTTAGGCTCTGAATCCCAGCATTTTAAAGGGATTATGCATTCTAGGCTCTTCAGTTGAAGACAGACAGTGGTAATGCAGATGGAAACAATTATTTACAATGTACATGTGCAAAGCTCTACCAAGCAACCATTATCCAACTTTTCTGTACTGGGGATTGAACCCAGGGGAATTTTACCACTAAGCTATATCCCCAGTCTTTTTTATTTTTTATTTTGAGACAGGGTTTTGCTAAGTTGCTTAGGGCCTCACTAAGTTCCTGAGGTTATCCTTGAATTTGTGATCCTCTTGCCCTGTCTCCCAAATTGCTGGGATTACAAGTGTTACAGGTGTGCATGACCATGCCTGGTTTATCCAGCCATTTTTAAACATTCAGACTTGGTAAGTAAGAGACTGAACTTTTAAGCTTACTTTTAGTATGTGATGCTATAGGTTAACAGTCAGGGTCCAATCATGAGAAAGTAACCACACATTAATTTGAATTTGGAAAAGTTAGTATAAAGAATTATTGGGGCTGCTGGTAGAGCATAGGCTTAGCATGCATGAAAACCTGGTTTCAGTCTCAAAAAATATTACTTTCTATAACTGAGGATTACAATGATGAGGAATTGGCCAGGAATAAGTTAAGAGAACTGTAATAACATAGAGACGGGCATGGTGGTGCACGCCTGTAATTCCAGTGGCTCAGAAGGTTAAGGCAGGAGGATCTTGAGTTCAAAGCCAGTCTCAGCAAAAGTAGGGCACTAAGCAACTTAGTGAGACCCTGTTTCTAAATAAAACATAAAAGAGGGCTTGGGGAATGTGGCTCAGTGGTTGAGTGCCCCTGAGTTCAATCCCTAGTACACCACCGGAAAAAAAAACAAAAACAAAATAGGGTTAGCATAGATAATCAGTGACCATTAAACTTAGGACTGAAACAAAGGTTAAATATATATCTCCTCCCCTGCCCCACTTCTTCCAAGGGCTGAGACCCAGACATTATTGCACAGAGCATTAGGTGTGGCCCACTGTTAGAAGAGGAGTGGCTGAACTAATGGAATTTGTTATAAATCAACTCTTTTGTGTGCTGGAACAGGTATTCAGAGAGATTGTCTTTCTGAAGTTACTTCCTATGAAATACCTGAGATTCAGAGGGAAGTCTCTCTCTGGAGACACTGAGATGTTGGGGGAAGCTGCTGGGTATGGAGTACTGCTGGCTGCTGTGTGCTGCAGGAACCTGTCTGATCTCCAGGAGCTGAGTGCTGGGGTAGCTCCATGCACTAAAGGAGGTGGATGCTTGAGAACCACTGGAAAAAGTGTGCTGCAAGAACCTTCAAAACCAGAACACCAGAACCCGGATGGAAAGCTCCTTCCTGTTTCAATGTCTCTCCATGGCTTTCTACTGATAAAATTTAACATTGTGCCAGCTGGCAAAGGGAAAAAGGATTTAAAGGGCTCAGATTCATTTTTGTAGAGCAGGCAATGAAGGATGTATTTGGAACTTAGAGGCAATAAATTGATAATTGGTATGCCTTAAAAGATTGGCCATTATACTCTCTTACATATAAGCAATTCATGGGGGATGCTTGTCCCAGGGCCCCACATTCTGGCTCAGCATATCTAAGCTTAGTCCTGGAATTCATAGTTTTGAGAGATGCTCCAGATCATTTTGATGATCATCTACCATATTCTCCTAATTGGTGACCTAATTCCCTTCCTATTACTGTATCATTTACTTTCACACAGCAGATTTCCCAGTCTGTTTTCTGCTGCTATAGCAAAATGACCAAGGCTGGGTACCTATAAAGAAAAAGGTTTAACTTTGTTTACAGTTTTGGAAGATGAAAATCCTGCGTTGGGACAGTCCCATCTCTTTGGTCTCTGGTGAAGTCACCCTTGGCTGGGTCACCACATATAGAGAAGCAGAAAGGATGTGACTTTGTTTAGAAGAAGCCAAGTATGAGAGGTGGCTTTGTTTTATAATAATCTACTCTCACAAGAATGAATTGACTTCAAAAGTCCAGCATTAATCCTTTCCTAAGGCAGTGTTCCCAGTGACCTGATTACATTACACTGGACCCCACCTTTTAAGGGTTTAGTACATGGACTTTTGGGGAAACTACCACATCCAAGCCATAGCAGTAACCAAGTGATAATATTTAAATATAAGTTAGAATATAGCACTCCATTATTCAAAATTCTCAGTGACTCCTCCTCTCACTACAGAAAAGCTGAAATCATTACAGGACCTGCATGATTTGGGTCCTCAAAAACTCCCTCCCACTACTCTGCCCATTGTTCCTCTACCTGGGCCACAGTGGTCTTCTTCTTGTACTTTGAATACACCAGGCAGACCTAGCCCCAGGATGTGTGCTATTGTAGTAACCTGTTCCTGATGAGATCTCTTCAAAGAGTACTGCAAGACTCATACCCTCATTGGTTTCTGGTCTTAGCTCAAATGATATCTTCTTAACGAGTTTCTCCCTGGCAACTCTATTTAAAATGATAACCCTCTTTCCTCCTGTGTTCTGGGTACACTCTGTCTTTCTTCTGTGGTTGACTTATCCATGGCTCTCACCATCATTGACTTATTATATGTCCCACTTATTTATTTTGTTTTCAGTCTTGTGCCACTAGTATGTAATTCCATGAGAAAAAAAATATTTTTTATCTATTTTGTTCATTGCTGCGCACTCTGGGACCTTCAGTGGTACCTAGAACAATAGTTGCTCAATGAATATGTGTTGAAGGAATGAATGTAGTCCACACTTTGAGAAACTTCTCTGTAGGATATGTAGATTTGGGCAGCTGAGGTCACAAAGAGTTCTCAAACATTTTAAAATCTTCATTTACACAAACCCTAATGTGCATCTTTTAAAAGAGCTGCTGCTTGTTAAGATGGAAGCTTCTAGAGCACCATAGGTGGAATGGATAAAGGAAACACTCCTGAAACTCTTCAGAAGGCTAGAAAAACAGTCCAGCTCATTGAAAGAGCATGTAGAGTTTTAGAGAGAAAAAAGCTGCAATTATTCAAAATAACAATTTTTTGAGCAAAGTCTGCATTCTCAACTTTGTTGCTTTCTAGAGGCCTCTGAATTTAGAGGACAAGGCTCCAGATACAAATAATTCTGATGTGTTTCTCTTCTTCCCAGAGCCAACTTTTCTTATTTTTGAAGGAAGGACACATGCTTATGATTGGCATTTCCTTTAGGCTCTGGAAATTGTCCTCTATCACCATCCAGATAAAATCTCTCTCTCCTGCTCTTAACACTGAAGGACTGAGTGAATTCCAAGTGCAGCCTTGCTGAGTGACTCATATCCCCATTTCACATGATTTGGACCTTATTTAGCCAAGGACATTTAAGAGCTTCTGGATGAATTATTTAAGGAATGAGCAAGGAGACATGAGATGTACATCCTGAGATTCAAGTTTAACTCAGCAGAACGAGTTGGAGGCAAGAAAACAAGCACATCATGTATGTGTGAGATTGGAGGCTCAACAGTCCAGAACAAGGCTTTAGACAATTTAATGATAGAATTTGGCGGAAGACTACTACCTTGATATTGTCAGAAAATGGAAGGGCAAAATGAGATAATTAGCATTGATTTATAGTTACTGGGCTCCTTAGGTCTCATAGTATAAAGCCCAAGGAACTTACTGCAAATATGATTTCTTCACTTGCTAGTAAAGTGTCACTCACATAACATATTATAATATTCTGCAGCTGACACGAGTCCTTTCCTGGTTGTAGGCATGATAATCTGATAATAACCCATCTAGGGCTGGGGTTGTGGCTCAGTGGTAGAGCACTTGCCTAGCACGTGTGAGGCACTGGCTTCAATCCTCTGCACCACATAAAAATAAATAAATAAAATAAAGGTATTATGTACCTTTATGACAAAAAATAAGCCAAAAACAAACAAATAAACAAACAAACAAAATACAACCCATCTTGCTTGTTCATAAAAGGCTGGAAAGGATTGTCACCTCACCAAAGCTTTGAGAGGTGTGTTGGTTCCAGAGTAGTTCAAATGGGAAACTGCACCAATCAACATGAACTTAAATCACAGTTGATCATTGTTTTATCATGAATATTTCTAAGTGATAATGAGACATCTGAAACTCGAACAAAGAAAGAAGTTGAATGAGGATAACTGACCCCTTGGTCTTCCTAAGAGTCATGAAGGATGAAAGGATGTGGTCCATTACATCCCTCATCTGGTGCCCTTTTGGAATAATTTCTTGTCTTGCCTCATTTGCCAACACTGGGTAAATGTACTACCCAATGGCCAATTTTCAGTTTGTTTTGTATTTTGTCAGTAGCATTTAACAGGGTTGATCTCTCCCTTCTTCTCCAAGCAGCTTCATGAGCTCCTGATGCCTCTTTCTGCTGGTTTATTCATGAACCTCCCTGGCTATCTCGTCACAGTGTCCTTTGAGGTTCCTTCCTCCCTATTTAAGATCTACTATTTGGAAGGTCTAAAGTTGGCGTAAAGACTGCATCTCTGTTGTAAGCTAATCGCTGTCAAGATACAGTGATTCAGGGTGATATTTTCAAATAACTTCATTCTTAGAACTTGAAAGTTCATCTCTCAAGTTTGGATGATTCTAATTCAGTTAGCAGACAAGTTTTCACTGGACCTCACTGACTTTGATGTTGGGTAGGCCTCTCCAACTTAACGTTGCCCAAAATTGTGCCATGATTTCTACACCCTTCAAAAAAATTCCTCTTATACTTTCCCCATCTTGGGTACCGGCTTTCCCCTCTTTCAGGTTGCCCAAAGCTGAAATCCTTGTTGCTTTCTCCCACATCCCACATTCATCCGTCACCAAATCCTTCTGGCTCTGACTTCAAAACAAGCCTAGAATCTGACTGCTGTGGGCCTCCTTCACGATGCTGATCCTTGCCAGCGAGACCTGCCTCCAGGTCCCTCTGCTTCCACACACACTGCCCTTCCCATATGGTCTCAGGACAATTGTTAGAGTGACCTGAGATGTAAGTCCCGTGTCTGCTAACACCCTTCCAGTGGCTTCCCATCTCATTCAGATTAAAAGCCAGGGTTCTGCAGTGGCTCAGAAGGATCTCTGTGATTTGTTTTCACTCTGCTCATCTCTAATCTCCTATCACTGTCCTCCTCACCACCAGGTCCTTTGGCTTTCCTTAGACATAGAGGGTCTGATTCTGAGCTTAGAGCACATTCCACCCTGGGAAGCTCCTCTCCCAAATGGCTTCCTTCCTTTCCTCTTTCAAGGTCTCTGCTCAGATATCACCTGACCTCTTAGTCTTCCTTGACCACCCTAAAACACAGCAATGGCTTTAACCAGATTTGGCTATGTATAGTGTGAATAATGGCAAATAATAAATCAACCTACCGTGGTGAAACTTACCACCATTCCCCTCGACATCTACTCGATTTGCTGTACTTACTGATTGTATCACTGATTTTGTGGTATAATATATATTTGTTTCTTTATGGCCCATCTGCCACAAGAGTAAAGGAACTTCGTCAACTGTGCTCACGGCTGTAGTCCCGTTGCCTAAAATACCACCAAGCACGAAGGAAGTATTTGACAAGTATTGTTGAATGAGTGAGTGACTATATAAATAGAAAGCAGTTAATGGTGGGTTAGGAAGTGCATAAAGAATGGTACTGTGAGTTCAGGAGGGTTGGATGGAAATGGATGCTTTTAAGAGAACTTTTCCACAGAGGTGGTGATGGCATCTCTCCTTGGAGGACTTGCATCAAAGAGGCTAAATGCTTTATGTCTGCAGTCAGTTTGGGGTCTATACTTAATCAGTTGGGTCACTTACCCAGTTATTTCTCTTTGGGCAAGATATTTAATCTTGTAAAGTCTTAGTAACTATAAACTAGGGATAATAACCAAACCCACTTTGGAATTACTATGAAGAAAATATGTTTAAAATGTTCAGCATGGTACCTGGACATACTAAGTGCTCAATAAATGTTCTAGTTTTTATTTCTGTTGTACAAAAATGAAATATTGGCTGGATGCACCCTAAAACATCAACAATGGCTAGCCTGAGGTTGGGATGGTGAATGATTTTCTTCTTTTGGCTTCCGTTTTCCTATTAAAACAACAACAACAACAACAATGAACCGAGTATTTGAAAACAAATGAGAATTATTGCATTTTAAAAAAGAATTAGACCAATGCAGCTGTGTTTTGCTTGGGTTGGGTCAAGTGGACCAATCTGAATAGGTTTGATGTTCTCCTCAGGTTCCTATCAGCCTATTTACCCTGCTATTTCCAAACCAAAGGCAGGCATAGAAGGGCTGATGTTCTGAGGACAGGAGTGGGAGGAACAAGAGCAAGCAATGTTATAAAACGAAAGAGGTCCAGATGCTAAAGTGAGGAGCTCCTGAGGCTAGATTTCCATCGCATGGCTTGGGAATTTGGGATGAGTTTAACTTTAGGGGCCATATGCTGGGGAAAAAGAAAGCACAAATCCACTCCACTTCAGTTCTAGCATTCAAGGGTTTCATAAAGAGGAAAAATTCCGGAAATAAAGTCTTGAGAAAACCTGGATTCAAATGTGTGGCCAAAGATTCTCTAGAGCTTCACTGTCCAATGGAAATAGAAGATGAGACCAAAGTAACTTACGGTTTTCTAGTGGCTGCATTTAAAAAGGAGGGTGAAATCAATTTTAGAAATACATTTTATTTAAGCTAAAATATTATCGTTTTGACATGTAATTATTATATTAATAATTATTAAAAATTCATTTTTTCTTCCTCCTCCCTTCCTCCTTCCTTCGTATTTATCCTTCAAAGTCCAGGGTGTAATTCATGTTTACAGCATATCTTGATTCAGGCCAGTCGCCTTTCAAGTGCTCAGTGGCCACCCATGGCTAGAGGCCAGTGGATTGGAAGGGCAGCTGGAGATCCTGTAGCTACCCTCTAGGAATGGAGATTCCCAAGAGTCAGCAAAGCCCTCTCTTTTCCCTCTTCTATCTTATCACTATCTCTTCTGAGAGGGCCTCACATAGGCCTGGCCATTTCCTGATGGGGTCATTCTCTCATGCTGCCAACCTTTCCCAGAAAAGGAGTGGTTCCTGGAAAAGACAGGGCCTATTGAGAAATACAGAGGGGGCGGGCACTGAGCCATTTTGAGGGCACTCTTTTGTCACCCTGTGTGTTTGGAGTCTCAAAGCTACCATGTGAAGGTAATGGCGAGCGAGTGGCCAGCAAGGCTGAGTTGAGACATCCTCAAGGATATCACATGACCTAGGTGAAGCTAGGCAGAGAGCCAGGATGTGCCCTGGTTACCTGCTCAGCTGGTGACCTTCATGATGCAGATTTCCTACCTTACTGCATTGCCCCTCCCACTTTTCTTCCTGCATCCGGCCTCCATCTCTGCGCATACACATACGTGGTAGCCCTGTGTTCCTTTTCTCCCAACCAAAGGGAATCTGAGATAAAGAAATATGTTTACTTTGCCTGGGGGGGCTCAACTGGTACATTAGTCAGCAGTGGAGCTGGGTTTAAACGTGACTAGCTACTTCATTTGTCACAGGGCTGTATTTATCTGTGTTTGGAAGATTTAATTTTTCCCAATGAAGAACTGTCTAAATAGGTCTAATGAGCCTTGAGGGCTCTTATTTGCTTTCAGAGTTTCCAGCAAGCTGGGAAATCTCAAGGCATGCTTACCTCTCAGGGCTCTGTGCTGCCCACAGTGAGGGACTGCGGGCAGAGGCCAGTGTCTTTCTCATTCTAGAGGGTGCATGTGGCCTTGGGATGCCCCAGTTTCCCCATTCAGGGGGCTTACATTTGGGAAGGTTTAGTTAAGACAATATTTTTTTTTCTTTATACTTATAATAATCTGCATATCTTTTGTTTGTATAGCTAGCAAAGTGCTCTCTAGATGAGAGAAGGGCGCAGAACACAGATGAATAGAAGAGTAGCATCGGAGGCCACCTGCTCTGAAGGAGATCTGGCTTTCCTGTTTTCTTTCTTCATTTTATTAAGAGAATTTCTTTTTACTTGGGAGTTTCAATGTTGCTTCCAGCAGTGTGGGGGTGTGAGGTAGAGTGGGCGAGGGTATAGAGGATGAAGAGACAGAGAGAGAAAGCAAGGCTGAGGTGCAGAAGGGGGAGGAGGCTGAGCCAGGATGGGGCTGAGGGATGCAAGGGAAAGAGGATTTTTAAGAAATGAAAAGGGGGAAAAAAAAAAAGAAGTTAATGAGGAATGAGCGTGAGAGCGAAGGAGGGACGAAGTTGGTTTGAAGAGAGAATATCATAGATGTCATTTTTGGAAAAGGCCCCAGAGATCCCCTTTTCATTTTCTAGCTGGGAAAATGCAATTGAGAGTGGCAAAGAAACTTGCAAGTGTGGCCATACACATGGTCATGACAGAGCAGGGTCTCATCCATGGCTCTGTCCTCTCTGGGAGCCCTAGAGGGGGAAGTAAAGAGAGACATATGCTGGGGACTTTTGTAGAATGTGTGGGTTCTCATTTCAAGCAATGTGTCACACTGCTGATCTTTGGTAAAGAAAAAGGTCCTCTCCTTCCTCCTCTTCCTCATGGTCACCACCACCAGTGTCTCTGCAGCTGCCACTGCTACTCTGACCATGTCTTTGGAACAAACATTCCCTGTTCTGTAGGTTTGCAAATCACCTGGGTGAAATGAAGAAAGCAGAAACCCAAGTCCAGATTGGCAAAACATTAAAAAAAAAAAAAAAAAGAATGAGCAGACTCATTTCATGCTGACTCCTTTGGGGGTGCCCATGCTTATTTCATAGGCTCCTCATGTTCAAAGGCAGGAGCCAAGTGATACAGGTTCTAATCCCAGCTCTGACTGGAATTCTAACCCCTTTGCTTCTTGCCTTGTTTTTCTTTTCTGAGCAACAGAGAGGTTGACCTGCTGACTTTCGAAGCTTGTTTGTCTTCCATGTCCAGTGACTACAGAGGCCGAATGGTTTAGGCAGAAGAGCTTGGGATGACTTACTAACTGTATAATTAGACTATTTTTGAACTCCTCTTTTCTCCATTTATAAAAAAAAATGGAGGTAATAGCTTCTATCTCAGAATTTCAAGGTTGAGTTAGTGTGCCTGAGGAAGTGGTTAATAAGACCTTGATAGGGTGTAGTAGGATTTTATTTTTCACTTTTTATATTTGCTTGTTTTTTAATTTCTTTAACCCTGTGGCTTTTAGGCTGGAGTCTGTGCTGAAACTAGCTTGTAGTGGCTTGCCAAAGCTGACTGTGTTCTTGCTTTTCCAACCTTCTATTCAGTTGTATCTCTTTCATAGCCTGCAGTTGTCCTTAGAATGCATATTTACACCATGGGATTTGGAAAATGTAGATCAAGGCTTTTTTCCTACCCATGAAAAACTAGTTCTTAAAAATTTTAGAACTTCTCTGAGCCTGACTTTTTAATTTTATTTAGGTTTGCTCTGATTTCTCTGGATTTTGAACATATTAGTCACTCATGTAGCAAGTACTTGGTTCAAGTCTACTCTGCAAAAGATCTACAGATAGGTTGCCAGATAAAATTCAGGGTACTTAGCTAAATTTTAATTTCAGATAAACAATGTTCCGATAAACAATCTTATAGTATGTCTTATGCAAATTTTGGATACATTTATACTAAAAATGTAATGTTTGTCTGAAATTGACATTTAACTGGTTTTCTTGTTTTTTGTTCTCTAAAAAAATAAAACAAAAAATTTAAAAATGGTCTATGGCTGTGGAAAATCTAGTCTTAAAAGATACAGCTCTTGCCTCTCAGTTGCTTATAGTAGAGAGTGCTGACTCAAAGAAATTTGAAAATAGAAGGTTAACTGGGGACTTTTGACACTATGACCCTCATCTTTATCATCATTGGTATGGTTTGCATGTGCTCCCTAAAGTGCATGATTTGGAAACTTAAACCCCAATGCAATAGTGTTGAGAGATAGGGCCTAATGAAGGGTAATTAGATTATGAGGTCTTTGCCTCCTTGAATAAATTTTGTCATCACTTTGGGAGTGCTTATGATGAGAGTAGACTGTTAGAAAAGAGAGCTCAGCCTTCTCTTATTTTTCTAGCTCTCACCCTCTCTTGCCCTTCCTCCTTCTACCATGAAATAAGGAAGAACAGATGCTAGTCCCCTGCCCTTGGACTTCCCAGTCTCCAGAACTGTCAGTCCGATAAATCTATTTTTCTTTTTTTAAAGATTACCCAGTCTCAGGTGCTCTGGGCAACAGAAAATGAACGAGGACAACCTTTATTCAATACTTTTGGACAACCATTACATACTGGACACTGATCTAGGCATTCTGGGTTCCAGGGATTCAGCAGTAGACAAAATACAAAATCTTCTCAAAGCTTTCCTCTGGTCTGGGAATGACAGATAGTAAATAAGATTAAAAAAGTAAGAGCCATAGTGTATCAGGTAAACACAATAGAGAAAAATAAAACAGAGAAGGGACCTGTAGGAAATGAGGGAAAGGAAAATAAATGTTCTGGGTAGAGGGAACAGCCAGTCCAAAGGCCCCTCACTGGGCGCTGGCCCTGCCGAGGCCAGGCACCAAGCTCACTGTGTCCCTTTTGTGCTCAGTCCTCACTGCAGCTCTCTATGGTGGGCATCATTTTCAATCTGCTTTGGCAGGGGAGTAAACTGGAGATTGGGGAGGTTAAATTTCTTGTTCAAGTCACAAAGGGAAGGAGTCAGCTATCTCACTCAGGGCTGGCTCAAGCACCTGGCATTTTCTTTCTTACTGAGAAGTAGTTTCCAGGAGGCTCCTTTGGATTCTCCTCCCTCTACCTGTTCCTGCAGCTGGTAGGGGTGGGGTTCACAGGGCTTAATGGGGCCTGTGTGCGGTGGGCTCCCCCAAAGCCCTCTTGCATAGCATCTTCCCTCAATCCTGTGCCAGTAAGTGTCCCCCCCACCTCCGCCCAGGAAGCTGATGGCCTGGCTTTGGGGCTGTTCTCCCATGGGGGTGGCAGTGTGGTGACTGTAACCCTGAGGTCCCACAGAAGCTGACCTTGCACCTAAAAAGGATGCATTGTTTTCAAACACAGCTTCCTATTCCTGCCAGATAAACCACCACATTAACAATGTGTCCAGGTTGTAAAATGTTGGCCGGGGTTTCGTTTTTAGCAGCGAACTTTTTTTCAACAGATTGGCATTTTCCTTTCCATTCACAAGGACCCAGCTCTCCTTTCAGAGCTGGGCGCTGGCCCCTGGGTACCCGGAGACACACACACACTCGGGCTCGCTTCAGCCTCGCAGCCTTGATAACATTGTTATTATTAGACGTGGCCTCTGGAATGCCCGAGTTCATTCCCAAACAACGGCTCTTCTGGGTGAAATGAAAGAGAAGCGCCAGCTATCGCTGTGGCGCGGATCCATTACCTCCCGCTCCTCCCAGAGAGTCATCCGGGAACCTGGGTTGGAACCGGTGCCCAGGACCAACGATCATCTGCCCCTTGCCCGCCCTGGCGCTTCCTGCCATCACGACCCACCTCCCACCCCACTCCCTGGCCAACCCCTTAGGCAGGAGGTAGGACCCTGGGTCGATCCCTGCCACTTCCCTTGCTGCCTCCCTGACACTTTAATTCTGGCCCATGCCACTTTCTGTGTCCCCAATGTCTCCTCTCTTCTCTTCCCCCCACCTTCCAAACCTCAAAACTCCCACACCCAGGGAGCCCCTATTGCTGATGACCCTGAGCACAAAAATGTACTACCCTACTTCTTGTTTGTTGAGTTCTTCCTAAGGATACTTTAAGATCGGAGTATGTTTTTATCATAAAATAAATGCCCTTAAGTTTTAAAAATGAGTTTTCCCAGCCAGATGTTAACTGGGAGGTTTCTTGATGTCCATGTAGCCTCTCATGGTGCCTAATAATGCCAGAGTGCAAGGTCTTCCAGGGTAGAAGAAATCTCCTTTTCTCCCATTGAGGTATAAAATATTTGTATAAAGTGAACTATTTCTTTTTTTCAGTACTGGGGTTTGAATCCAGGGTTGCTCTACCACTGAGCTATACCCATAGCCATTTTTATTTTATTTTAAGATAGGGTCTCAAAATTTTCAGATGGGGTCTAAGTTGCCCAGTCTGGCTTCAAACCTAACAATCCACCTGCCTCAGTTCCTGAGCATTACAGGAATAGATAACCGTGCTGGGGCTATGTGCACTAATCTTAAGTGTGCAGCCCAGCTTGTGTGTCTACACACTCATTCTCACACACATATACAATAGATAGATATAGATTGTGTGTGTGTGTGTGTGTGTGATTGCGCACACAATTACAAACCAATGCACAGATTGGCTCCCTGAGATTAGCAGTTTTGACTTTTATGGGATGTCTTAAATGTCTTTTCATCCCACAAAGCAAATGCTTGATAAAAACGTCTTTTTAAATTAAACTGCATTATGCTTTGTAGTTAGTGAATGCTGCAGAGCAGTACTCAGTTGACTGGTAGAGGCCTGCTCTTGGGTTGTAAGGAGTTAAGCAGGCCTTAGCCTGGGGTTGTATTTCAGTAGCTTTGCTCAATGCTGGATTCAAACACAGTGGAAACCAAGTTAAGGGCAGTGCTATTCTGTATATCAGTATGCCCACTGAGCCAAGGAGACCCATTTATTTTTAATTGAATTAAATTGCTCACAAAATGAAAGTAGCATACTTTCATTAATATTTAATTACATACAGTGTTAAACAATGATCACAAAGAAAACTTTGCAGCTTTTTTTTTTGGTCTCGGTTTTTTTTTTTCTTATTACTTAGTTGAACACGATACTCTTATTGGCTGTTTTATGCTTGCAATTTTAAGGGCCCTGCTCTTATACCACTTGACAAGTGCTTAACTGGCAGGACTCAGCTGAGTAAGGTGATAGGTTGGCTGTGATGCTGGCCACAGGCATTTTGCGCGCGCGTGTGTACACATATATGCGTGACAGCTTCAATTACTGGGCTAAAGAGAAATATTAGTGGGACCAGTCAGGGCCTCTATGAAAGAAAATACACGTTCTGGATATTTTAAGGTCAATCAGCCATGCCCACTCCTCCAAAAAATTCTGTATATGCTGAGAACAGATGTTACTTTTGCAAGAAGTCTCCTGCAAGGAAAGAATGTTTTATTTGCATGACAGTTTATTTCTCTATTTTTTTTTCCAGATTATTCTCTTTTCATGAAGCAGTATTTCCCAAACTTTAAAGTACCTAAGAATTCCTTAATGTGTTTGTTAAAATACAAACTCCTTAGTAACATGGCCAGAAGTTTCAATTCAGTAGGATCCATAGAATCTGAATTTTGTGTAGGTATCCAAGGTATTAACTATGAGGTAGGAGAGTTGGAAGGCCTCATGTTGAGAAATATCACCATGAAAGCATAGAACAGAATTGAAGAGATCATCTGGTTTAATTTTTAGCACTGTAACTGTTTTCCAAATTAAATCTTGCACAAAACCCCAATAAATAGAACAAATGAAAGGATTGATGATGAAAACGATGATGCCCCCCCATTCCCAACACCGGTTTCCTCTTCCCCTTTCTCTCCCTTAGCCTCTTCCTGGGAGTGGGGAGATGTTCAATGGCAGAGCTAAAGCACTTGGAATTACAGTTTGAAAACTCCTTATTAATAAATAATAATGGACGTTTTTGACTAGTTAGGTAATTTGATAACATCATCCAGGAGTTGTCTAAGATTCTAAAGATAAAATAGCTAGCAGTGCAGAATCCCATCATAGGAAGAATCTAAGCAGTCATTGGCTTGTGATTGGCAGGGATATTCATTTGTTCCTTTATTTATTTACTCAATAAAAATGTACTGTCCATAATGCAGTGGACATTAGTGTAGGCTCTGGGGGATACTATAGTAGACAAAATAGAGACAAAGTCACTGACTTATGCTGTAGTGGTGGGACAGAGATGGTAGATAAGAAAGCAAAAACACAAAGGCTATAGTGGACATAAAGAAGTCATGGATTAGTCAGGGAAGTTCTCCCAGGAAAAGTGACATTTGAGCAGAGACCTGAATGATAAGAGGGAGGCTGAATGAGAAGAACTAAGCATTGGGCATTTTGTGCTTAAACTCTGGGGTAAAAATGAAAAGAGAGAGTGTAGCTGCAGCCTAGCAAGCGCATGGTGTGAGATGTGGGCAGAGAGGCTGGTGTGGGCTAGATCCAACTCCAAGGCCAGAAACTGGCCTGACTGCGAGGCCATGCTGACTTCAGTCATGTCACTGGGTTGATGACTATGGCAGGTTGCATTTTCCAAAGATGGAAGCAACAATATCTCCCATCTCCTGCCTTCTTCTGCAGTGTGACCTGCCTTTCACCCACTAAGAGAATACAGCTGATTTCTCTGTCTTTGGGAATCCAGGTGGAATCTGTGACTGCCTTGACTAATAGAGCACAGCCAAAGCGAGGCTATGCCAGTTCTCAGCACGGCTCTGACCTAACCTGGAAGTGTCTGTCTCTTACTTCATGGAGCATTCACTCTTGGAACTGTTGTGCTTAGAACCCAGCCACCATGCTGTGAGTAGCCCTAGCTGTATGAAGAGGTCACACATGGGCCCTGTGATTGATGTGCTCACTGAACCCCCTGTCACCAGTCAGCACCAAATGTCAGTCAGGAGAGGAGTCATTTTGGATGTTCATCCCTGTTGACCCTTCAAATGGCTACAGCCTGGTCAACACCTGATTCTAAACTCATGGAGAAATCCTAAGTGAGAACCTCTCAGCAGGGCCCAGCAAGCTCTAAGAGCCAGGAGAAATTGTGGCATTTCCCTTTAAGCCAATACTTCTTCAAAAGTAGATATCCTGACCAGAGACCACTCAATATCTTGGTGCCTCATAAGGAATCTGAGCTGCTTGTACATTGCTCTTTCTTTCTCTTATGGGGCCATAAAACTTCTAGTAGAGAAATTCTGAGCCAATGAGAAGCTAAGTAGAACTTAAGTGATTTTCACTTTGGGTTAATAACTCCTTGCTCTAAGAATTTTAGTAATTTTACTATTTTAAAATGCTTCTTCTCTTTGATTACATGCTCTTCCTGTTCTGGGAACTTATGCAACACAGAGAAATGAAAATTTGAGATTTAAAAAAACAACCCTCCCAGAAGTAATTTTTTTTTGGGGGGAGGGGTATTGAAATTGCTTGGGATTTTCTTTACCCCAAGAAAGCCTTGGTTTTTGGATTCAAAAAGAGAAGATGTTAACTCCTTACTCCACCATTTCCTCATTGTGTCATTTGGTTCAAAATAGCAAACTTTGAGTACATTATTTCATCTGTAAACTGGAAGAGTTACACTGAATACCAGTGGAGAGAGGAATAAGTGAGAGTTTTTGCAAAGTGCCTGGTATACATAGGTGGTTTGAAACTGTTATTTCCATCCTCCCATCTACCACTCCTCTATGGTTCCCCCTTTCCCCTTTTATTTCCTTCTCTGATAGGACATAGAGCTTTAGAGCATGAAATAAAGGGGCTGAATAAATGAGAAAAGTGCAGAGCCTGGAGCCCGACAAGCATGATGTTTGACTTAGTCATGGACGTTGAAAGCAGAGCAGAAGTCCCCCTCAAAAGTCCTTGGCTGCTGATGTTTCTCCCTTCACTGGATGATTCATGATCTTGCGACTATTTCAGGCTATTGTTAATTGGCCTTTTGGTTTACAAAGCACTTCCACATACCTTATCACATTTGATCTTCATAATAACCACAGGGCAGTTATTTATTTTCTTCACATTACAGATGAGCCAAGTGAAGCTCACAATAGTTAAGAAATGAGCCCACTGCAAAGAGCAAAAGGCAAAGTCTAAACTTGAACTTGAATGATCTTGCTCCTCTGATCGTACAGCTACACTCTTCTCCTGCTGTCTCCTGAAAGTCATCATCAAATTGGAAGCACAGTAATGGGCCACTCATCAGGCGATGTCTATTATATGAACTTTTGAATAGAGACTTCTGGGAATAGACAAATAAGTAAATATCTAGTCCCTGCTTCTGCAATACAACTGTCATTTAGGAGAGATGAGAAAAGAGCTTTCTGACTAACCCCTCTGTCTTTTCAGCTCTCTCTCTTTAGTACTCTGACTCCAGCAATTCAATTGCTTCACTAGCATGCATCTCCTTTGATCCTACCACCACTTTACAGTCACTCCCTTGAATGATGTCCTTGTCTCTCTTCTTCCCTAGTGGAGATTCCAAAGTCCATCATTACAGTAATTTCCTTTTGTAGCATTTTCTCTTACCCCTTCTCTCCTTGTTGGACTTGTCTGAAAACAAAACAAAACAAAACACAAAAACCCAACCCTGATTAAATTTAACTCAGTCTAATGGCACCTCTACCTTCCTAGCTGAAGATGGCTGGGGAAAAAATACACCACGATGGTGAGTGGCCTTGGCTTAAACTTCAAGTTTGCTCTCAGAGTTGGTTGCTAATTCCACTATCATTCCCTACACCATTCACTTTCCTTCTGGCCTAGACAATTATTTTACACCCTTTTTCTTTCCTCAAATATCCAATCTCTCCCCTCCCAAGCAGACTCAGAAGGGAAATTCCATAACCTTTACAACCACCTTTGTGCTCTGCATTTGACGTTCAGGTTCCTAGATAAGGAAAACCCCTCACTTGTGCTACCTGATACCGTGAGTAGCCTTGAGTCTTGCTGCTCAAGGACATCCTCCAGCAATTCCTCTGCATTATCCCCTTCCTCCTGTCTGATGCACCAATCCAGTTAGCATGCAACCATTGCTATTTATATCCCCGTCTTAAAATAATCCCTGCTGTGACCCCTCTTTGCCCCGAAGTTTCTTCTTTATTTCTCTATTCTCCTTTTGTGGCAATACTCAAGAATTGGTGATATTGTATGTCACAATCTGTTTTCAATGCACAGTTCACTCCAGACCTCCTTTCTTTTCCTCCAAATAACCCAAACTGCTCTCATCCAAGTCGCCAGTGTCATCCATGTTTCTAAATTCAGTGGTCACTTCTCAACTCTTAATCTTCCTAGTGTCTCAGAAGCATTTAACTATGTAAATGACGCACTCTTTCTTGAAGCTTCCCCTTTGCTAGGCTCTTAGGAAATCACACATTTCTGGATTTCCTCCAGCTCACTGGCCACTCCTCTTCACCTTGGCTGGTTTGTGTTGTTCTTGCTGATTTCTAAACACAGAAGGGCACCGGAGCTTCAGCCTCACACCTTGTCTCCCTTTTCATATGTTCATTGCTTTAATAATCTCCGCTAATTTCTGTCAATAAGCTTATTACTCCCTATTATGGGGCCAAATCAATTTATTTAAAATTCAACTATGGAAGCCTTAACCTCCAATGGCGCAGCAGTTCTGGAGTCTGAGGCAAGAGGATTTGAGTTCAAAGCCAGCCTCAGCAACTTAGCGAGTCCCTGAGCAACTCAGCAAGAATCAGTCTCTAAATAAACTATAAAAAAGAGGGGGTCTAGGGAAGTGGCTCAGTAGTTAAGTGATCTTGGGTTTAATCTTTGGTACCCCCCAAATTTTTATACTTAAAATTTATCCTTTTATATCACCATCGTAACCTAGCTTGGTCCATTGTCTGTCACCTGGAATAGTTCAGCAGCCTCTCCTCTGTTCCTATGTCTGCCCTCACTGCCTTCTCAGTCTTTCTATGACTGCAGCCAGAACGATCCTATGAAGATGGATTGGGTCACCTTACCTCTCTGCTCAAAGCCCTGCAGTCATTCCTGTATCACTCAGAATAAAGTAAAAGTCCTTGCAGTGTCTGATCCGTTGGCCTTGCTCACCCCTCTTGCCCATCTCACTTATTTGATTCCACCCTAACTGGACTCCAGCTATTGCTCAGACATGACCCAACACTCCTGCCTCAGAACCTTTCCACTTAGGACTTCCTTGGCCTTGAGGGGTCAAGGCCACACTGATACCATTATTTCTTTAAGGTCTTTATTTAAATGATATCTTCTCATGGAGGTCTTCCTGGACCACCCCTCCACCTCTGCCTGGCATTCATCGACCCATCTTCCCTTCTGCACTTATCACACATATCTGATTTTCTATTTATGTATGTATGTATATACACATATGTATTTATTTTTATCATCTTCTACTAGCAGGTGAGCTTCCCAGAGGCACAGTTGAGATTAAGTTTGAGGTGAAGGCTTTCTATTTTATTTTCTATTGTATAATAAGTGCCTAGAAAAGTGCTCAGATCATAGTAGAATCACAATAAATAAATTCAACCTATTGGTTGAGTGAATCAGTGAATCAAACTAGTGCAAGTCTTGAAGGTTAGTTAGACTGAGGCATTTGGAATAAATATGATAGCAGGAGAAAATTCACTAGGTCTCTTGAGTAGAAAATTTTGTTGGCTGTGTTATCTAAGGAAAGTGATTTGTGTTAATAATTATGATAACTACTTTCATGCATTTAAATTTTACTTTGAAAATTCCTAGTCATCCTTCTGGACCTAGTATAACAGACAGTAGCCATGTTTAATCTCCCCAGATGCCTCAGGATAGAATTAACCCTCATATCTTCTCAAGGCCTCCTTTTGGCCATAGATTCTGTTCCTGCCTCTATCATACTGATGACTACTAAGTTTTTATGTGTTTGTCAGCTGCACTAGACTGGGCCTCTTAAGACAGGGGACCCCAAGGTCTGGTTTCTGTACCTCCTTCACCTGACCTTATACATAGCATAAGTAATTAACAAGTATTTGAATTCAGTCAGTGAAAGAAGGAATCACAGATTCTTTTAAGGTATGGAACTAGAGAAAACTTAGATTCCAGGTTGTGAAAAGTCTTGTAAATTTGGTCACTGCAAGCCAAGTTGGAAGTCTTTCAGGAACTAGTAGGAATGAGAGGTACCAGAAGACTAAATTTGAACAAGTTTTCTTCTAACCTGAAAAGAAATAAAAAAACATAAATCAGGGAAACTATTTGACAATATGGTGCTATACAGATTTTCCCTGGGGATTTTGCAAAAACTTCATATTATCCAAGACCTAGGATGTCTTTACCAAGAACAGGTCATAATGAAATAGTCTCATGTCTATCTTTGACAGGGATTTTTGATTAATGGATATGGATGTGGAACTGAAGAATAAAGATGTCTCATTGCTTGAAATTTGGGGAGACCAAAGAGGAAGAAGGACTGGATACATGAAGGGAAAATAATATGGCAATTAAAAGTTAAAGTTAAGTCACACTTCTTTCATTATCTTATTATGTGACCTTTAGAAAGTCACAGAAACTCTTAAGAGTCTTAGTGTCCCCATTTATGAAACAGTGATCATAATATTTGCCTCATATGGATTTTTTTGAGGACCAAAATAAGATAATTGAAAGTAAAGTTTTTCATGGGACATACACATGGAAAGGAGCCCACTGTATGAGATAATTGTATTTATATGGGTTTGTCTTAGTGTCCTCTATTCTGTACCATTGGTCTACAAGTCTATTTTGGTGCCAATACTGTTTTTGTTACTATAGCTCTCTGTAGTATAGTTTAAGATCTGGTATTGTGATGCCTCCTGCTTCACTTTTCTTGCTATGGATTGCTTTAGCTATTCTGAGTCTATGAAGAATCGTGCTCTTGGTAGTATGGCCATTTTGACAATATTAATTCTTCCTATTCAGGAGCATGGGAGATCTTTCCATTTTCTAAAGTTTTCTTCAATTTCTTTCTTTAGTGTTCTGTAGTTTTTATTTAGAGGTCTTTCACCTCTTTTGTTAAATCGGTTCCAAGGTTTTTTTTTTTTTTTTTTTTGAGGCTTTTGTGAATGGAGTAGTTTTCCTAATTTCTCTTTCAGTGGATTAAAGATAGCCTATTTCACAAATGGTACTGGCAAAACTGGAAATCCATATGTAGCAAAAGGAAATTAAAACTCTGTCTCTCATCCTGCACAAAAATCAACTCAAAGTGGATCAAAGATTTAGACACTCAAACAGACCCTGCACCTAATAGAAGAAAAAATAGGGCCAAATCCTCACCACGTCGGACGAGGTTCTGACTTCCTTAACAGGACTCCTAAAGCACAAGAAGTAAAATCAAGAATTAATAAATGGGATGGATTCAAATTAAAAAGCTTCTTCTCAGCAAAGGAAACAATTAATAGCATGAGGAGAGAGCCTACAGATTGGGAGAAAATCTTTACCACATGCACCTTTGATAAAGCATTAATCTCCAGGATGTATAAAGAACTCAAAAAACTTAACACCAACCAACAAACAAGCAAACAAACAAAAAAAAAAAACAAATAGCCCAATCAATAAAATGGGCTAAGGAACTGAACAGACACCTCACAGAAGAAGAAATACAATTTCTCTAGCAATTAGAGAAATGCAAATCAAAACTACTCTAAGATTTCATCTCACTCCTGTCAGAGTGGCAATCACCAAGAGTACAGGCAACAATAAATGTTGGCAAGGATATGGGGAAAAAGGCACACTCATACATTGCTGGTGGGACTGCAAATTGGTGCAACCACTATGGAAAGCAGTATGGAGATTCCTCAGAAAACTTGGAATGGAACCACCATTTGATCCAACTATCCCACTCCTTGATTTATACCCAAAGGACTTAAAGTCAGCATACTATAGTGACGCAGTCACATCAATGTTTATAGCAGCTCAATTCACAATAACTAGACTATGGAACCAACCTAAGTACCCTCAATAGATGAATGGATAAAGAAATGTGGTCTATATACTCAATGGAATATTACTCAGCTTTAAAGAAGAATAAAATTATGGCATTTGCCAGTAAGTGGTTGGAGTTGGAGAATATCATGCTAAGCGAAATAGACCTATCCCACAAAACCAAAGGCTGAATGTTTTCTCTAATATGCAGATACTAATTCACAATAAGGCGGGAGGCACTAGGGAAGAATAGTGTTATCTTAGATTAGGTAGAGATAAGTGGTGGAAGGGGAGGGGAGGGGATGTGGGGATAGGAAAGATAGTAGAACAAAACAGACATTATTACCGAATGTATTTAGGCGACTACATGACCAATATGATTCCACAACATGTGCACTCAGAAAGATGAGAAATCATATCCCATCTATGTATGACATATTAAAGTGCATAAATACATTCTACTATCATGTTTTTTAATTAAAACAAATTTAAAAATTTTTTTAAAAGGAAAAGAAAGGAGCCCACGGTGTGTGTGTGTGTGTGTGTGTGTGTGTGTGTGTGTGTTTGTGTGTATTTTAGAGGTCACATGTTGAGGGTAAATTTGAGGTTCAAGTTTTTTTTGTCTAATCAATCAATGCTGAGCTATCCTTGGAAAGAGTTCATCCAATAAGAAGAGGGAACCAGTTATAAACTTGATAAGAAAATAAAGCCTATGATTGGAGGGAAAGAGTAAATCTGACCCACTCCCTAGTTCAACCATAGAAGCTCATGTTCAGGCCCTGGGAGAAAAGTTAGATATGTAAACTAAAAGAAAGATTTTGGGAAAAAAATCATTAGATTGGTCAGTCTGAGCTGCTTAAAAAAACAAACACCAAAACAAATGAAAATTGGTAATTTATAAAGAACAGAGATTTATTGGCCACAGTTCTGGAGGCTAAGTCCAAGATCAAGGTGGCTGGAGGATTTAGTAGTCTAGTAAGGAATGCTCTTCGCTTCCAAAATGGTACCTCTTTGCTGCATCTTTAGATGAAGACAAACACTGGGCTCTCATATGGCATAGGGCAGAAGGTAAACAGGGAATAAGAGCCTAATGCTGTGTGAAGTCTCTCTTATAAGAGCTTCCATTTTATTCACAGTGGGGACCTGCTAGCTAATCACCTCTAGAAGTCCCACCCCTTGGTACTATCATATTGACCCTTAAGTTTCACCACCTGAATTTTGGAGGGGTCACATTAAAACCAAAGCACACACAACACTGATGAAGATGTCAGGTTCCAGGCAGTACTGCACTGCGCCTTCCAATAGATGGTAGCTCCAAAATGTGAAAAAGTTGGCCTCACCAAATCTGCCACAAACCACAGCCTGCTCTGGCAAATTGAGGATTCTAGTAATGGTGTTGAGCAAGAGTTGGCAAAGGTGGAAACAGTGCTTCATGAGAAACCAGTTTGGCACACATCTACTGGTTCTCAGCAGAGGCAGCAGGCACTATATCCAGAAGGGATAGTTGCTGTGCTCACCCAAAGCAACTGTATCCAGTGGATTGGCAATGATGCCTAGTAGAGGACACAAAGGAACTGAAAAAACCTGTACATTCCCAAGTACTAGACACCACGGGGAACATCCAAAAGAACTATACTCAGCTGGTGTGGTGGAGTTGAAGGGAGGAAGATGGGGAGAATGTTCTATTGGCCCAGAAGGATTTGCAAAAGCAGAGAAAAGCAAAACCAATGAGAGCTCTTTGTATTCTATGGGACCTTATCATATCCAGAGCTGATGAAAACTGAGGAAAGTTTGTTTTCTAAAGACATCAGGGTAGGGGCTGGGGATGTGGCTCAAGCGGTAGCGCGCTCGCCTGGCATGCGTGCGGCCCGGTTCGATCCTCAGCACCACATACAAACAAAGATGTTGTGTCCGCCGAAAAACTAAAAATAAATAAATAAATTCTCTCTAAAAAAAAAAAAGACATCAGGGTAGGTCAGAAGCTGGTTGAATGTCCATGCTACAAGAAGTTCATGTGCAGAACTGATATCACTGAGGAGAGAAGGTGGTAAAAGTATCCTATGGATTCTACCTTCAATCATACTTTAAAAAGTTTAAATCAATGGTTAGACAAATTCTGAAGAACATACTTATTAATTTTATTAATACATACGGGATAACTTCTAACAATGACAGATGATAGGCTCTTACTATATGGCCAGTACATATGGCTCAGGCACAGCATATGTGAGAAAGAGACATTTTAATGTACATAAATTTCAGTATATAAAAAATATTGAAAAGGACCACAAAAATAGTAATCCTTTTAAGAGGTATTAATAGTATCTTTTAAAACAAGGAGGTCCCAGGAGCAGTGGCACATGCCTGTAATTCAGTGACTCAGAAGGCTGAGGCAGGAGGATCACAAGTTCTAGGCTAAACTCAGCAACTTAGCAAGATCCTGTCAAAATAAAATAAATAAATAAAAAGGACTGAAGATGTGAGTCCCTGGTAATGTGCCCTAGGCTTGATTATCAGTACCAAAAATAAATAAGTAAATAAATAAATAAAATGAAGGAGGTGGCTTTCTTGTCTTCTTCCATAGTGTTTAGAACATCCATGAATCATGTTGTCTAGATGTCATATTTTAAAAGAGAAATGAATGAAGAATAGTATGTCTCAAAGAAGGTAGGTAGGCCAGAAAAAGGACTCCAAATCAAGTTCAATGAAGTGCTGTTTGAGGCTTTTCTTAGTCTAGAGGGAGATTTTTGGTCTGGAAAAGAAAAAGACTCAGTGGGAAATATTATAGTTTAAGAGTGATTAGATTTGTTTTTGAGGCCCCCCCCACAAGGGATAGAACTGCTACTAGTGGATGAAGATGTTTAGAAACAGATTTTCACATGCTGTAAGGAAAGTTATTTCTCAGAGAGATGTGTGGAATTAGAATGGGCAGCCTGAAGAGGTAGTGAGGCCTTTTTCACTGGAGAGAATAGCCAATCCCAGGTGCACAATCACATGGCAAGAGCATTACAGAGGGATTTTGGTGTTTAGATGGGGTTCAACTAAATGGGCCTTTTTCACTTAGAAGTGGTCAATTAGCTGAGATCACGCTACTGACTTAGAGGGCGTCCAGCTGAATTTCATAGCTATCTTTGATATCCTCAGTGGGTAGAAGTAGAATGTTGATTGTGTTTTTGAGAAAAAAAAAATGAGAACATTTATAAAAGCCATGAAAAGGGGCTGGGGATGTGGCTCAAGCGGTAGCGCGCTCGCCTGGCATGCGTGCAGCCCGGGTTCGATCCTCAGCACCACATACAAACAAAGATGTTGTGTCTGCCGAAAACTAAAAAATAAATATTAAAAAAAAAAATTCTGTCTGTCTCTCACTCTCTCTTTAAAAAAAAATAAAAGCCGTGAATTCTAAGTCAAAAATTCTATTTGTTTTATAAAGGTATTTAAAATTATAAGCTTTTCAAAATAAAACGTGTAAATGTTATGGTTAGATATGATGTGTCCCCCAAAAGTTCACATTAGACAATATATGCATTTTCAGAGGTGATACAATTGGATTATGAGAGCTTTAACGTAACCAGTGGATTAACCAACTGATACGGATTAACTGAGTTGTAATTGTAGATAGGTAGGATGTGGCTGGAGGAGATAGGTCACTGGGAGTATGGCTTTGGGGTTTATATTTTGTCCCTTGTGAGCATAGTTCTCTATTTCCTGATTATGATGTCCTGAATGGCTTTCCTTCACTACACCCTATTGCCATGATGTTCTCTCTCACTCTAGGCCCAGACTTATGCAGTTACCGTCTACGGAGTGAGTCCTCTGAAACAGTGAGCCAAATAAACTTTTCTTCCTCTAGTCATTTTTGTCAGGTTTTTTGGTCACAGCAATGAAAAAGCTAACTAAAACAGGCAGTAAAAACATAATTGTGAACTTGATGTAAACCCACTAGTGTCAATGTCAATGACCACATGGTCACAATACTACTACCAGTATCCAACAGCCTGTGTACCTCTGAAGGTTTTAGTTGGACCATTCCTATACCAACTGGGAGAATATAACATCTGTATGCTGCACATTTGCCTTATATTTTAACTATTTTTATCTATATGCTTGTTGCACCATGGCACTCAGCCATCTTGAAGTAGGACTATGTGAGATTTAGTTTTGGATCCTAAAAAACTCCCAGCCTAGGTCTTTATATACAGATGGTGTCTAATGACTATTTACTAAATTAATAAAAAAAAATTTTCTTAAAAATTTTTTTAGTTGTAGATGGAAACAATACCTTTACTTTTATTTATTTATTTATTTATTTTTTTGTGGTGCTGAGGATCAAACCCAGTGCCTCACCCATGCTAGGCAAGTGCTGTACCACTGAGCCACAGCCACAGCCCTCAACAAAATTTCTGTTAAATAGTTTCCAAGGAAATGAACATTTGAATGCCAAAAAATAATTCAACAAATTATTTGGTAGCATATATATCATATATTTCTGAATCTTATTCACCTGTTAGAATGAGATTAGTCATCTGAATTGAAAGAATAATTATGGCATGAAAAAATAATTCCCATTTTCAAAGGAAATCAACCCTGTTCAAATTAAATTTCTTTGGCATTTACTTAGAACCTACTGTGTGACAGTCACTGGGCCAGGCTCTGTAGGGATTGCAAAAATGAGTACAATATGAAGCTATTAATATTGTTATATAATGTGAGAGCTCACTAGTTTTTGAGGTGTCCCCCAAAAGTTCACGTTAGACAATGTATGCATTTTCAGAGGTGATACAATTGGGTTATGAGAGCCTTATCACTTTTCCCTTTATCAACAGCATCTGTATAAGAAAGGAATGGAAACTTTGGAAACTGAGGTTGAGAAGCCTAAGAAGACCAAAGATGGATAGATAGATAGATAGATAGATAGATAGATAAGAAGAGGAGGAGGAGGAGGAGGAGGAGGAGGAGGAGGAGGAGGAGGAGGGGAGGAGGAGGAATTAAGAGAGAGAATTCAGAAACATTATGTGGGCTGGAGTCCTAGTAGAGGAATGGTTAGTGAACATTCCCTGGTGACATAAATGCATATTTAACTCTTAAAAATGGAGCAGTTGAGGGCTGGGGTTGTAGCTCAGTGGTATAGCTCTTGCCTTGCCCATGTGAGGCACTGGGTTCGATCCTTAGCACCACATAAAAATTAACAACAACAACAACAAAAAGTCATTCTGTCCATATAAATAAATAAATAAATAATAAAAAGGAGCAGTTGAATATTTAGTTTTTCTATCTGCTCTGAGGATGACCACCTGAGCCTCTTTGTCATTGCTATTGAAATCTTCAGTGAAGTCTGCTCTCTAGAAATTTGTTGAGTGAGAGATATTTAGAGCAAAATGAGGAAAAAGGCTCGTTTTTCATTTGGATAGTCCACACAAAATACAAGATGTGTGAACAGATGTATAAGATGATCTATAAGAAAGGTTAAAATTTATTTAAAGCAGCAAATAGGGACCAGCAAGCTGAAGTGTGTGATTCTCAGAAAACTCTGGAAACACTGGGACACACCTGAGTTTCTTCCTAAATGGTGAAAGGAGATTTGACCCAGTTTTTACTTGTATTCTAAAGGACTAGGAAACCACAGTTAGTTGGACAACTAGGGTCAAACAGGAAGCTGACGTATTGTTTCACAAAGAAAACAGAAATACAATTTGGTAAAGCAGTCATGTGTGGGGAGAGGAAAGAACAAGAATTCAAAAATACCCAAAATTCCTTGAGGGTATGGAAGATGACATGGTGCTGTTGATGAAGGGAAAAGTGATAAGTGACAGCAAGAGAACACTTTGGACCAAATGAAATGATCAACCATCATAGAATGTTTTAGAGGAGAGATCCTCGAAGTTGGAGGGCCAGAGGCTCAGTAAGATTTGGGGATATAAATAGGAGCATTAGGTTTGTGGTGATCATGAAAGCTATGAAATAGAAGGCTTTTTAATGATTGATGTGTGATATCCAAAATAAAGAAATGATAGAAAGCTAAAGATAGGCAGGATGAGGAGGCAGGGAACTAGAAAGAGAGCCAAGAAGTTGATACCATGGAAGTCCAGAAAGAAGGGACATTTGATAAGTGATTAATCAACAGTATCAAGTGCAGTAAAGAAATGAGAAGGAAATAGACGAACATGAAGCCTCTTGGATTTTCATTAGCATGTGCATACAAAGGTACTTTAGTTTTGTATGTAGATGAGTAGTATTCAAGCATCATGATTGTGATCAAATCATGATCCTGTTGTGAGAGATGCAGAGACTTTAGAAAATATTTATATTCTCAAAACTATTCCTATGGAGTTTCCAATCTAAAAGGTAAGGAAAAGATTTGACCTGCACAAATACATACACTGATTGAATTGTTATGACAGCTTTTGCATAGTATGAGACATTTCCAAGTTCTAGCTTACGGCCTTTAAAAGAATATTTGAGGAACATAAACTTGAATTCAACTAGAAATTTCTTCCACCAGGTTAAGAAGTCCATCGCTTTTAAAGTCAACCTCAGGACATGGGTAAAATGTAGACAACTTCTTAGCCAGAATGTAACAGGAGTGGCCTCTAGTGCAATTACCAATATTGTCCTCCTTTTCCTTTGAAACTTCTTGAACTGTTTTTACTGTCCACAGTTGTAACAGCATTCTGGTCTTCTTAGCTCCCACCAGAATCACCCGTTCAGCTCTGCTTACAACAATCTAAAGCTTTTCCAGCTTGCATCACTAAACTTTCCAAAAATTCTTTCCACAAATTCCAAAAAGCTCCAAAAGCTTCTGAACCACCTAGTCAGGTTAGTCATGGCAACAACCCCACCTCTGGGTACCATTTTCTGTTTTGGTCAAATTTTTTGCTGTTGTGACCAAAAGACCCGACAAGAACAATTTTAAAGGAGGAAAAGTTTATTTTGGGGCTCAAGGTTTCAGAGGTCTCAGACCATAGACTGCGTGCTCCATTCCTTGGGGCTCTAGATAAAACAGAACATCATGGCAGAAGAGTGTGGGGGAGGGAAGCGGCTCAAGGTATTACACCAGGAAGCAGAGAGAGAGACACCAGGAAGGAGAGAGAGAGAGAGAGAGAGAGAGAGAGAGAGAGAGAGAGAGAGAGAGAGATAGATACTCCACTTTCCAGATACAAAATATATGCTCAAAGGCACACACCCAGAGACCACTTCCTCCAGCCACACCCTACCCACAGCTACCACTCAGTTAATCCCCATTAATTGGGGATTAATTCACTGATTGGGTTAAAGGTCTCATAACCCAATGATTTCACCTCTAAACCTTCTTGCATTGCCTCACACATAAGATTTTGAGGGACCCCTAATTGTTAAACCATAAAACTGAGTCCTACATCTAGAGAGGCACTGTGTTTAATCCACATCCCCAATATAAAAAAAAAAAAAATTTGCATTTAAAAACCAAGTAGGAAATTGGCAATGTGTATATCTGTTTGCTGATGCTTTGCAGAAAAAATAAACCTTGTTCTGATTCTTATCCTAGACATTCTTATTTTCCTTCCCCCAACCTCCCAATGGAAATTTTTCTTTGGCCACCTGCCTCTGAAGATGTCTCAGTTGTTGCCAAGTGGTTCATCCCTCTTTTTTCTATTTTCCTTTTTGTTTTTCCCATGTCCCAATTCCTGCTCATTTCTTTGCTTCTTCTGCACAGAATTCCTGTTATTTCTTTACTTTATGGGTTTTTACCTTCTACTGATAGGAACTTAGGAAAGTTATGCAATCGACAATCAGATATAAATTCCATCTTTCATTATGTGACAGTAAGGTGAACAGTTGCATGGAAATGATGGAATTGAGAAACTAAGAATGAAATATAGATCCTCTGTTTTCGATTTTTATAATTCTGTTCAGGCCCTGGATTCAGTTGAGCTCATTGATAATGGGTGGTGGTGGCCTTGACAATGATTGTAGTGAGCCTCCAACTCTAGGCAGTGTAATAGACCAAGGTCCCCAACTGCTGTGCTCTGAAGTCCATCCACAGGCTTCTTTGGTCAATGACTGAATGTGGTAGGATTATTAAGGTAGGTTGGGTCCTAGGAGACACCGGACTCCTCTGATTCCTGACTTTTTTTTTGGAGGGTTCCCCAATGTTTGGCTGAACATTCTTTAAACTGCATGGCAATCTAGCATGCTTCCATCCAATCTATACCTCTCTCCTTCCCTGTGGGTCGGGCTAGCATCTCTGTCTGGTGACTCTTCCAGCTTTTCCTGTGTCCTTCAGCATTTTCCACCACAGGCCATTCCTTCACTAAAATTCTTGCACCTGTAATCTCATCTTGGCATGTGCTTTTCAGAGGCTCTGGATTAACACATACACCTAGCAAAGGAGCAAAACTTACATTGCTGCAGGTCCTAAACCTTGGTATTCTCACTACCATTTGGTTCTGCTCATACAAACCACATCAAAATAATTGGATGAAAGTTATCTTATTTGCAAAGGGGTTGGTGGTGGCTAAAGAAGCAAATCTGGTAAAGAGTTGACAAGATTTTTATTGAGACTTGTGATCAGAAAGTCAAATGCTGGAAAACCTTTGCTGAAACCTTACACTTAACTGCATTTGTCTGGCATTGTGTTTCTGTCTCCTACTCACATTTCACACAAGAGATAGGACTGAGTGAATGAGCCTTGGTTGGGTAGAGACTGATTCTCTGATCTCTAGCAGATTTATTCAACATTGCCTGCATATTTGAGGAAAAAGACTGACTCAGTATTACATGAAATTGTCTTGACTCAGAGAAGAGAAAGTTAAAAATATTTGGTCTGCTACAACGGATCTATAAAACTGTGAGATAAAATTTTTCACTTATCAGATTGGCAAATATTTAAAAGATTGAGCTCATCCAGGGCCAGTGAAGAGATCAAGAAATAAGGAATTTCTTTATCCATGCTGGGCCTATAAACAGGCAAAACCTTTTAGTAAGATTAATTTGCCAGGATCTATGAAATTTAAAGATGGACATAGGTTATGGTCTATCTTATGTTGTAATCTTTTCTACAGAAATGTTTGTACAGGAATGCAAAGATCTATATACAAGGATATTGTTAATCATAGTGCTGTTTTTAATAACAATACAGGAAGCAGTATTGGTGGCCAGCGAAATGAGAATGGTTAAATAAATTATAGCACATTGATACCAAGGAATATTATATAACTATGAACAGAGATGCCACTAGCCCAAAGGCCACCTTTGCATATATTAGAAAAAGAGTCCTTTGTTTCTAGGTGAACAAAGCACATGCCAAGGAGCAACATTTGTTGAATGGAGCAGAGACTGAATTTTAACTCTCTATTTACTCTCCCCTTCAAGGTTCTTCTTTACAGTGCACAACCTGAACAATTTTTTTTTAATAAACTTAGGTGTTAAAAAGAAGAGAAAGAATTATATATGATGATATAGAAGGCTGTCCATGATCCTGTTCATTTTTTCTTCCCAAGGGAAAAAAAGGAAAATAGAAAAGAAGTAAAGGAAGTGGAGAATGTATTGCTTATCTATTACTTTATCATAGATTTCTCTAGAACATAGTTCTTAAAAACAACAAATAGTGTGACTCAGGATGTAGCTTAGTGACACAGCACTTGTCTAACATGCCTGAGACCCTGAGTTTGATTCTCAGCACCACAATAAAACAAAATAGCCCAAATATTTGTTATCTCACAGTTTCTGCAGGTCAGGATTCTTGGTACCACTTACCTGGGTCCTCTGGCTCAGGGTCTCTCACAAGAGTATAATCAAGATGTTAATGAGGGTCATGGTCATCTCAGGGCTCCACCATGGAAGGATCAGCATCCATGTCCAATTGTGGCTGTTGACAGGATTTTGTTTCTTGTCTGCACTGAAGGCTTGGGTTTCTCAGTGGAGGAACCATTGGAAACTGCCTCTTAGTTCCTTGATGCCATAGTTTGGATCTACAATGCCCCTCGAAGACCCATTTGTTAAGGGCTTAATCATCTCAAGCTTGGTGCTACTGGGAGGTGGTGAAAACTCTAAGAGGTGGGACCCAGAGGGAGATCTTCCAGTCGTTGGGGGAAGACCTTGAAAGGGATTATGGAGTCTCTTTTGCATCTTGAGGTGAGTGGTTTTGCCATATGATGTTACCATAATGTAGCATGCTGCCTTGCCACAGACCCAAAGCAGTCATGGGCTGAAACCTCCAAAACTGTGAGCCAAAGAAAAACTTGCTATCGTAATGGAAAGCTGACAGGTAAACTTGGCTTCTTCATAGGGCAGCTCACAAGATGGCAGCCAGCTTCCTTCAGAATGAGAAAAGCTGAAGAAGGAGACTGAGCAAATGGAAGTCATAGTCTTTCTCAGCATAATCTTGAATGTGATGGGAAGTGATGATGTCCATCACTTTTGCAGTTAATTAGAACCAACTCCCTAGCTTCATCCCACACACAAGGGACACAGATACCCCAAATTTGCGGGTATTTGGAACCATTTTAGTAGCTACCTACCACAGACAATATGTATTGGACTACAAATATGTAAATAGTTCTCCTAGGCAGAGAATCAAGGGGGTTTCATTTTTGAAATAGTCTTCCAAATGTAAGGAAATTTTGTAAGAATAGTACAAGGACCTCCTGTACATCCGTTTACCCAGATTAACAAATTATTTCTATTTGGTTCAATTTGCTATGTCATTCTTTCTGTCTCTACAAATGTTCATATATACACTCGTTGATTTTTTCTTTTTGAACCATTTGAGAGTAAGTTAGTATACCCCTTTGCTTCTCAGTAACTCATTTATTTTCTATGAGCAAAAACAGTAAAATATTAAAATCAGGAAATTAAATATTAATGATGTATTATTACAGAATCTATATTCAGATTTCCCAGGAATTCTTTTGTAACTATTTTTTTTTTTTTTGGCCTAGGATCTAATTCAGGATCATGCATTTCATTGAGTTGCCAGGGCTCTTTGGTTTCGTTTAATCTGGAACATTTCTGTGTCTTCCTTAATCTTGACATTTTTTGAAGAGTTCAAGCCAGTTATCTTTATAAGACATTCCTCAATTAGGGTTTGTTTGCTGTAATTAGATTAAAATTACCCATCTGGAGCAGAATACTGCAAAAGTGTCGTTCAAGAGGGGTGCTTTTAATAAGAAGATATGGTTGAAATTTGTTATGATGAAGATTTACCTTGTAATTAAAAATGAAGACTCTAGAAAAACGATTGCCTCTTTTCCCATTATCACCAATGATACCACTCCTTCCTCTAATGAATAACAGGATGTGACTTTAGGTGTTTACAATGGATACCAACCAAGAGGTTCTTCATTCTCACCACATTCAGATCGCAACACTGTCTTGGAATCTGAGCGGGGATGGCGTTCCTCATTTAAATAAATAAATATTTTGAAAATGAAATTTTATTACAGGGAATGACTTAATGATCTTGAATGGGTATCAACTGCGATGGGGCTACATCAGCTCAACTCTGGTTCGTGCCAAGGGTACCTGGCCAATGATAACAGTAGAGATTTAGCCACTCTTCAAAGGACAAAGAGAGCATTTCTAATTTTAGAATGGACGTTTATTAGTGCTTCAGACCAATGGGTGACTCCTTTTAAATGCTGCAGCTAGAGGAAAAATAATTCAACCTAGGGCAACTTCATTTTTAGTGAGGAGAAGAAGAAAGAAAAGAAATGGGGTTGAAAGAGAAGGACACCACATTAGAGAGTGAATTTGAGAATGTGTCTCATTCAAGATGTGCTGTTTCTCACTAACCCTTTGATGTCTTCTTGATCCTGTGTGTTTGTACCTTCTATGGGGCCTGGCCAGGGACCTCAGCCTCTGAACAAAGGCCTCCTGGGCAGACCATGCATTACAGATAAGCAATGTAATCAGAGAGTGCTTAGCCACTGACAACTTTGGGTTTTTGGAAGTAGAAAGGGTGAGGGGGCTCTTTCTGGAATGTTCCATGCACACCCAACATACGAACTCCTGCCACCTTCCTCGTGCCATTCGTCACAAGGATCCGGACATCAGCCTTGGGGTGGCAAAGCACTGCCCCTCAGCGAAGCTGAATTCTGAGCTTGGATTGCTTGGCTTGGTTGCATCCAGTTGTTCTCTTTCTCTCATGAACACAGGGCTGGGTTTTTGACCTCGGTTGGCACCAGTTCCCAATATTCCCTTCTCCAACTGGCTCAGTGCAAGGTCGGAAGCTGCCACACTCACTTTCCACCCCTTGATTCTCATCTTATTATCAGATTTTTTTCTCCCTCTCTCTTTAACCGGAGACTCTGGGGAAGGGATTGTTTTGGCTGGAATCTGACAAGGCACAGGTGGTTTAACCAGCTGCAAGTTCTTTAGTTCTTGTTGGCCGCCCACCAGCTCTTGGTCTTTTCACAGTTCTTTCTGTGGTGGTGGTGGTGGTGGAGGAGGAGGAGGGGCAGGAAGGGACAGGAGGGCCTTGATGTTGTTGTTCAACATCAGCAGCTGTCTCAGGTTGGCATGGAGTCCAGAGTGGTTCTTCGGGAAGGTTTTTTTTTGTTTGTTTTCTCTTCCCCTTTCTTTTCTTGTCTTGAAAGTGGAAGGGAACAGCCCCAAAGTGACAGCTCCGCCTGTGTCTTGATCCATTGGCTCAGGGGTGTCAGGGGCAGGCACACATCCCTGTGCACTTGTACCTGGCTCCTGCGCTCACATGGTCCCACTCTCAGCCTCAGAGAAACAGGCTCACGCTCAGCCGCCTGCCTCTTCAGTCCTGGGCTGGTTGGAGTCCAATGACACCAGCATCGTCTCCCAAAATAGAAGAAAATAATCCTCTGCTGCTCCATCTCTCAAATGCCTCTTTTTTTTTTTTTTTTTTTGAGGAAAGAAAAAAGGAACTTAAAACTTGAAAGCGTTTTTCCTTCTTCCCCTTCCTTTCCCAGCATCTTTTTGATAGCAACAATAAAACACTTGAATGTGCTGTTTGACCTCTGGGGCCAAGCCCGTTTCACTGTTCTCTTCTCAGGCTTTTTTATTTTGAAAACATGAATCTGACCCCTTTCCTTCGTACGGCTTCAAGCCCCTGCTCAGGTTTCCTCAGACTTTCCTTCCTGTGAGGCTCTGCTTGAAAAGCCCGGGTGTGGGCTCCCCTTGATGTGTGGGCACTCGCCTCCCCCATTAATCAGAACCGACGTGAAAGGGGAAGCCGAAGTGGCCCTTTCTTGGGTAATTCCTCTCCCCCTTCTTCCCTCTGATCCTCTGTTCATTGCTCACTGCCCTCCTCCTCCCTAATCGCCTCATCCCTCAGCACTAGACACACACTGGAACCTTCCTATTGCCGTCAGCCGGTTGGAGCCGAGGGCTGTCTAGCAAAACCTCCACACACTGGAGGGGAGGCAAACGGCAGGGAGGCCCTGACGTGCTGCCAGGGGCTCTGACATCACCCCTTTTTCCTCCTGCCCCTTTCTAGCTGCATGAACGGCTGATTGCTCTCTCGGTGAAATTGCTGGAACATCTCGTCGGATTCTCACACCACAACTCCTTCCTTATCCTTGTGGCCAATCCTATGACATTTTTGCCAGCTACCTGACTGCTCCATACCTTCCAACTCTGATTTGAGGAAGTCAGGGGGGTATAGTTCCATGAGTTCGTTTGCGTTGCGTTGGGTTTTTCCAGCCCAATATCAGCAGCTCCTCCAGAGAATACAAGTCCATTAGCTGTTTAATAATGCTTTGTTGATATTCTACCCCTTTCTGTTTGCTGTGCACACAGAGCATTTCTTTGAAACCCAAACAGCTTGGGATGAGGTGCATATTCAGGTAGAGGTGTGGGGTGGGGGTGTGGGTGTTTGGGGATGGTGGAGCAAGGATAGGAAAGCAGAAATATCACAGGTGAGGAAGGGGATGGGAAAAAGGAACACAAGGAAGTATTTCCCATTCCCAGGTTTTCCTGGGGAAGGACACATTGATGCTGCTGAATTGTCATCGTGAGGTATGAGTATCCAGAACCTCAGAGACACACATTGTATAAACACACATTCTAAAGCCCAGTATAAATGATTGTTGGATTACCCACTGCTTTGGATTTTCCAGACCTCTTTTTTTTTTTCCTCTTAATCTTCTTCACCCAGAATAACAACCAGGAATGGCTATTTGTTGATTTGGCTAGCACCAGAATTTTTGTTGTTGTTGTTGTTTTTAAAACCATAATTCTATGTTATATGCCATTGCAAAGTATTCATCATAGTTAGGGCATGCTGGATACACCTGTCAATTCAATGGAGAAAATATGCATCTTTCCTGTCTCTCTTTGCTTCGAGGGCCCAGCAATGCTCATCTTCAGCAATATTCTTTTCCCAATAAGAGCTCACAACCAATCTGAATGCTAAATAATGTTGTCACGAGGTTGCATGGGCACTGGTTAAGATCTATGCCCAAACTATAATGAATCTCTCTTCTACATAACTGTTATTGTGGCCAAAATTGGTGAACAGCCCATCCTCCAGGGAGCAGTGGGAGGAGACCAGAATATTGTGTTGGATTCTGTCCTGGACATGTCTTCGGCTAGACTCCTGGAGCAGTTTAAATCAAGGGCTGGGCTGAGCAGGCCTGAATGGCTTTCAAATGACAGATTTATGGAGGGAGGCCTAATTAGATCATGGTAATTTGTAGTGCCACAATATCTTTTGCTCAAGATCTCAAAACAAATTTCTGCCTTGAAAGGTGGGCAAAACAAAGATCCACAAATGTCAAAGGATGCTCTCAATGTCACGGAAAAAAAAAGAATTCTTGGGCAGCGTGGATATCAGTTACACCTTGCATTTGTAAAACATTCTACAGTTTTGCTACACATGCATATAATTTTATCTTATTCGAGTATCACCAAATTCTGTAGGAGAGGGGTTAGTATTTTTTCCATTTTAGAGAAGGGATACATGAAGATGGTTAGGTGACTTGCTTGAGAAAATACAGTAGTGGGGTTGGCTTTTATATATTTCATGTGGATCAACAGGATTTCTGGAGAAATGGGGAGACTCTAAGCAGTATGGAAAGAAAGAAACGTCAAAATGTTGAGGTTCCACTTCTAATGATTCTACAGAAAAAAGCAGGGTTGGGGAAGACCAGCTGCCGAGGAGGCAAACTGAAGAAGAACAGGAAGAGGGCTGGGGGTCCATCCAGGTTGAAGGCTTAAAACAAACTTCCAGCAAAAGTGTTAAGAGTACACAGACGCCTGGAGTTCACACATCATGATACAGTCTTGGCAAAAAAAAAAAAAAAAATTCATACGTGGCTATGACAGGACTGTGGTGGCATATCAGTCATTCACAAACAAGAAGTATGGGATACTCTGAAAGAACAGGGGCAAAAATTACAACGGATGAAATTCCTGAGTGCTCTCCCTATTGCATCTCCTTCATAGACTGAGATAGAGATAGCAATAGAGATAGATAGAGATAGAGAGAGAGAGATCCCTGACCTGCCTGGTGAGATCACCGATGGCAAGTGACCATTCACCTATTGAAATCATTGGCAATCCACTTCCTCTTGGCTCCTATCATATGTAGTTGGTCATAGATTTTTGACTTTAAGCAGTTTACTGTGCAGTAAGAGAGCTAAAATCTGTGCCTGTATAATAATGAACAAGGTAAGAACAGAGTAAATGAACAGAGTAATACCTATTTTTTAAAAAGCCTTGCTGGGTCCTTTGTTTGCTAGACTAGCTTATAATGGGCATCATCTGGTTCTTTTATAAGAAATGGATTGAGGCTTATTCTTTTTGGTTTCCCAGCAGGACTCTGAACATGACTGATGCTCATAAATATTTGCTGACATCCAGATGATGGTATTATTCCTCCTTTTGGTTTCTAGAGATTTCTTACTGAAATTGATCTTAATAGACAAGTGACCTATATCAGTAGTTGGAGTGTTTATTTTTCTTTGTGCATCTTTCTCTCTGTCTGTCCATCTCTCAGTATGAACACTTTGCCATTTGGAAGATGGAGCCAGTAGGTATTGGCCCGTCATCATTAACTACGATGGCAGAAAAGTTTCATTTTCTAACACTTGAATGTCCCCAGCATGTTAGGGCAAACTTAAATCACAGGTATATGTATTATGACAAATACAAATACCTTCCTTTCTAAGGAGTAAACAAGAAGAAATAAAAGAGTTTCCCAGTGTCAGTGAGGTCATGTCCCATGGTTCTAGCCCAGGCTTGCCCTGCCTCCTCCGTAATTAATCCAAGTGGGCAGATAATGGGTGGGAAGCAGGTTTGGGGACCTGCTGAATCTCGAGGCAGTCTCCCCTGACTGCTTAAGCACATGGATTATGACAAGAAGCAGAAATTGCGGGCTTGGCAGATTCTGCCGGAGCAGGAGGGGAAGGTGATAGCCTTTTCCCAAGTCAGAGGAGGGCTGGGTATTGAATAAATCACAACAAATATGTGATCTGTCCTGCGAACGATATGAAAAATTAAAGACAAAGAAAAGTAGAAGACAGGGGCTTCTCAAATGACAGAGCTGTGGAGAGGGCGAAGGGGGAGGCGGAGTGAGGGAAGGGGGCGAGGCGGCAGGAGGGGGGGCAGAGTGCTAAATTTGTGAGAACAACACTGATGCTATGTAGAGTCTGAACGGTGACATGTTTCCCTAGACCAGATGGCAGTTTTTGAGAGTTGTACTTGCATTTCTCTGATTGAACAGACTCTGCTCAGATACTGTTATTAATGTTAGAACTCGGGACTGGGGATCCTGTTATTTTGCCAATGCAGGTTGACACTGTTTAGCTGAAAGAGAGTTCAGAGACTCAGAGATCCCAAAGAGATAGAAGGATGATTCCTAGGCGGTTGGTCCTGCTTCTCCATGACATGGAAGAAGGTTGCTTCCTCATATGAATTCTCAATGATGTGGAAGACAAATAGCTCTCCTCAATTGCCTGAAAGGTTATCACCTGCCAAAGGTGGGACCCTGTTTCTTATAGACTGAGTTGGAAGTGCAGAATGCTCTTTTACTCTCATTCAGTCCTACTAAGTTATTATCTTAAGGGTGAGTCCTCTGAAGATAATGATTTATATGTAATAAAAAGCAACCCTGAGGACAGTGGGGACGTAAATGACCAGGTTAGATCTCCCTGTGAATAGATAACGTGTTATCTATAATAGATAAAGTGGTTCCTGTTACAAACTCATGGTGTATCTTAGAGGTCTGCCATGATTTCTTTCACTAGAAGGCAAGGCTGAATAATTTTTCTTAGAAAACACCAGGCAAGAGGGAATTCCAGAGAATCCTATCTCATCTTGACATTGGAATCCAAGGGCTCTCTTTCCAAGATCAAAGGAATTCAAGGGAAGCAATAAGAGAGGCGCAAGAATTATTTCCCATATTGTGTCGAAATCTTCTTGAGATTGCTAGATAATGATGCATGCCCCATTCCTTTGTTCCGAGATGTCAGCCTGTGAATCAGAGGCCATGCTCCCTCTTGGTTTTAGTTGTCACTGATCCTATTTATAGTCATGGCCAAATGTGACCTCATCCTCTAGGTTTTACAAGCTCAGCAAAGTAAGGCCAGGTTCGCCTGGCCACAGGTCTCCCAGGAGTACCCCAGATGCTGCGGTGTGTCTTGTCAGCAAGGCCAAGGTTGTTCTCTTTCTGCTAGTCCTCAAATGGCTTTCAGCTCAGCACATCAGAGCACAAGGTGATGGGAGGAGCCATCGTTGAAATCAGAAAAAAATGGAAGTCCGGGAAATATGTACAAGAGTTGTTATTTTCTCTTTACCTCATTTCCTTCCTTCCTTCCTTCCTTCCTTCCTTCTTTCCTTCCTTCCTTCCTTCCTTCCTCCCTTCCTTCCTTCCTTCCTTCTTCTCCTGCCCCCCCCCCGCCCACACTTTTTGAAGAACAGAATAAAAAAAGTAGAAAATAGTGAAACAGTAGTGGATTGGAGAAATCCCAGATGGAAGAATCCTTTTGAGACAGAATCACTAAGAGTTTCTAGAGATTCGGGTAGGAGCCAATCCTTTCTTAGAAGTATTTAAACACAGGAGCAGAGGTAGATGACACAGCCAAGAAAATAAACCTCTCTTCTTGGGAGGAGCTGTAGTGTTAGTGAGCTCTACTTAATTTCACACTCCATTTCTTTGGGCTTTGTGTTCAGCCAATCAGTAATTGCTGTATGTGCCAGGTTCCCTTAGGAGTCACCTGTTATCTATTTTTAAGGGAGTTTTCAACCTCATTTTGAATAAAACTGATCTAGTGATGACGCTAGTTTTATCTTCAAGTCCCAACTCCATTCCTATGACATGGGAATGACTTCATTCACTGAAGTCAACAAAAACTTTTCCTTCTTATAATCCGGGTCTTTAGTAAGCTGATGATGGATCTAGAAATCCCTTCCTACATCATATTTCATTCAAAAAATATTTACTAATCATGACTGAAGTCGTGTGTCTTCAAGTTGTCCAAGTCATAGGAATCAGTTGATCTGGTTTATTCAGTTGAAAAATCTGTTCAGACAGTTGTCAATAAAAGTTCTCTAGTCAGTCAAATTCTGTGGCTGCACACTGAGGTGGTCATGTGGGTGAGCTTGTGTGAGGTCTTGCACAGAATGGTTTCCACAGAAGTGGCCCACCAAATAACCGATGCAGACTAAAATGCAGGGCACTCAGAAAACCCAAAGAAACTTGAGGAAAACAACACAAGGATAAGAATAATTCTACTGTGTCCAGGTGAAAGCCAAAAATCTTATATCTGGGAAGAAGGGATAAGTTCTGTCCTTAGCTCCTACCAGTAAGAAATCACATTTGTAAAAACCATATTTAAGTCCCTTTATAAAGCCACAACAAGGACACCATCCTAAAAAGAAATCCACCTAGACTTTTTGATGTGCATTTAAACTTTAGTTTTTCTAACATGAATTTAATCTGAGATAAACATGAATGATAGGAATAAAAGTAGCAGCAAGATAAGAGAAATATGAACATTCCATTTTTTTTTTACCAGTGTCCCTATAAATGAAAATTCCAAGCACTTCTTTGCTTTCATTTTTTTTGGCAATTGCCACAGAAGATTGCAGCTGGACTGTCAGTGTGTCTACCACTCTTCAGCCCAATGTGTTTACAAATTGCCAAGTGATAGCAACCCCACAGCAGAAAGGATAGGGATTTCTTATAGAAATATTGGCCAACCTTTAAGTGCAGTGACATTTACTGATACTATATCCTGGGGAAAGAGAAATGAACTGGAAACTGTACATTGGGGTGATCATCAATGTCAACTGAGTCCGGATTTTTCTTCTCACCCTCCTCCAAATAATTTGGCTTTCAAAATTGCATCTGCTATTTTCCCTTTATGAGATACAACAATCATAAAGGACCTAAGTGGGATTTTACTTCTTTTCTTTTACTCCTAACCTCCTGAAAACATCTTCATTTTGAGACAAATCTGGATATTTAACAGAACCAGTGTGAAAAAGATTACTGACAAATTTCAATCACATAGGAGAGAGAGAGACAGAATCCATCTTTGAGAATTAGGATATAAATATTTTAGCAAATATTTCATTCCAGACCATTTTCCTTACCACCCAGAACTCTCCTGGTCATTTTCCACCAGACAGTCAGTGAATATGTGTTGAAGAAATTCACCTTATTTTAATATTTACCTGAGTGAATATGAATATTACTTAACCAATTGTGGGATTAATATGCCTCTGTAATTATGAAAGACTTATTGATAACCATGGTTAAAACTGAGACATGAGAATTTTCACCATTCTGGAGCAGCCATCACCAGCGTTGGGGTCAAGGACATTGTGAATTTACAGAGGGATTTCAAGGGGCCAGTGACTCTCTGTGTCCACTACACATCATCTGTGTACAGAATGAATGTCACAGGATGCCAGGGGTCACAACAGAGAGCTAACCCCTAAAGATATTGGGACTCTTTCCTAGAACATAGAACTTTCTGGCTTTAATCCTGGGCTTTTGCCAGGTTCACTTGAAGAACAAACATCACCAGGTTACGCCCACATCCCCATTACTAAACAGTAACAACATGATTTTTCATGGGTATGGATTTTTGTCTCTTGGATACCTAGGGTCATGTCTATACATATGAGCCAGCTTAAACAAATACACCAACATCTACTTAATCTCAAGCAATAATTTCTCGCAAGTATTGACAAATTCCATTGGTGGCTTTCAAAATAAACAGCTGTTTGGTGAAAATTAACCACTGTTTCATCCTCTTCTTTACAGGATGAACAAGGGCTGGATCTTTCTGTTTTCTGTAATGCTTGGTGTTTACTGAATTCAGTTTCACCTCTCTATATACACAGCACATAAAAGGTACGCCCAGCCTGGTGTGGTGGGAACATCTGTAATCCCAGTGACTCGGAGGCTAAGGCAGGAGGATTACAAGTTCAAGACCAGACTCAGCAACTTAGTGAGACCCTGTCTTCAAAATTTAAAAAAAAAAAAAAGATTTAAAAAGGGGTGGGGGATGTATTTGAGTGGGAAAGCACTCCTGGGTTCAATCCTTGGTACCAAAACCATGCCCTAACAATAATCATCATTTTTACTAAAATTCTTATCTTTTTAAACATACATGACTACTAGGTTATTAGGTAGTCAAATGGTAAAATTCCCGCTAAAACAGGAAAAGGACAGAAAAATACACACAGGTCTCATCTCCTTTAATATATTAGGCACTGTATAAGAAGTGATGTCCAGTCCTCTAAATATTATCAGTTAGCCTCATCTCACTAAAGTGGGTTTCCATCAATACCAAGGCTGTCTTGGCTTTGCCTCAGCTGACCCTGATTGCAAAAGGAAGAGCCACCCGGTCGCACCTAATGGCTACTTGCCTTCAAGCAACCAACCAAGTGTCCTGGAGCACAGGAATCTATCACCAGACTCATTAACCTGGTCGCCTCCTTCCCCTCCCATGAGCTCCCTAGATTTATAGTCGGCCATTGCTCTCCCATTGCCTTATGCTCTCAGTTTGTTCAAAGCACATTCTAGAGGCCATGCACCTGCTCAGTACCCCACACTTCCCTCCTGACCAGCCGGTCCTTGCCAAGGTGCAGCTGAAAGTGAAAAGAGAAATATTTCCAAAATAAAATCCTCAATGGCCCCCAACACCTATGCACGCTCACTCACACACACACACACACACACACACACACACGCCTCTGAGTTGCCACCAGTGTCCATACCGTACACAGGTACCCCTCTGCTCATGGTTCCCAGCCCTTCCATGCTTTCTGCCTCACCACCCCAAGCCCTCTGGCTCTGTCCAAGGACGCCATGCTGGCTGCTTTCTGAGACCCGCTCGGCCGCTGCCTTCCCTCTCTCCTGCTTGGAAGCAGGAGCCTCCCATCAGGGCTCTGTTTGCCAGCCCTGTACTGTACTTCATTAGGCAGCTCTATTTAATGGTTTCAACAAAAGCCATCATTTTAGCCCAACTGCCTTGACTAAATTAAAATTTCCAATCTCTGTTTTAGTGTTCTGCAACTGATGTATACATAAGCAAAACTGGTCAACATCTGCCAGGGGGTTGGCCAAAAGTTCTGTAAAGATGTACTTCACATTTCTGAAGCATGTGCAAAGTAACAGCGTCCTTATCCTCCCGAGAGCTCTCATGGTTTTACTTCACCATTTGTTCAAACACACTTTAGCTGCGTATGAGCCATACAGTTGATTCTCCCCTTGGTTGCCGTTTTATCTGTAGTGTCATTTTGAGTAATTGGGGTATGGTAGCTGATCAACTTACAGGTTTCTCATTGGCAGAAAGGGACCGTATTGGCACCAAGAAAGAATATGATGGGTCCTCTCGGTGCATAAGCAAGTGTCCCTCTCTTGCACTTGGCTACCCAAGGCCATTAGGAAATAAGCTTAATAAAGCCACCAAGTGTGTACGTCTTCCCTCTTCCTGGGCAGAGGGAGGCACCTATAGAAGAAACATTGCACACCAATGTGGAAAGATGGTCCATGTACATATTTAGTCAGTGATCTGTGAAAGTTTTTGAATTAGTTTTTAAAGCTTTGTTAAGACCAGAACGCACAGATGTTGAAAACAAGTTCAGATGTAGCGACAGATGGTATTTGATTATGAAGCAGACTGTTCATATAATACAAAGATGCTGCTTCTGCCATACACAAGTAACTGCAGAGAGTGCAGTAGAAATTTTGGAAGGCAGGCGGTTCGAGAGGGTCTTTGTGCAGCAATAACTTTCCCATTTTCCAGCAGGGCTAGAATTGGGATAATTTCCCCCCATTTCTTTTCAATCAGTGCCTCTCTCTGCTCTTCCATTCTCAACCTGCCCATTCAGGCTCTTTTCTTGCAGCCTTGGAACCGCCTCTCTCCTTTCAGGGAATCTTCTTACCTGGCCATTCTTTCTTTTACAACGATGCCCGGATGGCCTAATTGGAGGCAGGTTGGGTCTAATATTAGGACTAAATAGGAAATGAGTGTAGACGTTTTCATATTCTAAGGATAAAAGACTTCTCATTGCTTATGCTTTGCCATGAGAACTCAATACTTTCTTTTCTTTTCTTTTTTTTTAAGGTTATAGGAATTGAACCCAGGGCCTTGTGCATGCTAAGCAGGTGCTCTGCCACTGAGCTGCACCTTTAACCCATTAATTACTAAACAGAATCTAGGATTATGGCTTCAATTGTGCTGTCACACACATGAGGCTGTTTGCTACCGCGTAGAATGAGCATCATTTAGACTCAGCTGCCTCTTCTGTAAAATGGGGCTAACAGTTGCTCTGTTTCTTCTTTCTCAGGTGTGCCAAGAAGATCATCTAAGATGCTGGATTAGCAAGTGCCTTGAGAAATAGGAAGTGCTACTTGTGACTGTCATTGTTAAGGTTGGAAGCACTATTCTGAGAACAGGAGGGTATGGGGGTCTTACACTGAAAGGAGAAATTGCCCTGCACCTTGGGAGTTCTCTATCAAAACTCCATTGTCAGAAAAATGCTGTAGCATCAGAATATACACTCATTACATGACCTGAGGACAGCAGAACCCCTGGCTGAAGAGCTATGTCCATCAACAACTATTTTGTTTTTTTCACACTGGGCACTTTAGAGATCATGGTGCTACCAGCTCCTGACCCATGATGGTTCATTGGGGAAAGTTCTGGTTGAAGTGCCAAGGGACGAAACAAGCTTAGAAAACAAACGGAGCATTCAACAGCCTCAGATCTAGCCTCCTTTAGAATCCCCACTTGTAAATTCAGGTAAGTTACCAGCATGTGGGGGCTCTGCTCCTTTTCCTTCTCAGCACACTCGTGTGTCATGGTGTTGGGGTAGATTGGGGAGGGATGGGGAGAGGAATCAGGGCAGGCTCATTCCTGCACAACGCACAAACCCACTGCCTGCTTTTGCAATCCAAGTCTCTTGTTTTGAAGAGCTTACTATGTGCCAAATAATATTTAACAAACACAGATGAGCAGTAGGAGATGAGGGAAGGAACCAGCAAGCCAAAATATATTGGAGGAGATTTCAAGGGAATGTTGTCCATGACACAGCTCCAGTGGAGAAGGGGGTGTGGGTTGAGAGTGGAGAAGGGTTCCAGGATGGAGGTGGTAGGGGAAAGAGAGGAATTTTCAGGTGTCCTCCTGAGGTGGCAGTCCAGCCATGATGTTTTCCATGTTGCTCCTACAAATACCTGTTTCTCTTTGGCTATTTTCATGGTCTGCAGGCTAGGAGAACCAATCCAGTTTTATGAAGGGTCATGTTGATATGCTAAATAACAACAAATACCTATGGCTTATTTGACCAATAAGAAAAGGGATTTTGATTCTCTCCTCAGTTTGAAAAAAAAAACATTTTTTTGCAGGCAGCCCTGGTGACATAATCTGCATGGCTCAATTCAAAATGAAAATGTGTGGCCCCTTGTTCAAAAATTATTCAGAGTTTTAAGGGGGTATCAGCAGAGTAGTAAAGCCAGCAAGAACCCTCTGGAGCACAGGGTCCTGTTTGATGGCACAGGGTTCCTTGTGATGGCATGGGCTGCATGCTCATGAAGATGGCCCCCAGCACAAGGGAGATAGAAAAGCAAAATTTTCTGATCAGCTTCCATCCTGAATTTTTGCAGCTTCCATCCTGAATTTTTGCAGCACTTGGGAGACTTCTGTGACTTCTGTTTGAGTATTAATTAATTGAGCTTGGAGACATGTTTAGGGTGAGGCGGAAAATGGATGGTAGAGACCTAGTAGAAAGAGGGGTGGGGTGGACAGCAGGCTAGATGGGATTCAGAAGTCTTGGGTTTACTCTCAAATCATAAATCAGATTTATGAACTTGCCCATGAGAGAGAGATCATCAAGCCTGGTTGCTTCAAGTGTTCCCAGGATTGAGGTGATTTCAGGTTTGGAGAGAAAGTACAGAGTATTGGTAAGTTGGTGCTTGTGTTTGGTCCAGGTGGTGTGTACTGCAGGGTGATGGGAGATAAGTGATGAACTGATCTGCCAGTAAGGATTTGTGAGTCATCCTTGATGCTCAGCCCCGTGGTGATGATTAGAGAGAAGCTGGTGCTTGGAAACAGGTGGACATATCCCCTCTCTGAGGATATCCCATTCTCCAGGCCCTAGAAGAATATTTAAGGGAAGGGAGTCAAGTACTTTGGAGGTACACAGACCATCCATGAATGTTCACTTGGATAGGGATACCATTCTCTGGATGAGGCTATTTTAACCTACCAGAATTACAAATAGCCATGAACTTGATGATGTACAGAAATAATATCTGTCTGCTGGTGAATCAGTGCCATTCTCTCAGACAGCTCCATTAGCTAGCAAGACACAGCTCCAGATGCAAAACTGAAAGGTGGGAGAGGGGGCTGGTGCTGACTCGGACTGTCTTCTCTGTTCCTGGTCTGTTGTCTGACAGCTGCTTCTGATGAGCACCAATCAGGCCTTCGCTATCCCTCGCTCTGCTTCCCTGTCACTCCTACACTGATGGCTGCTATCCCCATGGCTGGCACCATTCTTCCCAAATGTGTCTGATTCCCAAATGTATATCCTCCTTTTTGGGGAAACTGTCCCCATGAAAGCTGGAGGGTTTAGCCAACCTATGTCTCAACTCTTACCCTACAGAAACTATGGGATAATGAATTTGTGTTGCTTCCAACCACTGCATTTTTTGATGAATTGTTGTGTAACCATAAAAAATAAGACATTCTAATATCTCACTATCCTATGGTAACAACTGCCACTTATTGGTTGTCTAAGGTGCACCTGGCTTTGTATTGGGATATAGTGTCTTAATTCTCATAGCAGCCTGGTAATGGGGGTATTCTGAAGCTTATTTAAGAGATCATGAAACTGCAGTTCAGGTAACTTATTTATGAGCAAAGAATAAGAGATGGGATGAGGGATTTGAACCCAAATCTGTCTTATTCTAGTGCTCATGCCTGCTATGCGTGAAGGCAGTTTTCTTCTCTTGTGATTACTGCTCTTCCTTTTCCGGCCTCTGCCTAATTCATTGCATTACAGGTTTTGTAGCATACCAAGATCCTCCTCTGTTCTTAAATTTCTCCTTTTTTGTCTCCTTTTCTGAAAAGCGTTTGTTAGCCCTAGGCTATAACATGTACAAATCACCAGGTACCCAGCCCTCTCTTGAAGACACATTCCACACGATGCCCTGGGTAGAAGTCTCCTCAGCAGTCACCTTTTCTGCCTCCTGGACTAAGGTTCCTTGAGCTGGAACATGTTAGGCCCAAGGTTCTGCATGATGGCCACTGCACCAAGTGCCCGGGTCACCCTACTGGACATTGCCATTGACATTGTAGTATGCATTATTTTTTCTAAGGCTTTGTAACAAATTAGCACAAATTTAGAGACTTGAAGCAACACAGATTTATTATTTCAGCATCCTCATGGGGAAGAGTCTGGGTGCTCTGCTCAGGGTCCCATGAAGCTGAAGTCAGGTGGTCAGCCAGGACTATGATCTCCCACAAGAATTGGGGGTTTTGTCCAGGTTCTCCAATTGTTGACATATTTCAGTTCTTTGTGGCTACAGGACTAAAGTCCCTGATTTTTTGCTAGCTGGTGATGAAGGTTAACTTTCAGGGACACTTAGTGGTTATTCTCTGGCCCTTACCATGTGGTCTCATCCACAGACAGTTTACAACACGATTGCTCTTTCAAGGCCAGCAGGAGACTCTCTTCTAAGAGCTTATGCAATCCAGACCAGATACACTCAGGATAATATCTATTTCTATTAACTCAAAGTCAGCTGTTTAGGGACCTTAATTATATTGGTAAAATACCTTTGCCTTTGCCATATAATGTGATCAAACCATGGAATTATCTCTTATCACAGTTATAGATTCTTCCTATATTCAAAGTATGGGGATTGCACAAGACTACACAATAAATGGGGAAACTTAAGGGGTGTTCCAATACTGGGGACCACACAGAATTGAAGAGAGGACAGCTACCTCTGAAGACTAGAGGCCTTTGAGATATTAGCATGTAGCTAATCATTGGCACGTCATTCTCCCCCCACCCTTTGGTACCAGGGATTAAACTCAGGGGCACTCAACCACTGAACCACATCCCAGCCCCTTTTTGTATTTTTTTTTAGAGACAGGGTCTCAATGAGTTGCTTAGTGCCTTGCTTTTGCTGAGGCTGGCTTTGAACTTATGATCCTCCTGTCTCAGCCTCCAGAGCCACTGGGATTACAGGCATGTGCCACCGCTTCCGGCTGCATGTCATTCTTAAAGATGCTAGAGAGACCTTCTATGAGGATGATGACATAGCATGTTCCTCCAAGGCAGAATGTAAGACTGATCCTTGGGGTCCCCTAGTCCCAGGATATTTAAGACTTTCAGTTTGCACCTTCCCATAGTTTATTGTGATACGTTTTCCCTCCATCCATTTTATTCCCTGTATTTATTCTTAACTCATTACTGCTGGATCCTATTTTAAGCACTCACACAGAATATTGATTTAAGCATTAATCCTGTAAAGTAGATAGTATTATTATCCCTGCTTTGTGGATTGTGGAAGAGGTTGGGAAAGTTACCCAGGGTGGAACAGCTAGGGAATGGTGGAGCCAGCCCTCAAATTCAGAAGGTCTGATGGACGACAGGGCCACTAATTTCTTCTGCCCACATGGAAACCATGCTGGACAATAATAACCCAGGCTCAGGAATAATACAGAGTAAGGTATAAAACATTTTGTTTGGAAAAGATTCAGGGGATGTGGTGCAAAAATTAAAATTTAAAAATTTAATCTAGGTGTTAGATAGTACATTAAAAACATCAACTAGTGCACAAGGGGCTTCTATGAATAGCAACAGTATCTCCTCCACTGTAGAGGCAGCCACTTTTGCTGTACAATTTTAATTAATTTGTTGGGTGTTTCTGTAAGAGTCAGATGTTATTTGCTGACTTCCTGCTTTAAGAATGGGAATTTCACTCATTTAGATTCTACCCTCAATTCTTTACTAACCTCCTCCTTCATATTTTTTGACAATTTCATTGTCATTGTTAGTATATAGTTCTGGAAATAACTTCTTGAATGCTTTCAATGTATGAGACATTGTTTTAAGTCCTAGGGATGCATCCATCATCAAAAAAGATGGTGTTTCTGCCATTGGGGAGCTTAAGTTCTAGTGGAGGGGGATAATAAATGAACAAGTTGGTTTAATAGATGGCGGGTAATAAGAAGTTAGGAGAAAGAAAATAACACAGGGTTGGGGGGTGAGGGTGTCATCACAGGAGGTGGGGGGAACTGGGAACTTCTACTTTAAATGTATAGTCGAGGAATGCCTTCAAAGGAAGTTTATTTGGGGTCTCATGGTTTCAGAGAACATTTGACCAGAGCCCAGAAGGGAATGGGCCATGAAATCATGGATGAATGATGGCTGAATATCCCAGAGAGCAGAAATAGCAAGCTCAAAGACCCAAAGGCTGAACTGTTCTCTAAGTGTTTGAACCACAACAAGGAGGCCCAGATGGCTAAACCAGAGTGAGGAAGACAATCTTTGGAAGAAGATGAAGTCAGAGAGGTACTGGGACCAATGATTTGGAGCCTCAAGGCCATAGGAAATATGTTAGCTTTTACTCCAAAACTGTAGTTTTTGAAATGAGAGCAGTTTTGAGCAGAGAAACATGATTTTACATTTTTAAATCCATCTCTGTTAGTCACCTTTCTGTCACTGTGACAAAACACCTGAAATAAACAACTTCTAAGAAGTAAAGATGTATTTTGGCTCTGCTGTTTTGGGGCCATGGCAAAGCAGAACATCATGGTGGTTGAGCATGTGGTGGATCAAAGCTGTTCACCTCATGATGATTGGAAAACAAAAGAAGCTGTGGGGCTGGGGTCCCAACATTCCTTTCAAGGCACACTTTCAATGACCCAATTTCCTTCCACTAAGCCCCACTTTCTTTAAACATCCCACCATGTCCCAAGAGCACAAGACTTCCACATATGGGACTTCGGGGGACATTCAAGGTCCAAACCATAACAGGATTAATTTAGCTGCTGTGTTGAGAAAACTTTTCAGGATGAAACAATGGAAGAGGCATGAAGATCAGGTGAGAAATAATATGGCTCAGGTCAGGGTTGCATAATGAGGTGGAAAGTTCTGTTTTCTTGATATACTCTTTTTAATGTTAGAGCCTACAAATATTGATGAATCAGAGACCTGTCCAATGTTTTTGTCCTTGGCAGCTAGGATAGAATCGAGTTTCCTGAGTCTGGGAAGACTGTGCTCCATGGGCTTGGCTAAGTAGAGAAATTGGAAATTCAGTTTTGGGAATGTTAAACTTGAAATGTTTCGTAGATATCCAAGTGGAAATGTTGAATAGACAGTTGGATAGGAGAGTCTGGGAATTCATCCAGCTGGAGCTACACGTTTGGGAGTTGTCAGTGTATAGATGATATTTCAAGCCATGGTACTGGATCAGATCACTTAGGGGTGGTACATAATGGAGAGAGATCTGATAACAGTCCTAGGGTGCTTCTAGTCCTTCTTCTGGTTTCCTTTGCAACCTTACATACCACCTTTAAATCTTTAGTTCTAGTTCTACCTGCTTTGAACTGTGTCTTTTGATTCTTCCAATGAGGGTTCGGAATACCTTTATTTCTCTTTACCTCTACCTCCTAACTTTAGCCAACCATACTGTTTTTGTCAACTTTTGCACTGCTGGGACTAAAAGACCTAACAAGAACAATTTTAGAAGAGTAAAAGTTTATTTGGGGTCTCATGGTTTCAGAAGTCTCAGTCTATAGATAGCCAGCTCCATTCCTCAGGGCTCCAGGCAATGCAGAACATCATGGTGGAAGAGTGTGGTGGAGAAAAGCACCTCACATGATGATCAGAAAGGAGAGAGAGAGATTCCATTCCCCATATATAAACAAAATATACCCCAAAGTCACACCCACAATGCTCACCTCCTCCAGCCACACCCTACGTGCCTTCAGTTACCACTCAATTAATCCTCATGGGGATTAATTCACTGATTGGTTTAAGGCTCTCATAACTTAATCATTTCACCTCTGATGTTCTTTTGTGGACTCACACATGAGGTTTTGGGAACACCTCACATCCAAACCATAACACCCCCCTCTACTTCATCGTTGTCAAGATTGATGACATTTACATTCTTCTAACCATCTTTTAGTCCTCTCTGTTAGATCCATGTGTTGATTCTCAAGAGTAACAGGACAGGAAAAGGCATTCATATTATTATAATTTATGAATTTGGGATACTGCTAAGCCAAGCAGTGTAAGGTACATTTTCTTCTTTACTGGTTCAGTGTCATTCATTAAATAGTTCTTTTCTGCCTGTTGTATCTCAGGAACAGTTTTAAATGTTAGCACACAAGTTGCCTGACTTCATCATGTCAGGCAATTTGAGACACCTTTCTTTCTTTCTCTCTCTCTCTCTCTTTTTAAATTTAAATAATTTGTTTTAATTAGATATACATGAAAGTAGAATGCGTTTATGCACGTTGATATATCATACATAGATGGGATATAATGTCTCATTTTTCTGAGTGTACATGTTGCAGAATCATATTGATCATGTAGTCACATATATACATACAGTAATAATGTCTGTTTAATTCTACTACCTTTCCTATCCCCACATTCCCTCCCCTCCCTTCCCATCACTTCCCTCTACCTAATCTAAGTAATGCTCTTCTTCACTAGTGCCCCCTGCCTAATTGTGAATTAGGATCCTCATATTAGAGCAAACATTCAGCCTTTGGTTTTTGGGATTGGCTTATTTCACTTAGCATGATATTCTCCAACTCCATCCATTTACTGGCAAATGCCATAATTTCACTCTTCTTTAAAGCTGAGTAATTTTCCATTGAGTATATATACGACAATGTTTACCTATTTATATGGACTCTTTACCACTTGAGATATAATGTTTCTAAAGTTAATATCAAAATAATTCTTTCTTAAAATAAAAAAAAACTCTTTTATAGCCCACTTCCCTGATATTAGAACCACTACACCAGCTTTCTTTTGGTTAGTGTTTGCATTGTTTTCATATGTATATATTTTTTATTAAGTAAATGATCTTTCATGCTTTATTAATTATTTTAAATAATGTTGCAGATTAGTTTTCTTTAATTTAACTTTCTTATATTTTTGTTTTGCTTATTTTATTTTCTGGAGTTTCTGTTTACTTTTTTTTATGATGAGAAGAAATACACATTGCTTATCATTCCACAAATATTTTTTACTCACTCTACGTAATGTAAAGAATTTTTTTTATATTTCTGAAAACATCTTTTTTAGAACTATGGAGTGTTTGCTCTAATTTGAACTACTTCAATCTAACCCAGCTACACAGCTGCTGACACTTCTCTTCTATATAATTCCTAGTTGTTTATTTTTCTTTTACTCCACATCTTCCTCTCTCTTGGGTTTGACCTTCACTTTGTTGGAATATATCTCAGGTACATTTTTTTTCAGAAAGAGTATATGGAAAATGAGCTTTGAATCAGGCATAATGAAGTCTCACACATGGTCAAGTATCTGGATTTATCTTATCTTCTAGGTCATTATATTTAACATCCAAATAGTATTTTAAGGAGTAATAATGAATACAAGCCACAAATAAGAAAAGAAAAACATTCAGGGAACAGGGATTATTTATACAAATGTACTGAGCCATGAGATGGCAGTGTGAATTGGGAATCACAAGAAATTCAATAGTGTAGGACATCAAGAGCCAGAAATAGAAGGAATAGGGTGGGGTTAGAAAGGAGGGGGAAATAAAACTGAAAGAAAAAGTAGGGTCATATCCTCAGCAGTCTTTTCTGTCATGCTAAGGGTCCTGGTTATAATACTGGAGTGAAAGGAAACATCAGATCAGTCTTACTCTGGGAAATATTAAGGCCAGAGATGTGATACAGAAATATTGATGGCTTACAGTAGGATGCGGAGGATGGTCATGAGATTGGAAGAAAAGGGGCCGCAGCAAGAGAAGTAACTTAGTTTAGCAAGACGATAGGACAGGGACAGATCATAGGGGTAAAAAAAGCCATGTTTTTACTTCATTCTGAGCAATGATAAAAACTTCAGATTCTGAATAGTGGGATTGGTACTTTAGCAAAATCACTTGGGATACATTTCAAGAGAAAGACTAGATACCAGGGTGGAAAGACTAGAGATAGGAAAGCCAATCACGGTGTTATTTTTTTTCGTTGTTGTAGAAACCAAGATAAGAGGTGATGGTGACATGAACTGACTTGGTGGCTGGAGAGAGGGAAATGGGTTTGAGTGATACAAGGAAGATTAATTAAAAATCAAATGCTGACTGATTAGATGTGAGGATTGAAGGAAGAAAGACAGAGGACTTATAGGTTCTCAGTTTGGACCAGGGGATGGATGGATGGATGACATAAATCTCTTAGAAGACATCTGTGGGAAAGGATGAAGGATGTCTTTCACTGGGAATGAAGCACATTTTAGATGTGGACCTTGTGGATCTCCTTTCCCCTTTTATCTCTCTAATGAATCAAAGAAAGGGACTGACTGCTTTTCCTCCTTCAATGTCTGTCCTAGAGCATACTCCCTGTTACTCCATCCTCTCCTATTGCCAGGGCAACAGTCTCCTTTCAAATTCTCAAAACTTCTCCACTTTCTTCAAACACAGGGCCTTTGCACTTGCTATAACCTGGGTCTAGAACTGTTTTCCCTCCTCTCTGTCAATGTGACACTTTCTCATTCTGTAGAGTTCAGTGTCAGTCACTTTGTCAGGGACACCCATCTGATCTTGTGCCAGCTCCAGGGTCTCCTACCCTTTTTATTTTTCCTATCCCATTCTTTTACCAATAAAGAACTTTTAGTCTATGGAAATCATTTATTTTTGTGAATAATTGTCTTGTCCGCTAGAGTATAGCCTTCATGAAAGTAAGAACTATGTTTATTTCACTCACCACTCTTTCTGCAGAGCCTAGAACAAATGTTTATTGAAGGAATGAATGAGAAGAATGTCCTGCAGCTTAGCTGTGGCTGTCACCACAGAGGATCTTTGCTCCCAGGGTGAAATGACTCTTCTCAGACAATTCTCAACAGCTGTTTGAGGAGTTGCATGGCTAATTCCCCGACAGCAATTTATCACACACAGGCTGTGCTGAAGCCACTGTGTATAATTCAGGCAAAACGGTACCTTCAAGGCCTCTTGAAGTTCTGAGCTGGGAAACCACCCCTGTTGCCAGGTCCCTTTGGGAAGCTACCAGCAGGGGGCTTGCAGTGTTACCTGGGAGACAATGGGGACACATCCAACTAAGGTGCTCCCTTCTGGAGTATTTGCTACTTTGCAGACCATGAGCTTCTTGACTGTATACTGGGCCCTGTCCATGATTTACCCCTGAACCCAGCTGAGTGCTGACTCATAAAATGAGCTCCATATGTATGTGTTGAATAAACAAATGGATACATTAACATGGCACAATCTCCTTATGTATCTTTCATCTATTTGTAAATCTCTCTCTGGTCCAAATCAGTCCAGAACTTTCAGAAGCAAGCCACGGGACATTTCCTTCAGTGAAGTGCTCTAGCCTTTACCCACCATTTCTGCAATTCAGACATTTCCATTATCTGCAGTGGTAGGTGGGAGACTCTCTCCCTTGAGGTTGATTAAGAACCCCAGGGCTTACGATATCTAGTAAAATTGAGGATGGGCCTTGGATCCCTAGTTGAACCCATTTCTACTTCCAGTGCTTCCTGCTGATGATACTTGAGGCTATTAAAGGCAGGTGGCTCTGGTGGGGCATCTTTCCCTAGCACAAGCTCGGCTGCAGACCTCTTGGCCTCTGCCTTTAGTGCTGTATGCTTAGCTTTCATTCCATCAAAGCACTGCCTAGCAATTCTCCTCCTCTCCCTCCTGCCTCAGGGAGGCAGCCTTTTTTCCTCCTCCTTACCCAAACTCTCACTTCCCATTTCTTCCCATCACCTGGGCATGGGGTTGGTCTGCCTCTCACCTTTCCCTTGCAGGTACAGAAGCCTCTATGCTTTCTTAGAGGCAGTGCAAAGGCCTGGTGAATCCCCTGGAATGAGTGAGACAAATTCAAGGCTGTCCTTAAAGGGAAAGGAAGAAGAGCCTCCTTTTCCTCCTCCTCCTCTGCTCTCTTCCTCATTTCTTCTTAAGACTAGTATACAATAAGGTACCAATTATGTTCACAGTTACTCAATTCTGTTAGATATATACATAAACATGAGGTCCTGTAATTTACTGTATTTCATGAAATCCAGAACACATCAGCAGTAAGATATTACATCATTTTATCTCCTACTAAGAAGAAAAAAAATGCTACCTATTATAAGTATTAAACTCTGTGGATTGTATGCTGTATAACAAATTCAAAATTATTCATATGTGGAAAAAAAGGAATTTTTTTTTTTTTAGGATCAACTAAATCATACTGCATTATTCTGCCCCTAGCTAATTTTGGTTAACGATTGGACTTAGAGATCTTTCTGTGTTCATATTACAAGAATCTATTTCATTGTAAAAATCATTCTGTAGTATTCCGAATAAGGAGATAAAATAGTTTATTTGATCATTCATCTACCGATAGATCTTATTTTTGCATTTGAAAACAATGCTTCAGTGAAGATTCTTGTGAATATTATGAATATTCTCAGTTCCCAGAAGTGGATTTCCTACACTGTATTAAATTTGGATCCTTACTATCAATTTGTTCCATCAAAGATATCTATTTGTAATCCTTCAGTAGTGCCTGAAAGTATCCATTTCCCCAGGCTCTTATCAAGTCTAGATAATAGCAATTATGTTTTCCATTTTTTTTAAATCAAGTTGACCCAAAATGGCATGTTGTAATTTGTACTTCCCACATTGCCAGTGAAAGTAAGCATATTTTCTTAATATTCCTTAGTTATTTTATTTCTTCTCTGGTACTTTGACTACCCATGCCCTTTGCACATTTTAACATCAAGTTGTTCAATTTTTATTGATTTACAGTTTTTTTTAATATAGTAAGGCTAGAAATTTTTAAAATATATTTAGAAAGCATTTTCTCCCTATTTACATACTCTAAAATTTTCCATGCTTAGTTTTTATTGTTGCTGAAATGTAACTACTTTGATTTCATTTTTTTGTGGCTTCTGGATTTTGCGTTGCTTAAAAAGGTACCAGACTATAGTTTTCCAGAATATTCCTGTGTGTGTCATATACATGGATGTGTACACATATGTATGTGTGTCTGTGTCTGAGAATGTATTTTTAACTGTTAGTCTGCCAAGAATTTATTTTTGCATGTCATGAGGGAATCTAACTTTGATTTTCTTCACTTAGTTTAGTTTTTAAAGGATTTTCTTTTCTATATAAACTTTAAAATAGTTTAAGTTCCAAAAACAGTCCTCTGAAATTTGATTGAAATTTCATTAATTTATAGAGTAAATTTATTACATTAATTTACCGATAAAGTTATTGAATAAATTAGATAAAATAAACACATTTATTATTTTGGATCTTCCCATTCAAAACATTACCTTACCTCGATGTGTCCCAGTTTCCTTTTTCAAATAATGAGGATAATAATTTTAAATGTCTTATAACATTTCCAAGGAAAACTAAACAAATCATGTAAGTAAAAATATTGGACAATTCTTGGCACATTAAAAGAAAATAAATTCTAGTTGCTATTATTATTGTTATTATTATTTCCTATACTTGTAGGTTTTCTTTACACCTTTACAGATTAGTTTTATAACATTATTTTAAATACTTGTAGGTTTGATCACTATTTCATTTCTACTGTATGTTCTAATTTTTTATTGTTAACACATAGAAAAAATGGATTGAAATATACATTAATTATTTTAATATTTATTAAGTATCCTAGATGACCTTTTCCCATTTCTCCCTCTGATCTGGCTCTAATAGTATTGGGAAGTGCCAAGAACAGAGAAACAGAGACCAGACAGAAGGTCTTAATATGCCATTTTCTTGAAAGTTTGGTGCGTTTGATTTCCAAAATCAAACATAAAGACACTTGCAGTGTTGTGTTGCTCAAACAAGTTTTCCCTGTGACCAGTTAGGATACACTGGAGAATTTCCTGTATCGAATATGAGAGTAATCACTGCCATCAGAATCTTTTAATATTGGCTTATGTAAAATACACCTTTGACTATCTCCTTTGTAAATGGCCATTTTATTTAACATTAGGAAGCAAGTTGTTTTGAGACAACTGAGAAAACTCAGGATGCCCAAGAGGAGGATACAGCTTGGTGGATTTCTACCATTCTCATGATGCTCAAGAGAGGAAGTGGCTAAGACTTACTAGAATTCTTAGATGTATTATCCTCAAACAAGAGGTGTCAGTGGGGAGAACTCTAGGTAGGCTGCTGAGTCTAAAAGAACATCATCTTCCTTCAACCGACTACCCAGGGGGTTTATCAGTTCCTTGAATAACTGAGTCACATCATTAATATCCAAAAGAAGAATATGATGAACTCTATGATTATCAGATTTTTAGAAATCTATTTTTATATTAGCCTCTTTCAAACATCAGTGGGGCTCACAGGGTTCATATTCAGCTCATTTAAAAGCGGGTCTTGCTATCCTGAACATTGTTTGAAACTTTTCTTTTTCTCTCTTCATTCTTATGAGGACGGCATCCCCTCAAGTGTTACTGGCCTGGTTCCACTATGTCAAATGTATGCAGCAGAGAAAGGAGATACACCAGCAGCTGGAGTGGCTGAGCGGAAGGAAGGAGACTAAAATGTATTAATCCCATTTGAAGCAACAGGCACTGTGTTGAATGCTTTCAGATACAATACCACGTTGATCCTCATAACAATCTTGCAAGGAGAACGTTGCTATGAGTATGTTCACACCTGGAGAAACTGAGGCATAGGGAAATGAAGATTTGAACCAGGGTTGGTTTAACTCCAAAGTTCATGGGTCAGAAATGCCAGCTCATTTAGAATTCCAGCTAGAACTACCAGAGATATTAGGCCAGGTCTCCAGAATCCTTGATACAAGACCTTGGTAATGTGGAGGCCAAAGATAAGTCTCAATAGACTGGACTTATGCATGAAGAAATAAACTTCTTTTTTGGCAAAATACTCCATCAAGAGCTCCCCTGATGGGCAATTCAAAACCTTTCCAAGACAACGAAGACCTGCCGTCTTAATGGGAATGCTGCTGCTGTCTTGATCTTTTGGTTAAAAATCTACTTCCTGGAACAAGGTCACTCTCTCCCAGTATTTTCCATCTCTAATCTTGCTCAGTGAGTTAAGATCAGACAAATAGGACTGAGGAAGCTGTAGGCAGACAGAATTAGCAATAATTCTTTCCCACAATACTGCACTCCATTCTTCTAACATACCTCAAGTGCATGCCCTCGGCCAAAACAGATCTGGCAAGAGGAAGATTAACAATGATGACAAAAATAGTCCCTGACTTGATAAAACAAATATCAACTGGGTCAGGGGACAAGAACTGCCCATAACTAACCTTGGGATCTAATATGTTCTTCATTAGCACAGTATTGCACCATCTTAAGCATTTCACCTCATGCTAACTCTGAAGTTAGACCTTAAGCCTCTGCCCTTGAACTTAGTCAATATTTGCAAACTGTAGGGGGAAAAAAAAAGGATATAGATCTGCATGGGGGGTGAATGGAAAAGATTCGGGAATAACTTTTCTGGCTTTCTGTAAGCTCACCATTTCCAATTCCTTGATTTTTTTTTTTTTTTTTTAGAACCAAACTTTAGAGACAAAGTTCCTCAAGTAGATGTTTTCTGTGACATTGTGTGTAGTGTGTGTGTGTGTGGGGGGGGGGTGGAGGGGTAAATTTTCATTGAATAAAATGTGGCTTTGTCTTAGTCTGAGCTCCCTAATTTCCTCTCAAGATAAGGATGAGCTCATTGAACCTATCTGGTCTCTAGATCAGTAAACACTCTGCATGGGGCAAATTCCAGTCCCAAACCCTGGGCTCCTGCACTTCGGGAGCCCATTGATTTTCCCTTTCCTGAGGCTTCAGGGTGAGAGGTCAGGGCAGGTGGTGGCGTGGGTGGTCAGATTTCCTCTGTCTTCCTCTCTATCCAAGGCTCCAATTCTCGGATGTGGGAGCATTCAGTCTCACCATGTCCAGAGCAGAGGGTGCCTTCTTCACCATCTCCTGCCATTCTTTTATTCGGACATGTACCCCAACTTTTGCCATGATTTTTGTGCCATCTGTTATTGTTGTTGTTGTTGTTATTATTGTGGTGCAGGACCTTCTGCATAATTAGGCAAGTTAGCATGATCTACCTCGAAGCTACACCTCCATGCTCTGTAAGATCTATTTTGCAAGGAAGTTTCTTTTCTGATCACCTAGCCATGAACTCTGGTCTTCCCTAAGTAAAGTTGCCCCACTCCACTTCCTTTTCCCCTTACCAGTGGTAGGAACTGCAGATCCATTTTTCCCATTGATCAATGTGCAGCATTTTGAAGTGTGTCTTGGACATCCTCCCTCCCATCTATAACACCAGCTTGCTCTTTTGAAGGCAGGATCCATATATAGCTCACTCTTGTTTATGAACTCTGCCTTCCTTCTTTACCAGGAGCTCAGTGAAGGTCGATTTGGGATGTGACATTGAGAAAAGAAAAAAGGAGTAAAGTACCAATGGTAGCATTTAAAATGCCAGGGACTACCCTATGGGGGCACCCATTTCTCAAGGCTAATGATAATTCTCTCTCTTTGACTTCCTCTTCCTCCTACCTTTTATTGAGCACATGCTATACCAGGTACATTCCCCCCAGCATATCTTATTTATTCCTCGATTCAGGGAGTAGGTCTTGTGTCATTAAAGAATAAACAAGGGCTCAAAAGGACTTCAAAACTATCAAATCATGGACGAGGCTTCAGATGTAGGTTTCTTGGAGTCTGAAGCCCATGCCAGTGACAGTGGTGCTGCACCCTCTTGTCTCCCAGACTGCTGCTGCAGAGAGCTGATCCGTGCAGACTGTCCGTGGGCTAGCAAACAGGGAGGCATCTGTGCAGGTCAGGGCCTCATTTCCTCTCTGAAGGGGAAGGGCACATTTCCCCGCTGTCTTCTGTGTTTTTGTCTCTTACTGTGCTTCCTACAAACAAAAGTGGTATTTGCTTACTGAAAAAAAAAAAATCTAAAGACTACAGAAATGTATAAAGTCAATGCAGAAATTGCCCCTTACTTAAATGCTTTCTTGCTTACTTCTATTCCTCAAAAGTAACATTTATTATGGTGACACGTATTTATCATGGTATACATGCACTTCTATGTGTATGTATGCGCATGTGCGTGCATGCACATGCTGGATAGATACAGAGATATTTGGACTTTAAAAAGAACCTCACAAAAGTGGATCCAATCCATGTTGTGTGGAAATATTCTTGTATTTACTTTTAAAATTCAACAACATATCATGGATAACTTTCTATTTCATTATGTATTTCACCCTCACAATTTTAGTGGGTAAATAATATTCCATAGGCCTTGGAATCAAAATGCAAATCCGACAAACTAAAAGTAGAAATAAAGCCTTTTCAAAAAAGATAGGTATAATTATTGTGTGGCAGAGGTGACATAAGAGGGAAGTGGGGTCAGTTCCACCCAGGTTAAATTCACTTAAGAAGACATAAAGTCACCCAGTTTGTTTTAACAATCTACCTAGTGGATGACTTTGGGTCTACTGAGGATTTTTCCATTGTTACATATCCCTGAACATGTCATGTAAAATTTAGACACATGAACTGAGGCTGTCCCTGCTTCAAACCCCAGTTGTCTGTGACTCTTCCCCATTCAGCCAGGGTCAAGCACTGGTTCTAGAAGGGACTTCACAAAGGAAGTACAGAGACAAAGCATCAAGGTTTTGACTTTTGAATTTCTAAATAGGGTCTTAAAACTCAGTGTTGAGACACCAGTCTTAAAAGTGCAGGCTTTTAATTTGCCAGACCTAACTTTTTTTTTTTTAAACAGTATGATAGAAAAGAGTGTTTTTAGTTTCAAAAGCTCAAACACCAAAGAATCAAGGAGGCATAAAGCTTCATCTACAACAAAGAGCAGAGATAACACGTGAGGATCCAGCCCTGCTCACCTTCACTGGCTGGAAGAGGTCTCCCTGGGCTATGGGACAGAATGGCAAAGAGGTATGTAACTAGACCCTGTCCCTGTAAAGTGTCCCTTGGATCTTAGGCTAAACCCGGAGCTTGGGTGGAGATGACAGGACCGCCAGGTACATTGGGACCTTGAAGAAAGAATTCACAGCGGTGTTCCATCCGGCACCCAGAATGTCATCGCCATGCAGACGTGGCCTGGGCCAACATGGTGTGGCTACATTAGGGTACCAATGGCGAGTGAGCACCGGTAGCTGAGGCCTCTACCACAAAATGGCTTGAGAAAAGGGTCAGACTTTCCCGAGTTCAGATCACTGCAGGTATTATCATGAGGAAGAAGGTGAGTCACTGAGGATCTGGGGACACCTCAGTGGAATGGGGCATGGAGCTCTGAGGTCAGCAGTGCAGCCCTGGCCATGGTCACAGACATGGTGCTCTGCTGACAACTTGGAATTGGATGACTCATGACTCCTCTGCTCAAGGACCAGACAGTACAGCATTGTTGGGACATTATAACCAGAGGCCTCCCCCAAGGACATCAAACACGGGGAACTGAAAGTCCACAGGAAGAGAGTAGAGCAGAGAGGGATGGAATCTTCTCGGAAACAGCTGAGCAGGCCTGGAGGTGCCTAGATTGCTTTCTGCCATCAGAACAAAGATGAGCTCGAGATATAAATTAAGTTGACTTGTAGGGGGAAAAAGTCATGGGTTTTAACCAAACCGAATATTTGCCTTTGTCATTCCTACTGGCTGAGGTGTGCAAATATTTCGATACGATGGCTAGCTAGATGAGGAGTTGGTGAGGCAAAACCATGCACCTTTAAAAATGTTATGGGTGTTGCCAAGTTTCTCTCCAAAACTTTGGTGGTCCCAGCTCACGCTGTTTGTCACCAGGTCTGTTGGACAGAAACTTCTGTCCCATTCCTGGTCAAGCTCTGAATGATAACAGCTATTTACTAATATTTTGCCAACCTGAAAGGGAAACAAAAAGTCTTAACTCGTCCTTTGACCACTGTCCACTGCTGCAAGTTTCAGCCATAAATCCACTTGGAGTTTTCTTTCTATTTGGGAGCCCAAAGTAGAGGAAAAAATAAGACTGGATTAAAATTAAAATGTTGAAAACAAGCAAATCCATTTCATTTATTTATTTTTTTTTTCTGCCACTGAATCTTGTTACCTGTAATGGCAACTCTCATAAACTTCATCAAATTGCCTAGGGTCAGTCCTTCCTAAACCAAGCTCCTTCAGTCTGGTGGTTTGTCCCTTTTTCTTAGAAACTAAAAAAGTAAGTTCTAATGTTTTTTATGTCAATATTCCAGAAAATGAAAATGTCATGATTCCTTTTGCGTAGAATGAATAACCTACCTTTAATGGCTTTCCTAGATTTCTTTCTTCTTTGTTTAGTTATGGAAGGAAGGTCTTAGCAATGCACTGGATGAATCTGGCTTTCCCCAAAGACTCAGAGTTCTAAGGAGACATACTAAAACGAGACATGGTCTCTGAGTTAGGCAACCTGGCAAACTGAAATCGCTGAAAGAGCAAAGGCTACTTGGCCCTTTGACACAGAAAAACTCAGGAGGGGGTAGCACACAGTGTTTGAGGTCGCTGACAGCATCAATAAGAAATATTTGTCTTCATTCTCATTTGAAGGTAGAAAAAGCAAATAAAATTTATCAAGAAACTTTTTCCTGCTTTTCATGTAGGAGTAAGGCCAGATCTTACTCCACGTCAATCTGAACCTGCTCATTGGCAGTATTCTTTTTACTATAGAAGGGATGGTCCCAAAATAAAATTTCAAATTTATAATAATAATATCAAATAAATTATAATAAGATCATAAAATTTATATCTTGTGTAAATATAAAATATATTTTATATTTAGAAGTAACTACTGGATTTGCTCAACTTTTTTGCTTTTGTGTTCATAAATATGGGCTTTATAAACAAACTGAGTGTACATAGATATGTATGTTTTGTGATGCATATCTGAACTAGTTATACAATATGACCTCTTTTGCATATTTGATTGAATTCACCCATAAAAGCATAACGTCCAGGTACCTTTGGGGAAAGAGAAAAGTTTTGTTTGCTTTTGGACCATTTTCCCAATTTCTTCTGTAGCATTGGTCCTCTTGGAATTTCTTACTTAGTAAAATTTTATTTACTCTTTGGGCTGGGGTTGTGGCTCAAGGGGTAGAGTGCTTACCTAACATGTGTGAGGCACTGGGTTTGATCCTCAGCACCACATAAAAATAAAATAAAGGTATTGTGTCCACTTACAACTAAAAATATATATTTAAAAAATTTATTTACTCCTTTTTGCTTATGAATTCATCTACTTGGCTAAGATGTTTCATGTGTAACCCTAGTATTAACTATGTTAATTCTTGGATTTGGAGTGGAGAAAAAAAACCAGAAATAATACTCATTTGGTAATGTATGTATCATTCATGATTTTTTTCTAAGTGCAGATACCTATCCTCATGTGCACACACCCAAGTTATGTTTGGACACTTGTACATTTACCCTGCTCTGTGCCAGCCTTCAAGGTTTTTGCTCAACTTTAGTGTCAACTGCTGAGCTATGGATAGAGATTAAGGGAACACATTGTTTTGTTGGTTTTCTTTCTTTCTTTCTTTTATTTCTGTTTACCAATGATTTTTCCAGTTGTGAATAATCGGAAATAGGAACATTGATTTTTAGATTTATTTCCCAACAGGTCAAGGGTAACACGACAATGACAAGAAATCCCTAGCTCCAATTTTCAGGGTCTAGAAATACTTACACCAAGGAATTTCCAATACCAGTAAAGCACAGTGTACTATTTGCACAAGCACTGGGGGAAAACCCAGAACTTTCTATACTGGCAGATTTATTTGCAGAGACACAGGCATTTTTTCCAGGGTGGCTGCCAAACTATCTCCTGAGCTTGTCTAGCTAGCACCTGGGCCACTCCGCAGGGGGCTTTGCAAATAATACCCTCCCCTTTGCCAGGATAGAGGCTGCCTAAGTGATTCTGTTTCAGTGTATTGTGGCACCTTAATCTTTCTAAGCTGCTCCACTCCTATCCTGGGGCCAACCCAAGAATGGCTGCTAAGGGTGTGGCCACAGAAGCTGTATGACTGAGGCTGGGGATAAGGCCTGAGAAGATGACAAGAGTGGGCTTTGGATTTTTAGAACACTTCTGTGATCTTCAAATTTAAACATCTTTGGAAGTTGGGATGGGTCTGGATGTAGTTCTTAGACTACAAGTTAAAACAAAGTGGTAAGGTAATAAAAGCCACTGACTGGCTTTTGAGAAAGAGAACCTATTGTTATTTGGCATAAACCATGTGCCAGGCTCCTGCTTCAATAACCTTTTTTTTGAAGGCTTGATAGAAGTCACATATGCTATTATCTATTTTATGCATTATATTTAAATTTTATTTCATTTGTAGTATTGGGGATGAACCCAGTATATGCTAGGTAAGTGTTCTACCTTGCTCAGTTCTTTTTTTATAATTTTATCTTGGGACAGGTCTCTCACTAAGTTGCCCAGGCTGGCCTCAAACTTGTGATCTTCCTGCCTCAGCCTCCTGAGTAGGTGGGATCACAGGCGTGTGACACCATGCCCAGCATTATCATCTATTTCAATTTTCACTTTCAACCTGAAAGATCTTTTACCTAACCCAGTGAGAATATTGAGTCATGTTGTTTCTTAGCAGACAACTCTTTTATTTAAAACCGGATAAGTTTTGTTAGAATTTACTTGTTATTTAGCTTAACATACACATTCATATCCTTTGTCATACCCAATGAAATCATTGTTGTTTTGAGCAGAGAAATCTTTTTTTTTTTAAATAAACATTTTATAGTACTGGAATATAAAGATGGAGCTGCTTCTGTTAAACAAGGTCTTAAAATGTTGGCCCCAGATATAATAATACCACATTGCTCTAGAGATCTAGAAATTTCTAAAATTTTTTTTAGTGATATTCATTCTTCTTCACAAGCAGGACTGTGACCCAATCTCTCGTAGAGAAGTGTCTCTCACCCTGTGAGTTCTTATGCAGGATGTGGAAGGACTCTCTGACCTTGGACAGGAAACAAGTCCCATAATTGAGGGTGGGGGGAAGGCTGGGGGCAGAAATACCTAGACAGACCATATAAGGTGCAAGGCACAACGGAGACCAATAAGACCTGGCCTCCTTGAGGTGGGGAAGGTCAGACCCCATCACCTGCCTTCAGGCAACACAGACCTGACATGGAACCAGCACCCAAGTATTCCTGTGCACCCACAACGTGTCATTTAAGCATGTACCACTGGAAGAGAAGCACACTGAACCCTTGATATCTTAATGTTTACTTTAACAGTGGCTCATGGCTGTGAACAGAGGGGGGGCAGCTATGACACAAGCACCCAAGGCTTGGCAAGAGGCCAAGACACTTACCAAAGGGAGAAGGATCATGACTAGAGAAGGATCCAGTCACACTTGGTTCACTTTAAAATCTTGCCCTTGCCTTGCTCTTTAATCCAAATCACCTTTCTCATGAGAAGCAAAACATCGTGAGAATTTTTTTTTTTTTTTGCATGTAGGAAAGTTAAAATTATTTTAAATAAAATAATTTTAAATTTAAATAAAATTATTTTAAATTCTCCTAGAACACTCGAGGATTGGCATTGAATAGATTGGAGGCAGATTTTCCAATGCCCAAAGCAATAATCCTTTGATGATTTTTCCTGTAGTTTCAAAAACTACCCTATAGGTGTTTACCCCAGTGTAAAGCCTCCCTCCAAAAGGTTATATTGTTGATAAGGGGATATGGTGCTACTTATTACTTTGGTATCTTTCATAATTTTGCTTATTTTTCTATTGGCTGTTTTATAAAGTTGTGTCTGCTGTTTTCCTTTCTGCACACTTCCTCTGTATTTTGTGCCTTTCAGAAGACAAGAATACTTATAGATCCCAGAATTTGGCAATGTATTGCAAATATATGATGTATGTTCTCCTACTTGTATTCAGGGGTGTCTATTTCTCATCTCAGCATATGTCACTAAAAGAATGTGTGCAAAATTTTATCTATTAATTTTAAAGAAAAACTTGTAAATAATTTATGATTGCTTTAATGAAGATAAAATGAATGAATCCCATTTTATTGTTAGCTTGTGAAGCTTATATATTCCATTATAAAACAGGCACGGGTATCCCTCGAGATGTGCAGGGGACAAAGTTTGTGATCAGATTTAGAACAGATCAGGGTTAAGAATGGTGGTGCATGATTTTTCTAGACCAAGTCCATCAGATAATTTAGAATCACTCAAGTAAGGAAATGAAGCTGTATTTTTTACTAAACCTTCCATCAGAAAACATTTCTACTTCATGTTTTGGGTCAGAATGTGGATTGTCTCATCTGGTTTAAAGCAGATCAGTGTTAAATAAGTTCACGAGGAAGGAAGAGTCACCATATAGCTGCAATGCCTCTTCTTTCCAAGAAGAGAAGTTGGAAGGTGGGAGGATTCTTTTTGCTCTAATCAGGGAATAAATATCTAAACATGGAGGGACATAGGCATGATCATCCTTTGTACAATTTAATTAGGAGACTGGAATTTAAGTTTGTGCAGTTGATGGGAAAATAATTCCAAGTGCTAAAAGCTCATTATCTTTTAATAAAGTTTTGACCTTGCATTTATTCCAAGAACCCCTGTGTCATTAGGGTCAAAATGTAAAGTTCTCATCATTTAGCTGAAGATGAAAGAAGAAATCTGTGAGACCAAGAAGATACTCTACAAGAGCTTGTTTAGACAGAAGGATGGTAGAGCTGTGGTGAACAGTGGATAGTTAAATAAATCTCAAATAGGCAAATGACTCAGCTAATTCTTGTTCCTGATGCAAGGATTTAATTCATTTTCAGTTACTATGATAAAGTACCTGAAATTAGATACTTTATTAGCTCACAGTTTGGAGGCTTAAAGTCCAATAAGAGGCAGCCCATCAGTTCAGCTCCTGTGAGGAACTCTTGGTAGATGGCATGATAGTGAGAATAGTATGTGTGGGAGGAAGAGATCACATGGCAGGAATGGAAGACAGATAGATTCAGAGACCAAGCTTGATCTTTTTTAACTGGCTCTTGCAGGAACTAACCAGGGTCCAGAGAGAATTTAATCCCTTCTGAGGATGGCTCCCTGAATGACTAATTACCTTGCACTAGACCCCACCTCTACAAGATTCCACCAACCCTCAACACCACCACACTGGGGACCAAGCTTCTAGCACATGGAACTGCTGGAAACATACTCCAATCATCTCTAAATCAAAAAAGAAGACATGATTTCAAAACAAAGAAGAATATTGATCTATGAAATGTTACAATCAGTCTTCTTAGTATGAAACATGCTATCAAAACTGTCTAGAGGATCATTTTAGGAAGATTTTGAAAATTTACATCATTCCTTATTTCTGAGTTCAACAGAAATAAACATAATGCAAGTGTTAGATCCCATATTTTAAGTAATAAATTTGTCATTATGTGACTGTCAGGAACATCTTTCCTTGTTCTTTGAATCATTTGACATTAACAATTGAACTTTAGTTTGAGGGCGGAGCAAATCTGAGAGAAGAGGCTTCTGAGCGACATCTAGCCATTTACAGCATTTACTGCAAGATAGATCTAGGAGTTGCATGCATTGATGCTGGGGTTATGTAACTAAGAATTGTAACCCAAGGAAAACTCTATACTTGATATTACAATCACAACTAGTCTACTGCCTTACAATTGCACCCAGGTCCAAACAGGAAATGTCATGCATTTCAAATAAAAAATTCAAACGGCACTGAGCTTGTAATGTATATTTTATTTTGCACAAGCTTGCATATATACTGCACATACATTCAGTTTAAGAGAAGATGGAAGGCACACAAGGCAATTGGACTACTGTATCCTTTAAGTGGTACAAAGCAAAAGGTAAAAGTTTGGAGAGAATACAAAAGCTTAAAACACACAAAGTAAAACCCCCTCCCTCCCTCCCTCCCCACAACAACTTATTTTTTTTCCTGTTTTAAAATTTAGTAGCTGCCAAACTAAATTTTTTACTTTTACTTTAAAATCAATTGTCTACTGCACCTTTTAATTTTCTTTTTAATATGGACAGGGAGTCTCATTGTTTTATCATATCAATTAATATTACAGTACATCCTTGGTAATACAAAATTGTACACCTTCATCAAATAAATTAGGATAAATTAAACCAATAAATTATGCAAAGTCTTCAGAACAATAGACAATAACAAAAATCCACAATTGAAATTGCCTCTAGCTAAAAAAAAAATCAAAAATTGACTTTATCAGTTTAGTTATTGTACTATATTCAAATCAAAGGGTCTTTATTACAAAAAAAAGAGCTTCATAATGCTATTTACAACATATTGCTAAATAATATAAAGGCAGTGTTTTGTCACGGTTTATACTATATACATATGAGAATGGCTGGGACAATATTGGGGGAAGCCATGACCTTTGATTCTTCTAGGTAGTGCTGAGACCAACCCCAAATACATTTTTTTTTGTTTCTAGTTCTAAATTTAAAGTGGTAATATACAATTTTGAATTTTTATCCCCCTATATAGAGGACTTGAATATTTAAAAAATACAGAATGAATCCATCTTCCCCAAGGAAGTCTAGCTCATTTGCCTTTCTGCTCTTGTTTGTGCATTTTAGGGGGTGTCTGATTTAAGAGAGGGCTCAGTTGAAAAGACTCAAAGTCCAGACGCTTCCACATTCTGTTATATTCTTAGAAGGATAATTATAAGAAGATGCAAAGCTTAAATACCAGTTTTGATCCCAGCTCAGAATATGAGCATTTTAGCTTGAGTTTTATAGATGGTTCATAACCAACAGATCTACAGAAAACAAAACTGCATTTCCTTCAACATAACATTTAAGTGCAAAACAGTAACTGCTTACTCATATCAACCAGTTACATTTTTTTTAAAGGGGAGCTTTTTGAAAACAATGCTTCTTGTAATTTGCAAACACAGAGTTTGTACCAGAAGGAAACATTTGTACTATTCACACCAATGAATACTCTATAATATACATGGCAAAGAGGTTTTGCACTGTCCTCACATATACACTGCTTTTTTTAAGGGGAGTCTGTAAACCACTTTGTCTTTGATGAATTGATGACTGCTTCTAGGGGACATCCTATTTTGAAAGCTCCCGAATCTTTAGCTTTATGACTCAATATTCACCTGCATGTGTGTGTGTGTGTGTGTATGGAGGGGGTTCTTACTAAATGTCTTCATGTACATAGAAAAGAAACTTCATAAATTTACAGAAACTGCATTACCCTTGCCCTTGACATCTGATAAAAGAGACTGTTATCTTTTAAAAGTAGAGAGCAGGATTTTCAAGAATGCTTTCAACTGTCTATACAGTCACTGTAGTGTTCCTAATAAATTCAACAGATGTTGTGAGAATGTAGTTATTTATTAAAATCTCATGTCTTACGTAACAGCAGCCATGAGGTTAAATATTTACATTGCTTTATAAAAGTTCCCCTCTTGCTTTAGTGTTTCCATTTTGCTTTTTTTTTTATTTGTCTGTTTGTTGCTTTAAATTTTTTTTTAAATGATATTCACCCACATCCCTAGTACAGTAACAAAGATTCTGCAAACATAAAACACTTTAATTAAATAATACTCGGAGGCACAAAGCAAACTTCAGGAGTATGTGGGTGAACATTTACTTAAATAATTACTACATTCTAACATCTTCCACGTGTTTTACCATTTAATGTGAAACGTCCTCATTTAAACAGCCAGAGAGACAGTAAGAATTAAATGTTTTGTTGTTGCAAATAGAACATTCTTTTCACAAAACATAACAAATGTCTAAAATAGGTTCTTAAATCTAGATAGGAAAAGGTAAGCTTTCCACTTCACACGCATATATATATGTATATTTTTACATGTGTGTATATGTGTGTATGTGTTTTTATATTCACACATCTGCACACACATACATAGCACATGGTATGAAATATTGCTTCTATACTACTTTTCATTAGGCTAAGAAAACACAAGATTTGCACCACAGTTACAAAAAATTGGCTTCTACAAGAATTTTCAAAACTCGAATGCTGCTCAAACAATTGAGGAAAAAAATAATTTGCGGTATCAAACTGTTCTAAAAATTCTCTTCTTCAAAAACGTATTCTCCCGCTTTGTTTTAAAAAGACACAAAATATGCATAGCTATCAACATTACGTCAAACAGCCAGAAAAAAAATCTAGTGTTTATTGCAGCTGTAGTAATTGGAAATAAAGTCAAAAAGATGAAATCGAAAGCCACAGAAGGCACAAGAACAATTGTACTTGTGGGAAAAAACTGGTATTTTGAAGGATTTTTAAAAATCCCCCCGCTGGTGCATTTAGATCTAGGCACAGACTATAACCTCAAGTGTACACGTAAAACTAATTTAGAATTAGCAGAAAATAAGTGTAATGTGGAATTTCAACATGGACTTTAGACTCTTTTTTTTTTTCTCTCCTGTGTAAACTGTCCCTCATCCTTCACCCTCCCACCGCGGAAAGTCAACTTTCTCCCATGGACCCAATTTTCAGGTGGTGAGAGTTAAGATTTGAAATTTGGTGATTTTTGTTTTTCAAGTAACTGTTAAATAGGAGTTTTTGAGAGACAGGTTTTTATCACTTTCCAATGCACTCGGAGGCACAAGATTGTAAAAGGGGGAAAACTATCTGAAAAGCAGAGTGGTCGAGTTCTGTTTTCAGAACAAAGAGGTGAGTTTATCCTCAAGCTGCAATTTTGACTCTGAAATCATTTCTGTGCCTCGGTAAACACTGAGGGGATATTCTCAGTGCTGTAAGTGCATCGACACTAGGTTGTAAACACACACTTTTACTTAATTTATCTATCTAAATTAGAAAGGCAGGGGATAATAATATGAAAACTCCAAATAAGTCTGGAATCAATATTTCACTTGCCCCAGATTAAGACACCTAGTCATCTGTCTACCCAGGTGAACCACTGCTCTGCCGTTTTGCCCTTTACCTTGCACAGGGCAACACAACGTTGATGTTAGGGATTACCCGGAACAGCAAAGACCAGTTGCATGCTGACATAAACAACAAATGTCAGACTCTTCCCTATGAAGCAAATTCAGATGGCTTCTCTACTTGTGCTGATTGGAATCTTTTTTTTTCCCCCTAGACTTTTATTCCAATATAATGATTATCCAAACTTTTTTTTTCTTTTTAAGCAAGCCAAAAAAAAAAAAAAAAAAAATGACAAATTGGATCCTAATGATTCAGTGTGCATGAGTGTGAGCTGGGAGATAGATGTGTGCGACCGTGGGGGCTGAGCGAAAGGGTTGGCGCACCAGTCCCAACCGCAGCACACTCTGTCCACACTGTGAGGGCCTGTGAGACTCCTGAATGATGCCCGGCATCACAGGACTGCACCATTTAATTTAAAGTCAGCAGGTTTTAAGGCTTTGTGCTGACAATAATTGTGTTCATACATTCCTGTCCATCAGCAGAATTTATAAATGATGTTAAATTACAGCAAATGGGTCAGCTAGTCAGTCACATGGGTCAACCTGCAGTCTCCAAAGTCAAATATGATTTTTTATAAAAATTAAGGGAAATGGCATTTATGTTCTGTATGTTTTAAATACCAGATTTGTTACTGTGTCATTTTTGGAGGTGTATATCAAATTATCTAAGGGGAAGGAGGGGCCTGGAAAACGCCATTAGAATGAATCATGAATTTGACTCCATCCACACACGAAAATTCATCTAAGAAAACAAGTGTGAATGCTGTTAGATTTTTTTTTTTTTTTAAATGCACGTATGGGACATTGTACATCACTGAAAAAACTGGGGAAAAAAAAAGAAAAGAAAGAAAAAAGAGGAGAATCATTGAAGAAAGCTTAAAATAGCAGCTAGCTTTCTTAGGTGTGCTGAAATTGTGTCTTTTGGGTTAACCCCAAATTTTCCTACGCTATACACTATTCTCACATTTTGGTCAATCCTAGCTTCTGACTTAGAAGAGACATTATCAATTGCTTTCAAACGTTATACCTAAAATGAAAAAAAACACTTAGACTGTCGCCACTTTGAATACCCATCAGGGTAGTGTAGAGCTGTATATATGGAAACAGGTCATTCTCACACGTCCTCCTCTTAGGAGGCAAAGATCAAGTCAGCTGACAGCTGTCAACAAACTTGTAGTGTAGGCAAGGATTTTATGGTCCATTGGGATTTCTTTTATTCCTTACTGTAGAAAGGTATAGTGTCTTAGAAAAAAAAAAGAGTTGATTAAACAAATAATAATTCTTTTAAGCATATAAACAAAGTCAAGCAAAGAATATATTTGAAGCTTATGTGCCTTTTAATATCTGAAGCAAAATAAATAGAAAATGATAACAAGTTATAGGGCTTTTCTCTATGAAGAGTGATCTAAGCTCACTTATTGTGAAGAACCTATTATAAAGTTGACAGAGGTGGCTAAAAGATCATGTGTGATTCCAGTCTTATCTTGAAAGAGTTAGTTTTGTACAAAATTGCTTTGCCTCCATTAGAAACTGGTACTAGTTTGGGGGTGTTTGCCATTGCTCTTAGGTAAAGACCGACAGTGATTATTTTTTTCTTTTTTAATTTGGACTGTTGGGGTATTTTTGAAAAGTGAGCTGCTCATCTGTCATTGGGATTATTTTTAAACACATAAGAAAAAGCTACTTACTGAGTTCAAACCAAACAAAATACTTCAGTGTATGAAGTGGTTTCATTGAGTTTCCAGACCTTCTTAACAATGAAAAACAAGAGACACATCAATGTCAGTAGAGCTGTGCTGTGTCATGGTTTACCTCAGCCAACCGCCATTTTCAATAAGCCACCAATCCAGCGGGTGCATCTTTAACAAATGCCCTTCCTTACTAATGTAGACTTTACACGCGCCAACATTCTTTTTCCCTGAAAATTAACCCTATGTTAAGTCTCCAAATGTTAAGGGCCGTGGGCAAAAGTAAACTAAAGGCGGAAGGAAAAATAACCATCCCCTCATTGTGGAAAACAAAAGGAAATGAGAGAGATGATGATGAGGAGGAATTACCAGCTGATTTCATAACATATCCATGCCTCCCATACACATATATATGAAATCAAAATCTAGACACATAAGTTGGACATCCAAAGGGGACTGCTACTATTCATACATTCAAAAAGAGTTGTTGAAGTTTCTACTCATGAAGCAGCTCTTGTAGGCAGTTTGGGGATTTGAAAATCTCAGGGACTTCACTATCCAGCTTGCAGATGACCTTGTATATGGCCTTCTTCCAGGAAGGATCAACATCTTTGCCTGCGATAATGGCATTGAAAAACTCCCGTAATGTGATCTGCGCAACTTCCAGGAATCTCTCTGGAACCTGCTGATACAAGGAGACAATGGCATTAATAAAGTTTTCAGTTTCAGGTCTACAGTCTTCAAAGGAAACTGAGCTAAGTTCGTTCTTTCAGAAAGAGGCTTCCATGGTACCTGCATTTTCTAAAAATGGCCGGCTTCTATTCTCTTATGTAAAGTCATTATATATAGTAGCATTGTAACATGACAGCTCTGTGGAGTTTTAGAAAAAGAATTGTGCAGAGCCTACACGCAGACCTATTGAAAAAAATAGGATTTCGTTGTGAACATTAGGGTAGAGAATAGGGAGGAGGCAGTTGGGATTCCTGATTTTATTAAATAGGTCCATTCCAGAAGAAAGTCTCCAGCGAATTTGTCAGAATATAATTCATATTTCCTTTTGATTTCCATCATGAAAATAAAATGTGTTCTCACAATCAAATAATAAATAATTGAGCATCTATATAAACTAAACCCATACTTTCAATAAAGAAAATTTAAAATCTCAGCTTCTGGGTTTGTATCAGGACTGTTGCTGAACTCTCAATTGTGTATTAAAACAATCTGTACCATGAAGTACTCTACATTCATAAAGGAGTAAGATAATATCACAAAATATAAAATTTAAACTGAATCCTAAAAATGCCACATCAGAAACTGCTTTGAGGTTAGAATTGCTCCATAAGAAAATGATTTATGCAGTCGATAATAATTATGAAAACTAACATTTTAGTATATATCAGGCACTAGGTTACCTATTGAATGTCATTTCATTCTCCCAAATTCTCTGTGAAATATTATTATCCCAGTTATACAATTAAAAAAAAACTGAGGGATCAAGGAAATTGCTCAAGGTCATTACATTCCAAGATAAACACTTCCCAAGTATTCTTTTTAGATCTGTATTTATAAAGCCTTTTCTTCTACAGCAATTAATAGATGTGTTGTGTATGTGTGTGCATGTGTGCACGTGTGTGTATGTGTGTGTGTCTATGTTCTCTTGTTAATTTAATAGATTCACCTCTTGACTAGGGAAAGGAGTAGCAACTGGTGTACCTATTTATTATTCTTTTAAAGTTACTTATAGTAAAATGTGGTCTATCTTTCCCCATTATCAATATAATGGATTCACAGAATAATGCCACCAACTCATAACTTTCCAAGTACATATTGACACTCAGTGGATATCTTTCAGGGGTGCATTTATGCATTGCTGACTGTTTTATTTTTACATATAAAGACATACAAGTACCATGGCTGTATTGTAGATACATCTGTCTACACACATAACAGATGAAAGATGTTTTTCTCAGTACAGATATGCTGCAGAAAAGGAGAGAAAAGGAGAGGTATTGTCATGTTGAGCCTCTCTCCCCATCTGTTCCCCAAACTGGTGCAATGGACCTTTTCATCAGGATAGTAACTGGTAAAGAAAACTAAAATAATGACCCAATATTCCAGTTTTCAACATTTAAAATTGGGCGAACAAGCTTATTACTCCCAATAGCAAATCAATCGTTCTCTTTAGGTAAACCTAGTAATTCCCCAGCAAAAAAAGGGGGTTCTATTTGGTGTCTAGCAAAAGGAAGAATTCTGCGCAACCTTTACCAAACACATTTACACTGGCCTATTGTTAGCACACAGTTCCACATCCATGGGTGACCGCCTGGAAAGTCACCCATGGATGTGCGTGCAACCCACCGTTCCCTCCTGAGAACTCATCCAGCTTTCCCACAAACCACTGGTGATCTCCCCCAAAGCTCCTGGATACACGCGAGGATTTGTTGGAGGAGAGCTTAGCCTCTCACTCACCTTATACCAGGACAAAGTCATTAGGCAGACTTGTTGAGTACTCTTCCCTCCTCCTCCCAAAGATAATCCTCCACATTTTATCAAACGGGCATTACTGAGAGAGGGGATCTGGGTGGAGAACAGTTAGGCAGTGTAACTACCCACCCTAACTATTTGGACTGGGAGCTGTTAGCCAAATGCTACAGAAACATAATCATTGGCATTTATTAAAATAAACATTTCAAGAAGTGTGGTTCCACTGGCCATTGGCAATAGAGCCTCTACAAAAATCTATGTTCCTTGAACACTCAGAGGAGCAACATGGCAGAAAGCGTTGAGGGATGACAGGTGTGGGCAGGGGCTCCAGAGGAAGGCAGAATCCTGGAAGCCTTGCCCACTACAAGGACCCCACGGGAGGTCTGGGGAGCCAGGGGAAGAGGAAAGAGGGGCATTGTGGATATTGTTCGAGGAGGTAGATACATCTAGAACAGCATCAACATCAGAGGAGGAAGGCAAGAGTAGCCACAGGATTTGAGAGAACAAATCAAGGTAACTTCATTGGGGATTCTGTGCAGGCTCTCTAGCTCATTATTCTTATCATCGTTCGCCATGCCTGCTAAAGGTTTTTTAGTGGGGTTTGTTCTGTTTCAAACATTCGTTTCGTGTGGATATCATCATGGGCTTAGAATATCTTCTGCATTTGCGTTTTGATGTTACATAACTTTTTACCTACTTGTGTCTACCTTATTCTCAGGTGTCTTTAGGTGAGAAGTCATGGTTTTTATTCTGCGTATCACCCACAGTGTTCAGCAGGGGATCTTTTGCAGAGTCATTTGATAAATACTGTAGTTCATAGTAAGATCTCATGCCCTGTTCTAGCCCATCTTGCCCTGGAATTATACTTATATTTTCCCTCAATACATTGGGGGTGGCGGCAGGGAAGGAAGCTTAAAATAAAGACAAAATTGGCTAGAAGTTTAAAAGTTAGAGTTAGGGATGGGGTTGTGGCTCAGTGGTAGAGCGCTTGCTGAGCACGTGTGAGGCACTGGGTTCTATCCTCAGCACCACATTAAAAAAAGAAAGAAAGGAAATAAAGTTACTTTAAAAGTTAGAGTTTAGAAATCATCATTTTATGGATGAAGAAACAATGTAATTCTCTTGAGACACAGAAATTATGAAATAAAAGAGACTTGTGTGAAATAAGGTGTCTTCCCATTAAACCATGCTGGCTCCCTTTCAATGTCTGTTTTGTTAATCAATTTCAGTTTCTATGAGGCATCCAATCTTTGACAAGCTTTTGGTCTGTAACTGAGAAAAAAACCACCAACAAGGAGCTAGGAACTTTAAAATAAATGAAAATGATGCAAAAAATTCCTGGGAAGAAACTGGGTTATTGGTTAATGTGTGGGAAGGGGTGAATTCTTTGTGTACAAGGGAAATGGGTTGCTAACCTAGTGTTTGCTCTGAGGTCATGTTCACCGAGTGGACTGGGATGGATAAAATAATGTCATAATGAGACCCCCTAACAATGGAGCAACTCCTCTTTTCTGGTGGCTCCTGAGGCCCAATGTTGGATAACAAATGGTCGGAGAGGGTGCTATTGAATTCTACCACAGGTAGAAATACCAGCCACGAAAACAGAAACCCCTAAACCCTCTGCTTGGAAATTTTCCCTAATTCCATTTACCAGAGTAAGGGAGGTCCTCCTGATGCTTTTGTGGGGGCATCTTAGGATTCAGGGTCATGAGTAGGACCATATTTTTCTGCACCTCCTCACACCTAAGGGCTTTCCAATCACTAATAAACATCTGCAGAAAATCCCTTAGTGACAAGTAATCCCTTATCTAGGTTTCTTTTAATAGAACCCAACACTCTGCAGAACGAACCCTAGAGTATATCTCCTCAGCATCAGGTGGCAACAGTCAATCAAGTCGCTGGAATGCAAGACAATGCAGGCTGCTGGGGGGGGGGGGGAGGGGGAGGGAGAAGGCCATGCCTTTGGACATGCCACAGGGAAAAAACAAAAGGCTTCCAAAGTCTCTGGCTGGAACTCTGAGGCTATTGTGGGAGCTGCTCTGCCCTGCGTTCTTCAGGAGAGGAGAGTGGAAAGTTTGCTTTGATAACAAAGGCATCCCAATAAGGGAGCCTCACCCCAAACGGTTTTGCCTTAATAGTTGGAGGAGAGAATAGGATTGTGACGAGGTGCTTGAATACTTGAATAGCTCATCAGTTTGAAGGGGGCTGGCTAGCAGCATCTACCAATTTCATCACAATTGTTTGTACTTGAGTCTCCTCAGAGCAAAGGAGGGCCTTGTGGGCTTCAGGCAACTGGGGGAAACAAGGGGGACTGTTTCAAGTCTGCTCAGTCCACAGCTGGGTTGAGCACACACACACACACAAGGTGTGTTGAGTGGGTAGCTGTTTTGCTGTTCTTTTTTTTTTTTTTTTTTTTAATCAGAATGAGTGGCAAAGACATTTTTCCCCCGTCTTCCTCCTCCTCTTCCCAGTTGCTTTACCTTCAAGGATGATTTGTTTTATTAAACTGACTGTCCCTAGCCTCTGCAGTACATAATAAAAGCCTGACATAGCAGGCTGCCTGCCTTCTGTGTCCTGCAGATACTCATCATAAGTGTCAGGACATACCAAGGTTAGCGGTCACTGGAAGTGTGCTCGCTGGCCCAAACCTTGCCAAACGCTCTTGGCAGCTGAATGAATGTCACAGAGAATAGAAGGGGAATTACAAAGGTTAAAAAGAAGACAGCCTCTCCTATTTTCTGGAGACAGAGAAGCTGATTTTTCACACCTCTGAAACATCCATAAGCTCATTCATCAGCCTCTTGCGGGGGACCATAACCTTGCCCCTTGCACAGGTCTCCATGGACACCCCTCCATCCTTGATCCCCTTTAAAAATTGGCCCACCGACCTTGTTTCATCAGTGAAATCATCTTTACTGAAATGGATAGAAAACAAACTAGGCATCACCTCTCCCTCTGTCTACTCTCTCTCTTTCTCTCTCTCTCTCTCTCTCTCTCTCTCCCCACCCCCCCAAGAACGGAAGATTCAAATGGCCCATTGAGCATTATCAATAGATTCCAATCTTATCAAGGGAGATCATCTTTACAATACATCTTTTCAGCTCATTTTTTTTTTCTCAAACTTCCTTCAACAGAAAAAGGGAATCTGGACTCATGTATGGGCAGGAATGGCTAAGGGTTGGGAAAGTAAAATCCTGCCTAGTGTTTTGGTGAATTAGTTTGTGTGTGGGTTTTCTTTCTTCTTCCTCCTCCTTTTTTTCTTTTTCTTTTTTTTCCTAATACTATAAAAGGGCAATAAAATGCTGACTGTAAGAAGACAATGTCAAGGAGAAAAGGGTACTGGTATTTTGGATACTCTTCACTGCTCGCCTTGGAGAGAGAGTTATTCTTGTCACAAACCCTTTTGTCTGCATCTGCTGACTGCTTGCCTGTAGCCAGCAGCATACTTTAACTGTTTTGTCACCTCCTAACATCACATGCATCAGCTGTTGGGCTTTTGTTACGGGTATTGTAGAACTAATCCGCTGTGGCTGTTCTACTGTGCAGTAAATAAAACAGAAACGGGCTTCTCAGACTATTCTGCATGAATATTTCAGATGGCTTTTACAACTCCGATTCACAAAATCAAATAAATAAATAACTCCCCCAGCACCCTCACCCCCCTCCCCGCACACAGAAACAAAACCCCTCCAACCAGCCCCAGATGCCTCCAAGTCAACTGCATTGAAGGCTCGGACTTGAGCCTTCAAGCAATTGTTTCAGTGAAGTTGAAAGAACAGTCTCCTCTCAACTTCAGCACCGTGGAATTCCTATTTATTATTAGAGTCGAACATGTCTCATGCTGAAAACCGGCTGAGCATCCCTGAAAATCTGAAGAGCTACTTTTTCTTTCTTTTTTTTCTTTTATTTTTTTCCCCTTTGGGCCTTAAAATATATAGGTAAGGCCATCAGAAACGCATAGTGTTGACTTGTTAAAATGCTTTTATTGTTTCCATCTGCATTTGTTTCCCTTCCACTCATCTGAAAGGGGTCAAGGGAAGATGCTTATACTTTTCGTTCATCCTAACTGCATTTTCTAAGATGTTTAGCCTACCCAGGAGCAGAGAAAGGAAATCAAACTCTGAGGTCTTTTAAAACTAAATTCACATCAAGAGCTCTCTGATGGTGTAAACAATGTCCTGATCATAGAGAGTGAGGCATCTTTCTGGATGCCTTCTAAGTGTCTTTGGAGAAGTTCAGAAGAGAAAGGGCATCTACACGTGTGCGTGCACACACTTGCACACAAAGATCCTAGGAAAGGAGATAAACAGTTGGAGTACTTTCCCGAGGATTCATTCACCCTAGTGTGCACATGATTCCTCTAAATAAACTCGCCTGTCCCTGCTGTTTGTTAAGTAAATATTGATCAAGGAGAGACCTATCTCCTGACAGCAGTGGCACAAGCTGGGGACTTGTACTGCAGACAGGGTGGACTTAACTGGATAAACTCAGATGCTTTCCTAGCTCCTCGAGGAGACTATCAGATGAAAAGACAGATAAGGGGACACTGAGCGTCTCCCCTGCCTCGCTCACACTGAACTCTCTTCCTGCTAGAGGCAGGAAAGTGGAATCATGGCATGTGAAATATGGTCACAAGATGCTATGACTAAGGGTCTTCCTTTGCAATCATGCATGCATTTATCCTGTGTGGACAGCCAGGAACTAAGTGGCCCTTCAGAAGACAAGAAATGGTGTGGGATGCTAACACAGTGAATTGTGGGATTCTATTCCAATGCCCTCTTTGTTGCAGGGGAGGATCAATTGGGAAAGTAAACACGAATGTGCTTTGGAAAGCATAAAATATCCAAACATAAGGAGGTGGTTTGAACCTTTAAAAAGGAGCCCTAATTCCTGAGAAGCATCTCACTGTGATTAATAAATATGTGCAAAGCATTGTTTTGAGAGATGCATTGGGGAATGTTTGCTTTTTATTGGCTGAATCAACAAACTGAGAAAAGTTGCTGTGTTTCCTAAATTTGAGTTTTCTCCTTTCATAATTATGACTCAAATTCCTGTTTTCCACACTGTGGTAGCTGAATGGATGCATGTACTTCCCTGCGAAGGCCCGTTTTAAAACAATCCTGAGAGATTAGGTTGTGTGTATTAAACTCTGAGCACCATGGTCAAAGAGCAAGGTGTTATATTTAGAGTTCCCACCAAATGGCTCCATGGTATTCGTATTTTATTAGGATGCTCTAACCTATGTTTGGAGGGACTGGCATTATCCAGGAGCGCTGGCTGTGAAGCTGCTACAGGGTGACACCAAATGAGGCAGAGGAAGATTCTTTGTCAACAACTGGATTTAGGACTAAAGTCTCTCTTCCTCTGATGCTCCAGGGGGCATTCAGCTTCCCGGGGACCTTAGAGGATTAAATTACTTTAAGACCCATGCAGTTTGGGGCCCTGAGAGGGAGCCCATTTCCTAGTTACATGTTTTGCTACTTAAATATGTGAAGAGTAAATGCTTGTAGGAAGTGGCTCTATAGTTCAAGGCTGTCTTTAAAAAACACACACACACACACACAAAATGGTCTAAGCAGAGGAACACATGGCAATAACATTCTGTATCTTTTTTTTTTTCCACAAAGCGTCAAAAGAACAATGTTCTGTTGAGCAAAATTCAGTAGCATTCTGTAAACATTAATTTAAGGAAATCAATAGACTCAGTGAGCTAAAGCCATATTGCAAGATAAACTGGCCAGAGTGCCACTTTGTCAAATAGATTTTCGTTTTCTCGGCTAGATAAAGACAGTTTCAAAATGGGGCAAACGTGTTGCAACCAAGGTTTGAAAAGTATGTGGCCTTCAAACAGTCTGCCTGTTCCTACTACAAAGCTGAATAAACATACTTTAAAAATGATAAGATTGCTTTAGAATTGATTTGGCTTTCAAATTTTATATATAGTAGATGGCTTGGTGGTCTCCCAGGAAAAGAATACAACAAAATAAGTGTGCATTCAGAATAGAAAATGCACTTAGGAGAAAGGGGTTAAATTGTCTTGAGAGACAGAGAGCTTTGGGAGCAGTTTCAGTGGATGTTTGACTTTAAAAAAAGAAAGGAAGAAAGAAATCTTTATTCATGCTGACCTGATGGGCAACAGGCCTTCTTGCCAAAATCCAAAAGCCAAACTCTCCAGTGAGTTTGGGATCAGAGGTTTCAGCTGGTGGAAGCTGCTCAGGTTCTGTACTCACCAGGCAGTGGCATGTGGGTGTGCGAGGGGGTGTGGGGATGGGGGCAGAAAACCCAGGCAAGGGCTGGGGAAAGAGCTGCAGCAACAATCCACCCAGGAGCCTCAGAATGTCCCTCAGCCAGACTGAAAGAGCCATGAAGATAATCAGAAAAAGTGGCAAAAGGAAAGCCTGCCTCCTGCTTTGTCACCACAGTGAGGACCTACGTGGAGTTTGTGGCAGTACTCATCCAAGTTAGGCGGCCTAACCTCCTCCAACGCCATTCCAGCCCTTATAAATGCCGGTAGAATAGCAACCAGATATGACATGGTGGAAATGACCCGCTGGAGGAAATGTAATAAAAGGTATGAACAGTCACATGGAAACTGCAGAGGAGGGAGGTTAAGGATCTATCTCAAATGGACAGTGGAACTCCATGGAGAAGAATCACAGGAACTGGACTTTGGTCTGCAGTGTGGGGAGCAGGGGTGGCCATTGGCCATGCCTCTCCCCTGGACATCACTGAGAACAGCATGAAGGAAGAGCAGAGACACCACCCTGAATCTTTGTTTTCTCACCTGAATTCGAGTCTTTGTCTTATAAAAATAGGTATTTAGAAAATAGAGCTCACAATAAAATTTCTAGACCTTTAAGATGTTGATAACATACCTCTTACTAAAAATTTCATTTAATTATCAACGGTATGCTAGAGTTGAGTATTTTTTTAAAAAATTTTTTAGTTGTACATAACACAATACCTTTATTTTATTTATTTATGTGGTGCTGAGGATCGAACCCAGCACCTCACACATGCAAGGCAAGCGCTCTACTGTTGAGCCACAACCCCAGCCCCAAGAGTTGAGTATTTTGGATGGCTGTGACTTTTAGGTAGGAGAAAAGAACATCTTAACATCTTCTACGCTATTCATTAATAAACTGTGTATACATTTTAAATGATGCAAATATTCCATCATCAACTCGGCATGCAGATACGAAAAAATAAATAAAACCATCTTTTACATAGTCCCTGAAAAGGTGGTCACTTGCTGGGAACAGAATGACAAGTGACTGTGAGAGTTTGTCAATATTATGTTGTGGGGCTGAAATTTGGTTCAGTGAATATGCTTTCAGTAGCTAGTTGACTTGCTCAGGCATGCAAGTCTTGCTGTCGTATGTGTTAGGAATAACGATTGTCACGTTGTTTGATCTAGAGTAAATTTTTCTTCCTTCTCAAACTCTGCCTATCTCAAACAATGACTCCAAGTTTAAACAAATGAAATAAAACAAAAGCAAAATACAAGAAAACTGGGTGTGGTGGTGCCTGCCTGCAATCCCAGCAATTTGGGAGGCTGAGGCAGTAGGATCCCAAGTTTGAGGCCAGCCTCAGAAATATTGAGAGACTTTCAGCAACTTAGTGGGACACTGAGTCTCAAAAAGAAAACCTAAAAAGGGCTTGGGATGTACTCAGTAGTAAAGCAACCCTGAGTTCAATCCCCAGTACCAAATCAATCAATCAATCAATAAACAGACAAACAAATAAATAAATAAATGGTAAAGCACCAAAACTAAAACCTAACACCTCCTTCCCTTTCCCAAAGATACTGTAAGATCTTAGACAAGATCCATAGAACTCTAAGATCTTATAAAGAACTGGAAGTGCACTGCTGGAACTGTACACCTGTTAGGCTGTTGAAGTAAGAGCTAGACCAAAACAATTGTACCAAACCAAACCAAACAAAACAGAAAACAAAAAAGAAAACCTTATAGAAGGCTAGGTGCAGTGCACTCCTATAATCCTAGTGACTGGAGAGGCTGAGGCAGGAGATTCACAAGTTCAAAGCCATCCTCTGTAACTTAGTGAGGCCCTAAGCAACTTAGAAAAATAAAAAGGGTTGAGGACAGGATGTGGCTCAGTGATTAAGTACCTTGATACAAAAAAAAAAAACAAAAAAAAACCCCAAAAACAAAAACAACAACAATAACAACAAAAAACCACATAGACATTTGGAACTTCAGAAATAGAAGGGGTCTCAGAAAGTTCATGATCCACGAGAGAGAAACAACCTTCAGCCAGGGCTCAGTAATCTTCGTCTGTAAAGGGCTAGATAATAACTGTATAGGCTTCATGGGACATATTTGATCTCAGTTGCATATTCTTATTTTTCTTTTTTACAACTGCTTAAAAATGTAAACACAGCTGGGTGTGGTGTGCCCACCTGTAGTCCCAGTTACTCTGGAGACTGAGGACTGCAAATTCAAGGCCAGTGTAAGTAACTTTGTGAGATCCTAGCTCAAATAAAAAAATACAACAAAAAAAAAAAAAAAAAGAGAGAGAGAGAGAGAGAGAGAGAGAGAGGGCTGGTGTGTAGCTCAGGGGTAGAAAACTTATGCCTGCAGCCCTGGTTTCCATCCCCAGAACAAAAAATATATATATAAAATATTTAAATATATATATATGCCACTCTTAGCAAGGTTCATGAAAACAGACAGAGGGTCAGATCTGGCCTGCAGGCCACAGTTTGCCAAATCCTGCACTTAGCCAAACTTAAGGGCTACCAGTGTTTCTAAAAGCCTAATGTTCTTTCATTCTGTACTAATCCTGTGTGCCTCACTGGGTCAGCACACCAGTTGTTCTTGTGGGGGAGCCTGGATTGACTCACCCGAATTCAACCTGCAATGTCATGCCATTTTTCAGATGCAGTTAAGGCTGCCCCTGTCAATGGGAATAGAGTAAATAAACCACGCACACAGATAGCCAGGGATGGCAAGACTTCAATTTTGCCTTGCTTTGCTTAGGAACCTTTCATTGGAAGTTTTTCTACCATTAAATATTTAAATGTGCCAAATAGAAAAATCTATCCATGCTTCATGACACATCTAACCAATCAGCTCCATACATAGCTAGGAAAATAAACACTGCAGCCAGTGCACTAGTGGCTCTGTGGTCCTAATAGACTTCCCATCAAGACAGCCCAGAAATTACTGAGTTCAAGACAAGCTGATAGTGTTTGAAATTCATCTTTTGCTACAATTACCAGGTAAGGTGTTGAAATAAATAGGGCCAAGCTTGGTACCATTCTTAGATGGGAGATTATCCAAAAACAACATGGCATGAATACTCCAATATTGCATGAAGGGAAGCTGGGGCACAGATAATCCACAGTTACTCCTGTTTCGATGGAGAATGCATTACGTGATTGTTTTCTGCAGCAGCTTTCCCTTCATAATTAAACCTTGCTTAGGCCAATATTAAAACAGGTCTGCGTGCCTTGTATTCTTGTGGATGGAGCAATATGAACAAGGAGACTAGGGAGAAGCCGTTAGGAGGTGGGGCCCAGGCAGGACAATGAGGACAGCATTGCTCATAGTAAGCATCATAAAAAGCCCTTGTGATATGGATGCCAATCAAAGAGAGCTTCAGAGAGCACCAGATCATGGGGGATCTTGACACTTTGCTGGTCATAGCCTATGACACCCCAAATAAACTCTGGATCATTTTGAAGAAAGGACAGGATGATCAATCTCAATGCAATCCCTTGGTTTTGACTGTAAGATTTTTAGTCTGTTAGAGAAATTTTGTTTTGGGTTTCTAAGGAATTCTGCTAATCTCTCCTCTGCAATTACCCTTTGCAAAATTCTCCAAATTTGTGGATTCTGTATGAACAGATTCAGCCACCAGAAGATCAAAACTATTTGAAAACAATTTTTCATCTGTACTGAACATGTGCATACTTTTTCTCATTATTCCCTAAACAATACAACAATTATTTACATGATATTTACATTGTGTTAGGTATTATGCATAATTTAGAGATGATTTAAAATAAACAGGAGCATGTACGTAGATTATATGTAATCTATGATATATGATGACATTTTATATAAGGGACTTGGGCATCTGTGGATTTTGGCACTGGGGTGGTCCTGGTACCAATTTCCCCACCAATATAGAGAGATGACTGTGTTTTTAAAGCTACATAAGAACTTCTGAAGGGTTTTTGAAATCACATTTTTCAAGAAAGGTAAATAGTTTGGAAAGGGAAAGAGATTCCAGAATGGCCTCAGGGGCATTGGGAAGCTATGAGACCCCTCCCAACAGCTAAGGGGACTTGGGTAATGTTTGGTGTGGGGGTGGGTCTTAGAGTGCTGTCAATACCAAGGGCTGGCCCTACTCCTTCAGGTCACTGAAAATGATCAATCTTTGAAGATAGTCTCTATATTCAAGGAAAAGCAGTGGCCTTGAAACCTCAGCCTTTCATCTTCTTCCACCTACTCCAGCACCAGGTCATTTCTCTGCTACCGCCACCCCCTTCTCCGCCACCCTCCTTGTTTCCAGTCACCTTTAGTACCAGATTTTAATTAAAAGTGTTAAGGTAACTTTAGGAACAACAACAACAACAACAACAAAATACAGAAGTTGGTTGCAGTAACCACAAGAAATATGAAAAATACATATTGAAATGATTTGTCCAAGGATTTGATATATACCCACCACAAACTATGCTTACAACCCCTGCCCCCACCCCCACCCCCCCAAAAATGGAAGAGACTTTTAAAGTCTAGATTACTACCATTGGGAATACTTAAATTAAGGGAAAGAAAGTTCCCAACCAAGCCTAGAAGTGAAGATAGTTATGTTCTCTCAAACAGCTGACTGAGATGTTACGTGTCATAGATTAATGCAGATTGCCATGTGGAGGTGTGGCCCACGTGAAAAGCTAGGGACATGTACACTGATGAGCTCTCTTAGCTTATTCACATCTGAACCACCTCTGAGAAATCCCACAAGTGCAAGGGCCCCACCGATACAGTTCACCTCCTCCGAATGGCCACACAATGGAAATAAAAAGTGAACAGCAAGTATAATGACGAGTGCTCATTTAGTCAATAAATTGTTTATGAATTTGAAAAATTAGTCTCTGTAATCCCAGGAAGGGAGTCTCCCTGTCTCCCAGGGCACTGTTGAGATTTAGATCTGCAAAGAGAGCTTTGGGAGGAACCGACAATGGGCCCCCTGGAGATTTCTACTGAGATAATTAAGCTACAGCAGAGTCACCAGGGTAGAAGTGGCCCCGCATGGATGCCATCTGGATTCCCAGGGCCTCCACACTCATGGCACACAGCTCTGCATCGTGACCAGGACTTGAGAGACTTCCCTGAGAGAATTTAGGATGTCCTCTGTCTTCGAGTGACAGCATTTCAGGGCCAGAACAAGGCTCGTAATCCTTTCCAGGTAAGCCAATTAGAGTCAGTGAGGCAGGTGTGGCCAGAGGCAGACCCTGCAGGACAGTGTCCCCCACCCCCAATTCCCTGCTGCTCTTCTCATCTGGAACGGAGGACTCCAGAACTCCCTAACAGTTGCAGGCTGGCATCACCTTCATTGTCATACTTGGGGCTGGAGAAACCATAAACTCTATTTTAAACCAGTTTGGTATTCAATATCTGTCCCAATTCTGATCAGAGCTCCCCACTGGCCCGTTTATTTTTCTATTGAGAGTCAGCAAGAGATGACACCATAGTTGGGCTTCTGGTGAGGTGGCAGCAACAAGGTTACAATAACCTGGCCCCATAAGCAAATAAAAGTGAATGCTTGCTAGGTGTGGCAGCACATGCCTGTGATCCCTGTGGCTGGGGAGGCTGAAACAGGAGGATCACAAGTTTGAGGTCAGCCTCAAGAACTTAGTGAGGCCCTAAACAACTTAGCAAGACCCTGTCTCAAAATAAAAATTAGAAAGGGATGAGAATGTGGCTCAGTGGTTAAACACCTCTAGGTTCAAACCTAGCAACAACAACAAATGAATGTATATATAGTATTTACTTTGTGCTAATAAATTCATGTAGGTTAGTTTGATTCTTATAAATTCTATGAGATAGGTACTATTATGTCCCCTCCTTTACAGATGAGGAAACTGAGGTACAGAGATGGCAAAGATATTTGCTCAACTTTCACTGCTTTTAGAAAGTGGCAGAGCTGGGACTTGATCTTGACTTGATGGGTTTTAGCCTCGGTGTTCTTAAATTCTACACTAGGATTGGTCTAGGGCCACTGACAGTGAACTATTCCCCAGAGCATTTTTTATTTTTAAGATTTCAAGGTGATGTCTGTATCTAAAGTAATGTTTACTAAGTAAGCCAGAAACAGTGTGCACGCCCTTCATCCCAGCAACTCAGAAGGCTGAGGCAGGAGGATGGCAAGTTCAAGGCCAGCCTGGGCAATTTAGCAAAATGACCCCTCATGGGATCATTTTAACCAATAAGTGCTACTGAAAAAGCCACTCAAGAAATCCAGCATCTGAGAACAAATTTGTAGAGCAAACAAAAAAAATTCCACTGGGTTGCCCATGAGACACAGTCACCAAACTGGCTCAGCCATATATACCAGGACTTCTGCCCACGGTTTAGCAACTGTAACTATCCCTCGGAGTAGCACAGGCCAGAAGCACATTAAGGAGGGAGCTAAAATGATCAGGGGCAGCCCACTTACTGTATGAGATTAGGCTTTTAAAAAGGATTAGAGCTCCTTAATCTGGAGAGATGAAGATTAAGGGGCAGTAATGATCAAAGTCTATGAAATCAGAAAGGAAATGGAGAATATGGCCACAACCCCATCCACAAATCCCAGGATATTATAACAAGGGATATCCCTGTGGAGTTCCAGGGGAATCACTTCAAGAGCCATAAAAAGAAGGTACTATTTTCACAGCAGGTAATAAATTTAGAGAATTATTATCTTGAGGAGTGGTATATTCTGAGAACAGGGTTAAGTGTAAAAAAAGGTTTAAACAAACCCACGAGTGATAAAACCATAATGACCCAACACTGGAGGCTAGGAACATTCTGGATATATTTGAAAACCAGTCAATCAACGATGGATACTAGTCTCTCCCCAAATGCTCCCTGCCAGGGCTAATATGGAGCTGGGAGGGGACCACTGCTCTGACCACCTCTCTCCTTACTGTCTTCAGCTATGTTGCTCATAAATACTTGGAACAGGACTCATGTATATTCTTGGGTCTATTTTTAAAATGTATATCAGGAAATCTTAGGAACCTGGTACAATAGAACCAACTCATTCTTCAGAGGAAGGTTTTCTGTGTTCTTTTTTTTTCTTTCTTTCTTCCTTCCCTTAAAAAAAAAAAAAAAAATTCCTTGCCAGGGTCTTTGTCCTTGATCCCCATATAAAAATATGAACTCACTCCCTTAACTATACTTCCAAACTAAAATCTTATATTGTACTCAGACACTTTATAAAACATGCTCCAATAGTTAGGGGATTAAAACCGGTTAAACTCTCTACTGGGGAAGCTTCTCATCCCACACTAACACAGAATAATTAATTCAAATTTAAGGGGAAATTAAACATACCAATTATGTAGTACCCATCACAGCCCAAGATATTAAGCTCTAAAATTGACGACGGTTATTGTAGGAGCCAGAACACCTGAACAGAATCTGCAGCTCTGGTAAATATATAGAATAAAACTGGGGAGAGGGGAATCTTTCAGTTCTTTTCCGAAACAGCCAAGAGTTGATTAGATATCTCCTAGTAGTGTGGAGATTGGGGAGGCTATGGCAGCAGGAAGAGGGGGCTGTGGATTTCGGTAGAGGGTAGAGAGGAGAGGAAGATGCCATTTAGAGAAAAGGAACCTTCAGAGGACTCTAGCCTGCACAGCAAGGCATAATGGATGTTGCCCATACTCACATTTTAAACTGCTCTCAGAAAATTGGTAAAATCTGGCCATGTGCAGGAGCCAATAAAGAAGGAAAGAGGGAGTGGGAGAAAGAGGTGGGGATGGAGGAGAAAGGCAGAAACAACATCCGACACCATCATCAGCCAAGTACCTATCACTTGGTACATTTTCAAATTGCAAGTTTTTGAAAACCTGAGTCCTGAGTGGTGGGGAGCTATTCAAAGTCACTGTTCATGTGGGAAATGGAAACGTAGGAGAGGTGGAGAGGGCCAGTGATAGGCTCAGGGTAGAGAGCACAGACTTCAGAGTGATTTGGGCAAGAAAACTGGGACATCTGGAGTTCAGAAGTCGAGGAAAAATGGGGGAAGAACTAGGAAGATGAATACATGATCATCAGGCACACAAAAGAATGGAGCAAAAGGAAGCCTGGATTTGGGCACTCGCGTCTGGCAAGGAGGCCAGCAGCAGGGCTAATGAAGCATTTGCGGTGTGGGACGTTTGCCAGCGCAACAAAGAAGATGTGCTTGGGCTCTGCAGATGTGCCAGGGCCCCCAGAGCAAAATAATGACATAATCACCATCAGTGTCACAGACCAGACTGTACACAAGGTGACAGGGGAGGGGAAGCCTGTAATACACACGCAGGGAGGACTTGCCATGGCCCACAACGGCTGCGGCCCTGAGGGCTGGGGTGCCTGCCCGCGGCCCCACCCCCGACAGACCTGGGATCTATGTCTTCAAGCCCCAGGTGAGGCGACTGCTCATCTCTGTTGGGTGTTCGACCCAATTCCAGCTACTCTTAACGAGGCCACAGAAATGGGAAAAGCTTCAGAGGGATCTGCACTGGATGGTTAGGGGCTGAAGAAAGCCGAGCGAGGAGAGAGGGGGCCACAGGGAGTTTCTGTGAGTCCAACTCGCCAGTCTTTGCAACTGCCATGAACTGGACCCTCGCCACGTGCTTTTTTAAGGGTGCCAACGTTTCTTTTATACTGTATGGAAATGCAAGCAATATTTTGGGGAGCCTGGGTGGGTGGGGGAGGGGACACAAATGAGCAATAAATGGGCCACCTCAAAAGGAGCACAGAAGCAATGGCAAGGCTTGAGACAGCCGCCCCTGCTCATTTTAAACAAGGTCTCCCAGCAGGGCCCGTCACCTGCCCATGGCTTTTCCTCAGTAAGGTGGGTGTGTTAGTACAGCTGTCTGGCTTTTAAGTGACTTTTGTCAGTTTGAAAGTGAAAGTCTGTTTGAGGAGCTGAAAGAACAATAGCTCCGGAGCCCGGAAGAAGAGCTCCAAGCACAAAGGACTTGGCTACACTAGTGTCCCTTTTCATTGCTTCTCATGAAAGATTCATAAGAATAACTTTAATTTTTTATGACCCCCTTTTTGGTATGACTATATTAGTTGTGTCAACTTCCACATTCAGGTTCTCTTTAAATACCAAAAGGTCTGTTGTGAAATTGTTTTCAAAGAGCACTGGGGACAGAGTCGATTGTGGCCATCCTGCTGGTCCCTCCTCCAAAAGAAATCGCTATCAGGGACACAGATTTCCTTTAAATAGGGTTCCCTTCAGCCTTGAAGCTGCCATGAGCAGCGACAGGGCAGTTATTTTAAAGCTTACTAATTTGCCAGTTCAACTGCTCCTCGGAAGAACGATTATATTTGTTTTTCTTGGCTTCACCCTATTTAACAGAAACAGTAGTATAATGATCATTAATAGACAATCCTCCTTTCCCGATACTTCTCCAGTGGCTGTCTCCACACTGTATCTTTATTTTGTGTCTCAGCCAAAAAAAAATGGGAGGGGGTGGGGGGTGGGGGACAGATTGTATTTGTTTTATGTCATTACCAAATATTATTGAAGATTGGTTTAAGGCAATCCTTGAAGGCAAAACCATAATCTACTTTGAAGAATTGAACTCTGATGCTTCACCAAATCGAATCTTTGCAAAAAATATTTCCTGTTGCAAATTTACATTGATGGATTGAGGGGAAATGAGTGATCATGAACATTTCTGCCCTATGAATGACAAAGAACCAAACAGCTAAAGTTACATACCATCTTGGGGTGGGGGTGGGGGTGGGGTTGGAAGGAATGAGAAAATTTGATTTAAAATGTTATCTGCCACTGCCAAAAGAGACCTGCAACTTCCAGCAAGCTTTGGTTTTGCTAAATAAGTTGGTTGAATCCAGATGAAATAAACAGGCTCAATTTCAATAGGTTGTTCAAACTTCTTCAGACATTTAATCCGGGATGGGCTGAACACAATGATCACATCCCCCTGAAAGCTCTAGCCACCAGCAGCGGCTTCCAGAAGGGAACTTGTGCTCTCTCTCCTATTGATAACCCTTTGTGGGACGAAGAAAAAGAGGCTAGGCAAGGAGAGCTGAATGTCAGACAATAGACATCGCTCCACACACTGCTTCTGAACTTTCCTCATCTCTGAAGGACAATTAATTATGAAGGCCTTAGGGGTAGGTCGAAGCAAGGGAAAACCCACTGTGGTCCCAGCACCCCAGCCGCCGCCTCTGTGTTTGCTAAATGCTTCGCCTGTTGGGGTACAGCCACCGAGAGAGCCAATAGATCATTGGGGGGGGGGGTGCGGGAGGTGAGGGAGGAAAGCAAAAGATTTTTTTGTGTGTGCGCCTGCCCTTGTATAATTCTATTCTCACTGTGAACTCATCCATACACAAAACACAAGGACAATTTTTTTTTTTTTTTTTTTTAAAGAGAGAAAAGCCACAGGGTAGGTTACAGTCAGAAACGGGCTCTCCAGTGGTGTGTTAAAAAGGATGGTCTTTTCACCAAATCATTTCACAGAGGCAAAACAGACAAACACAAAGAGTTGAGACTTTTTCTCCTACATTAAATGGAGTAACTGATAAGGTCAGACATATGATACCTAAAGACACGAATCTGTGAACTCTTGAAGTCAAAGGGCCTCTCTGTGCCGAGGAACAATCTTTCAAAGGAAATAGATCATAGAACTCCACTGAACCCCCTTTAAACTTTATGAAGCAGGAGGAGAAAAAGCTCTAAGTAGGGAAGCTTGACAGAAGAGCCTTGAACTATTTTCTGAAGGAAAGATGAGACCCTCCCTAGGCTGCCACAAAACATCTTTTTTTTTTTTTCTAAAGGCTCCTCTGAACTTTGATATGTGCCAAGACACTGCTATTGAAAGCTGTATAATTATGTGCTATAGCCACTGTAGAAAATGCTTTGTTCACCCCAACAAAGGACAATAAGCAAAGTAAAGCGACATTACGCTGTATCTTTTTCTTTAAGAATGTTGAGAAAGGTCATGGAATGCTATAACTAATAAAGCTGTTGAGTAAGGAGGTTTTAAAGTTGATCTTACTGTGCTTGAATGTAACCCAATGACAAAAAAGACACAGGGAGCTAAAAATGCAATGACATTACCAAATAGATGATAAATCAATGGGCCCGCTTCATTATACTGATGAACACCTTGAATCTCAAAAGGACAACGGTAAAGAAATGGAGCCTCGTGCCGCTCAGGGTGCTCTCTCCCCCCAACCCCCAGTCCCACTCCCAGCCTGCTGCTGCTGGTCCTGTCCTCTCCTTCAATTCCAGGCAATCATTCTGCTCAAGGAATATGTTCCCAGACAGCCATGTGTGTACATATATTTAGAGAACATTCATTTAGTCTCTTAAAAGATCAATTTGGCTTGTCAATGGTGGGACTGGCAAGGGAAGAAATGGTAAGTGTTCCTTTTCCTCCTCACCACCCACTAAGAGTGCGTTGTGTGATCATTTAAACGGCTCAGCAGCTTCGAGGCCAAAAGACAGCAACAGCAGTAAAAGGTTTTCACTCATGTGCCAGTTTGCCAAATGATCACTCATATTTAAGTATCTATTTGGAGCAGAGGGAAGCGCTTCCTAAATCCACCTGTCCTCATTCTTCTTTAAAGAGATGACAGTGTGAATGAAAGACTTCCAAATATATTAAATCTTCTTAAACATGGGCGTGGTTGAAAGTGGAGTGGGCTGGCAAGAGGAGCATGTTGAGGGGAACAGGTTGAGTGAGCACATGCGTTGGTGGGTGCAGGGGAGCCCAGACGGGGTGCCTCTCTTATTTTCTGTGATCAAGAAGAAAGTGAGAAAATGCACCCATGTAGAGGTCCGCAGAAGTACCCCTTCTTGCCTATGCCACCTAGAAAAACGTCAAACCCACTAGGCTCTGTGATGGAGTCTCTGCGATGGAGCCCCTGCTCGGTAAGATGCTATTTCTATCAGGACCTTAGGAAATGGCATTTACAAAGCCAGTAAGGAATGAATCAAGTTCCCCATCCTATTTCATTTCTGAATCTTACACTCAAGACACCTAGGCCTTTAGTGGGGGCAAAGGAGATTAGTCACTCTTCCTGGAACTTAGACTCCGCCTACAGGTAAATGACTAGCCACCAAGGGACCCAAGAGGGACCCTGCTTTTCTTGGGGGGGGGGGGGGTACAGTTACCTCATGGTATCCCAGACTGAGAAAATGTGCTCCATGCACCCCGATGAAGGTATCTATTGCACCCTTCTCAACATACACTCAACTGTTTCCCCAAACCCTTAACCTCTGGATCATTCTACCTCTTTTAACTGCCCCATAGGAAGTGGCCAGCCTGGTTAATGCTGTCAAACCTAAGGTCTTTGGGCTCCTTCAATAGTGCAACGAATCTTGTGAGTTACACACATCAGTTGCCTTAGTTGAGAGTTCCTTGCAAAACAGGTAAACTGGCTACACCATTATTACCTTCCTTCCCGGCTACAGTTGTGAGAGGGGGAAAAAAAAAAAGCAATAAAATCCAACTCATATGCCCCTAAAGTAAGAAGTATCAATTTGATTTAAAAACTGGGAAGGAATGCCAAACCTGCTTTCCCTCCCCATAAAAAAAAAGAAAAAAAAAATTTTTTTGGAAGCTCTTCAAAGTGAAGTGAGAATGAAGCATGGAAATATATACCATAACACCTGGAAAGACAAATTTATTGTTGCCAATCTCATTAAACGCGAGAAGCAGGAGTGAAAGATGCAGCCCGTAATGGAACACCCCTTCCCTGAACACCTTTGCAAACTCATGTTCAGCAGTGAGCCACCCCCATCCTGTGCAATGTAGCCAACTTGCCTCCTTTTAGCACAAACGAAAAGGGTAGTCCGTTTTTTGTTTCCCCTTTGGTGTCTTCTTCCACATCCCCTGGGTCATCTCAAGCTCTCACCACCCTAAGTCTGGATGCCGTGCCAAGAATCTTGGCAATTGTGTAAACTGATACAAAAGACAGAGCAAGCTCTCCTGTCACTTAGAAGGTCCTGACTCATAAAGGCCAGGAAATGCAGGGTCCAGAAGAGGAGAGAGATGCAAGCCACTCCTTCTTTGCCAGCGATAAACCTTCCCCATCTGCTTTATTTTCCTATAGGCCAGGGGTCAGCAACCCCTCCAGCCCAGAGGGCCATCAGCAGCAGGGACCAGAGGGGGATGGTGCTGAGCAGTGACAGAGGTGCCACAGAAAGTCAAGACACAAGCTGAGAGGAAGCAGAAAGCTGAGAAGAGACAAGGAGGACAGAAGAGAAAGAAAAAGTTCTGGTGAAGGAGGAAAAATCAGATTCTCCTCAAACCTCTTCTCTCTTCCCACCTTTATTGGTTCTACCCATTTCGAACAACTTCAAAACAGAGCTCAGGGGTAGAGTGCTTGCCTAGCAAAAAGCCCTGGTTTCCATTCCCAGGACTGCAAAAAACAAATGGTAAGGCTTTAGGCAGGTTGAAATGTTTCTATTAGTGTCTATGTCCTTATTATTGCCCACATTAAATAAGTTACTATTGTTGAAATGCTGTAAGGAATGCCAGGGACATTAGTAAACACTCAGTAAATGTTAGCTATTTTATAATTGCTATAAATAACTGATTGAGAAACTTAAAAACACAATTCATACAATATTTTGTTATTTGACCAGCTAATAATACTCAGGAGGGTTAATCTATTCCTTTACACTGACTGGTTCTTTGGTCATTGTGTAAACATGACTTCAGTCTCTCTACCACATTTGGTCTCTGCTTAAAATTAACACACACACACACACAAAAAAAAAAAAAACAAGGTATACAAGTCTCCACTCTACCATCCTCTTCACTTGCCTTACTGAAATTATGGGCTCATTTACCTTGATCTGAAGGGGAGAAACAGCAATGCAAAAGTAGAACAGCACACACGCTATCAGTCGAGGTATTCAGCTCGAGGTGCCTGTACTACTTTTGGCTCGCAGCCATGGCCCATGCTGGTGGAGCTACAGTGATAAGAACGGTGGCTTTTTAAGCATCTCACTTAAGAAGTGACCTCCATGCTCAAAGGCACAGAAAAGAAGGGATCCTCTTATCAGAAGCATTTTTAGTAAATGTGCTAAACTGAGTACTAAAGTAAAAACTATATGGTGATCGTGGGCTTCTATGTGGTGGTGCATCTGCATGTGAGTGTACGTATGTGAGAGCTTCTGCATGGAGCAGACAGGGCACCATCCATGTTCCTGAGTCTTCCTTCCAACGTTTCTGGAAAGAGCCTGGTTTTTAGCAAAGGAGGAATTTAGGCCCAGAATAGTCCAATAACTTGCCCAAAGTCACGTGAGAAGTGACAAAATTCCTGCCCAGGCCTCATGCTCCTTGCAGTGAAGCAGTCTTAAAATAGACACTGCAGATAAAGGAGAGGTGGCCTGGCTGGAAGTGGATATGATTCACAAAGGGAGAAATATCAGATGTTAATCATATTAAAGGAGGATTTAGATGATGCTAAATGGAGCAGCTTGTTGGGTATCTCTTGATGCCATTGTCCCCTGTTTGTGTCATTTTGGTCCTTGTGCTGAGAGTAAGGGATTAAATTCCAACCAGGTAAGGTTTAAACAACCCCCACAAATCCTAATGTGCACTTTAAGGATTTGCTCCCTTGAGTACGTTATACAGCAGAAACGCAGAAATCATCTCATGAATCTTGGTCAAATCTTTTATGAAGCTTGATCTGTGCTTGCAGGTGAATATTTATGTCATAATATAATATAAATAATTCACTAGCACACTGTAGAAGTCTCTTAGCTTAAGGTTTAGATCAATAGACTTATCAGAAAGCGGTGGGGTGGGGAATAAAGCTCTTAATAAGATCTCTTTAAAATGTTTAGCCATAATCATGTTCTTCAGCTGTAGAAGAAATGTGCTTGTATTCTGTCATTATAGTAAAATATCTCTCGGTTACAACTGAGACTTGAAAGAGAGAGGTTTTAGGATAGTGAATCAGCACTCCAAGAGTCACTAATTTTAATGTGTTCAGCGAAAGAAAAACTTCATTGACAACATGTTTGGCAAGAAATATATTGGCTTTGGACAGAAAAGATACAGTGGTAACTTGCAGTATAATCATTTATACTTTCAAGGAAAAACTATGACTTCCCCATTGCTAAGTCTGCATACTTAGTTTTCTTTCTCTCTCTTTCTTTTCTTCCTTCCTTCCTTCCTCCCTCCCTCTCTCTTTCCCTCATTTCTTCCTTTCTTTCCTACTAGGGATTGAACCCAGGGGTGTTTTATCACTGAGCTACATCCCCAGCCTTTTTTATTCTGAAAAAAATTTCTTGTGAAATGCTGAGGCTGGCCTTGAACTGTGATCCTCCTTCCTCAGCCTTCCTAGTTGCTGAGATCACAGGTGTGTGCCATCTGCCCAGCATACTTGGTTCTTTATAAGCCACCATAACTGATGTGCACTTCCCAGAACTAAGGAGAAGAGCTGAAAAGGAATGGGCAAGCAGAGAGGGTACTGGTGATCAGTTCCCTTTATTGACAAGGCCAAATTGAGGTGTTCTCTTTGCTTTGAAATTAATAACATCCTGGATATTTCTAGTGATCTGTCTATAATGGGAAAGCAAGAATATTAACATAAGTTTCCTTAAGAGCAGATATGAAAAATTTCTATCTTTAGAATAGCACAGCATTTAGCCAGGATGATAGAAGAAATGAACCAATTTTGTCAAGCCACAGCCCATCCACTCTCCTAATTGAGGGTTCGACCTGCAGAACCCTTGTCACATTCCCATCTCCAACCATTGTCACTTCAGCCTGCAGGGCTCAGCAAAATGCCTTTGTGAGTACTGGGAGATTTGCTGGTGTTGTCTCATAGATAGTCATCACGTGGTGGTGAACACTGTTTGCTGAGGCACCGCATTAGCCCATAAAGAAATGCCTTACTCATAGCTACACATCTTTCATTGTTGCAAGGGTACGGCTTCCTAGAATTGTCTATATTGCTTTGTTTGTATCCAGAATGTGCATGTTGTAGATCTATCCAAGACAGTACAGGAGCATATGAGCAAAGAGCAACATGTTTTTATAAAGGTATACATAGGCAAAATAAAACACATGATCCGCTCCTCCCAAAACAACAGAAACAAATAAAACCAAAAAGGGATGTCGATGGATCTCTTCTGATATGTATTTGGTAAATTCTCATACCAAGGCCTCCATTAAGAAAATCAATTAAAGTTAGAAACCATGGAATTACTCCCCTGTCAACATTTCTAGACTTTTTCTGAAAACAACTTTTGTAGCTATCATTGCACAAAACATGCATCAGCTCAACTGACATCCCAGAAGATAAATATGAAAAAGCTTATTGGAACAGGGGCCTCTTCTCTGGAAGAGGTATTTGCTCCTTACTGCTCTTTCCTTTGGACTGTTCAGTTCACTTTTCTGGGGCCAGGTGGGTCTTTCATATAAGCTAAAGAGCCAGAGGAAGGGAATGGAAATGGTAGAGGGGCAACTCCCCATGGTTCTGATGGTAAGCTCTGCATTGTGGCTGCGCCTGTCACTCTACCAGGCCATGGTCTTGTAACAAACTAGTACCAAACAGATTTGGGAACATTTCTTAAAAAAAAAAAAAAAATTAAAGTAAAAGGAGATGACCAAAAAATGTAGATTAGTTCCTACCTCAAAGTCATTTGCTTTATTGTAGTGCATGTTCAGAGCCCTGTACAGCTCACAGTCTCTGGTTATAGACAGCTCCTCCGTACTGGTGACCCCATCGTTGATGGCTTGACGTGCATACTTCTCCATCTGAATGTAGTAGAACTCACGGAAATTGCTAAACCACTTGATGAGCTGAGAGGTAATGCATCTGTTGAACTGTTAAATTTAAACATTGAAAAGGATAAGAATATTGCCATTTTTGTTCATTTGTTTTTTTACGTATTTGAAACAGTTTCAAAGTTCCCCTCCACCCCGTTACCTGGAAAAGCGTGTATTTAATTCTACCAAAATGGTAGCAAAAAAGAAATAACCTTTTTTTTTCAGAATATCATAAAACGTTCCAGCGATGGAAATCACATTACTGACCCTTCACATTTCAAATGGAAAACTCAAGTTCTAAATCAGATTTTTCTTAAGCTTAGCATCTTTTAAGGAAAACATGATTCTTCATCTCTCAGAAGAACAACTGCTTTTGTATACTCTTCTTTTGTGTACATGGGACTGGGGATTGAACCCAGGGGCACTCTACCCCTAACTGCAATCCCAGTCCATTTTATTTTGAGACAGTTGCTCAGGCTGACCTGGAATTTGTGATCCTCTTGCCTCAACTTCCAGAGTGGCTAGGTTACAGGCTTGTGCCACCACACCCGGCACATTTTGTATATTCCTCATGGAAATTCTTTCAAGCCATGGAATCATAGAAAGATCTGTTACTCTCAAGTACAAAAGACAATGAGCACAGGACTTCACCATTATTAGTATGATATAGATTTTTTAAATGAGGATTCCCATCACCTCATATGGCCTCCTTTAATGCAGGAAAATGGCTTTCCAATAAAACGGCAAGAATCTGTTATTTGCTTATTTTTTTGGTAATGGGTGATTCCCATACCCATCTGGCCACAATTCCACTTAATGTTTGTTCACAGTACTAACTTCTGGTGTGGTTTGGCCAGACCTTGGTACCTGTTCATCTTCTCCCTGAAGCCAGTGTTGGATAAGACCCATCCCTCCTTTCCCTAGGTATCTGTGCCATTTGGGAGGTGTGTCTAACACACAGTACACAGACAGCATAAACAGAAGCTTTATTCCTTTTTTAAAAAAAAAAAAAAAATGCCAAGTTACTATAACATGGTTAAGCTTTAAAACTTTGTTTACCAAGATTTTCCTGATGACCTTTGTAATGAAGATGTCTTCCTGGATGCACTGCAAATGATACCATCCTTATTGACAGCCCTCTGCTCATGTAAAAGACAGATGCATCTCAACTTGCCAAGTCAAAACCAATAAATCCATAGCTTTATATCAGGCAGTCTGACAGACAACCCCTGCCTTTTGTCATCACAGGCATTCCCTTCCCTGGGCCCCAAGAAAAAGATGTACATTCATCAAAAATCAGCAAAGAGCACTTATCAAACACTGGCCATGAGAACATCCAGACTCCAAGAAGATGACAGCTAAAGTGTGTATTGGAGCTGTAATTACTACACAGAAAGTTGTTTCCATACTAGCAAAGATAATAAATGAATGAAAATTTATGGCAGAGAATGGAAGGAACAAGGAAACAGAAGCAGGGAGACTGGTGTTTCTCCCAGAAGGCCAACTTGCATCATAATTGCCATGGAGTTGCAAGGGCCCTTACAGATAATTGACCAGAAAATGATTAAGTCATCAGCAAATCGCTTCTGCTTGCAAGAGTTCAAACATGTACTTAACCTATCCAAGAATTATATTTTCACTCTGTGTGTCTGCTCTGTCTCTATTCAGCCTCGCGGGGAACCCGATTAAAAAGACAACTGAAGGACCCCCGTTATCTGATCTTCTGGTTGCCGATTTCAATAGAACTTAAACCCATTACGATTTGCTGAACTTGGAGTTCTTTCCATTTTATCTCAGCAGTAAAATACACTGTCCAAATTTCCAGACACTGAGATAAGGACTACAGGCCCCCGTGACGGCTTACTGTTCCTTTTTAATTCTTTTAGAATAAGAAACAAAACATTACAAAATGATAGCAGGCTGTGCACTGGGGAATGAAAATTGCTTTGACATGGAGATTAGGCTTCTGCATTGTTACAAGACATTGTCTCATATGGACAAGAGTACTGTAGAGGAAAAAATAGAAGGGTATTTTTTTTTTTTCTAGAATGGTCATGAATGACCTAATGGGAGAGGACAAAAAAGTAAGTGCACTTCCCATTATTTACGAATGGGACATAAAGGGAGATTTAAGGCTTATTGTTAGAGAATGGAAATACCAGAGAGAAAGAATGGACAGAAAAAAAACAGACTCCCCAAACATGAGACAAGTGAAATGACCAGCACTAGAGACCAAAGACCAGGGTTTCCCTTCCACAAGTGAACTGAAATGCATTTGATTTTCCTTCCTGGCTAAAAGCAAAGCAAGTCGTCTCTTTGCTAGATATTTGCGTTGGGGGGAGGAAAACTGTTAAACTTTAAAGAGTTAATTTCCCGCGTTCTGTAGTGGCTTACAAGAAAAGGATCAATTGTTCTATAAAGGCAAGCTCTGTAGTGTGTTAATGTGTTACTGCAAAAACTAATCGCTACAATAAAGAGGCTGTGTTTCCACAGTGTACGAGTCTCTGTGACTTTGATTAATGCTTCCCACGGGACATCTCAGCCTCAATATGGGCTGAAGAAACTTCCTAAATATTCAATGAGCATGGTCAAAAGATGTATAAAACAAATCAATGTGACACCTTAATCTGGCTAGGCAGCAGTTGACTCAAGGGGTGGAGGGGATGGGATACATCATTTAACACTGCCGGCTTGCAAAGCTGCGAGCGTCTGTTCTTCAAAGCTGAAATGACATCGAATCTGTTGTACTTAGTGGTTTAGGAGTTATTAGTTTATACATTAAAATCAGCACCCAGTAGCAAACAGGAAGGCAGTGCAGCCCACCCATCCTAAGCATCTCTCTCACATTTGCCCAGTTGCCCTTCTCAAAGGATTTGAAGCCCTGAGGAGCTGAGCTTTGTGTCTGGCGAAATGTCATTGTGAGGGAATTAAGTTGGACTCTGGGTGAAAACACAGAACTTTGTTTAGATTTTTGACTAAGTCAGCCCTGGTTTTACTCTTCTATCCCATCATCACTGTAGAAGAACTTCTCTCCTCTCACCAGCATCTCCACATTATAGGATTTCCCTTTACCTCTTTCTTTCCAAGGGAATTGAAAAGCCCCCATTACCTAAGCCCAAGGAAGTCACTTGGGGAGAGTAAGCACTGTATCTATTCTTAGGGAAAAATACAAAGGTATGGGCATCACCCTTGCTTAGCTCATCTTCTGGGGCTGGTGGCTTTGGTGGACATGTAGGCTATGTCTTATTTATTAAACAAAATATTTTCTGCTCATGCTGGTTTCCACTGGTTTTTACATGAAGACTAACTTCTGATGACTACATGAAGTGAAAGGACCTTACGATTTGGAAAAGTATGTTTTACTAGAACTGGGAATTTCCTTAGATCAATGTGACCACAATCCCAGGATAGGCTAATGTGATCATGACACATATAACTTGCTACAGAGGCACCTGAAAGTGTTTCTCAAGATACGTAATATGGGGTTTTGTTTCAGCTAAAATTCCAAGGTCCTTTTCCCAATATTTAGGGATCTCTCTAAATTCTATAGGGATTTCTTGAATCCTGAACAGAATAAAACTTTGCATTGTATGCTCATATAAAGGGAAATTTGCAAGTCTCTTTCAGCCTTTCAAAAAAAAAATCCACATTTATATATTCATGTTTCCATGTAGCTATAGATATAGATAACACACACACAATATAACATATACATATACATAGACCCCAAGATATATATATATATATATATATATATATATCACACAATATAACATATACATATACATAGACCCCTATATATATATATATATATATATATATATATATATATATATATATAATATATATATATTTATATATATATAATATATATATATATTTATATATATATAATATATATATATAAAATCATTATTTATATGTGTGTGAATTATATATATATATTATATATAAAATCATTATTTATGTGTGTGTGTGTATGTGTGTGTGAGTGATGTTGATATGAACATTACCAACATTCAATTTGGAATGATTCTTAATATTAAAGAAATCTCAGAAAGATCTGCCATTGTTATCTGAAAGTTTCTGGGCCACCATGCCAGGACCACCTTTAACCCTTGTATGCATGACTTTTCATTCTCATCAGCGTGAGCTCAGGGAATACAAATTCATTAATTATTAGCCAAACAAAAGACATAATTAAGAAAGTTAAAATGTATAATTCATTCCAAAACTAAAAGAGAAATGACCTCTGGTGATTTTCTTCTTTGCCTTCTATATCCTACTGTTTCCCCTCCATTAGAGTGCCTAATTATTATTTAACCAGATTCCCACACACTTTGATAGTTTTCTCTCCCAGTATGGTTAAGCTATGTATGGAGAGAATTTATAATCTGAATATTGCCACTTTTTAAAATAACATACGCATGCAGGTTTTTTATTGCTATTTTTACAGAATAGGTAGTTATGTGTGACGCTGCATCGCTAGATGTATTCTAAAGAAATGGGAATGGTTTCTTGTTGGTTTCTATTGCATGGCATTTATAAAACCACAGATCAATAATCTTCCCTGCCTTATGCTTTCCCCACCACATGTGTGCACACACAAAAACATGAGTGTACCTAATGTTCATGTCTACAGTTGGGTAGTGTTGATGGCTCAGAATGGCTACTGCCGTCTAGCCCTCCAGGTGGCTGCATTTGAATGGTGGGTGAATGATGCTTATGTATTCAGTTCGTAAGATTCTTTGACCTCTTTCTAGGTGAAAAATGCTATATAAATAATATAAAGTATTACCATAATTATGTCACACCCTTGAAGATCTTTGCACTAAGGGGAGGTGTGAAGGAGGTGACATGGACACACAATGTGAACACATGTGTGTGCGCATGTCATAATCCTTTTTTGCCTCTTTTCTATCTTACCCTCATCAAATCAAGATTCTGGGAGGATTCCCTAGAAGATAAACTTTGCCAGGTTCTACCAAGTTCTAGAAGCCAGCCAGTCCTCAACCTGCTGGCCAATTCCCTTCTACAAGTCTATTCTAGATACCCCACCTCCATCCACCCCCTGCCCAAACCCAGACCCTTTTCTTGGTCTCCTGTGTTACTCAGCCTGTTCTTAGGCAACCCCTTTCTGTTCCAGACTTTTTCTGCCTTCCCCATCCTTCCCAGTCGGTTGGCACTGAATGAGGAGAAAACATGCCTTCCACTTAAGGAGTACAGCCAGGGAAGGGGAGAGATAAAAGGCTCAAGTTGACACACAATTCAAAAGCAAACAGGAGTGAAAACAGAACTTTTCTCATAAGGCCAAATCAAACATCAATGAAGGAAACTGAAATGAGTTGGCCTGCAAAATGGGGCCAAGGAAGCAACTCGAGCCTGGAGTACAAAACAAGCTATGCAGAGGGAAGCCGGAGAGGAGAGAGCATGTTTTGGCAGCTTCTGAGTTCTCAGTGGCAGAAATAAGAACTTGTACATATGGGGGTGGGCAGTGGAGGGGTGGGGGAAAAAAACACCCAACCCTAATAAACTAATCTCAGCTAATGTAATGTTTATCAAGTTCCTTGGATAATGATACCATGTGTGCCATTATCATCATCAAAACCCAATCTATGTTTTAAAAAGTTACAGATGATTAACACAACATCAAGTTGATGCAAACAATTACTTAAAGCCCACACACAACACACACACAGAGACACACACACACAGACACATACACACACAGAGAACCAGGAGGTCCCCATATTCTGTAGAATGAGGGAGGCTGCAGCTGTAGGCCGACAGCTTTCATATCCTCATTTGAATAATGTGTCCTGAATCTGTCACTTTATTCATTCTCCTTATGCTCAGTGTACTCTACATCAACAACAAATTAAGTTGTAAATAAGAGACAATCATCACTTTTGTTTTTAAGCAGCTACTGCATAGAGAATTTCAATGCACGCTCCTTTTCGACAGGGGGGAAAAAGAGGTGCTAGAGTTTGCTTTCATGGGCACAAATATGGGGGAACCAACAGAAACAAAAACAGAAACAGTTTACTGTTGCAGAGGGGAGGGGGGGGGGAAACATTCTCTAAAGCACAACCATCCATTACGAGCGGAAATTTCTTCCAGGAAGCTACTAAAACATACAAAGACAGAGGCTAAAGTTTCCCGGACTACGCTGCAAACCCTCGTAACTTGGAATACCAGTCCTTCGGTCTGAATACACAAGTGGCATCTCTGCTCAGCACACCTTTAGACAAAAGGACAAGTGCATCCAATCCATTAAGACACAGGTGTATTAATAAGCTGATTCCATATTCATCTCCATTAACTTCTGAGAGTTCAATCACTACCACATGCATAGAAAATAAAAAAAAGAAAAAGAAAAACTATATAATAAAAAAATACCCCTACCTTTACATCGGAGAAGTAGGTCTTCAGCATATTGGAGCTGGGGTAACGGGTATAAAAGAACATGAGCTTTGCTTTTTTCAAGTGATTGGGTGACAATCCTTCCTGCATGTAGGATGCAATTGGTTAAGGCAGAAAATTCCATAAACAACAAGGATTTGTCACTCCTGCCCCCCACCATGCACAAAGTCACCCCCAGAATGGAGGCCCATCACACAGCCCATGGCACTGGCTAAGGAATCTATCACCTGTCAGAAATTGCCAAATGTACAGGTGAGGATGAACAATTAGCTGCAGATTCTTGGCTACTTTGTGACAAAGGTGGCCAAACCTGTACCCTGCTCTAGGTCCCGTATGCTATCCATACGTTCACTTGTTGCTAAGGAGGTAGATGCACCCAATGTGTTACTGCACAACTCTCATCATAAGAGATTTTTCCTTCATCACAATTACAGTTCTGTTTGTTTGACTCTCCACACCCTGTGGTTTACATCAAATTATTATACTGACATACGTGAACATAGAAAACGCATTATTTTGAACACTGTTACACAAGCTTCACATTTTACCTCTTAGTGCTAATCTAATGGGGCTTCGTGACTTGATTTCTTCCTATCATACTTTTATCTCCTTTGAATTGTTTCCTTTAAAATAATGATTCTAACTTGGTAGGGGTAGTTTTGGCACAGGGAGAACAGGGTGGGGGGGTGTCCCTTTTGTTAAAGCAACGGTCCAAAACCAAATACGATTTGCTTGTCCTGGATTTATAGTTAACTCCTTTGAGAGTGACACAGTAGTTGGGGCTAACAAATCAATAAATGTGGGTTAGTAGATCAATAAATGGCCACTTACCCCAAATAAGAAGACCTATTTATCTGGAAACATCATTACCTTTTAGATCTGTAAACAGCAGCAACTAAAACAGTTCCCAAGAGAATGTGAGGCTAACCATAACAATCTAGGCTTCCTGATTCTCGCCCGGATTCTTGGCACTCCTCAGCAGACTCTGAGCTGGGATGGCTCTGGTCACATCTGTGCCGCAGCCTGGCCCTGCCATTTCCTCAGCAAATTAATGGCTTTATAATTTATCAGAAATGAAGATGCACGTGGAGAAAATCAATGTGGTCCCCCACAAGGTCAATTAAGGGTCTTTCCTAGAAGCTTCTCTAAGGATTTTTTTTTCTCTTAAAGGAGAGTCTGGGAAAAATAAGGAAAAAAAGAAAAAGAAAATGTGTACAGGTTCATGCACACACCACACACACACACACACACACACACACACGCACACACACCCTTGATTACCCAACAGAATTTCACATCTTATGAAGAAAAGGCAAATAAACACAGCCACTCACAGAAGATAAAGGTTTCCCAATGACCTCCATCAAGTACAGCATGACTAATCGTAAGAATGGAGGGGAACCAGAGAAGTACTAGAGAATCATGATCAAATTAATATTGATAAGCTCTTGACTACTTATAGCAGAGTATTTAACCAAATATTCGGCTGAGAATTTGTTCAATTAACATTCCCTTTTATACCCCATGCCATTAAAAAAAAAAAAAAAAAAAGATCACCTTGGTTGGCAAATAGAAAAGTTAAGCATTGTGGTTTTGTGCGTGCATGTGTGTGTGTGTGTGTGTGTGTGTGTGTGTGTGTTGTAACTGAAAATAAACACTGAAGAAAGAAAATTTGATTTTATGTCTGTAAGCCAAAGCAGCTTAACTGAACTTGTGTTTTTGTTTGAGGTCCTTAATGATTACAAAGACGATAATTTATGACTGACATACTTCTTGTGCCAAGGAAAGAGCTGAAAGGCCCTCCAGTAACCTCCATTAGACTGATAGAGAAGACTAAAGGAGCCCAGGACACTTCAGGACCATCTGTCCAAATGGATAAGTGAAATAATAGCTGCAAGCTGTCTCCTATTGCCTCATGATAAGAGTTTTATGGAAGCCCCAAGTTTGACAATATTCTCAGATCTGGGTTCCAATCTCTTCTTTCAGACAGCTACATGAAAACAACCTCATATGTTTAATTACTTATGAGTCCCACATCTTTCAAAATCTGGTCTCACATGAAATTCAACTGTTTTGCTTTATTCCTCAGATAGGCAGAGAGCTATCGAAACTTCCTGAAGCTTTCCTTTCATTCCAATTTTGCTACGATGTTGCAGTTTTTATTTAAAAAATAAATAAAATCTCCATCATATTTTGATCAGAATTGAGAGTTTTTTAATTTCATACACACACACACAAAATCTCGAATTTAGATTTCTGAAGTTCAAAATGTTTTTTGCTTCAAAATGTTTCCTATTGGTCATGTTTGGAATCGATCAGTTGAAATGGAACACAGAATAAATCTCTATCTCTTGCTCATTGTGCAATTAAGATAAAATTCCCATAAAATATATGTTTCTAATAAACTATTAAAAATAGCTAATGAAACATTTAAAAGCCAACAGTTAGATAATCCTTTCTTTCTCCTCAAAATAAATCTGAACTGACCAATTGGTTAATTTCCCTTTTAAGTGCGTGTGCTGAAAAGCAACTGTTCTTCCAAGAAAGCACTAGCTGTTTCCTGGATACTTACACACGCACAATGACTCATGATGGAATAGATTCAGTAAACATACAGCTGTACTGAACACGAGCTAAGCTCCATTCAAGGCCAGGAAAGAAAATGAGCACAAATAAATATTAAGGAGGTAAAGGGAGGGGGGGTGGGTGGGTTGAGGGGGGATGGAACGCAAGCAAGATCTGTCCCGGCAGCTCATGTGGCTTTGCCTCAATTCTCTTAGCCATAGCTTTGTGAAGACAGATGACATTCAATTCTATGTGTAATGCAAAATAGACAATAACTGCTGAAACTTGAGACAGCTGCCAGGTGTAAAAAAGAAAAAAAAAGAAGAAAAAAAGGAAAAAAAAAAAGAAAAGATGATAAATCCATAAATTAATGAAAGACATCTGCTCGGGAATATAAAAGATCAGAGAAGCAGGGTACAGCAGCTGAACCTAAAGTGGTGTCCAAACAACCTGAGAAGCTAAGTGTTGTCTGTTTACCAAGCACAATACAACCTTACCTAAACAGCCCCAGCGGGAGGAGCAGGAGGCAGGAAAGAGGCAAATAGAAAAATAATAGGTGGTGAAGGCTGGAGGAAGAAAATTCTCTTTTACTAAACTGAACTCTGGATTGCAGGACAATGTTATATGTTGCAATTCCAAGGAAATGGACTGGGACTACTTATTTTTTCTCAAATGCTTGCAAACCTAAAGAATTTTGGTTTCCTCCTTATTGTCTGATCTGCTGTTTCTAAGAGGCCTCCTGTAGGAACCTGTGATGGGGAGGAAAGAGCTAAATTCCCTCATTTAATGACAGTAACAGAGCAAGTTGTTACTCTACTAAGAAGTTCAATGGAACCAGAGGGATGTGTAGTTTACACTGATCTCTTGGAAGACAAAAATTTAAATTATAAATTTTTTCCGGACATTGGGGAGACTAGGACCCACACTTTTTCAATCCTTACTTAATCTGTGTGTATCACTATCACTTAGAGAATTATTATGGATCCAGGAAACATCTAAAAATGTAAAAAATCAGCTTCTGTGGATTTGTTTCATATTTTAGAAATTTATTTTTAATTCATGTTTCAGGTTGAATTTTAATTTCTTAACATTTCAACATTTCTTTTTCCTTCTAAATTTCAAGTAGTTTTTAATATTCTTTCTAAAAGTCAAATAGGGGGAAGCTGACTGCCCCAGAGATCAAGCTCAATTTCTTCACCTGCACATCTTAATGGCTTATAATACTACTCTTGTGCTTTAATTGGGTGCATGCAAATGTTTGAGGCCTAAACAAGGCTATTTTTCTTGAGATGCAAAGAGGATGAATGACAAGGAGCATCGTGAAGAAAAGCAATTGGCTGGTTGTTTCTTTGGGAATTTGAATAAAACTTAATATTTGATTAAATAGATTCATTTGCAAAGATACTGAACACATTTTTTATATCCAAGACATGAGCTCTTTGACCAGGTGCATTGACTTTCAGTTTAATATGCACACATTCATGATTTCCTTCCTACCACAGGTGATGAGGTGGAGTGCTCTATTATTTAGAACATATATATTTAATATGTTCAACTTAGGATGGATTCAGCTGATAAGCTGATGTTCTTAATAGTTTTTATCTTGGCTACTTTGTTCAAAAAAAAAAAAACAAAAAAACAAAACAAAACAGATGATGCCCTTTGGAGTAGAAAAGAATCATTCCTTAAGACTTAAATTATTTAAAACAATTTGGAAAACCATGAGCCAAAAATAAAAACACAAGAATGATAATCATGGTGGTACCATTTCATTCTACTTCTGGTTATTTCTATTGATCTTTCCTCAAAATAATTGTAAAAGGGATTCAAACATGGCTCTGTATCCCTAAAACTAAAGTTAAACACTACTTGTTATGATTCCGAGATTTCTTCAAACTAAGCTTGAAAATTTTGTCTATAATCAAATAGAAAAAGGAGTTCAGAGAAAAGTACAATTTTGTCTATAATCAGGTAAATCAAGGGTAGAACTCATTGACATACAGTGATAGAGACAGGAGCAAAGTGAATCCAATCTGTCAATAAATAGATTCTCAGTTGTTCCAGAATTGTGGGGACCAGAAAAGGTGGCTTGTCTATCCTCTTCTTCCTGAGGAAAAAAAAAAATCTACTAATAAGCTGACTAGTTAGGTGTACAATGTAATAGAGAAGGAGAAAACCAGGTTAGTAAGGCCCAAACATGGAAAATGTAACCATTAATTGCAACAAGAGGCCCAAAGCTTTCAGCCATAATGATACAAGAGAACAACTCCAGGCTTAAGCAGCTACATTCCATGTGATCATGGGTACTTCTCCCCATCACTGTTTAATAAAAATCTTATATTGGTAGAAATGGGAAAAGTTATCCCTATGCAGTAAAAGCAACTATATTTTCTTTACAGCCTTTGGTATGTAGAAAAATAGAAGAAACTTCTTTCCATTCAAATACTCAAAATTCCTCAGGGGATTTAGAGAGGGTGAGACAATGAATATAGCTGACACTTAAAGCAATCTAAAAGATTTTTTTTTTCCCTAGAATACCAAACTAACTTAGAAAAACAAAAAGCACAGGCAAATTATAATTATCTGGTTATAACAAGAAGGCTAAGCTCTAAAAACTATAAACTAGCATCACAAGCAAGAGTTTATATTAGTATAGACTTATAGGACTTTGAAAACTGGCTTCAGATATTCATCAAAATGGGCATGCACGTACCTTTATCCTTTACACTTGTGGGGGTAGGGGGAGAAAGAAACAACTCACTACTATACTACTTGTTTCACAAGTTTAGGGCTCTCTTTAAGTGCCACAGGGTCCAGCCCTACACGTCATCCTGGTAGGCACTTCAAAAGATCCTCTTCTTGGGAAGGGTGAAAACCCATTCAAGCCATTGCGTTTCCTTACTTCACCCTTTTGCATCACCAACAGCTATATTCCAACCATGTGAACAAAACTTCATTGCCTGCTTATAACATAAAAATCATGGTGCTTGTTACACTTTAGCTTCATGACTGGCAGGTGGAATTTGAGCTTTTTGAGATATTGAAGTTAAATCAGCACCCAAGTCGAGACTCAAATCTAAGACCTCAACGACCCTCTCACAATGTTCTTCTCCTCTTCCTTGTACAGAGGGAGACTCCATGTTTACCTGTCCAAAGCATCTCAAACTTGTGGCTCCAATTCACCTTACCAAAAACTTCACCCCTATCCTGAGAGTTGGCTGGAGGATGACCAAGGAAAACGTATTTCTATCATAGCTGGGACTTTGCAGTTATGTGGCAGCCTCTGGAGTGAGCTTAGATAATAAAATGTCAATCTCTAGTCATCAAGACGATTGCTCAAAATCCTCAGTTTTGTAGCAGCTAAGTTAATTGCTAAATTTTATATCCATCTGGTAACTTATTAAATAAGAAACATGCTTCCACCTGTCCCCAAATGCTTATTATTCTACTACCCCAAAAGATTAACAACTGCAAGATTTTTTTTAAAAATTACTGAAAGGAGCAATTTACAGAGGGTGGGAAAGTGCCATCAGTTAGAAATAGCTGGAGTTAGGATAGGTCTACTAAAATATATATATATATATATATATCTGGTACCTCTATATAAAAGCCAAGTTCAAAATTTAAAGGAGTCATAAAAGGAGTCATTTTTAAGTCTAATACAGCTGAGTTTTATATTTAATTGTGCTCTCTTGCTTTCCAAAATAATTTGCTTTGTGTATGTTAGGACAAAAGATTTCTGTGTATGGTTGAGCAGAGGTTAATCATGCATAGAGGCAGCTGCACCAGACCCAAGGAACAGACCTTGGGTGAATGGAGAGACTGATGCTGTCTGAATAAATCAGTACCTGTATATTTCCTATATAAAAAAGAGTCTCACTTAAAGATTAAAGAATCTAACTCCCCCCTTGCCACATCCATCTTTTTCCCACCACAGGACAGCAGCCTCCCACCAATAAAGCACTCTCCATAAGATTTAATCGGGCCTTCCTTAAGTGGACCAGGAGCCTTGCAGATGGGTTAAAGTGAGAATTCTTCTTTGCGGAATCTTATGGGTCTGAAAACTGACTTTTCTCCTTACTCCATAATAAAATTTACCATCTTTATATATAAAATATCTGAGAGAATTCAATATTTACAATGAGAATTTTTTTTTCCATTTCTGAATCTACACTTAGAAAAAAAAAAAAAAAGAAGGTATACAGGAAGAACAGCATAAAATACACTACTGAAAAAGCACACAGAGAAACCACCCCATGGAGGCAATTAACAACCGATGAAAGTTGCAAAGATGACAATTTAGTGTTAAGCTTTTCTGTGATCATGCTGATAAAAGCCTATGACACTGAGGAACAAGAAAGATTGCATTCTGGAGTAGATGCTGATCTACATTATTCTTTATATTGTGTAAACCTACCCTTTCAGAAAAACTTTTTTTTTTTTTTTTTTTTTGCTTTTTGTTTTGTTTGTTTCTTGAGGGGGGAAATAAAAGGATATTGCACTTCCCGAATAAGGTGAGATTTCGGACATGTCTTGCAGATCGCCACACTCAGACTTTATGAGCGACAAGGAGAGCCCTTCGGCGGTGCTGGGTGGGTGTGCTGGTGAACAAGGATGGTGGCTCAGATGGTGGGATGACATCTTGGTCCTCAGACTCGTGGTATCCCTAGTTAAGTCTAAGGATTCAGGAGAGGCTCTGTCTTTTCCAGAGAAGGAGCCAGAGGGAGCACCTAATGGACTCTGAAATGGGTAGGCCATCAAGGGAAGGGGGAAGGGATGGCGGAAAGTGGAGGTGGTGAAGCCTGCGGTGGCAGAGAGAGGTGACTGGTGCAGGGGCTGGTGGTGGCCGCCAGCGGCCGGGCCGGAGGCAGACTGGTCAGATGAGTTTTTGCGGACAACCAGGGGCAGTGCTTCTGTCTGGTCTGTGGAACTGGGCATCTGCACGTTGCCAAAGGTGTCCAGGGGGTTCGGAATGATGACGTCGCCAAAGCACTGCAGGCGCTGGTTGGCGGTGTGGAAATTGTGATTTTCCCCGTTGACTGCAAATCTGGCCTGGGGGATCTGGAGAGGTGGGAAGACCTGAGGAACCTGGCGGGAAGGCTTGGCCGAAAATACTTTGACCACCGTGTCCACAACTTGTGACATGGCAGTGTTCAGTTCCTGTTTCAAGGTCTCGGCCAAATGTTTGCCTTCGGGTTGTAAGGAGTTTGGCCCGTGGTCTCTTTCTTTGTTGTTGCCTTCTCGCTTGGGCTTGTTGTCAGCCAGCTCCTGCTCTCTGATCAGGGCTCGAGCCCGGTCGATGAACTGACCTGGGTCCAGCTCACACATCTCGTTGTCGGACCTCCCGACCGAGTCCTGGGCCCGCGCCTCCAGGATCTCGGAGCGCATGCTGTCTTCAGACAGGTTACCATCTTCATCATTTTCAGAATCAGTGCTGTCATAGATTTGGTAGAACTTTTCCTGCAGCTGGCGCAGCTGTTTCTGCATGTCCTCCAGCTGCTGTTTCAGCTGTCGGCGCTCCTCTCGCTTCTGTTCTTTTCGGGCTGAAACCAGCTGCTGGAAACTCTGTTGCTGCTGCTGGGGCAGCTTTTGCTTGCGTTTGTTTTCTCTGTAACTTTCTCGGGGACTCACAGACTGCGGGGCCATCTCTCTTTCATTTTCATTGCCCCTTAATGCCACACTGGGGGAATGGCTCATACCCCGAATTATATTCTCAACCCGGGCACGCTTTGCTCTCAGGTGCTCATCACATAAGCGATCCATATCAAACTGGCTCATAGTAGGCCTGCCAAAAGGGGAAAGACACTCTGGGGGGCTGTCTCTTGAAGAGTTGCTGCATATATCCTCCTGATGTACTTCGGAGCCTGTACTAGAGAGACCGCTGGCTTGGAAACTGGGCTCCGTGCCACCATTTTTGTTCATGTTATTTTTCAACAGCTGGGAAATTATGGTTGCTCCTGGAAAAGGCATCATGGCATCTTCATACGAGTTCGCCCTCTTCAGCAGCTTGCGGAGTACATTTGACTTTTCCCCATCTGCATGCTGCACCACTGAATACTCAACATCCTGCTCAGAACCTTGGGGATTCATGGCACTAAAAAACGTTGCTCTTGCCTTAGCAAAAAATGCAGATGCTGTCCCTACCGTCCTTTTCACTCCAATGTCAACTCTTCTCCTCTTGGTTTGCCGGCTTAAGAGGGCTGTGCTGTCATGGTCAGGCATCACTGGACGGTTATTGTGCCATCTTCAAAAGCTCGTCAGCTGGGCACAGCTCAAGAATCCCGGGACCCTGGCCAACAGAACAAAAGGACTGATGAATCATTTTCTTTAAATTTCTCCAAATTTCCTGACCTCAATCCTGAATCAAATGCAAAATGCATAGGCTCTGGGATTTATGGCACATTACAATTATTGCAATTTATTATGCACTCTGCTTGAAATGAAACATTTTTAAATATTTCTGCTCCACTGGTTTAAGATGGATTAAGATTAAAAAAAAAAAAAAAAAGCAAAAACTGCTTAAGCACCAGTAATATGATTCTCTTTCACAAATGCCTAAAATGATACTGTTTATCTTCAGAAGAAACAGTAGATTATAAGAACACAGCCTCTGACAACCAATTGATTAAATTTTGGGCATTGAGATTCATATTATGAAAGAAGATGAAAGTGGTCTATACTTAAGAAATAAGGTTAGATTTTAAGACTGTGTGAAATTGGGATGAAAAATTCCATTTCTGCATTAAAACTATTGTGGTTTTAATGCTACTGAAGGAAAAAGACTCTAAAATAAATGCAAATATTTTACACACACCCTTTATTACTGAAGTTTAAAATATTTTTGTCATATGTGAAATGTGAAGAACATCCCAATCAGCATCTTTCAAACATAAATGGCTAATTTAGCATTGAAAGAAATTCACAAATACTCATTTTACAAGTCTGCTTATTTAGCATATTATGCATTTTTATTAGTGAAATCATATGTGAAGATGGTATCTGTGGCTATATCTTTCTATAACCAAGAATATTTATAAATTTTCACAATGTCCTTTTGATGACTTTAATTATTAGAAAGTTGGGTTCTGCAAAAGAAAAATGTCACTTTTGAAAAATCAATATGTGGCACAATAAACTATGGACTAGGCAAAGTACATCTTTAGTATAGTTTTCTTCTGTTAAAATCTGCCCAAATTGTACTTCAAACACCTAAAGAAATGGTTTAACATACTCCATTTGTGAATCTTATTTCCTATGCCAAGTAACAGGAAAGGAAAAAAAATTAAAACAGAAAAAAAAATGACTGATTGAAGATATAGAAAGAAAGAAAATAACATCAATCAAATATGTGAGAAAGGGAAATAGGTTCTTTGTATATGAACTTCCGTTGTTTCTTGGGGACACAATATAAAATGGGAACATCCTTGCTTGCATTTTATAAAAGGCACTTGACATATTGTGAGACTTATTAACTAGCAATGCTAACCCCAAATTTTGTGTACATGCAAAATGTCACATCTTTTTGTTTACACTTAGCATTTTTGAAGAAAATGAAAATATTTTTTTCATGCTGGATTTATCTGATATTGAACTTCACGTTTGCTTAACAGAGCACATCTTCACAATAACAGGGTCTATTGCCAAAGGCAGCGTGCAGAGTGTTTGGAACAGCTCCCATCTCTTTCGGTTCACCTGTAAAAACATCTACGTGCTCCCTAGGACTGCATCTGTGGCTAGTTTTAAAGAATGACTATCCATGCAAATAGGCATAATTTCAGCATGAAATAACCTGCAAAAATCAAGTAAATGCTCAATGCTTACATGGCAACAATATGTATTCTTTTTTTTTTTTTTTTTTTTTTTAATGCAACAAAGATTTCATCATGCAGCTTTTGGTGTACATGAAGATAAACTTCTTAAAAAGAATCTGCTTTAGGGTAACCATGAAAGCAAGATGATGTTTCTTTCTATATATTTTTGTACACTTGAGGATGAAATACTTTTTATATGCTTCAGGATAAAATTTTATGAACTTGGGATGAAGACATCTCAATAACTATAATATTGGGCTGAAGACTGAATTCAGAGTAATTGAGACTCCTCACACATTTAATAATGAAATTGGTTTCAGGAATACAAAAATACCGTGACAAATATTTCACTAAAATATTAGACATGATAAATCAGGTGTGGCTGTCAGGTAAGAGAAAGAACAAGAAAAAGGCTGGATTATAAGTCACAGGAACACTTGGAAATGTGGGGGGTTACAAAGAAAACTCTTCTGTGCATATATCAGCTTTCCAGAAATAGAGCTCACTGTCATTATTTTAAAATTTTACCTCTTTTCTTTCTGTGTGCAAATCCTTTTCTTTTTAATATCACCTGCAAAGCACACGGATATCCAATCAAATACTGAACAAACTTCCTGCAGTATTTTCTCTCCCTGTTCACCTTAACACCCAAATTGGACTTTCCTGCCCATCTTACTACTAGAAGATAACCTCTGATGCAGAGCCTCAGAAAGAATAGACCAGTTTCATTGATGTGCACAAGGTCATCCCCAGGCATCCTCCTTTTCCAAACTGCCATTTACCTGTATCATCTGCATGTCCTCTCATCCAGCCTAGGTATCAACAGCTGCATCCCTGCCTCATGCCAGAGCCAAGAGGAGGGCCCTGCTCTTTCTAAGGTGGAGAGACATGATACTTTCATCTTCAGTGGAGAATAAGTGTTAATTAAACATGCTCATCCAGTCTGCTAAGAACAAGATAATCCTGTAACTCTCTTCAAATTCACCAAACTAAACTGATTTTTTTGAAATTATCTTTCAATTGCTTCACATTTTAAAATTAAATCATGATTCCTTTCTATTTGGGGCTAATAAAATTTAAACACTTTTGGGGTCTTATTGTAAAATGTCTAGCTGAGACATAATACATAGAACAAAACAAATGAGAAAAAGTAGAGAAAGTGATTTAATCCAGAAAGACATCATATTAATAGGAACAAATAAATATATATCTCTATAAAGTTTAGACCTAAACTTAGAAATAAAGATAGAGTGATAGTATACATTGGGACCATAACCCATGGAGGCTATAGGCAAGATAAATAATAACTGGTTGACAGTACTTTAATAACATCATGTTTCACAAACAAGACACACACACACACACACACACACACACACACACACACACTGATATGTTCACCACATAAGAAAATGCTCTATCAAATGACCATAATGTAAACTAAATCACTTGAAAACATTTTTCTAAGTGTTTCCATGGTTTTCCAATTCAGAATTTAAAGGATGCTATGGAATGACTTTATCATGAATGTTGTCTTCTCCATTAAGATTTTCAAAAACTCCTAAATTTCTCAAAATATGTACTAAGCCATAATGTTTCAGCTATGATTATAATTGATTCTCACAATTTTTTAAGGTTAATTCTGATTTAACTAGGCAATATGAAACCTTTTGATCAGCACTGGTAAATATCAATATCAGCAAGAATAAAAAACATACTGATGTAGACTTTGAACCCAAATTATTATTGATCAAATACACATACTCTATTCCTATAAAGTCCTCTTTAATATGAAAAACTATATAGAATTTTTAAATTATTGAATATTTTGCTGCATCAGTTGGCATCTAATCTACACAAATGCTTTAATAACTCCCATGCAACAGATATCTTAACATAGCAGATTCTTCCCAGAAAGAAATAAGAACAGACAACAGATAAGAACAGATTTTAACTATTCCAAAAGATTTTTCATTGAAATTGGAATTATCTGACATTCTATTTAAAAGAGAGAGTTCTAAGAATCCTGATTGACTTAATGTTAGTAGAGAAGAATTTTCAGTAAAGAATTTCAAAGGAACATTGCAATATGAAGCAGAAAGTAGCTCAGTGCTCCACTCTAATAAAGAAGCTATTTTGGGGAAGGGGATGCAACTTTTACTGCATCTATCTGGAGTCCAGATTCTGGACAAAGAAGTGTTTCATTATGGTAATTATCCAGATAGTTCAGACAAATCTTTTATGAGACAGGGAGAATATAAGGTTGGCATGGCTTCCTGCTTGGATTTAGATTATCTGTCTTTGTTGATAAAATTATTTGGAAAAATTGCTTACATTTTAGTTCTTTTAGAAAGTCATTTTTGAATGGATCTCCAATCTACTTGGGTTAACCTGGTTATGAAATGTTAAGTGGAATATCGTTAACAAAGACTCTTTTTAATCAATCTGAAAATCAGTAATTCAAGGGGGAAAATAATCAGATGATTTGATTTAGGTACTTCCCCCACCCCATATCACTAAGCTGCTCCCTTCTCTGTATTCAAGAGTTCATATCTGTTATTTAACAACTTTTCCTTTAGATACATTTCTTATTGTCAGGTAAGAAAACCTTTGATATTTATTTTGAAGAACCCAATTGGCATAAGTTAATACTTCCATTAACTAAGATTGTATTGAAAGGGTTTAAATTTTCCTATCATGATAGAGTTCTCAAATCATAATCATTTCATTTATGATTCTATTAAAAATTCTATATATTTTTCACCTGCAAAATGAACACAGAACATTTTCTGAGATGTGCCCAAATTATAAATCTCTACTTATTTAAAAAGTAATAATTCGCCACGTTGGGTAAATAGAAGAGTATGAAAAATAATCTTAAGAAAATACACTTTTAGTTTTTCCTTTTTGCAGAAATTTGGGATACTCTAAACATCTAAGCTTTGAGGTTTTAGATACATTAGGAAAAAAGGCTTGAGAAATTCTTCTTATATATCTCTTCCAATTTATACAAACAATTAGAATACTATATTAACACATCATTCAGAATCCACTTTCATACTATAATATCAATAACATTTTACAATTTCCTTTTTGTCCTAAATGTAAAAAGTTTCATATTAACATTGAAAATTTGAGCTAATTCCTGAAATGATATAGGAAATTGATGAAAAAAAAAAGGCCTTTTGAATTTGAACAACTAAAGAATAAGTCTGGCAACTTATGAATTAAGCTAGCTTGGGTTTTAAGATTGCATGTGCTGCTTATAGAAGAGTGATGCTAGGAAATAAAGTGAGAACAAAGATGCATGTTATGTATGCATGACTTTCCCCCCACCACAAAGTAGTGATTAAACTAAATAGAATTCTGCATAATGAACACATAAAATATCAATAAGTGCCAAGCACAGATAATCCCTATTAAAAATAAAGTAAATGAACATAGCCATAGATGACATTTTAATTACAAAAGAACTTCAAAAGCATCCAAGGAAAGTATGGAGGGGTGGCTTTGATGCTTAAGTTTAAAGAATAAATGACACATACTATCTTATTTTCATGGAAACAATGTTAACCACCCAAACAACAAAACAAGCCAAGAAAAACCATTTATCATCTAACCTATTTCTATGCAACTTAATTTAAAGAAGGAGCCTGTTTAATGCAAAAATTTAAAAGGTCAAATTTTAAGAATCCACAGAGTCCTCACATTGAATTCCCCCAATCCTCCCTCACACATCAATCTGCAGTCCTTAAATTCATCTATTTACCATTATATAAACATATCCATGAGTAGGTTAACTAGAACACTCTCCTGTTTTCTTCCTCACCACACACAGTCTATTTCATTTTGAAAATACTCAGAAGTTCTTGCAAGCAACTCTTCATAGAACTGGCCACCTGAATCTTGCATCAAATAGAAAAGCACAGTTACCTCTCATGTACTTGAGATTTTTCTTCTCCATCAAAGTCATATCTAGGACATCTGGCACATATCTGGTACAATGACAAGTGAATTCTACTTTATGACAGTATTTAACATATGACTTAAAAGTTTATTCACATACCTATTCTTTCTGGACAGGGAGAAAGCATGCTAAAAAGATAAGCTTTAACACCAGTAACACTTTCAAACTGACGTTGGTATTTTTGGCAGTTACACACACCCATCTCTGTCCAACACACACACACACACACACACACACACACACACACAAAGGACTTCTCTCTCTCTCTCTCTGCCAAGCACAGACCTGGGAGACAGGCATAAACTGGAGGGAAGCAAAGGGAAAGTCAATCTCTCTCCACCTGCTGCCTGAAGTGGGGGTGCTTTTGGCCACTGGCAGACAGAAGCCTGAAACATGGCCTCAGCAGCAGCCTGCCAACGTCCTTAAGAAAAATAAACAAATACATACAGACTTGCCCCCATCCCTTCCCAAAGAACTCACAGGACAGGGCTAAAAACACAACAGCAGCCCAATTCCCATTAGCCCAGACAATCCTATTAACCAGGACGACCATAAATTCATAAACCTCTACAACCCTCAAGCAAGCCTTGTGGTCTGGAACACACAGACACACAGACACAGAGGAAATTTGCACCTGTCTTTCTTGACACAACACACCTGTCAGGCCCTGCCCATGCGCACTCTGCTAATAGACTTCTGCCTACCTAGTTTAGGAAAGAAAATGTATGTGTGTGGGAGGGTGGGTGGGGGTATATTATTATTATTATTTTGGTAAGGGAGGGCATGAGTGTGGGGGAGAGAGGGAGGGGGTAGGGGAAAGAAAAGAAAAAAAAAGAGAGACTCTTCTAGCCTTGACTTTGAGAGGAGGCCAGCTTGTACTCTGTTTTTATAAGCTTAAGGAGACAACACAGACCTTCTTGGAAAAATAAAAACAAGCAGGTGAGTTCCCAGCCTTCCCCCAGGCGGAGTAGGGCTCTGGGTTGCCAAGAACAGCAGTTTCACACTCCAACCTGCCTCCTTGGGCTATTTAAGACTATCGCCCAACCCCTCCTTCTGTTTCTGCTCTCTGCCTGGAGGACTCTCCACTTCCGAAGAAGCTGGGAAGGGGCGGGAGACCAGTGAGTGTGGAAAGCTACTCCCCCCTTACCCCCACCCCCATCGCTCCCTCCATCAACGCTCAGTGTTAGCAGGAGGACTAACTGGATGTCACACTAGAAGAGCCAACAACTTGCTAAACTGGACTTTGGATGATATCTCCCGCCCCCCCCCCCAGCCAAACTCGCCCCCCTCCCTGACCCCTCTAGTCTGCTCGGGCAAGACAGCAGCTCTTCCCCCTTCTTCCCGCCCTCCTCACTATTCTTCCCAGCAACAATTACTCGCACCTCTCCTCTCCTTCCTCCATAAGTCCTCCGAACTGGGAAAAAACAGTAGGTACCACCCAGACAAGACCAGACGGAAGCGGCCCAACACCATAGAATGCCAGCGATGGCTGTGAGATTCTTCGCCTCGGACATCCGCTGCCCAAGAACACCCCTAAGCCCACCCCGGCCACAATCCGATCTCCGCTGCGTTCAGGCCCCACTCCCTCCACCACACGACCCCGGAGGGCTCCAGGTGCCGCCTTACCCTACTCAACTTGCCCCAGCTCTGGGCTCAGGAGAGGGGCGCCGCTCTGGTTTCCCCGGACCCATCACTCCACCGCTCCAACCCCGATTTCAACATTTCAGCGTCGACAGCGTTTTGAGAGGAAAGTAACAGAGCGCCCCCCTCCTCCCTCTCTCCTCCTCCCCACTCCCGGCCCTCTGCTGGGGTTAAAAAGGAGAAGTGAAAGGTATGCAAATGACAAGCAAATTGCAAGAGCCGGGAAGAAAGGCAGCTATAATAAACAAGACAAAGGGAAAGGACGTGGGGACTAGCCCCGGAGTTTTAAACCCCGGGAGATGGGAAAGATGAGGCTTGGCGGAAAGCGGGGATCCAGACGAACAAAAAGCGACCCGGTCCCCCTCGCGCGGTCCTCTTTCCCGAGAATAGAGGCCAAGAGAAAGAAGGAAAGGAAGCCAACGCCTCCTCGCACCCCAGAAACAGTACACAAAAGGTGACAAGATCAGCGACAAGTCCAGCCACATCAGCCTCCCCCATCGCCAACACCACCACCACCCCCCAGCCACCAGCAGGAAAGAGAAAGAAATAAAAGCCAAGCGGATCACTTACTCTTAGGAACTGGGAGGAGCGGGGCGCTGAGTTCCACTGAGGCTCCTGCTTAGAAACTGTTTAGAGGCTATTTTATTATGATTCATTTAAATAACACCACATTCTCCTGGAAAAAAAAAATGTTTACACGGGTATGAGTAATGGGAGGCTCTTTTCTTTCCTTCTCATTCAAGAACAAGCCAGTGCAAGTGATTCTGGAAAAGGGGAGGGGACTCACGAGGGAGAGAAGATACTTACGCGGTGCAGAGAGCAGTGGGACCGAGTCTCTCTCTCTCTCTCTCTCTCTCTCTCTCTCTCTCTCTCTCTCTCTCTCTCTCTCTCTCTCTCTTTGCCGGCTGAGAGAGGAAAACACGCGCGCGCACACACGGTGATATCTTGCGGGTGATGAATATGATAATTGGACAAGGGACGGTGAGTCTGTGCGAGAGCGAGCGAGCGGGCGAGTGGGAGAGGGAGAGGGGAGAGAGAGGGAGGGCGGGGAGGGGAGAGGAGAGCTGGAGAGAAGGGGCGAGGGCGGAGAGGAGTGGAAAGAAGCGGAGAAAAAAGAAAATGAGAGGAGAAAAGGGAAGAGGAGAAAGCAGGAGACGAGAAGAGGAGAGAAGAAAGCAGAAGAGAAGAGAGAGAAGAGGGAAGAAGAGAAGAGGAGCGAAGCAGAGAGGGAGCAGGCGGACCCGGCGAGAGCTCTTTTGCGCCGCTCTGCTTTCCCCGGCTGCAATGGTGTATTATTTCAGAGCGCTCCCTCAGCTGAGGGCTCCGCTCCACAACAAGATTTACTTTAAGACACAGCTGAAGGAAACAGGAAGACTGCACGTCACAGTCTGACTGACGTACCCGGCCCCAGCACCCAATCGCGAGGCGCCTTCGGATTCAAGGGGGGATAGCGAGGCAAGAGAACTTGGGAGGAAAAAAAAAATAATTAAAAAAAAAAAAAAATATATATATATATAAAAGGGGTGGGGGTGAGGGGCTGGGAAGAGAGGAGGGGAGAGGGGCCCTGCGCTTCCCCTCCCCGGCCTCCATCCCCGGCCCCCACCCCACCCCCGCCCTGCCACTGCTTCGGGGCGCCTGGATCGCCGCGCCGGGGCCGCAGCGAGCCATCTGCGGGCACTATGCAAAGCGGCGCCTGGCTCACACTCGCTCTTCCAGGACGCAGGTCTTTTTTTTTTTTTTTTTTTTTTTTTCTCATTTCCCAGATACAGCTGATCGAGTTCGCCGAGTGGCCGAGCGAGTGAGCGCTCCTCGAACTTGGGTGGAGGAAAGCACGGAAAAAGTATACTGGAGAAAAAGTGGGGGCTTTAGGAGTGGGAGTGGTAAAGAAGGAGAGAGTGGGGGATCCTCAAACCATTGCACTTCTAAAAAGATCATAGCTAGTATCAACAACACATGTCACCCTTGCTTCCTTTTGAAGAGGAGGTGGACGAAAAAATACAGGTAGGTTTTTGCAATTAAAATAATAGGTGCCAGAGGTTTCACACTGGGTCCGTTGCATCAGATATTCAAAAGATCAACATTGGCTGATTCCCGTCAATCACCCGTCAAAATTATTAGGAAGAAAAAATTTTTACCTTCGGTTACTTGTGACAATAATATTCGGACTATGGGTGCAGCAGCCACTAAAAAAATATGTTACAAACATTATCTCGTGATTATCCCTCACTAGATCACTCACCCCGGAATGACCAAAGAAAGTAGTTCAACATAGAATTTACACAATTTCGACGTCTAGGTAGCAAACTCTGAAGTTTATTGGGCAAGCATTTTAAAAACCGAAGTGTTGGGTTCCAACATAAAGCCAGAGAAAATTCACTTTGGTTTGATATTTCTTGGATGAAAAATAACCAGTAAGATAAAATAATAATAATAATAATAATGTCGCTCTTAAAGAGCTCATTGGGCTTTGTAAGTAACAAATGCTAAAGAGAGAGTCTCCAGCTATAGCTAGAAGGTCCCGTTCACCGGCAGAGTAAACGGCTTTTAATAAAGCAGTCGCGTTTATGACTTAAAGATCCCATAAAAGCTAGGGCTTGCAAGAGCTTGGAAACATAGACACTCATACCTAGTCGTTTAGATGCTCATTTTTTTTTAAAGTAGGAAGAAACAAGTATTTTTTCTGTGTCCCTCAAATTTAATCATAGCAAAGGTTGAATCAAGTGCTGTGATAATAGTATTTATTAAGTGTATGGCCAGTACACTGGTTTACCACTGCTACCATCTTCTACACACACACACACACACACCCCACTGTTTTCTGGGACATTTACAATTTCAGCCTCAAATTCATCAAACTGTGAAGAGGATATTAAGTCTTCTCTTTTGAATAAGAATAGCGTTGGTAGCATGTGTCTGTCTATACCCTGCAGGAAACTTTTGGCACGAAATTCAAACATTGAAAAGAAAGGGGGAAAAAAATCAGGTTGACCAGGTTATTGCCCAGGATAAGAAAAGAGACTTACGTGAGCATCCCCAGCTTTCTTTTCGTCCGCCTTTCTCTGCCCCCAGACACTCCCTCCTTCCATTATGGAAACAACACAGACGAATGCACACACACCAGTCACACCTCCAGTGAACGGCTACTGTATCAAGTGTTCTAATCGAGATGTGACAATTTAAGCTGGGAACTGAAATAATCTATCAACATGCCCATTAGATACAGGATGGAATAATGCTTCTATTGGTTGGGTCCCTTCGAGGTAAGCGGGTGTATTAAGCACGGAATTTGGGTTCTGAGAATAGATCAAATCTACTTTCTTTTTTTCCCCCGTCCAATTATGTTTCCTTAAGAATCTATTTGTACACATAAGTTACCGCCAGCCTACAAATAAACTGGTAGGAGTAAATAGTGTATGCCCTCCACACCTTAAAACCATCTGCTCAGTTTGACATTTAAAGGGAGGAGGCCAGGAAAGGAAAAGGGAGAGAAGCAGGAAGAAAGGAGGCAAGGAAAAAGAATAAGATTCAGACTCTGGAAAGAAATGGCTTGAACTTCAGCCCACAAGTTTGGGGCAATTGCACCTAGCGCTCGGATGCACGTTTTGCACACACCACTCCTGGGATCTGGCGGCGGGAAAAGTTTCCTGCGCACCGAGTAAGTCCTGTATCACGCCGAGGGCAAACCAGGCCCGAGCTGAAGTCCGGGTAACCCACTCGACAAACAAGGAAACTCCCCTACCCCTAGTCTGGGCGACGGAGGCTCGCGGCTCGCCCCGCTCTGCCGCGGCAGTTCGCAGCCCGCATTAGGGCGCAGGAGCCGCTGTAAGAGCGCGTGCGACTCTGGGCTAGCGAGCTCGGTCTACAGCCCAGCTCCCGGAGCTGCCTACGCCGAGCCCTGTCTTGTCCCCTACTGTCGGGGCGACCGAACAGGCCAGGCTGCTGGCAATCTCTCTTGTCAGAGCTGCGGCTCTCTCCCGGGTTTCAGGCGGCCCTGGAGCAGGGCGAGAGGCCCAACCCCCCATATCTCGGGCGACTCCTGGTTTGTTTTCTGATAGGGAACAAGCGATCAGTCAGCCCGGAGACGAGAAGTCGCCTAGATATTGGCTCCATCTGTGAAACCAGCAGCCAAGCCTAGGGTCAACGCAAACCCCTTTCCCTGCCCCATTGCCAACACAATCCCAGTAACTTTAAAGTTAACCCAAGTTCTGACCGGCCTTCTAACAAACTCTCTCTCTGCAGGTTGCCTTTGCTTATTTATCTGAGAGGTAATCTGTGTGCTCTTAGTCAAACTCTTGCAATTATCACTCAGACATCTAGTTCTGGGTTAAACACACTTGCCTTGACATTTCCTTGGTCTATTATCCCCTCTTGTTCTTTCTTAAAGCCCTTAGGTAAGGGTAGGAGGGAAAGCAGTGCATGCAAGTAACTTATAACCTTACAAACAACTGTCATCAGATCTTAAAATTAATTTGGGGAATTTTTGACAAGATTCAGTTGAGAGGTAAACATGATGGTGGATTTCAGAGAAGGATGCCCAAGAACCTTCACAGTCACCAGTTCACCAACCCAACCACCCACCACCACTACCACCAACCCGAGGAAGGGAGGACAAAGAAAAACCACCCCCAGGGTGCAGGCCTGCTGTAGGTTGCCTAGAGGCAGACTGACTGCTCTCATTCTCATCCCCAGTGCCCTGTGTGACGCCAAACCCAACCTGAATTTGTTCTGAATGGGGGGGGGGGGGGGGGGAGAAAGTGAAATGCCACAAGATCAGTAGCAAGTAGCAGCTGCAGCGTTTCTCTCTTGGGAACCCCATTGCTTAGAAGCCTCCGAGTGATGTTTGTTTAACCAACAGCTTTCAAAATAAACAAGAGAAATCACTCCAAATAAGTTGAAATATAACCCTTACAAGAATTTAGACTCATAGGTGCTGAGAGAAAAAAATAATCATAATTTTTAAAATAAAATAAAGCCCCCACCTCCAAATAAGAATCTTCCCTTTTACCTAAAGGAGTGCAGTTGTCATAAAAGTATAGATTCATTGGAAGGAATCATTACAATAAGGTGACCTCGAAGAAAATCACCGGTCCCCCACAAACACACACCCGCGGGGAAGAGGAGTTGTCAGTGATTTAAGGGTCACACGACTACTTGATTTTATGGAAGTGGGTGAAAACGATCAAAGGAAGGTACATTCCCTGCCCTGAAGTAATAAGGAGTAGGCTGGAAGCTCTTTGCCGCCAACCCTGGCTTTGCCTCAGGCACCGAACTTTCCAATATCAAGATATTAACAGATGGTCGTGAGCACATGGAGGGCTGTTACTTACATAATCCAGCCACTTCGCCCGGCCGCGCTGAGCCGGGCTAGGCGCCCGCCAGGCCGCGTGCGAACCTTCCGAGGGGTGCTCTTGCTCCCCGAAATAACTTGCCTTTCTCCAACCCCACCAAGCTCTTTGAGGGCTACGATTTGGAAAGGCTGTGATTTCAGTAAAAGACACACATCGATCTGCTTGTGCTTTATCTTCTTCAACCCATAATAGTGAAAAAGCTGGAGACCCAAGGTCAGAGAGAAGAGGAGGGGACGCCTTCGGGGAGAACCGGGTGCTAGCTCTCTCCGTATCTGGTGCTGTCAGGAGGTGGAATTCACCCAATTTACAGTCCCTCCACACACACACACCACCCCCACAACCACCACTGGTTCAGATCAGCACATCTTTCGCTGTCACCGAAATACAAAGGCAGGCTCGGGCCGCAGCGGAGCGGGAGTGGGGTGGGGTGAGGGTATGAGTGCGAGGGGACGCCTTTGCACGCGGGGGCGCAGTGGGCAAAGTTACGCAAAACCTCCGGGTACCGCTACCCTTCCGAGTTGGTGCAGGTTTTTAAGCGCTCGTTCCGGCTTTCGGGGAGTTTCTTTCAGCTGTGTGGCCGCCTGCTGCCTTCACGCCCTCAGTCACCTCCCGAGAGGCCCGGTCCCTCCTGGGGTGCCTGTGTACCTCCGCCTGTGTGCCGGGGGGAGGGGGGACACGTGTGTGTGTTTGCCAAGCCTCCTCCCCGATGGCGACTCGGGACTGCCAGAACCTGCGAGGATTACGCCTGCGATTGTTGGAAAAGTTTCGGGATGGGCGGGAAGGCTCCTCTCCTGGCGGGAGCGGTGCTTCTCGCTCGGGGCTTCCTCCTGGTGTCCCCCTCCCTCCTCGCCCGCCCTTCCTCGCCGCGGCCCCGCACTAGGTGTCGCGGCCTCAGGGACCGAGAAAGCGAGCGCGAGATGCTGCTGCCGTGGAGGCGGCGCGATCCCTGCGGAGGGCGAGTCCTGTGGCCCGCGCGGCCCGTGGGGGTCCACACCGCCCTGCCCGCTCGCCTCGCCTGTCCCCGCCAGGTTCCCGCGGCCTTTGCCTCTTCCTAGACCGCCGCAGGGAAAGCCGCCGGGCTCCATTCGCCAGGGCTCGGCGCGCGCCGGGGCACAGAGGGCAGCCACCTGCTCCCGGTGCGCTACTGAGCCAGGGGAGCGTCGGTCGCGGTCGGGGAACGTCGGCCGCAGCCTGGCCCGCGCTGTCCCCACCGTCTCCCCTCCCCCGCCGGCTGCCTGTTGCTGCAGGGGCCGTCGTGGTGGTGGCGCGCCACACGGGGTGGAAGTGCTCGACCTGAGAAGAGGGGCTAGCTCTAGGGACCGCAGGAGGGGCGGGGACACAGATCTTCCCTTGGCCCACCGTCCTCCTTTTGTCGATGAATCTAAGATGTTTGGCCGTAACTCTCATCTTCCCTTTCTTTGGTCTTTCGGGTCAAGGGCGAGAATTCCGAGGAGGTGCTCTGTTTTCTGGGGCTTGGGTGATAGGACTTAAGTTACCCATGCTGTCTATCTTACAAAGCTTTTATTCAGGATGAGGAGCCAGGTAGAAATAAATAGGCATAGGCCAGAACAGCGAGGGGTAAGAGAAGGAAGCTAGCTCCCAGTTTGGATTTATTCAGGGAGAGAGTAACTCTGGAAAGTTGCATTTTGTTTAAATTAGAGCAAGACCAAGTTGAAAGCCAGATTTCTATAATTTTTCTGGTAATATTTCTTTTATGAAGTATCTAAGTGTCTGTTTGTCATCATTTTGAGATCAAAAGGAAAAATCCATATGCTGCATAGTTCTTCGAAATTGCTATTTAAATATGTTTTAAATGTTTTATCCAATGAGGAGTAGACTGCTCAGAGGCAAGTCTGGCGACAGGGATAGCTGGAGAGCTGGATGGTTTGATGTGGAGCAGTGGTTCCAAAGACCTGCTAACCATCAGAATCACCACAGGAGCTTTAAGAAAATAAAATAAAATAGATTTCTGAGCCCAGGTAGAAGATAAGCAGAAGGACCTGCAAATCTGGTAGTCACACTATGTCCCCAATTACTGCTCAGCAGTTATTGACTGTGACCTTGGGTGTGTTAACCTGAGCCTCAGTTTTCCTTATCTGTAAAATGGGGATAATAGCCAAATCATAGTTATTGAGAGACTTCTTTTTACACAAGCAAAATTGTTCAGCCCATGATTGGTGTTCAAGATAAGGAAACTATTCTGTTCACAAATGTGTGCACATATGCTTGTATTGACCTTCCTCTACCCTCAAAGTTTTCTTGAGGCCAAGTGGACTTAAATGTTCACATTTTAGCTTATGCATTGTTACTACCTGGAGCATTTCATATGCATACCCTGAACAAAGACCTTTTAGACCAAAAATAAATAAATTAGAACTGGTGCATGTTTGGAAGCTAGGCCTTGTGCTCCCAGACCTAGAACTCTCCATCAGGCCCACTTGAAGACAAGGGGCATTTACTAATCTGAAATCTGCTTTTATTCCCCTTCCCTGTCTCTCTCTCTCTCTTTTTTTTCTTTTCTATTTTTGAGCCTCTTACATCTTCTACTTCATAGATGGCAGAACTTTCCTATAGAAGCTGCTGATCAGACCCATGAAACCACAGGACAAAAAGTTCTATTCCAGAAGGAACAACAAGCAGGGAGAAAAAAGTCAATATTCCTAGGTAAAATAAAACCAAATGTATATCATACATCAGATGTTTTACATGTTTGAATCCATACCTCCCCCAAAGCATGTAAAATAAAATAAAAAAATTCTTCACAAAATTATGTTCAAATCAATGAATAGGAGCACCCCCAAAGGTAATGCAGGGAGAGCCAGCCAAAGACAGCTGTGAGCAGGGAAAGGAAGGCAGGAAGGTGCCATGCCTGGCTGAGACTTTTGCAGCAGGGTGAGTGGAAGAGAGCCAAGGAAATGGAATGGGCTGAACCAGCAGAGACAGATCAAGGAGGCTGACCATTATAGAAGTGGAGGTGGCTGTCAGTGACTAATTCAGCATCCCAAGGAATGTGTTTTTCTTGTGCACTCAGAAAACTTGAGAGAAAGTAATTGTATATTCCTGGGGAGGGGATCAAGAAGGGATTGCCAGCTTGGGGCACCTATAAACACCCCCTCCCTTCCCGGTGAGTGAACTTCAGGGGTGGGGATGGAGCACTATACTCCCAGAAGGGGAAGAAGTAGGAGCTTCTCCCTCCCCTCAATGCCTCAATGCTGGTGGGTGACTTTGGACAAGTGTGGAAGGTTCCTGCTCTCTTGACTAATCTCTGTGTTCAGGTAGGAAATGTCTGTGACTCTAAGCAACAAAACAAAGGAAACTCAAGACAACTAGAGAGGAACACATGTATCTGGGAACAGGCTGGAGCAGATGAGTGGCAGTCTCTGTCTTCTCCTTTACAAGCACCATCCTGGTGGGAGGAGCACATTTGCCCACACTTGGGGGTAGGCAGGGGATAGAAGCCAGAGGGAAGACTGGGGTGGAGAATCTGGATGAGCATGACTGGGTGGGGAGTGACTGTAGGGGGTGGGTGGCAGAATGGGGGAAATGTGTGGAGGGTGGAAGGAGCTGCCTGGTTGGGGAGCATACAGCTGGGGGTGGGCAGAACAGGGGTGCTTTGCAGAGCCTATGTGGGTGGGCTGGATTGATGGAGAGAGAGGGGAGGTGAGACCCGGTGGGGCGGGGTACAGAGGAGTCAGGAGAGTGGAGGTTTGGTGTGGAGTCCCCTTAGCTCCAGGCAAGGCTTCGGGGTGTGGAAGTATCTTTTGGGGGGCAATTGGAGAGACCAACAACAAGGGGAGATGGGAAGCTAAATTTAGCCACTGTTCCAGCCAGGGTGAAGGGCGTCTTGGCTTCCTCTAGCCCAGACTTTTGAAGTTGCTCGCTAATTCCCAGTTGGCTAAAAGGACTTGGAACCCACAGATCCATGGTGGTCACATCGTGTGAGGACAGACATTCCAGGCTCTTTCCTGGGGACTGCTGGGTGCGCCTGTGTGTAGGGGGTTATGGTGGTAAAACAGTCCTGTGGGTACCAGCCTCCCTCTCAGTGGGCCTGGCTCTGCTTGTGGGGGTGTCCCTCCTGCAGAGCCACCTCAGTGTCCCTTAGGCCCCTTCCTCCTTCCTCTCAGCTTCTCCCCCTCCATTCCCACCTGAGGCCCAGTGTTGATACCTTCCCTAGGTCCTGACCTTTTCCCTCCCTGATCAAGTGGGAGAGTTCCCCTCTTTCTCTCCTCAATACTGATCATCGGGTAATGAGTCTATAAAGAGCAGGAGAAGGTACATAACCCAAAGGGACTCAAACAAAATGGAGTCATTCCATTCACTAGATCGTTTCTGTTTGCAAGACCTTGCTAACTGGTGGTAGTTGGTGGCCCTGCTGAGAGAGCAGAGTGACTGGATGATTTTGATGCAGACCCACCACCAGCAGCTATTAGCTGAGTTTGATTTGATCAGATTTCTGAAATCTGAATGAGGAACTGTGTTCCAGAAGATTCTGGATGAGGGGCAGAAGTGTCAACATCCCCTTCTCCTGTCATATTTCACAGTGATCTTCCAGTAAAAACACCACAAGGAGGCAACAGGCATTGTAATAATGAGCGATGATAGATCCTTCCAGCATTTACTGAGAACTTCCTCTATGCCAGATGCCTGGTACTCTATACTTCAATTTTCTTCATTCTACAGTGTCGTAGATTATAAAACAAGCCATTAATTTAAAGATGGACTTTGGGAGAAAAGGGAGACATGCTGACCTCAAATGCACAATTGATTGTTAAGTCATACTGATTTCAAGAACATGATAAACACGAGAAAAAAGTGAATCTTAGAATTGAGGAAATAAGCATATTTTATGTAATTCTCCCAACAGCCTGGAAAAAGGATTATCCCAACTGTATGAATAAGTCTCATTTCCAGTCTCCAGATGTTCAAGGCCACCAAGCCAGTAAGTAGCAGAGCCAACAGTGGAACCCAGGTCAGCCTGTGGTCTGGGCTGGAAGTTTCTGCTAGGCCACAGAGTCCCCGCAGGAATTGGGTGTGATCAGCGCCCCCACTCCACCCCCTTTTTTTTTTCTTTTTTCTCTTTTTAAATACCTCTGGTTTTTGTCGTGACCCTTCTACCATCAACACCTTCACCCCCTAAAGCTAGGGACATTTCCTTGAGGAGCAGGAGTCATTCAATGGAGGAAAAGGTACAAAATAGTCAAATTACGTTTTTTTTTTTTTTCAGATTCAAAAAAAGTCTGTAAAGGGTAAAAACTGTGCATGCCAGGTTTTGCTGTTCACCGCAGGAAGTCAACGAATTCAAGGATCTCTGTACTGCTGAAAATAGAATTGTAAAAAAAAAAATAATAAAAAGGGTGGGGGGGGAGAGAGAGCAAACGAAACTAATCCTATTAAACGTGGTAGCATGTTTTTGTGGCACGCAGGGAGAGATTAAGCACAGGAAAGGGGATAAGTACTGCTTCAGTTTCACTAAACTAATGTGACAACTTGTCATTGGAGATCTTTACAGCTTGTTAGTAGATGAGTAGCTGATTCAGAAGTGTTTTCTATCATTCCCTTTGTGTCCCCCATGAGTTTTTTTTTTTTTTTTAAGTTTTCTTTCTTTTCCTGTTTCTTTCTTCCCCATGCTGGCTCCATTTTGCTTTTTAATCCTTAGTGTCTCCTTCAAGTCAAAACATTTAGCTGGCTCTAATCAAGATTTGGTTTTGAAGATGCCCCTTGACCTTGGGCTGCCCAGAGAAGCCCCTGAGAAGTCGGCTCTCCATCCCCAATCTGGGCACTGTCCTGGGGCTTGAGAAACTGAGTTCTTTGGGGAAAACTCTCATTTCAAATTTCTTTTTTTTTTCTATTCTTTTTTTTTCTCTCTCTCTTTTGCCTTCCATTTCCATGCCTTGATCCTTTTAATCTGTCCGTTCCTCCTTCTTTCTTTTTTTTTTTTTCTCCAACTTCTTTCCCTCTTGTTACTTATTTCCCTCCCATCTTCTTTTGACTAGATGACAATGATGACGATGATGATGCTTTGTTCTCCGGATGGAATCCATAGCTTTGTTCATGCTAAGCACCAACCTCTACCCTGTTGAGAGCCACAGCCCAGTCAGAATGACGCCTGGCATATTGCCAGAGGGAATGGTTGAAAGGTGATTCCAGGGAACCATTGAGATGATGATTTGAGTTAAGCTGTATATAATTGCTGTGATGCTGGATTGATTGAGTTGTATATGGACCCTGCTCCAGGAATAGGGTGGCTCCGGGTATCTGACTAGGGCGCCCGCTACTTTGGAGGTCCCGTGCAGTTCTTCCCGGGGTTGGGGAGATTGGGCACGCGGAGCCCGGTGGAAGGTGTGTATTCCCGAGTAGTGTGTGTGCAGTGCCGGTGAGAGTTGGGGAATAAAGAATTGCTGTTTGAACCTACAAGGCTTTGTGGCGGCTCGATTATTTGTGCCCAGCCAGACTGCGGCACTACCCCTGAACTACATCACCAGACTTGCTTTCTTAGAATTCATTTCCCCTCCTTCATGTTTTTCCAAAACTCCCCCAACCCCTGCTTTCCTTCAAATATGACAGTGAAATTCATAGAGAAAGATTATGAACGCTTGAAGGTTTCCACATTGAAGAAACTCCTGTTAAAGGGGGCCCTGGTGAGAGGATAGGGTCAGGGGTCCATTACTGACCCCAGCAATGAAGGAAAGGCTGTTCTCCATTGAGAGGAAGCAAGGATTGTCATTGTCTTTCCAAAACAGGTGTCGAGAGCTTGCTTGGAAATGTGGCTGGCTGTCCCTCTCTCTGTGGCTTTGGCGTCCCTCTCACCCACGAACCCCTCCCCCCTGCAACTTTCCCCACTGGCTTACCACCAGAGATGTTGAGTCAATGGAAAAACAACATTCGCCAACATTAAAGGGAGACTGTTTGGAAAAGGAAGGCCCTGCTGAGGCGCAGAGGAAGCCTGTGCATTAACACGGGCCACCTCTTATCTGGGGCAACTGGGCCTGAGCTGCCTGGGCTGATTCTCTGCCTTTGCCAAGAGGTCTTCAGCAGACAGGCTGCCTTGCAGAGTCAGGGGCTGATTCTTATGGACATCATCAGGACTCTTAGAGACAAAAGGTCATTGCTTTTTTTTTTTTTTTTTTTTCTCAGAGACTGAAATCCTGGAGCAAGAAGCAAAGCTTTTCAGAGGACATACTTCTGTAGGCCCACATCTCTACTCACTGTGGAGCTGGCTCCTCCCATTCCCGGTGTGTTGCGAACTCCTAAGCACTGTGGGCACTGGCCATTCTGACCTGAATGTGAATTGTAGGGAGGGACAAGCTAAAGCAACCCAAAGGAAAAGCAGAAAGAGGCATGTGAGTAGGTTGCCCCTGGCTCTAAACTGCTTCTGTTAAGTCTTGAGCCAGCTCCTGATGGAAAGATAAGGTAAATCCCTAATCAGTCAATAATTAACTGTAGCTCCATTAGTGGCCCAGTCAGCCAAATCCCGCTGACACCTTCAGAACCTTGCTTCAGTGGGAAGGGTCAGCAGAACCTTCTGAGAACCAGGCCCGTCTACTCGGCCCTCTACAGACCCACTCAAGGGGTAAAAGGGGTAAAGTTATGCCTTGTCTGCCAGTGAAATCTTTTCTCAGGTTAAGTCCTCAGGATAACTTCTGGAAATTTCCCATTTGGAAATCTCAGCTGTGTGTATAACACAGAACAGCTTAGATACCTTGTTCTGGTTCTGGAGCACTTTGAATCAAATCCCAGATGTGTTCTGACTGTTGCAACCTTATTCTTCTTCCAGCCCCAACTCATCTCAGTTTGTGGTTTATTCCCAGTGTCCCTAGACATTCCGGTCCCCTGTTTTCTTCAGTGTATGACAAAAGCAAACATGGCTTTTGATGTAATAAGCAACTCCACAGCCCCACCAATGCATGACAATAATTTTTGAATTTTAAATCTGTAAGAAATTAAAAGATTAATATATATTTGATTTGGCAGTTGATGAATCAAGGTTATTTTTACTTCCTGTAGAAGCAAATTTGGGGGAAGGTAGACTTAATATTTTTACTTTAAATTTTTGTTTTTTTGTTTTTCTTTGCCTTGTTGTTCTATGTGGCATTTTTTTTTTTTTTTTTTTTTTTTTTTTTGGTATCATAAGCAGTAGTCAAATATACCAATCTGGTTTGAATTTTTCCTGAGGTCAAGTTATAGGTCATGAACATTGTCAATCAATGAACTTTGCTTCTAATTTTAACTGTTAAGCCACTTGGGAAAATGCACTTTTAGATACTGGAGGAATGGGGTACAAGAATGTGGTTTGATGTGAGTCCATTTCTGTCAGAAGAAAAATGACAAAAATCTTAGGTTTGGTGGCTGGACCCCCAGTCATGATATTCCTGTGATAGAGCATGTAGCTCCTCTTCTGTTGGTTCTGGGTCTCAGCCTCTGTAATCACCAATACATCATTGTTCTCTCCTCAGAAAGCCCAGTAGTCTGGGTGCTCAATTAATCTTTGGCTGCTTGGGGGAATTGCCAATGAGTGAAAATTCTGCCAATGATCTGTGACACCCTTTTGAACAAACATGAATTGAATGACATTTCTTTCCCCCTCCCCCCCCAAATCATCCATCTGTCCGTTCTTATGCAACTTTTAAGTTCCAAAAGGATAGAAAGCAAGCTTTCTTTCAATCACACTTTTGGCTTAAGAAGACAATCTATACATCAGACAATATATAATCTACTGTAGCCTTGTAAGTATGTCTAAATATTCATCAGCCCAAACCAACATACTAAATATAAAATAAATTCAATTTGGCTTTCCTTTTTCTGTGTTCAATTCAAACTTCTTGCATTTATGAAGGCAGTCAGTAAAAGATCAGAGTCAATGTTGGTCTATGCTTTTTAATCACTTTGGGATGCAAGAGGCGTGAGAAAGTAAGGGAGAAACAGTGAAAAAAAATTACAAACTAGTCATTATTGAATCTGTCAGCTAAAAAAATCTAGTTTCTAGTGTTCTCAGTTTTTATATTAATTCTGATTCTTTTAAAACATTAAAAAGTATTTCGTTTACAATGGTGGCATCAGGTAAAGCAGAGACCCTACACTAAGTTGTCTTTGAGATCCTGTTGTTTGGATATTAAAATGAGATTTTTTAAAAAAATGGAACCGGAATCTATTTTTCAATAGGTCAAAAGGCATTCATAATTATACTAATAATTTTGGAGTGTCATGCTAATGAGGATGAGAAAATGTAGGTCTTGACATTGCCTTGTTTAGTTGCATTCACCCTGGGGGAAAAAAAAAGATGTTGTTTACCCCTCAAGAATTTCTTAAGGAAAAGAAAAATCAATCTCCATCAATGAGCAATATTTTTCTCCCCAAGGGATATTGATTTGAACATTGACTTCACAATGGGTGAGTTATTTCCCTAAGACCCCCTGTTGTGAATTGTGAGATGACATGTCATTTATGAGCCAATAAACATGTTGTTTCTAGTATAGTCATCTCATCAGGGAGATTCCAACTTTGGAATAGTGGTTGCTTTCAAAAATTTCACCTTCGGTACATTTGTGTTAATTATCCCTACGGAATATATCCTAAATTTAAAAAAGCATCATCTCTCACCATTCTGCCTTTTTAAATAAGGTGGAGGCTTTACAGTGCTTCTGAGGGAGAAGCAGGTGGCAGAGAACAAATTCCCTTTTCTGCTTCATCCTGGACTTCACGTCCTCTTGGCTTGTGCCTAGGTCCATGACTCATGTGTTGTCTTCATGATTGCCCTCTCTCTTTATATAATGGCATAATTTGGGTATTTTAAATTTTGAAAATAACCCAAATTTTTAATTTACCAGAGAAACCACTATGAAAAGGAACCTTGTGGCAGGTGGAGATATGGGAAACAACAGGGAAGGAGGTAGTCTTGTTAATAGGAGTGATGGTTCTCTAAACTTATCTGTTATCTATTTAGATTTGTGTATGTTTTGTTTTCTTAATGCATTATCTTAAAAGGTACATTTGGGCTTGTTCATTCATCAATTTATTCTTCAAAATATTAATCTATACCCTGATCGTGTATCAAATATGAATCTCAACATTTGTGATACCAAGCTAAGTAAGAACCATCTGAGATGCTCATAGTGTGGGAAAGAAATCAAGCAGCCCTGCTACAAACACAGGTTGACACAAAATGCTTTAGGAGTCCTGAGTGTTATTTTCATGTCAGCTTTGAGAAACAAGAAGCCTTTGAGGAGGAGCTGGGCAAATGCCTGCCCACACCATGGATTTATGAGAGGAACAGATTTGAGTTTATGTCCGTGCTACATGATGAGAAAGATCTCATGCAAGTCACTGTACCTCTCTGAGCCTTGTGAGTAAATCTAGGGTGGTTGCTGTACCTCTCTGAGCCTTGGTGTCCTTGTGTGTAAATTGGGGACAGTCACAATACCTACCTCAAGAGATTGCTGTGAAGGTTAAATAAGAATGTATGCATGTGTGTTAGTCAGCTTTCCATTGCTGTGACCAAAATCCTAACCGTAACAACTAGCAGGAGGAAATTTTTGTTTTGGACTCACAATTTCAGAGTTTCAGTCTATGGTCCGTTGATTCCATTAGTTTGGGCTGCCGTGAGGCAAAACATCATGGTGGAAGAACATGGTAAAGGAAAGCAGCTCAGTTCACGATGTCTACAAAGATGGGGATGGGGAAGGTGGTCAAGAAGGGCCAGGGACAAAATACAATCTCCAAGGGCACACCCTCAGTGATGTGCTTCCTCTAGCTGCACCCCAACTACCTACAGTTACCATCTAGTGGTCCATTTAAATTAATAATCCATCAAATGGACTAATCCACTGATGAGATGAAAGCTCTCATAATCTGATCACTTCACCTCTGAACATTCCTGCATTGCCTACAACATGAACTTTTCTGGGAACGACCTCATATCCAAACCACAATGGCATGAAAGGCCTCAGCCCTGTGTCTGGCACAGTGTTCAGCACTGTGATTGATAACCAGTAAGTGTTCTCTAGAAAGGACAAAGAAGAGTAACCTTTTAGCTCCATTGCTAAGAGCCATCCAAAAATATCTACTGGGTGTCAACTATATGTTGTGCTCTAGTGCTGGGTCCTGGGTAGGAGCTCAACCATGAATGGTGTGAGGTACAGAATAACATGCATTCCCAAAAGGCCTGGAGGAGACACATTCACCCTGCAACTGGAGAGCCTGAGATGGCCTCTTGCTGCTGAAGTTGAGAACAACAGGGAGGAAGAGCCAGCAAAGGTTTATCCTGTCAGACTAGGAAGGGCTTTATGTGGCAGTGGTGGCCTTAAAGAAGGAAAGAGACAGTGAGACAAGTGGTTTCTTGTATTCTCTAACTGTTCCGTGAGTGCGCCTTGATTCTCTGTAGTGGGGCTACATTCTCTCCAGAGGTAAATATCTCATCTTTTTCTTGTTACCACCCTCTTCATGTTACCCATTAGAGTATGGTACTTCTGGTATATACTTAATGAATGTGGCTATGTCGTTGTTGTTTTTAATTGTTTTTCTTTTCTACACACTGAAATACTTGCCCTGTTCTATGCCTGGTCTGTTTCAGAATACTCGAATCAAAATGCTTTCTTCTGTGATTATCACAAAGATCCATAAATTGGAAGTTGTGATCATGCCACTACTTTAGTACTCTTAGAATAAAGTTCAAACTCTTGAATGTGACCTTTATGATTTTGTAAAATCTGGTTCCTGACCATGGCTCCTGCCTCATCTCTTGAAACCTTCCTCTTCTCTCACATATTCCCATGTTGCAGGTCTTTCTTGCTTTACTTGAACATTGTGAACACCTTGATACATGCTCTCATCTCTCCATAAAAGGCCTCTTGCTATGGTTTGTCTCCTGAACTCATGCAGGAGTTTAATCCCCAAAGTCTTTATGTTAATGATATTAAGAGGGTAGAAAGTTAATCCACTGTGATGTTTAAGAGAAGGGACTTTGGAGAGTGATTAGATTAGATAAGGTAATTAGGCGGAGCCCCTATGATTTAAGCCTGGTATCTTTGTCAGGAGAAGCAGAGAAACCACATAGCGAAATACACAGTGTTCTCACCATGATGTGATGCAGCCAACAGGGACCCTCACCAGAACCTTAACCATTCTGCATGGACCTTCTGTCTCCAAAACTGTGCACTAAATAAACCTCGCTTCTTTATAAAGTAGACCACCTCAGGTATTTTGCTAAGGTAACAAAAAAAGCTGACAAATACAATGCCCTTCTCCAAACTCCTCCTCATTTTTCAGGGTCCTACTTAAAAATCATTTGCTTGAGAAAGGCCTCTTTTTATTTCCTAGACTAGAAATCCTGATTATATTTGTTCATGACACCTATTTTTAAAATTCTGCTTTTAATAATCGACATGAGGAAACTATTTTTTTTCATTGAACAGTATTCTTTGAGTGCTTCAAGTAGCCTAGATATTGGGAATATCATACAATGGGAAAATCAAAATCTCTGCCTTATGGAGCTTATATCTTAGTAGGTAAGGCAATAAACAAGAAATATAGATACAATGTCAAGTATTATAAATACTTTAGAAAAAAAGTTAATCTGGGGAAAGGTAAAGAGAGGAAATCAAGAATGCTAAGGAGGAAAACTGTTCAATGTAGAATTCCTAATACCCATCACAGAGCCCAGTGTCAAGAAGGTGACTGACACGTCTACTGAATGAGAATCACATTGGTTTGAGTAGACGAAGCAGTAAGAGAGCAGCAAGTAGGACTTACCGGGTTAGATGGTGATGCTTGTTTCTCACCAGTCTCCCTGACTGCAGCTGGGACAACACAGTCTGTGCATAAACTCCATCTCCAGTCTAAATCCTTGTCAACCCTGATTCCCTGTTAAAGTTGATTACATTTGCACCTGTGGAGTGGTGGTGTCACATACTTGATTCTTTTTTTTCTTTTTTTTTTTTTTTTTTTTTTTTTAAATATTTATTTTTTAGTTTTCGGCGGACACAACATCTTTGTTTGTATGTGGTGCTGAGGATCGAACCTGGGCCGCACGCATGCCAGGCGAGCGCGCTACCGCTTGAGCCACATCCCCAGCCCACATACTTGATTCTTAATCGCCATGGGCAAAATTGCAACTGGTTGGTGAATGAAATATTTATGCTTTGAGGAATTGGTGTTCTAATCTGTTTCTATTTATACCAATAATCAACTATTTTGCAGTGAGGAGGAGGGTAATATTTTTTTTTTCCTGTGATCTGCGTACATGCTTCTAAATGACTAATGAAGTCAATCTGGGCCTGGCAGATTTTGCCTCCACTTAGACAGACGTAACGCTTGTGGACGTTGTGTGATTTCTCAGCTTGCTGCTTCCCTGTTCCCACTGCAATGATCTCATTATTGGCATTTTGTTTTCAAAGTGTTCTCTCTCATTTTTGCATCATGCCTCTGTGTGGCTCGGTCCTAAAGCACTACCTACTTTTTTTTTCTTTTCCTTACACAACCAGGCTTATCTTTTAAGAGAATATTCTGAAGATTAGCCAGATGTGGTGGCTCTCTCTAATCCAGTGACTCAGGAGGCTGAGGCAGGAGAATCATAAGTTCAAGGTCATGTTTGGCAACTTCATGAGACCCTGTCTCAAAATTTTTAAAAAAGTTAAAAGGGCTGGAGATACAGCTCAGTGGTAGAGTGCTCCTAGTGTCAATTCCCAGTAACACACACACACACACACACACACGCACGCGCGCGAGCACATTCTGAAGACTAAACATCTTTCATTAGCAAACTTATTTTAGTGGAGTTGGGAGAGGGGAATTCATGTTCTCATAAATATCTTCCTTGGTTGGAATGGGAGAACTGACTTTGGGGTCAATTTGAAATAAGATCAAGCCAGATTGAGTCCATTCTCTAGAACTCATGAGAAAAACTGGATAGCCTGAAGGAAATGAGGAACACAACTGGTTCCTTTCCTCTTCTCTGGACCCTAGCACACACCTTTTCTGCTGTCACCTGGCCTTACTTCCCTCAGGAGATAGTCCCAGGGCCCTTTTCTGGTACTGCACTTGAGCTGCCAACCCATCATGCTATTCGAATGAGAAATGCCAATCAAAGTCCATCCTTCTAAGTTCATTTTGACTTTTATCCATGATATTTTTATCTGTCCCACCTCTCTGTGTGACGTGCCACTTATGGTTATGACTTATCATGGCCAGATCTCAGACTCCCCAACAGAAATCATATATTTTGTATCTACCATGACCCAGCTTCCTCTGCTACCCCATGCCCTCTAATGCAATGAGATCATGTTGCTGCTCATGGGATGGGATAGGAAAATGATCAGAGAGAAGTGGAATCCCTCCAGCCCCACAACTTTCTTTCAATGCTATTAATTTCTAATTATACATCTATTTCTTTTAACTTATTGACTGCCCACCTTTACCTCAAACTATAGACTGGATGAAAGCTGGGAAATGCGCACACTTTGTTGATCAGGATGTGCCAGTGTAAATACCAAATACTTCAACCTGTGAAATACTGGGGTGAATGTTAGGGAGGGGAACACATTCATGGGGATTTCTGCTCACCCTCAAGAAGTGAAATGAAAGCAAAACTCTGGTGCCTTTTGTCTCATTGTGGGCAAACTGGTATGGGCTGAGAAATTCAATTAACTGTATTCATCAATTTTTGTCTCTGGGGTGGAGTCATGAGAGTAAGACCCAGAATTCTTGGTCCCACCCCTTTTGCGGCACTCAAGAGAAAACAAACTTGGCATATTTCATCAACCCGATTTTTTTTTCCCCTTTGTCTCACAGGAGGCTCAGCTGAACGCTAGATCCCTCAACCAGTGCAACAATCAGAAACTCAGAGACCCTCAGCCGCCTCCAATGATGTCACAAAACCCTCAAGAACGCTCACTGCTGAGTTGGGCACAGCTCCAGCAAACACAATTCTTTCTGCCAGTTATTCAGAGTCTTTGACAGATTAGGTGGTCTTTTTAATTTTTTTTTCTTCTTCATCTTTTTTTTTTTTTCATCCTCTTAAAAGGCAGTTCAGTTTACCTCTAAGCAAGACATTAGCTCTGGCCGCCCCAAATAACATTTTAATTGAAGTCTCAGTCCAAACAAATGCTCGGCCTCTTTATTAACCCCAACAGTGTAATTTTTCAACCTAAGACTGATTCAGGGGAACTGTCTCACTTAAACTGCCATGCAGCGGAACATGGCGGTTTTCCTCAATCAGTCTCTTTTCTGACCTTAATTTGAACCTTAATCTCTTTTAACCATGTTCTCTTTATTAGCTGCTCATAGCCGTGGCACAACACTAATTTTCCTGTTTTTAGGCTCTCAGTTTACAGAGGTATTTCACTCCCCCTTCTGCCCCCAAATGTAACCATCAGGTTTCATGGACCTTTTGGGGAAAGGGAAGGAAATACTTATTCCTAATTCCACCCCCCCCTTTTGGCTCAGTAATTTAAAGAGCTGCTTTGCAAAAGTTTCTGTAGAATTTTAAATTGTTTATTTCTGAGGTGCATAAGGTTCATGTATCGAAAGAATTTACACTTGTCAGAAAAAAACTGAAGAACACTTGAAAATGATGAGGAGAGATTTTTTTTTTTCCTCAACAGATCCACACTTATAAAATAAAGTGGAAAATGAAGACGATCATCTTAATGATTCAGGCAAAAGCAATGTATTTTTATTAGAAATCTCTAACCTTTTAGAGGGGACCTGAATTATTCAGCTAGTTGCTTTAATTTCTTCCTTTGTTTTTATGCTTAGATATATCAATTTGGAATAAATATTTTTTTTCTTGATTATACCTTCCCCATTTTTTTTGACATTGGTAAAATGATCCAAATTAGAAAGGAAAGAAAAATCATCCTTTTCAATAACAATGAAGAAAAAAATGTGTTTCTCTATTTGGAGTGTACCTTAATATAGCAGAACTATGTAGGCAGAAAAACAGTGCTTACGATCATGTGCTCAATTAAATTTATTATAGGTTTTTGTACTTTTTGGCATCACAGTGAAAGCGTATTAGTTATTATTCTTTATAACCTAATTGGAGGCTTTGTATCTGGTTACCCCTCTGTTCTCTGCTTAATACAATAGTTTTTTGATTGCAAAAATTGCATTTCTGTGACTTTAAAGTCCTAGAACGAGGTTTGTCATCGGAAGCGGAAGATTCATGCCGGCATTTGGAGGGCAAGGGACTGTGTGCCCTCTGGGTGTGAGGAGGTAGACAGCTGGGAACAATTGTCTCTTCCCTGCGGTGTTCAGTGGCATTAGCAACGTGTTTGCACGATAAACTTTGCCTTCATTTCACTGGCTTCAACAATTAGAGGAATTGAATCAGAGTTCTCTGAAATCATAGTTCATTATACGTTATTAAATTCCATTATTCAAGAAGTTACTGCTACGATTATAAAATTTTCCAATATCTCCCACGAAAGTCCCACCTCCTTTCCCATGTATTTTCTTTTAGGTTTATCATTTGCTTCTCTGATAGGCCAGGTTTCTTTTTCTTTGCTATTGGTACTTATTGGGAAAGCTAAGAGCTAATTTGAAAATACATCTTTGAAAGGACAGAAAAAAAATGAGATGTGAAAAAATGGTTGAAGATTCTTAATTAGTCCATTATTTGACACGCACGATTTAACATGGTATGCTTAGCATTGTGCATTCCCCAAAAGAACAAGGCTCCTTTTTTTTATCCCAAACTTTAACTCCCTCTCATTCATTATATCCCTTCTTGTCACTTTCCATTAGCTGATCATGACATCCTTTGCTAGAAGGGCGAGCAAGCAGATTACTTCCAAACTGGTGTAAGTGACACTCAAAAGACTGGCCTGAAGGGGGTTCTGTGATAGCAACAAGCTCCTCAGCCCCTGGAGTTGGAGAATGTCACTTCAATAATATATTGGAGTCCATTGTCACATCATTTCTGTAGTGAGTTGGCAGCTTTCCAGAGTGGTAAGAATGGGTCTTTTGCTGGAACTTATGGGTGATTGTGTCTACTGTTATTACTGTTGCTAATAATAATGATGATGATAATTATAAGAACAATATATTGCTCCAATCCAACACTCCTAGCATCTTGCATTTTACAGATGAGGAAACTAAGGACAAAAATTTTCAATTGTCCACGATCATAGGTGAGGGAGCTGGGATTTTAAATGAGGTCATGCTGTTTCTGTTAGAGCAGCACACCAACTTCTAGGAGACTTCAGCATTTCTTCCTAAATCTGAAGAGTAAAGAAATGATCAAAAGAGTATTCATTTTAATGCAACTGAAAAAATACCATCATGGGGCACTTCTAAATGGGGGCAGAGGATGAGTGAATGAATCAGCCAGGGTCGAACAAACATGGATAGATTTCGCTAAGGAAAGAGTATATGATGCCTGATCAGAGATCAGCCATGGAGATATGAACTGCTCCACAGTCTGGCCTCCCCTAATCCCTCCCCTGTTCCCAACAATTTGACCTTGGGAACAGACTCTCAGCCTTAAAATAGGTTTAACCCAAGAAGATACAATAGCAGACCTGCATTTGCACAGCACTAAGACAAATCCTGGCTACCAGTCAGATCTTGACCCCAACTTCTGGCTTCATACGTTTTTCTGCTTCTGAGAAAATCAAATTTTCTTTCCTAATCAAGTTTCAGCTTCTTTCCTTCATTAAGCAAGTGCTAGCTTTTTAAAAAAACCAGTAACCTTTGAAAAGTTCTGATTATAAAATAGAGAAAATGGAAATACAGAGCAGTACATTGAATGAAATAAAAGTCCTCTAACCAGATGTGTTAGCTTTCCATCACTCTGACAAAATGCCTGTAAAAATCAACTTATAAAGAAAAGATGGCTCGGGGTTTCAGAGGCTTTAGATCATGGAAACTTGTCCCTGTTGTTTGGGACCATGGCAGGCAGAGCATCATGTCAGGGAGCAAGTGGTGGACCAAAACCACTTACCTTGTGGCAGCTACAAAGCAAAGAGAGAAAGGGGCTGGAATTCCAATACACCCTTCAAGGGCACACTCTCCATCACCTACCTTCCTTCAACTAGGCCCCACCTCCTAAGATTTCCACCATCTCCCAATAGTGCCATTAGCCGGGGACCAAGTCTTCAACACATGAGGTTTTAGTGGACATTTATTTTGTGTTTTTGGTACTGCAGATTGAATCCAGGAGTGCTTAACCACTGAGCCACATCCCCCACCCCTTCTTATTTTTTTATTTAGAGACAGGGTCTCGCTAAGTTACTTAGAACCTTGCTAATTTGCTGAGGCTGGTCTTGAACTTGTGATTCTCCTGCCTCAGCTTCCTGAGTCACTGGGATTACAGGCATGCGCCAATGCACCCAGCTTTGTGGGACACTTATGATCCAAACCATAACAGAAAGGGAAGACTGGTAAGGTGTATATCTTTCTAGTTCAGTCTATCCATATATACATTAAGTAGTAAAAAATGGTGGTTGCAAGGACAGAATCTGAATCAGACGACCTGGTTTAAATACCATCCCTAGAAGTGGAACTCAAGATGTCTGGACCCCAGATTTCTCATATGTGAAATACCTCCCCCATTTGATTGTTGTGACACTTAAGGATCTAATAAACATACAGCAGCTGGCTTGTGGGAATCGCTTTACCACGAGGGTCCCAATGGTCTTGTCCTATTCCCTGATTCTGACTGTGCCCCAGCCTACTTCATTCCAAGCCCATAGATAATTTCATCCTCAGCCATGCTTCTGTCCCTTCTCCATCCATTTGGTTTTATCAGCTTTCTTCGGACACCACCTCAAGATTTCCCTGAACAATCCCTGAACATTTAACCATAACTCTTAAGTAAGCATTGACAGAATCTTATTTTCACTCCTGTGAATGTGCTGGATGCATTTCTGCCTAGATTCCCTGCTTACCCAGCCTGGCACCAAGGCAACAATCTGAGCAGCCCTTCTTGTTCTTGTTCTCATCTGTCTCAAGCTCCTTGAAGTTGGTGCAGATGGAGGCGAGATCAGGGGTTTGTGATCACAACAAGAGCAACAGCAGCAACCCACATCTTGGACCTCTGGAATGTCAGTGACAAATTATATACATGTACACAATATAAGGGAAGGTATATGTTTAAAAAACATTTAAATGTAAAAATGGAAGGTAATTACAGAGGATTTTATTTCCTTATTTGTTCCTTTTTTAAAAAAAAAAAAAAACATCTGTTACTAAGGCCATCTCTCAGAAATCTTTGTACCATTGAGAAGGCAAATCTGTCTATTTATCTATCATCTATCTTTTTAAAATGAGGAAGTACGTGTGACAGGAGTGTAAATGGCCAGCGACAGGGATGGAGGAAGGGGGAATACATTTAATGAAGCTGGGGGTTCACATGGACCAGTCAGACGTAGGGAAAATAAATGTTGATTTTATATGCCAAAGTCTTGAAAGGGGCTTGACGGCTCAAGGCTTTGGTGTGTTTTTCCAGATGGCAGATGCCATTTTGTGTTTTGCATAAACTGACTAAATTTGCTTGCTCTTTGTACTTATTTCAGAGGAAACCATTCTCTGCTTTCAATAGGACAGAAGAGCTCCTTGGCACTGGCACCCTCCTGGTCTGGTGAGAGGAATGGTGAAGGGACTATTCTGAGGACATGCAGGCATCATCCAAAGCTTCCTACATTCGGAACAAGGAGAGGTTGACCAGGGCTTTGGATCCTTCTTGCCTGAGGATGGTTCTTGCTCTGTGAGCAAGTCAGAGGAAGTCACCCATGCTGGGAAACTCTCAAAGGTTATTTTTCCAGTTTGCCCATTTATGATCTCCAGGGATGACAAATAGGTTTGTTGTGCTCTTATTTCAACTATTTTACTTCCTGCTAAAGGCTAGTTGTGTGATCCTACAATTTAATTCTTCTAGGCTTCAGTTTTATATATACACACATACACACACACACGTGCATGCGTGCACACACACACAGAACTTAGGATGATAATAATAACAAACACAACTCTTAGGGTTGTTTTGAGGATTGCATGGGTTAATCCATATAAAGGCTATAGAAGGGTGCCTGGCATATAGTAAGTATATATTATAGTTATTATTATTGCTATGATTAACTTCTATGAGGATTCACATATTTTTTTTCTTATTTTCAACTGATTGCTCAGTTCATTATTATTATGTTAACTCTTTAGGCCATGTTTATGGAAATAGACTGGGAATAGAGTAATGAAACTACATTTTTGCATTCAAATTTTAGCCAAGCTGAAGTTCTTTGTTTTATATACATGTCAAAATTTTTCTATTTTTTATTTATTTGTTTGCGGAGGATTGAACCAGGGGTACTTAACTATTGAGCTACATCCCCAGCCATTTTTATCTTTTGAGACAGGGTCTCACTAAATTGCTTAGGGACTTTCCAAGTTGCTGAGGCTGGACTTGAACTTGTGATCCTCCTGTCTCAGTTAGCAGAATTATAGGTGTGTGTCACCAAACTCAACAATATCACAATTTTTAAACCCATTTGTCCATTGATGTGCAATTAAGTTGTTTCTGTATCTTGGATATTTTGAATCATTTTGCAGTGAACACAGGTAGGTCTATTTTCAACTTTTTTTAGTTTTTTTTTTACTGTGCTGGGGATTAAACCCAGGGCCTTGTGCATACCTGGCAAGCACTCTATCACTGAGCTAGAACTTTTTGAGGAATCTTCATGATGAAAAACTCAAAATTTCTGAACAGACTGATTCTTGACCAATATACTGGGGATCATTTCAAAGGACAGTAACTATTTGGAATGGAACTAAAGCCTTTTTCTTCTGTCCTAAACCCAAAATATAAGACATAGAATGCAGTGAAGAAATAGTTACTTCTGTTGACTACCTCTTATGGAGAAATGTGCAATTTGAATATTAAAAAAACATTCAAATCTTATATTTCACAAATGTATTTTTATTTCCTGTCCAAAATACAATAGGATAGAAGGTCAATGAATGAGACAAAACTCTCTAACCATTGTGATTCTTGTTATTGGACAGTTGAAAATGGTCTCAATCACCTTTGCTATTCTCCTTTAGCAGTGGTGAGGGGTTTCTATTAATAATGAATAAAAAGTGATAACTCAGTACTTGAAACTTTTGCCCCAAATCCAGTATGAAACCTGAAAAACTAAAGAGCATGGAACATGGAAGTATGGAAAAAGTCAACAGTATTGTGAATATTTATTTTATTTCCTGCATTAGATTTATTTTGACCTCCACTGCTCATGATTCACAACAGTAAGAATAAAATAGTATTTAAGTTAAAGTAAAAGGCACAGAAATGACTCCTACTCCTAAATTTGACCAGAGGGCAGCTCCATCTTTTTGCCTTGACCTAACACTTAGAAATGGATCAGAAGCCGGGCACTATGGTGTACATCTGTAATCCCAGCAGCTTAGGAAGCTGAGGCAGGAGAATCAAGAGTTCAAAGCCAGCTTCAGCAATTTAGTGAGGCACTAAGCAACTCAGTGAGACCCTGTCTCTAAATAAAATATAAAAAAGGGCTGGGGATGTGGCTTAGTGGTTCAGTGCTCCTGGGTTCAAACCTCAGTGCCAAAATTAAAAACAAAACAAAACAAAAAGACTCAGGAAAGAACTTATTGTTAGCAGTAAAGCAGAGAAACGTAAACTCAAAAAGAGACCAAAGAAAAAGGGAGAGAAGTTGGAAAGACCAGGAAGAAGCTGCATTGTGGTGAGAGAAATTTTATAGCAACAAAAAAGAAAAGAAAAAGAACTTTATAATCATTTGACAAAATGGTTAGCTGACCAGTGAAGACTTACCCTCCCCTTCTTCAGGTACACTTGTTCCCCAGAAGTAATTGCCCAGCCAGAGATGACCCAATCCCTGCCCCTTCTCCATCTTTTGACTAGGAAATGCCAGAATAACCTCAATGCCACTCACTCATAGGAGATATAGAACATAACATGGAATAAATATGTATCTCTGAATCACTGCTCAGAGGAATATCCACATTACACTTTTTTAAAAGTATTTTTTTAGTTGTAGATGGATAAACTATATCTATCTATCTATCTATCTATCTATTTATTTATTTATCTTTTATGTTGTGCTGAGGATCAAACAAAACAACGCCTTACCTGTGCCAGGCAAGCACTCTACCACTGAGCCACAATCCCAGCCTCACATTATAATTTTCTTGACTGAGAAATAAACTTTTTAAATGTTAAGCCACTGAGCTTTTGGGGGTCACTTATTATACCGATGAGCTTTCCTTATACTGACTAACACACACATTGATACCAGAAAGGAGTTCTAGAAGCAGTTGCCTTTTGTTTTTCATCTTTGCTTAAAAACCAGGTAACCATTTCCTGATACCCTTATTTTTCTTCATTGCCAAAGGCAGCTAAGAACCGCCAACACATGGTATCTATCACTCATAACCTCAAGAGTTATGTGGTCTGACTTTTAGGTTCCTAAAGGCATCAGCTTTGCTGAGTGTTTCCCCACAGCATAATGGATCTCTAGCCATCCCAGCTTATATACCTGCTTCTAGCAACCCACTATTTGACCACAAAGTCAGTGCCACTATATTTTTAGGTTTTTGTTATAGGACACAGCATGTAACACCAAATATTATCATCAGGTTTAATCAGAAAATAGAAGCTTGATCCAATGTTTTCCTGCCATTTCTTCTCTCTGGACACAGATGGAAGAACACAAAGTCTAATCCTCTCTTGAGACTTATCTGTGGCCATGAGGCAAAATCTTTGTAATAGCTTGTGAACAGAAGTACCATGCCACCTTAGGCCCAGGTAGTGGAGAGAGAGTGAAAGAGAGAAAGGGAAGGGATATGTGTGTGTGTGTGTGTGTGTGTGTGCGCGCACACACACACTTCCTCCCTATTCACACACTTCTTCCCTGTTCTCTTCTTCTCCATATAAATTTTGGAAGACATGAGTTCTAAGATCCCAATGTATAACTACAAGATGGAAGCCACTCAATCTGCCTCCTAAGCAAGAACAAACCTTTATTTTGTTATTTAGAGTTTGGGGGTTATTTATTATTGAAACATAGCTATCCCATTCTGATCCTAAGAGTTTCCATGAGTAAGGAGTTCAGTGCAAGGAATTAGAAGTCTTGCAGAATCACTGGGTAGGCTGGGGAATGAAAGTCAAGAATGTTGCTACTAACTTGCAGGAAATCTAACCTGAGGAATCACGGGGAAGCCAAGTTGCTACTGACGATTTCAGCTGTCTGCAGCACTGACGTGGGTGATCCTCAGGAGGGTGCTCAGGCATGACATATACCCCATGCTTTCCATCAACCAATGCACATACACCTGTCTTGACAGAGAAAAATGTTTTTTCCTCTTTCTCCTTTTAGGGATTTCAAGATTACCTCTCAATGGCAGATTACACCAAGAACCCTACTGGTAAGGAAGCCTGGGAATTGTAGTTTCCAAGGCTTTCAGCTCTTAGTATGGGAAAAACTTGGCGGATAGGGATGGCACTCACTGTCCCAACAAATAATGGTCTAGCATAGGTGCTCCTTGACTTTCCCATAGGAAATTCAAGTGGTCATCCTTGCATAGCCTACCTTTCTTTGAAAGCTACTTGATAACAGATCTTAATTATCTTTCCCTAGTGTCAGAAAATACCAATAAATTGTTTTGTATTGATTTAAATGGAACTGTAACAGAATTAAAAGGAAATATAAAGTTGTCACCATATGTTTAAGTTAGATTTGGACACCTTCTGTTTATGGAATCTGATAGGCCTCCTTCATAACTACTAGATTCTGTCCCAGTTTAAGCCATTTTCCTTCCTAGCCTGCTCAGAATGATCATAAAGAGTTTCTTGCCCAACCCATGACCTTGAAATTGAGCTTTAAGTTCTGTCTCCACAGTCAATAAAATGATTTTTCAGTGCTCTGGTTTTTGTTGGAAACTGTCCATCATATTTTTATTGCTGTTTTAAACTATATCATCAAGTTGGTTTACAGAGCTAGTCAAATATTGATGTTTAATTCATTTGATTCTGAACACAGTCTGATGCTCTGACAATACTGGAATCTATTGGGGAATCAGGTATATGGGTTCACATTGGGGCAGAGTGGGGACTATTCAGGTAGGTGGGTTTGTGTCGTAGTAAGACTCCATTCATCCACTAGAAATGGGCACTCAGGGGAAGGAGGAATAGATTCTTGTTTCATTTTATCTGAAAAGGCTCACTGATTAAATCCATCTCTTGATATCTATTTTCCTCACCTAAAAAGGGTAAAGCTATTGTTTCTGTGGCGAGAATGATGGTGGAATGACTCAGACTTATTCACTGCCATCAAAGAAATTAAAGATACGGATCATGTCATAATTAATCATCTTATTGTAAAGTGGTGGCCATATCTACCCGAAGAGTGCTATGTGCATAACAGCACAATTACGGGGGATGTGATGATGTCACGGCTACTAGTGCCCAGCACTTAGCCTCTCTTTTCCATTCCCACCCACCCAGATCTCTGGCTATATTTAGTTGTTTTACAGTGTCACCTGAACCAAAGTCTGTTTTATGGAATTTACTGAATAGAGAAAAGAGTTAGAAAATCAATCTCCACAAAGTCTATTTTCCTTGGTTACCTGTGTTTCTTCTTGGTTAATGTTTTCTCTTACTTTGTACCTAGAGTCATAGCTAAAACACAATCATGAGTTTACTTTGTGTAAAGGAAAGTAGGACATTGAGCAATCATCTAACGAATACTGTCAAGATGGTTAGTGAATTTGGAAAATTCCACTCTCAAAAAAATTACTTTCTCTATTCTGTAGCAGATTTCCTCTTGGCCCTAATTATCCACAGCGTTGTCCAATTTTCTGATAGTTTTTACTGTTGTTGACATCACCTAAATAATTTACTTAATGGATTTCATTGGGTTCATTTGGTAACCCCTTCATCTATGTGGCCTGTTCTACCAATCTACTTACTTATTCAATAAATATTGAACACTGTCCCAGTTATCTAATGTTGTTAATAAACTCTTCTAAATCTAGTCATTTAATGAGACAATGTATTTTTGTCACTTATGATTCTTAGGGTTGATGGCTCAGCTGGGCAGTGCTTGCTGAGGGTGTCTTGGGGTGGTGGCAGTCAGATGGTAGTTGAGGCTGGAGTCATCTATAGGTTTCTTTACTCATATCCTTGGTTTTGCACTGGTGAGGAATTTCTTTCTCTCCACATGGTTAGCTTGGGCTTTCTTAGAGCTTGTTGGTCTCTTGGTAATCAGATTTATTATATCATGACTGGCTTCTTCCTGAGAAAATGTTCTAAGAAATCCAGGTGGAAGTTGCAAAGATTCTTAAACCTAGTCTTGGAAATCACACAATATCATTTATTCTATCTTTTATCTGCTGAAACACTCATGGGTGAATGCAGACTCCAGGGGCTAAAGCAATAGATCCCCTCTCACCAGAGGGGAATGGTTTGTGCATTCAAGGAAGAAAAGAATTGATGCGGTCATCTTAATGAGAAGCTCCCACAAGTGCCTACTTTGTGGCAGGTGCCATGTTAAGCTAAGTGCAGGGACAACATGTTACTAGAACAGGCAAATTCCCTGCCCTCATGGAGATTAAAATCCAGCTAAACTGGGTCTAGTTTGATTTAACTGTCTTCATAATCAACTGCTGAGCAATGAATACCAATAACTAAGCTTATTTGTTTAGCAAACTGGTAAAATAGCTATTCTGATTATTTGTAGGCTGGTCATTTTGACTTTATCAATAAGGAGACTGAATGAAATTGTGGGTATCTGATCCACAACCTGATGATTACCTTGACGAGCTGGTTCATTCCTGAATTTTAAAAAATGCATCCTATAGAGAAACAATGGGGTATTCATCTGTTGTTTGATAGGAAAATCAAGTTCCTGCTATGCATGGAGGTAATTTCTTTGATTTGTAGTAGGGATTATTAAACAATATCAAATTTTGAAATATCAGATTTTGACTCTGATGAGCTTCCATTCTTTCTAGTAGTTCTGACTGCATACAGGTGGAGCATCTTGTGATAATGACAAAACAAGATGGTGAGCCCAGACATTGTGTGATAAACAAGAAAGGCAGTATCTGCTTCCCTCCTGAGAATTATATTTTGGAGAGAAGCAATTAATTGTTTGCCTCAGTTTTCTTCTCCCTTGCGCAAATTCAAGGAAAGTGATTTAAGTTTGTTAAGTTAAAGGCGATTTCAGGACAGGGAATGTTGACACAAAAATTGGTGGTGTTCAGCAATTCTCAGGTCTTATCATTTTTGGCAAAGTTTATGTCCATTCAGTGGGACCGCTATGAAGGGCTGGGGGAATAGCCTCATGATGTCACAAGAGATACCTTGACATTTCAGAAACAAAGGTCGTAGCCTGAAAAGGTGCAAGAGCAGGCAGAATTCCTGGACACGCAGGTCAAGTTCTTCCATGAAGCTGGTATCATGTGCCTTCCTGAAATGCCTAATCTATATAGCTACATTGGTTCACTTCGTGATAAAGGATATTATGAGAATATTTTAAGTCCAACAGCAACACATTTTTTGCCTTATTTACCTGAACACTTCAAGCAAAACTGAATTTTGATTTGTCAGAGCAATTGTCCTCTATTGCTCCGTGAACTTCAATTTCATGGCTTGACCTTCACCAATTCGGCTCCTTTTCTCATACTGGTGAATCTTGTGTCTACTAAATTAAACTTCTTTCCATTTCTCAAGCCAATTTGTTTATCTAAAGTACCTGTCCTTACTTCCTCTAGAAAGTCATAATAATCTGACTTTAATTATAATCTCACTATTTCTCTAGCACATACTTGTTTGATGTGTTATTTGGTGCCTGCTGCTATATCATGCCATAATTTTTCATGAGCACCTGATTTGCCCAAATGACAAGAACTTCTCCACACAAATACACATTTAGCATATATGTACATTTAGCATATGTGTATGTGTAGTGCATGTTCATATATACACCCGGACACACTTCTCAATAGCTGACGACTTCTCTCCACTTTCTTTTTGTTTTTATAAGTTAAAGTCAAGTAGAGTATTTTGTAGTTACTTAGTGAGTTGGATCAGTACATATGTCCTAGGGATAATGCAAAACATTTTTTAAAACTCTCAACTTCACACTCACAAAGACAAAACTAATCTAGATTATTGCTCATCTGATCCTCTGGGAAAATTTTTATAAATTCATAACAAACGTTCGAGTACATGAGCTATGCAAGCACTTGTAATTGATTACTTGAGGCAAAAATCGAATTTTTCTTGAATTATTCTAACTCCTCAACTTAAAGATGTTCTTAAAAAGCCTTTGAATTTCCATGCTGGTCTTATCCAAGCTTGTTTTTATTGATCATGAAAGGGTCTCAGTGGCATGGAAGACTCTAAGCTCTTCCTCTATAAATGTCTATGGGTATTTTCCTCTTTTCTGACTCCTTACATGGACAAACAATTTGAATAGAAACTTGAAGCTGACCTCACATTTTTTTTTTTAGTTAATGTGTCACCCTACTCTTTCCTCTTCTAATCAATTTGCTGTCCCTAAAATCTTTTTTATTTACAAAGCATGGTGCTGCCACCCTGCTTATTCAATCCATGAGGGGCTTCCCGATTTGGCTGAGATTAGAGCCGCCAGGAAACCTTTTTAGTCCTCCAAATACCATGAATTATTTTGACATTCCTGATATTAACACACACAAAAAAGCTTTCTTCTCATAATTAGACATATACTTAAAATGCAAATAGTACTAGAAGCATTAATATAATGATAGGTCCTTATTCACAGAAGCTGATAATGACTGATAGCAGATCTTCTCCTGACAACAGGTTTCAATAAGAACAAAGTAGTGATTGAGTTTGGGAGAAAGAGCACTGTATTCTTACAGTAGTGAGTTCAGAAGTAGGGTTTGTGTGCCCATTGGAGAATCCAAAGTGATTCATTGGTGCGCAGAAAGAGGATATTAAAATTTCTCTTTATTTTGATTTTATTTAATCTTGAATTGAGTTCTTGGTGCATATATTCTTTTTAAATTAACCCATAGCAATTCCACACATTTATGGGGTAGCATGTGACATTTCAATACATTTATACATTGTGTGACATTCAGATGATGTTCTTTTGTGGGGGGGGGGTGAGAGTACCTGGGATTGAACTCAGGGGTACTCAACCACTGAACCATATCCACAGCCCTATTTAATGTTTTATTTAGAGACAGGGTCTCACTGAGTTGCTTAGGGTAATCTGTATGTAATTTAGAAATAAAAATATAAAGATTGAATACCCTCCAATTTTTTTGTATTGATACTTGTTTATGATCTAAAATTTAGAAATCACTGCTTACAAAGGGAGAATATGGGTAAGGCCCTTGGATGATATGGGGAGAAATGGGAAATGGTTTCAGAACAAGTGTTTGTAGTCTCAGAATTCGGACTCTGGTTACTACTGGTTCCAGTCATTTGATCAATAGGGAGTTCACTAACTCAATCTGACGCCTGACTGTCCCTTTTAAGATGTCAAGAAATTGCTCAATGTTAGGATGGATGTTGACCGAAGAAAGAGGATTTGAATCATGCTTTTTTTTTTTTTTGGTTTTGTTTTCTCAAGGGTCTGATGGGAACAGAAAGTTTTGAGGGAGTTCACTGTTTCTGCAAGGTGACTGGTTGGATAAAGAAGTCCAAAGTTTTTTATCTGCAGAACAAATAAGGCCTGGTCAAAGGTAGCTGAAATGCATGTCTCCCACCTTGTCCCTTTTCCATGTCTGAGGGGATGTTTGTGCCTGTGGTTGTGCAACGGAGAACCTCCTCTATGTATGTGGAATGGAGAGGAGGTGCATTTTAGAGTTTTACTGGTTAAAAATAGTCCTTGACCTTTATTCTGAGTTTGACAGGTAATTGATGATGGAGTTTATACAAAAATAAGTTAAAAAATGAAAAATCTATTTGTTGATGAGATATTGCTAAATATCCAGGATTGTTTTTCAGACAGCATCTGAAAAAAATTTATTTTTCTTTTTCCAGAGATACACATGGCACAACTCTATAAAAAACTGAAGTAAGTTTACTAATTCATAGTTGTTTGTTTGTTAGCCTGGAAGTTTGTTGGTGGTGGTGGTTAATGACAACAAAGACAGTTGGATTGTCCTTTTGACCACTCCATGATAATTACTGGCAAATATTCAGAATTGACAAAAGTTCTGAAAATGTGACCCATAGCAAGGAGCTTGAGTAGTTTTTTTTTTTTTTTTTTTTGGTACCAGGGATTGAACTCAGGGGCATTTGACCACTGAGCCACATCCCCAGCTCTATTCTGTATTTTATTTAGAGACAGGGTCTCACTGAGTTTCTTAGCACCTTGCTTTTGCTGTGGCTGGCTTTAATTCACAATCGTCCTGCCTCAGCCTCCAGAGCCATTGGAATTACAGGCCTGTGCCATTGGAATTACAGCGCCTGGCTATTTTTTTTTTAACTTTATTTTGTTTATTCATTTATTTTTCATGTGGTGCTGAGGATTGAACCCAGTGCCTTATACATGTGAAGCAAGTGCTCTCTTGCTGAGCCACAACCCCAGCTTCTTGACTAGTTTTTTAGAAGATAACTTTCTATGCAAAAATATTGGTGGGAAAGTGGAGTGTGACTGTATGGCTGAGATAAGCACTTATTATTGGGAAAAATAATCTATAGAATATTATATTAACCAATTAATGAAACAAAGATTTGTATCATAGAGATCCTTATTGTCTAGATGTATACTTGATCGTTATTTTGATCGTGGTTATTTCTGTTGGAACTTAAGGTGCATAAAACCAGTTAAAGAGACATTTTATATGGGACAATTTTGAAGTATAATAAAGGAACCAGCAACCAATTATGGATAGAAGGTGAGGTAAATTAAAGAGATGAACTCTAATTTTTTAAATTAGGTGTGGAGAAACTTTCTCTGATAACATTTTTTTTTCTTAAGTTTACCAATTTTGTAGACAATTAGATAATTTTATTTAGCATTTCTTTTGTTAGTGAGAATCCAACAATGTTTATCATCCAAGAATTCTTCCTCAAGGAAATATTTAAGAAAGGCTTTAGACATTAATAATAAAACTTCTGCCTGATTTTTGATGTTTGAAAACAATCTTGATGGGGTTTAAATTGTAACCTGGGAAATCCACATAAAATTGTCTCTGTTCATGTGACTATACATGGATATACAAGTAATAATTGAAATTAGCTAATGCCCATATTTTCTGAATAACCATAACATTTATTGACACACTTGATGAAAATTAAAAAGCAAAGCACAAATGTTCCAGTGGAAAAGGAAGTTTCTAAGCCTAAACCCTGTTATGACCTATGGCTTGGAATTTCGCTTATGATCCATCTGTTCAAGTAGAAAAATTAGTTACAGTAAAAACTTAGGTTAGTTATTTGCAAGTACCATGGGCTATGAGACATTGAACCACATGGTAAATAGGATTGGACTCTTTCAAAGTCCATCGTAGATAATTATCTTTCTGAGGATGTGAATTTATGGTTTTTCCTGAAAATGATAAACTTTGGAGTTTCCATTGAGCTCTAGGATGCAGGGATGACAACACTGAGTATCATGAATTGTCCGTTCTGCCTTCAATATGGTTGCTTTGGGAGGAGGGTGGTTGACTGTGGGCAGGTGTGGACGCTGGGACTTTGTAATCCAAAATGGGCTTCCATATCTGTAGAATATCAGATTAGCCAATTAATGAAAATAAAAGCCATCATTTTATAACCAGACACTTTAAGGCATTTGGTGAAGAAGATGACAGAATGGAGGAGAGAAAAGAGAGTTACAGAGATGGGAGAGATGGAGCCATAGTACACACAAGGTGTATGTCCAGCAGGCCTCAGCTCGGAGGGCCTGGTTTTCCAATCTGGCACTCAGCTCATTGAGTCTGTTTATTCAGCTACAGTATCAGACATTCCCTTTTCCTGCCTGAAGAAGTCCCCTTTGAAGAACTGCTCTGCTGGGGAGTAGTTTCCCCTTGGACGGGCTACTCCTGTTTGCAGTCCTAAAGGAAAAGAACTGGAAATGTCACAAGAATGTTCTTTAAAGCGATATTCCAGCACCACGTGAGGGAGGATGAAATAGCTGTAAAAGATGTGTTTCCTGGTTGAGGTATTTTTTTCCCCTCTCAAGTGCATTTAGCACTGAACAAAGGTATCACATGAATGGGATTGGGGTCAGATGTTCTTGGGTACCTCCAGATCTGTGTGGGCAGGTTGAGGCTGGGGGTGCGAGATCACTGGGCAGAACAGCAGCATATCAAGCTTCTGTAGGCCTGGAGAGAGGGCACACATCTGCGAGAGCCAGAGAGAATTCAATAGGCCCAGCCAACCTAGTCTCGCAAGTCTTTATCTGCAAAGGACTCAGTGGTGGTAACTTATCAGAGGACTGGCCTATGTTTTCAAAGCAAAGCAGCAGATGGAACGTTCTCCAGTGAATTGGGGGGACAAGGTTCATAATCAAATTAGATCATTTCAGAGGTCAAGAAGTTTACTTTGGGGTTTCATATTAATTTCTTGGATTTCAGAGATAACTTTTTCAAAGAAGTTTTTTCATCTAGTCCACACATGAGCCCTGTGAAGGAAGTAGGGAGGATGTCAATCTCCTGGATTTTCCTCTTTGGAAAAGGTCATGGCCAAAGAAAGAGAGATGGTTTCCTAGCTCATTACTGGCAGGGGCAGAATGACAACCCAGGCCTCCTGACTCTTGGACCAGGTCTCTTTTCTCTGTGTTCTTGGGACCTGCACAAAGTGACAGTGGGAGTTTCAGAAAAAAGGGAAGGTGACATTTTCTATCTCCTCCCAGGCACGTAGAAAGTCACTGTGACTTTGAAGCCACTGCTTTGCTGTGCCCAAATGCTCTCTCGGGGACTGGCCTTAGGGAGGAGATTCAAAGTAAAACCTTCAGAGGGTAAGTCTCATATTCTAGTCACTGTGGCTGCCCATGCCTGGAGTGGTTTGTTCAGTCTTTACCTGAACCACATAAAACAGGAGTTCTCTAGAATGAAAAGGGTTCTTTGTTCCATCTCTGAGATGAACCCTTTGAGGAAGAGATGTCACTTCATGGTGAGGCCTGATTTTCTAGGGGAGAGGACGGGATCCGCACACTCTCCCTGACTCCTGACTGGGAGTCTGGGGCTCATGTTGACTCTTGGCCTAGGCATGAGGTTCATGCATAAGGGGTCAGAGGGCACTAACAACACAGACTTTATCCAGAAGCGAGAGTGACAAGAATTTTCTTGCACGGAATATGGAGCCTCTCCGGTTTCCAACTCAAAGGGGAAACAGGAACAAAGGTTACTTACAGGCAGTTTGTCCTGCCTCGGTACCCAGAGCTTTATAGTTCATCTCTTTCTGGATGTGTGTCTTCTCTCTACCTGTCATGCAGAAGCTGCTTGACATTGGAGCCATATCTTATAATGATTTGTATCCTCTAAGGGTGCTGAGGGTTTAAAATATCTGATGAATGACTAGGAATGCATTTTCAGCCAACCCCTTATCCAAGAGTTTCTCAGCCTACTGTTCAAATCGGAATCACCTGGGAGACAGGCTTGTGTACTTTGAACTAAGTCCCAAGATGAATCTCCTGCACACCAAAGTTTGAGAATTGTTGCTTTATCTGTTTTTGCCTGACTTTGAAAAACTCTTTGTGACTTTGAGCAATGCTAGAAGCACAAACACAATCTCGTATTTGTGTAGTGTTTCATGATTTACAAGGCTTATTTCACATTTTTGTCTAATTTGATCCTAATTTAATAGGGCTAATTTTTTTTTTTTTTGGCGTGGGGGTGGTACTGGGGTTTGAACTTGGGGGCACTCAACCACTGAGCCACACCTCCAGTCCTATTTTGTGTTTTATTTACAGACTGGGTCTCACTGAGTTGCTTAGCACCTCACTTTTTGCTGAGGCTGGCTTTGAACTTGTGATCCTCCTGCCTCAGACTCCTGATATGCTGGAATTAAGGCAGGCACCACTGTGCCCTTTAAAACAGGCCTCTCTTGGGAATTCTTTTCCCACCCATTTTATAGAGGAAGAGACAGAGGAGTGATAGTCTCTGGATCACATAGACAATTTGTGACAGAGCCTGGATCCATGCCTTCTGGGTCCCTGTGCAGTGAGTGCTCTTTCTACCACAACCCCTGCAATTCCATACCTTTGGCAGTCATAGGTACTTTTTGTATGGGAGATGTTACTCCTTGCTTGCTGTCCATGAAGGTGGGGACCGTGATCATGATACATTGTGAAGTCTCTAGAAGCTAAGATTTCCTAGTGAAGTCTATTGTAGAATAAGAGGTTAAGATTACCAATGAAGTGTCCTTTCATGCACATATTATGAACTAAAACAATATTTTTGTTCATTAAAATCAAGTTGGAAAAGCACAACTGGGAACTGGTGAATGGTGAGAATCCTTTTTGGGAGTGAGAATCTGCTTTCTCGGTGACCTGTGATTTAAACTATCCTCTCCTGATTTTTCATCTCATTATACTGAGACTAATGGAGAAAGGGTGGGAAAGGGGCTGAGACCCTAAACACACCCTGAGTCCTGGAGTCTCAGTGATGATGAGGCCAGCTCTTTTGAAGTTGGCTCTTTCAGATGTCTGTGAGGTTGACAACTTGGGCCCAACAAGACTCCTGTGGAAGTAACTTGGACACCTAGGATGCTGCAAAGGTAAGTGGCTTGAATCTCACTAAATTCAAAGATCAGAATTTTCCAAAGATCCCTTGATGTTTAAGGGAGCATGTCGTCTTTTTTCAATGGCAATTTCGTGGTTGCCTGAGTATTCTAGACAGAACTTTCTGGATCACTGTTTATTCTTTGATTAGTTGCAAAGTACAGACAGCCATCAGAAAATGAGACTTGAAAGAGAAGGTGGGCCTGAAACTTTTGCTGGTACCCAATTCTCTTCCACTTAGCCGAGTGGAGACCTCTTCTTTAATCATGGAGTAATAGATGATTGATATGACTGTACCCTGATTAGAAAAGGTTTCATTTTACTTGTGCACAGTACATGGAATTAGTTAAGGGTTGCATAGGAAAAGAAGTGATGGACTATTGTTCACATTAAATTATAATGACAGCCTTCCTAACCACTGTGTATTTATTATGTAAGAAAAGAAAATGTCTGGTAAAATTCTGTATAGGTTAATAACACCTTCATAATATACTCCTTCTTTTCTATTGACTTGAATAGCCCTCCTACTGACTTTTAATGGATTATTAGAGTTAATTACATCAATTGCAATATAATTGATTCTTAAATACTATGTAGAAACCTCATACAATTATGGAAAAACAAAAGTTATCTAGACATCTCAAATCAAAAAAGATTTGGAATTCCTGCACATTTAATTTCTGATAATCACTAGTCAGTTTGGACATTAAGATTGCATGGTGTCTTGTTTTCTCTTTGCTAGGTTTTGACAGAATTGATAGTTTTACAACATTTAACTCAATATGCATGGAAATATAAGATTAAAGCTGTGAGTGCAATTTTTTTTTCTAAAAAAAGATCACTTCATGGCTTAAAAGCTGAAATGTGTTACCTGCCTAACATTGACAGAAACAAACTCAAGGGAAAATCAAAAGAGGATTTGATATTGAGTTTTAGAAACCTCTTCCCCACAGAGGTAAAGATTCCTATGGGTCTTAGGGCTTGTTACCTGAGGGCTATAAAATATGATGAGGGATGATGAATTGCCTAAAGGGGCAAAATATCTTTCCCATTTTATTATCTAGACATGGACAATGTGTTGCAATGTCAAAAACACTGATTGAAGAGTGCAACATCATTAACATTTGGTATTTGATGTCATATAGATCAAAAGAAATTCTTGTAATAGATTGTTTGAATGCAACCTTTTCAATTTTAACTGATTTTGGGAATCAGTTTTTGGGTACTGACAGTTATAAATGTGAGTTTTTAAAAAAGACTCTTATTTTAGAAAAATAAGGATTTCTAGATTATTTAAAAATGGCCAGCAATGAAACGTGTGAAGGAGAGGTATCTCAATGCAGTAAAAGGGGCACCAAAATAGGCATCAGTAGATCTGGTGTTTTCTGTTATTCCTTGTACAAAACGAGAGAGAGCTTCTAAGTCCTCTGCCTGACCTTGAACTTTTAAGGTTATTATTGCCTATAGTAATTAATTTTATTCTTAGTATAACTGTCTTGTATCAACCCATGTGCCTTGCATGTGTATATATATTTACATATGTCATATCTTCTTAAACTGTAAGTTCCTAAGGACAAGGACCATACTGCATATATCTCTGTATACCCATAACTTATACTACCATTTCCTAGCATAGAATAGTCTACTGTCTGGTTGACTGAGCAGCCAATCAAAAGAAACTGTTTCTTTTTATCCCCTGAAAGTGTTGATATGATATACTAAGAATATGACAATATATACCATTTATTATAATGGCTTGATTTTTTGAAAGCTTTGTAAAATGTATTGTTTTGTTTCATTAATCATTAATGGAGTCAGATGCATTTAAGATGTAAAAATTCATTGTTTTTCCATAAATTGAAATGCAATCATTTCCAGTGGGGTTTTTAATGGATGGGAGCAATCTATTCTAAAGTTCATTTAAAAGGGAAACATATGAAAAAATTTCTTTTTTGAATGAGTGGGGATATGCTCCAGCAGTTATCAAAATAAACTATATATATTGTAAGCAATTGGATAAAAAGGTGTAGAGATAGAGAAATCAATTAGCCAAAAATTTTAGAGTCCAGAAGTAGCCCTAGGAATATTGAGGAAAATAGCAGATAATATGGAAGCATTTCAAATCAGTGGCTAAACAGTAGACTGTTCAGTAAATGGTATTGGGACAACTGGCTCTCCATCTGGACTCCCACTATACACAAAAGTAAATTCCAGATGGAGCAAAACTCTAAACATAAAAATCAAATCTATACAAGTATTAGAAGGAAATATGAATGAACCTTTTTTTTTTCTTTGTAAGTAATCTTGAGTTAGGAGGTCTTTGTAAACAAGATGGCAAATCCAGAGGCCATTCAGGAAAACTTGACAGATTTGCCTTCATGCAAAAAAATCATTAGAATGTTGAAAGAGAAGTGACAAATAGGGACAAGACATTTTAATTATGAATTTCAGGAAAAAAGAGTTATCCTCCATTATTCAAAGACTGCCTATAAATGAAAACAAGGAAAGTATAACTGACTTGCTTTAAAAATGAGCAAGAGATGTAAAATAAGTAATTTCCAGAAAAATGTAAATGACTAGGAAACATTTGAAAAATATTTGGCAAATTAAATTTAAAATAAAAACATGAGTTAACATCTTATATTTCAGACTGGCAAAAAAATTAGGAAGTTGATTGAATATATCAGTTAATGAATATACTGTGTTCGTCTGTTAAGGATAGGTATCAACAATAGCTGGTTAAGTGGAAAAAGCAAGTTGTAGACTACTGTACATTATATTATGTCATTATAATAATAATTTTTAAAAGCACATGTATATAAAATATATTTTAAGGATTATATATGCATTACAAATATATGAATATATGACAGTAGTTATCTTTTGCATAGCATTAAGATATATGTAAGTGTATATATTTGTTCTTTGGGTTACTTTTCAGAAAGAAAGCATTCTTTTATTTTGCTTTATTTAACACTCCTCAAGCTGAATAACTGATCTTTGAGAAATATTTACAAATAGCTCAGAAGATTTAGTTGAATCAAATATTATATGAATGATACATTATTTTGTGGAATCTCAGTCAATTCTGATCAAATTCTTTAAATCAATCTTGTTGAACTGGGTGAATTAAATAACTTTCTAGCCCTACACTATGGTTTCAGTTCTATCCTGTCAGGACACATTCAGTCTTCAGATCCCCAAGCTTTGTTCAAAGGTTGTAGTAGATCAGCCTCCTCTGTCAACTGTGCTTGTTCCACATGACATCCAAGGGCACTCCCACCTGCCCCCAAGTGTTAAATAAATCACAACATCCTGGAATCCAGGCCATCAGCAGGGTTAAACAAGTCAATGTAAACAAAGTCTTGTGATTAGTTTGAACTTGCTTCCAAGTTGTTTGTTAGCAAGGAGTTAACAAGTTCAGACCTTTGGTCATATGGGCCTTTAAGGAAAGCTTTTTTTCCCCATTCCAATGACTTCCTGTTCATGGGAAAATGAGAGGAAATGAACCTCTAACAGGAGGATGGACCCACCCTTTTCCAGTCGTGTGGCTAATTTGTCAGGTGTAATATTGGCACCTGGTGGCTTGTGTTGGCTTCCCGCCCACCCTTGCTGGGGAAGTATCCAAATACTTGTAATAGGCGGTAGAAGACTTCAAAGCCATTTGTAAGAGAAAAGGATGTTGTCATTAAAGAACTTAATGGTGAATACTCCCAATCATTTAGTGATGTCAAGATAAAAGGAAAATTTTAAAAACACATTATCTAGAGTTTTCTCTGATGTATCATATGACCTGTTAAAACAAAGCAACGTACAGTAGTTGATTTAGTGATAATATATATTCCAGGATACATACATCAAAATATATGCATATTTTGATTGAATGTTTAGCTTCCGTATTTTTGTGAGATTAACAAAGGCATCGATTGTTTGTCCGAAGATTATGAATTATTTCTTTAAGGATATAATTCTTACCCAATATCATCTTTCAGTAGGTACTTTCTTTGTTTTTCCTAATGGGACTGCTTCCTTTGAATCAAAAGGGAAAATTACAGTAACATTGAGCGATCTGATAAATGAAAAGTGACGATATGGGTTTTCAGAATTCATTAGGAATTTTGGATGAGCACAATTGATTCAGTTCCATACCTCTCAATTGTCAGCAAGAAACAATTACTTCTTTCTGAACAATGATATGGTTAATTTTTCAGCAATTTAAGGTAAATCTGTCCATGAAAGGGGATTAACCAACCTATAATCAGTGGTCATGAAACCATGATCAATTCTACATAATAATGAAACTTCTTTTTGTTTTTATAATTAATGTAAGCGCTATTGCTTTAGTGTGTCCAAACCTCTCTCTGAAAGCAGAGTCAGTGTTCATGGACATGGAAAACAAGAGTAATTAGTCTCCCTACATTCATGGTGTCACCAACCGTAAACCTCAATCAGTTCATTGTTTCTCTTAAATGATCACCAAGTATTTATTAAAATTTCATTGGCCTAACACAGGATCAGAAAAATTTAATGCCATTAGTTGAATAGATATGAAATTATTAACATTTAATATCAAATATCTGTTCTATTTTGGGACAGATATTTGGATTTACTCTGGCAAGGACTAGACAACTTCCAGAAGGAACAGCAAGTTCATGACCCCCAAGAATTGATGGTAAAGTGGATTAAATTTTCAGAGACCTTGCAATTTTTTACAATCTACCTGGCCAGCAACCATGGAAGACGTAAAGAATTAGAAATAATACCCATGTGATTAGTTGGTCATATGGGTCTTTAAACTACAAATGGGATATGAGGTTAGAAAAGAAGAGATAAATGTTGATTGAAATAATCTTTGAGGAAGGCATAGTAGCTGAAACTTAAGAATGAATGGTATTTAGACAACCAAGAAGGGAACAAGTGGACGTTCCAAGTGCATGGGAACAAGAAAGAGTGTAGCCTGACATAGGGTCTTTGGTAGTTGGAGCTGGAGAGCATCTGGATGACTACAGCATTGGTCTGGGGCTTTCATGGGTTGATGGATCAAGTGGCAATAATATGAAAGGTCTGATTAGCTCAGCAGAGGAATTTGGGTTCTTGTAGTTTGGGATAATAATATTTAAGTAGCAAAATAGGAAGATTTTTCTGACTGTGGTGGGGGGAAAGAAGAATTGTTAGGGGTTCTTGTGGGAAACAGTGTTAAAACTTAGCCATAGGTAATGATGGTGGAAATGGACAGGGAGAAGAGCATTCATGAGACATTCAGAAGGAAGGAAGAATGGGACTAGGTGGTATTGGATATAGGGGCTGGGGGAGAAAAAATAAATAAAAAGTAATTCTAAGATTTCTATTCTAGAAGGCTGGACTAGATGGTTGCTAACCCTACTGATCCCTTGATAAAGGAAAATGATGGGTCCTGTTTTCAGATGGGCCAAATCTAGGATCAATTGGAATATGGGCTGGAACTATCTTATGCACAATTAGAAACATGAGTCTAGAAAGTAACCAAAGAGCCAAAAAAAGATACGAAGAATTGATAATTAACAGTTACTTGGCACCTATGAGTCCAAATTCCATAGCCTGGTTTTTAAGGCTGCTGTCACCAAGTCCTAAGCTGCTTATTCAAGACATCTTGAGCCACTCCATAGCTCACACTGATCCTCCTGGTTCAACCAGTCAACAAACTATGTTCTTTTTTATTTGTGAATGAACTCTTGCTGTTTTCTTTTCCTAGAATCCTCTCACTTGATTTCTAGTTATTAACATCTCTCCATGCTTTAGGAGCAGCTCATGTCCTTCTCCCATCATAAAAATGTTTTTCAAAACTCTGGTCCAGCTGCGAGCGGTGGCACACACCCAGCAGCTCAGGAGACCGAGGCAGGAGGATCATAAGTTCAAAGCCAGCCTCAGCCATAGTGAGGTGCTAAGCAACTCAGTGAGACCCTGTCTCTAAATAAAATACAAAATGGGGCTGAGGATGTGGCTCATTGGTCGAGTGCCCCTGAGTTCAAACCCTGGTACTGCCCCCCCCCCCAAAAAAAAGCTCTAGTCCACACTCTTCTCTCTCCTTTTTGAGATCCTATAGCATTTTGAGGTTGCATTATGTATATAAGCACCCAATCATGCACAAGTTCATGTTGTCTAATCAGATCAAACATAAATGCCTTCCTTGTCAATGAAACTACAAACACTTTAAGGATAAGTATTGATTTTTCTCTTGCATTGGTTAGCAATAATATTTTAATATTTGCTAAGAACAGGTTTTCTAAACAGGGACATAAAAAAAATCAGGGGTTTTCTTTTCCTCATATTATAAAAAGTATGGGGACAGGTAATCCAAAGCTGATTGGGCATATATTGGTATGAGCAGAGACCAGGCCTCTCTCTACCTTTTCACTTAGCCCTCCTAAGGATGGATTTGTCACTTCAGAATCACAAGCCAGTTGATCCTCTTCAAGTGGAGCACCTGTGCTGCAGGCAGGGAGAAGTGGAAAGGCCAAGGATAAGCCAGGCTGCCAGCCCACTCAGGCCTGCTTCTAATGTGCTTGCCTGGAAGCTCCTTCTCACAACCTTGATTAAGGTTTTGTGGGTCAGTAGCAAGATTTAGGGCCACTCCTATTCACAAGTGATGGTACAAATATTGTTTTTTAGTCAGACTTGTTGCTATCTCCAACAAAATCTGTGCTATTTTTTAAAGGGAAGGGCTATTTGTAACTAGTAGGCAGCTAGTTGTCTCTATGGATATATGTTCGCACATGCATATATTTACAGACATGTACACATGCATATATTTATGTACAGATGTGCACAAACACATATATAATTATATGTATATAGTTATCTTTGCAGAGAATTGTTTAGGGACCCTGTCACAGATTTCCAAAGCTGAGGCTTCTTAAGTACCATATATTTTTAAAATGGTGTGTAGTATTTGCATATAACCTACGCATATCCTTCTGCATACTTAACTCATCTCTATATTATTTATAATACCTAATACCATATAAATGCTATGTAAATATTGTTGTATGTTTAAGAAATAATAAAAATAAAATGTGTGTACATTCAGTACTCATATAATTTTTCTTTTAAATAATTTTAATCCATGACTGGTTGAACCCACAGATATAGTACCTATGGATATGGAGGACCAACTGTACATTTAAATTTTACTCAGATACTTACACATATATGTATATTATATGTAATATATATGCACAGAGATTATGCTCTATCTTCTATCTCTGTATCTATACAGAGATGCTGTGTCTCTCCATTTGATAAAGAATGTCTATGTGTATCTACACACAGGCACACAAGCAGTACATTATTAAAACTAAGAAAAACCAAATCAAGATTGCCACAAAACAACCTGCCATATTAAACATTATGTTAATTACCATGACCATTATGGTTGAAGTGGAGACACTGTTACATAAATAACTATTGCTACTATTATTAAATTAAACCAATGTTTTTGTATAGCTATACCAGCTTTATTCCCCTGTTGTGCACAGTCAACCTTACTGTTGACAGGAATCTCTGAAAGCATCCATATCCTCACATTTCTTAGAACTTAGAGGTACTGAATCAGTGATTTGAGGATTAGTTTCTGCATTTTAGGCATCCCTATTGCTCCTTTCCCACCTCTATGATTTAACCAGTGATTTTCAAATTGTGTTTGTGACACAGTTTTGAATCTTAGAATCGCTATCAGCACGTATAAAAAGGTGCCAGAATAAAACCAGAAAAAGATGCCAGTGGGATAAGTCCACATCATCATGGTCCTTGGAACGGAGTTTCACAGAGACCCTGGAAACATCCTCAAATATTGGGTCTTTCACTTTGTGGCTGCGGCTGTGCTCTGTTAAAAATTCCTGAGGAAATGACTTCATCAGTTCATGAGCAGGGTTGTGATTAGGACTCAGGACCCTGAACTCCAGGCTCCAGGCTTTTCTACCATGTTATTCATAACAACAGCAAAGACAGCAGCAGCAGTGATTTACATTTATCTAGAACTGTACAGAGTGCCTCACCAACCATGTACTGTAGACAAGAGTGGTGTTACTGATCTTCAGATAAGGAAATACTATACCCAATCGTGGCAGGGAGTGGAAGTGCAGCAGTTAGGGTGCTGTCTCATGCCCAGTAGTCATTGGAGGGGTTTTCCTAATTTGCAAAGACCCAACTGGTAGCTCTGTTAACCAGGCCACAGACCTCCTTTAGTCAACTTTTAATTACTGTAACAAATACCTGAGATAATCAGCTTCTAAAGAGAAAGGGTTTATTTTGGTTCACAGTTTCAGAAGTTTCAGTCCATGATTGATTGGCTCTGTTGCTTTGGGTCTGTGGTGAGGCAGCACATCACAGCCGGGAGCACATGATGCAGGAAGTCATTAACCTCATAGCCAGGAAGTGAAAGAAAGAGGAAGAAGAAGAGAGCAGTGTCCCACAATCCCCTTCCAGTAGACCTCCACCAGACCCACCTCTGAAAGGTTCCACCACCTTCAACAGTGCCACAGGTTAGGGACCAAGCCTTGAACACTTGGGCGTTGGGGGACGTTTAAGATCCAAACTAAAACAATATCAGAAACACCAATCTGAATCCCTAGGATTAATCTCTTGAAATAAGGTGACATTTGCATTTCTTAACCACTTTTTCTATCATTCAGTCTTAACCAATGTAATTATGTCATGGTAGTGAAACAACCAAATCAATATGAGAATGAAAAATTTACTGTCATCTTGCAATGCATCAGTGCCTTCAAGATGGCACTTGAGCTTCTACTTTCCAAAGACGACATTATTATTTAGGGTTTACACGCATCTTAGTGTGCTAACTGGTGGAGTGTTGTGGAAATCAATTTCGTACCAGGACCATATGTGATATAATACGTGAGCATTAAAAAAGAGGTAGGTAGAGGATATGGTTCATATCTATTAAGAGCATGCTACTGCTTAGAATAGTAAGAATGGTAGCATGGACCCATGAGAAGGAAATAGTTAAAGATGATCAACATTAATTGGAACTTCCTTGTTTGTTTTCTTTTGAAAGCTTCAAGTTATCCAAATGGAGTGTTAATTTAAAAAGGAAAAAAAAAAAAGAAGTGTTTTCTTGGGAGAAGACAATATTTTGAAATGTTTTTAATTCATGAGAGACTGTTTCCTTCAGTCTCCCATTGCTGCATGAGGTTGAACAAATGTTAGCTGCAACTAATTAATTAAGTTTGCAGAAAGTAGCAGCAGGGGATTGGAAACTTGAAGTGGAAGTGAACGTTTTGACTGTAAACATGTTGCCTGCCTGAGAGACCATATCTGAATTGAGTGGTTGCCGAGTTATCCGAAGAAATGCAGTATCTCTGGGAAAATCAGGCTTGGCAGAAAGAAAAAAAATAACACTGTCTCTTGCTGGCAGCTCTATTCATTTATTTCCTGGGTTCCTCTCGTGTATTTTGCTTGATTCTGGACATACATTCTGCTGTCTTCTCTGTGTATGAAGGTGATGTTGTGGGTTTTCCCTCAGAAGAAAGGGAACTCATATTTGTTGAGTGCTTTTTCTATGCCAGGCTCTTTAAATCCTTTCTTTCTGTGAGGCTGATACAATTCTCTCATTTTACAGGTAAAGAAACTAAGAGAGACTTTAGGCATTTGCTTAGGATTGGTTTAATAGGCAATGGGAATTTGAACTCAGATGTCTAACACTGGGGTCTCTTCAGCTATACCATGCTATATGGTGGGGAAGGGCTGCAGGGAGTCTGGTTTCCCTTGGAAGGCTGGGAGAAATGGTCCCGGAAAAAGATGGAGCCCTGGAATATGCAAAAGGACCATCAGATCTGAAGGTGAGCCACAGATCATACTTCATGAAACCCCAGGTTAGAGAGATTCCTGAGCAAGATTCCCTGGACAAGATTTCTTGTGGCCTTCTGATTCCATTGGGCTGATTATACTCACATAATATCCAAACCCATGACGGGACTAATGGCAGGAACTGAACCTGAAAGGTCATGATACAGAGAGAAGGGCCAGGACAGCCATAAAGGATTCAGAACTCGGAGGATAGAAGTGAAACAGCCATGACTTTAATCACAGGAGGCAAGAGCAGAGGCATGGAGAGAAGAAGGACATGGCAAGTGGAGGGGTAGCCAAGCCCCAGTCCTTGGAGCCCTTTGGGGTACCAAGGTCTTTGTGTTCTGCCACAATGCAAGGCTTGCTGATCACTCTGTTTTGGTCACCTTGCTCTTTGCATTGCCAACACTGACATTATTACTACATTGGATTAGAGCATGGAAGACATTCGTTAGGAACGCAGTAGACCAATTCACAATTCACCCTGAATAGACCAATAGAGAAGTTCTGGACGATCTAGAGAGAACTGTACAGTTTTCTTAGAGATGAAATAAGACAAGTACAGATCGCCAGTCTTTTAATTAGCTTACAATGGCTGTCATGGATTCAAATGCCAATGCAAGCTGGACACCGTGGCACATACCTATAATCCTAGTGACTTGGGAGTCTGAGGCAGGAAGATTGCAAGTTCCAGGCCAGGCTCAGCAACTTAGTGAGTCCCTAAGCAACTTAGTGAGACCCTGGAGACCCTGTCTCAAAATAAAAAATAAAACCAGGATTGGGGATGTGGCTCAGTAGTTAAGCACCCCTGGGATCAATGCCTGGTACCAAAACAACAATAAAAAATGTCAATGCAAAATCAAAATTACAATGCTTAAAACTGTGCTTGGTAAAGTAAAATATGTTAGAGTTTGACACTTGACTGCAAAACATAATCTTGACAAAGTTTAGATATGAGAAATTTGGATAGGATAAAATTAAATTTGGTCACAGTTGAACATCCTATGGTTACAGATGAAAACTCACAATGGTAGATACAATGAATGATGGAATTTATATGGTCAAAAATGCTGATAAACACATCAAATTTTGGTTGTAAATTTATATGAAAATAATTGAACTCGATAACAATAATGTCAGTGAAATAAGAAGAACATGAAAAGATACTGGGAAAAGTTTGACTTTCCTATATAAGAAATTATATGTGGAATTAACTTAGACTCATGGGAATTTTTGCTTCTGGGTAATGGGTTGTAGCAAGGTATTGGTTTCTACTATATAAGTATAAAAAGTGGATAAATTACAAAAATTATATTTTAAAGATATCAGAAATGTAGAAAGCAAAGGTATTAGATAAGTTAAAATTTCCTCAACCTAAGGTGAGATCACTGGCCATTTTCTCTCCTGGGGACAATTGTAAGCATGGTCACAGACTAAGCCCCTTTCAGGCTTGCCCTAGACAGATGAACTCTACTGGGGAAAGCCGCACCTGCAGAGAAAGCTAGCAAGCTGGGATCTAGAGGATCTCCAAATGCTTTAGCCTGTTTTCCCAGAGGACATTTGCTGAGTTTAGAGGAGAGGATGTGAGAATGGGAGGCTGGGCTGGAAAAGCAGAGTGAAGGGTCTGACTACCTCAAAGAGCTGGGAAAACCCTCTGGATGGAAGTACCTGGAACAAGCACACAACCGCCCTTGAGATATTTAGAAATGGGGTGGATGGATTCCAATTGAAGATTCACTCTAGGGCCACGCCCACTTAATTTCTGATTGGATCAAGGTGATAGTCACTCTCCTATCTGCCTTTCAGAGAAAAATGGAAAAAGTATTCGTGTGGAATTGAACTAAGATTTCAGTCTCTAAGATTCTTTTACACAGAATATTTACCTTGCAATAAAATCTCCTGAAGTATGTGAAGAAGCAGAGCAATATGACAAAATCAAGGGAAAAAGCAAGCAGGAGACAAATCCATAGATGATCCAGATGCTAGAGTTAGTTCAAAAGTTTTGAAAAAAAATGTTGTACGTATAATACATAAAATGGAGGAAAAAAGACATACAAAAGAAATAGGCAAATTTAAGGTGATTTCAATCAGGTTAGCATATAACTTCAAAATATTATATCTGATAGTAGAAATTCTCTGGAAAAGTTTGACCTAAGCTTGGCCTGGTTATAGCAAAAGACAGGATTAGTGTACTCAAAGACAGATCCAAAGAAAGAGAGCCAAACGGAGTCACAGAATGAAAAAGAAAATTGAAAGAACTTAACATAGCAAAAGTGACATATGGAACATAGTAAAATGTTTTAATATGTGATTGGAGTCCCAGAGGATAGAAAAAAGTCAATGAGGAAAAAGAAATATTAGAAGAAATAATTCTGGAAAGAATTATTTCCAGAAATAATTCTGGAAAGAAATAATTCTGCTTTCCTAGAACTGATGAAAGGCATCAACCCATACATTCAAGAGGCTCAGCAAACCCCAAGTTGAATACATACAAAGAAACCCACCCTTAGGCTCCTCATAGTGAATCTGCTAAATCCCAGACAAACATTGAACCAACAGAATTTGCTCTGGAAAATTGTTTCTGAATGAAAAGTTACTGATGTGATTTTACTTTGATTGATAGGTTTACATTTGCAAATATAAAGTCAACATGTACTTGGAGTCAACCTGGAGGAGTGAAACCAAAACCAAACAAAAGTCATGGCATCATCTTTTTCCTGGCATAAGTGGGTTCCTTTGTTCCTTGCAAACAAGGAAACTGCCTGAAAGCTCCCTCTAGGTATTTCCACCAAGGCTCCTCCCTTACCATCATTGTAGTTGTGAAAATACAGTTAATCATTCTAGCTTTTCAGATGAAGGAAGGGCTTTTAGTTCCACTATTTTGCTTGCTATCTCTAATCCTGGAATTAATCTCAATCTTGCATTTCTTTAGCTATTATCTTTTTTGACCAAGGGAATAAGTAGTCTGTGAAGTTCTGATAAGACAATCAGCTTGGTTCTTGACCCTGAAAATCAGCATTCAGCACCAGTCATTTCTGCCTTTGAGGTCTATAACTATAGTAGAAGCAGGCAGTTAGAAAGGACCAGTGCAATGGATTGTGCTTGCTTTTCTAGATTTACCCATGATTTTCTATTAAGCACGTGCACACATAAATATTACCAAATGGGTTATCTCCAACTTAGAGACAGATGGATAGTGGCAGCAAACTAAAACATCTGGAGATCGATGGATTTCAATCAGTATCCTATCTTTCATGCAGATCATGTTTTATCTGATTCAGATATTTGCCAGCGCCTATGTCATGCTCTATTATAGATCTGTTTTTTTAAAAAAAATTTAGTTGTAGATGGACACAATACCTTTATTTTATTTATTTATTTTTATGTGGTGCTGAGGATTGAACCCAGTGCCTCACACCTGTGAGGCAAGTGCTCTTCCACTGAGCCACAACTCCAGTCTCACTATTATAGATCTTAAGGTTGATTTACCTACTTTCTTTTCCCTGTCTGGTTCCTGGTCAAACCCATATCAAGATCTCCATGACTATAACGAACACAATCTGGAACTGTAGTTGGCTGCTCAAATCTGGAATCAAAGGTGCACATATAACCCCCTTGCATATAGCCCCCCAATTACTCCAGTTCTCCCATAGTGTGTGGGGGCATTATCAGATGTGTGGTCCTTTTATCTGGGGTCCAGATTTCCTTGCTGGTCCTTGCCATTCCTTATCCCAGGAGATAAAGCCTGATCTGGTATCTGGAATTCAGTCCTATGTATAATGGGAATCATTCATTCATTTACCTATTAACTTTAATAAGCTTTCATTGATCACATCATTGTAGTTGTGAAAATACAGTTAAAAAAAATGATGCCCTTAGAGAGTTTATATTCTAATAGGGAAGAAAGACATTAAATATATAATCAGGTAAATAAATAATTAACTATAAACTATGATAAGTATTATGAAGGCTAAGAATAACACTCTAAGAAGAGATAACGAGCAGGATCTAAATAGATTGGATTTCGGGTCAGGGAAGGCTTCTTGGAGTCAGCCAGGTGAAGACATGAAGTGGAGGGGGAAGTGCTCCAGGTGGAGGAAAAGCAGGTGGGCAGACTTGGAGGTGGCCTTGAGCATGGCCTTCTTGAGGGTGTCAATAGAGGCCAATGAGATTTCAGTAGGACTGATGGCTACATTAGTTTCCTATTGCTTCCATAACTAATTACCACCCACTTAGTGGCTGAGAACAATAGATTTATTTTCTCTTGGGTCTGGAGGTCAGAAGTCTGAAATCAGAATCACTGGGCTAAATCAAGTTGTCACTAGGGCAGTGCTTCTTCCAGAGGTCCCAGGAGAGAATCTAGTCCTGGCCCCTTCCAGCTTCTGGTGGCCGCTGGCATTCCTTGGCTAGTAACCACGTCACTCCAGTCTTCAAGGCCAGCATCTTTAAATCTTCAACACATTCCATCTTCTATCACCTTTCCTGCTGTGTGTGCTACGTCTCCGTCTCCCTCTACTACTCTTTTATAAGGAAGCTGAGATTGCATTTAGAACTCACAGAAATAATCTTTCTGTCTCAAAATCCTAATCTTAATATCATTGCAAAATTCATATTTGTCATAGAAAGTAGCATTTCCAGATTCCTGAGACTAGCATCTGTTATCTTTAGGGACCATTATTCAACCTACTATACTATCTTGCATTAGAATCCCCAAAGGAACTTTGAAAGATGCAGTGCCTTGGCTCTACCTCAGAGCAGTTAAATCAGAATCTCTGGGTGAGGTGTGGATATGGATATTTTTTATAGTAATCTTTTAGAAGATGACTGTAATATATGCATGGGGTGAGAACTACTGTGTTGGGGTGTATGGAGGGAGAGGCAGTTGTAGTAGCAGATGGAGTCTAATCACTGGATACTATCTTTTTTTTTTTTTTGGTACTGGGGCATTATCCCAGGGGTGCTTTACCACTGTGCTACATCTCCTGGCCTATTTATTTATTTATTTATTTAAATTGTGAGACAGGGTCTTGCTGAGTTGCTCAGGGCCTTACTGAGTTGCTGAGGCTGGCCTCAACTTTGCGATCCTCCTGTCTCAGCCTACCGAATCTCTGGGATTACAGGTAGGCACCACTGCATCTGGCATCACTGCATCCTTCTGCTGCCATAATTAACACTTCTTAGATATCGATGCTAACTGAATGAAACCATTGCCTAACGTACCATTTTGAACTCTTGGAATCTGCCTCCCTTGAGGTTCTAGGCCCTGCCTCCGTCAGACCTTGCTCCTCCTTCCTCAACAAGTTGATGCAGAAATCCTGTAGTATGTCAGGGTAAGATTAAGTTATAAAAAAAATATATAGCACTGATAAGTTAGTGGAGGTCAAACTTAACTGGCCTGGTAGAAATATAGAGTTGATTACCCTGGAATTATAAGTGAAAGTCTACAGAACATGTACTGAGATGCATTTGTAATTTGTAGAAATAAAGTAAAGAAATTAACTTTAATTTGAACTAAAAGCCAACCCTCAAGGCAGGCCCAGAATTTGGAAAACATGCCTAAAGCTGGGCCCTCCTGTACTCACTACTTGTTTTGAGCTATATAAGAGAGCTATTGCCTTTCTCACTATTTCCATTTATCTATGAAATGATTGTGACTGTTTTATTCAGTGAATGTATTTGGGGGAAAATAGGAATTTGGTCTATATCAAGATCCTCATGGTTATCAGCAGCTTTGGCCCTAAGGATAAACTTAAGACTCACAACTATAAAGGAATATCCTTGGAAGCTATGAGGATGATCACAGCATTGGCTAAGAATTTAATAACCTGAGGAAAAGAGATAATTTATAAAGCCTAAGTAGCTATATGCTAGTAGATCAACATTTCCAAGTGCCATTTTAAGGGAAATTCCCAAACTCTGATCACCATTGGTCCATCAGGGATTAATTTGAGGGCAGCCATCTTGGCTTTTACGAATCACACAATGGTCTTTGGGGAAGAAAAGAAGTAATTATCTCACTTTGGAGGCTACAGTCTTTTTGTAGTCAGATCTACTAATAGACTGCATCCACAAGGGAATATTATTGGTAACACCTGGAAGGCATGGGTTGGGTTCTTAAGTACTGGGAGTGTTTAACTGGAAGTTCTTTGCAGATGGGGTACAAGGCCTACTTCACATCATCCTTCTGACTCTGTGTAACATCATTCCTAGGACAGTGCCACTTTGCTCCCTGCTCCTTGTTGCTGACAATTATTTTAATTGGGTCTGGACATAAGGAAAAGATTTAATATAATAGGATGCTTCTTTGGGGTAGTCCCCCCTTTGCCTTTCCACACCCCTTTCCCTCTTCTTGTTTCCAGAATTACTTGCACCAGATAATTTCCTGTATGTTGTTAAAACATTAAAATGTGTCTGTTTGCTAATGGGCCTTCCTTTGGGTCCTCTTTCAATTTAGGAATGCTGGGTGGTGGCATTCTTTTCTGGGTCCTCAGAGCTGAGCCTATTCAAATGCTTAAAACAGGTGTGAATGAAGGCTGATCTTCCTTTTGGTTAGTCCTCTTTATTTATTTATTTATTTTGGGGGATTGAACTCAAGGGGCACTTAAACACTGAGCTACATTCCCATCCCTGTTTTGTGTTTTATTTAGAGGCAGGGTCTCACTGAGTTGCTTAGTACCTCACTTTTGCTGAGGCTGGCTTTGAACTCGTGATCCTCCTGCCTCAGCTGCTGGGATTATAGGTGTGCTCCTGGTTTGGTAATCCTCTTTTAAACTTTCAATTGAACACATGCTTCCTTTTCCAAAATGGCAGATGCATATCTTGTGAATATCTTAGCTTTTCTCTTGATTCTCCCTTCTAAAAATACCAGGAGACATATGGTAATTACTAAAACTTCTTTCCTGATAAGATGGTCTGGTGGGTGCTTCCAATAATGCCTTTCTTATTTAGGAAGTGGTTCGATTACTTTTACCCTTGACAAAACAAATTTCAGAGTATTCACCTAAGGGGAGAGTGTGGAAGGAATGCAATTCCTAACTCTGGAGCTCTCAGGCCTGAATTCCCCTCTTTCTCCTAAGAGCAGCAATGGCGGAGGCATTAGTATGCAAGTGCTTGGTAAAGTGAAAATGGATACACCTCCACAGCTCCTCATCTCTGTCCTCAGAAGGACAGCCGGCCAACCGTGCATGCATGTTGGTTTGGCACCAAGACAAATATTCCCTGGAGCATAGACTGAAACCACCAAACCGATATCACATGGGACACCAGCCAAACCCTGACCTTGCTCTCTGGAGGTGAGTGGCTGTGGAATTAAACTGTGACGGTCTCAAGCTCCTACCTGGTTTGTTGTTGTCATGGTTCTTGTTAATGCCGCATTTGAATATTGTTGTTCTCCCTCTCCTTCGGTATCTACCAGCCACAAAACCACTCCCCTGGTCTTAGCTTGTGAACAATGAGAGACTTGGTTCCAAGAAGTGAGAAGAACATAAAATTCCTTCTTTCTTGAAGTCTCATCCTTGAGAGGGAAGGACCACCAATGGATTGCTTCACAGTCATGCCCAGGTGGCAGGGCCCAGGGTCTGGCAGGACAGGCAGCAGGGATGGCTGCCTGCTCCTTTTGCAACCTCCCCCTTTATACTTTTTTTCCTGCTACTCCAGCGCCTCATTCTTTTTTTGTTTGTTTGTTTCCAACCCTCATCTATTCAGAGCTTCCCATAGTCTAAGTTTTTCATGAATTCAGGACTTTAATTTAGCAGGGGTGGAGGGCGGGGGTGGCTCTTCCCACAAGCAGCTTTGGTCATTATTTCCAACTTGAAGAATAAAGAGGCAGCAGGGTGCCATGGAAGGAGTCAAGACCAAAGCCAGAAGGCCCCAGGGACCAGTCTCACTGCTTCTAAATAGCGCTGGGGTTCTGGCTGCGACACAGGCCTCTGTTTCCTCAGCGATGGGACGAAGAGTTAGCACAAGAAGATTTCCAATGCTTGTCTCATTCCATCATTCTAGAGCTCCCTGGTTATGTGAAGTCAATATGGGGTTGTGCCAATCTCACCTTTCTTTGTCTTTTGAAAAAAACTTTACTGTTAAATAAACGAATGAGGAGGGATGAGAAGAGTCTCTATGCTAGATTTCCCAAATGCAGACTAAAGAGGAAAACCTGCTTTTGAACCATCGGTATCCAGAGGCTTACACCCTAGAAATAAATTTCCCCCTCCTGGCTTAAAGTGAAAAACTTTGTTTTCCACCAGGATAAGAAAGTGATTCAAGTGGCATTTGTTGTAGTTTTTCAGGATCTTATTTCTGTACTGTAGCACAAGCACATATAATTGTTGGTTAAGTAAAATTGTACTTTTGGAAGGAAAAGGTTAAAGTTGGCTACTGATATTCATCAGGAGATGGATATTTAATCTTTAATCTCTTGTCCTAGCCCTCTACTTTGGATCAACTCATTATCCCGAATAAACGATGTGTCATTCCCATTATTTATGTTTCACTGCAGCCAAAGTATCTGGACCTTGTTTTAGTAAGCGCCATTCATTTCGACCCATTCAGTATTAATCTCCCTGCTAACATCTTTCCTGTTCTATGTGCTGTCCCCTATTTGCTTTTATGTTTTCTGCAGAGTGTTTATAAAAGGATAATCTTTTACAAAGCAGACAGAATTTTTGTGTATAAACTGCTCTGTTTGAATGCCTCATTGATATACCATCTAAAAACTGAAGTGTTCAGCAAGATTAGCAAAGCCCTGAGCTATTGAGCTGGGGGAAAACATGAGAACTGGTCCCTTCTCTATAGGAGGCAAAGGTGACAGGAGATGCCTTTGCTTTGTGGTAGTAGCCAAAGCAGGGCCATTGCCCACCCAGGCCCCAACAGGCCTGCTTGCCTGGAAGTTAAAGGCATACAAAGCAAACTGCTTAGATCTCACTGGATGTGGGTGAGGAGTGTGATGGTCCTGTGACTCCTTTGCTAGAATTTTCTCAGAAAATGCTGTGGCCCTGTGAACACTGAATTCACTGTGGAGTCCCTACTTCAGCTAAACCCTTTTCAACTTTTGTAAAGTGCCCACATGCTGTTATTTGGTTCTCCTGGAGGTTAAATTGTCATTTTTTTTCTGATGGACCCTTGTAGAAAAGGCAGAAGGAACCAAGCAAGAACCCAAAAGAGGAAGACGTTCTCTTCCTGCCTCCTCTATCTTCTCTCTCTAGGGATTGGGATCTCATCCAAACCACACTCTCCCAGAGAGGAGGCAGAGATTGTTCCATTTTACAATGGACAAAGAAGGTTCCTTTGTGGAATTTTGCATGGCATGGGGTCCCAGATATGCCTCTGATGAAAAGACTTAACAGATGGACTCTGAGAATAGGAATATGTTCAAGAAAAAAAAATATCAGCGGAAGGGGGGTTGCGGGTCTGGCCACTGTGGGAGCTGAGCACAGGAAGCTGTACTGAGCAAATGCTTTGTACCTTAGACAGGGTGAGTTCAGCTGGTAGAGACGCGTGAAGCATCTGAAACGCAAACTGTGCTTGGGTTTTTAGTTGGCAATACGGTGGAGGAAAAAAACCCAAGATGTGCCGTGCCAAAAATTTATACGTGCCTTCGTAGAGTATTTTTTTTCCAACAAATTGATCACTTCGATTACTCAACAGCGAGGCTGGTTATCTTCTGAGGAGTGCCCTTTTGTCCACATGAGAATTTTTGATCACATTTCCACATCTATCAGGAAAAAGTTCAAAATAGACATGTGGTCGTGCCGTTTTAATGGCAGAGACCCTCACACACGAAGGGGCCTGCCAAATTTCTTCTGAAGATCTAAGCTACAAAAACACTCAGAGTTTATCCAGCAAGACTTCATCAACAAGAAGCACTGTTGAGGATTTTGTTTCAGCGAGATGCCTCTGTTGTTGGCCATTTATGACAGTGTTAACTAGGATGGGTGCCCTCGTCCTCATCTGCAATCCCTACCAAGAACTGACAAATCTTTGGGAAGAACTTGAACCCAGCTTCCTTGGGGGTGCTCTGTGTGGCCTTTGGGAAAGAGGACAGCCAAATGACAGCTCGCCCTCACCACCTGGCAGAAAAAACTCTGTACATGGTGGTTGGGGGAAGGACTGGGAGAAACTGGGGAATTCTTACAGCAAGCCTGGGTCAAGTGCAATGTCTAAAAGAATTCAATAACCAGGTCTCAAGGTAGGGACTCACCCTTTTGATGGAGGGGAATTCACGGTGGTGGCTACTTTCACTTTTAAGAGCCTCCTTAAAAAATATACGGATGGGACTGTAGCTTAGTGGTAGAACACTTGCCTAGCGTGTGTGAGGCACTGGGTTCGATCCTCAGCACCACATAAAAGTAATAAATAAAATAAAGATACTGTGTCCATCTACATCTAAGAAAAAATGCATCAAATAAGTTTCTCTAGGAGGGGAGGTTGTTTTAGTCACTTTGCAGGTGTTGATCTCAGTGGTACCTTGTTTTGAACTTTCTTTTTTTTTAATTCTATTTTTTTCCTCCTTTTCTTCTCTCCTTAATTTCCTTTGCTTTTCTCCCTCACTCCCTGGCTCCTTCTTTTCCTCTCTATTTCCTCTCCTCTTCCTCTCTATTTCCACCAGTTCCTTTCTTTCATCTTGGTGCTAACTGGAGACCATGATGAATACAGATGACATGCTCTTGGCTTCAAAAGATGTACCGGGTAGGCAGGCAAATATTGCCAATGCAGAAAGTGTCTTGTGTACGGATGGCCAAAGGAGGTCACTTTACATCAGTATCCATCACTCATGAGGGGCTGCCGGGAGCCCTGTGTGGAGAGGATTCTGACATCAGCAAGGGCCTCAGAGGGACTGAAACCCCTGATCAACAGGATATGACAGCAAAGGACACAGGGAGAGTGTCAGGGAGGAGCACTCATGACAGAAACTTGCCCATCCTGGGTCTAAATCAGGGTTTCTCAATAGTGGCGAAGCTGTCATTTGGGCTGGCTAATTCTCTGTTGTCGTGGGGCTGGTAGACTGTTCAGCAAGATCCCTGACCCTCTACCCACAGATGCCAGTAGCACCCCCATGGTTGTGACAACCAAAACTGTCTCTAGACATTGCCAAATGTCCCCTAGGGGGTCAGATGCCCCCTGTTTAAAAACCAATGGTCTAAATAAATACCACTGAATTAAATATAGGGAAGTAAACAAGGAAGTTAAAGGGGCTGGTAGGATGCAGAGCTTAAGGGATGGGTAATTCTGTGTAAGAAGGGTAGGATATGTCGTGGCAGAGAAGAAATTCTCAGTCACTGCCATCGCCTGCAAGGCTGTGCATGGGCTACACGTCTGTGGTTCTAAGGTTACATCTGTAACTAGACCAGGACCCTGGAGAACAGTGCCAGAGATCACAGAAGAAATTTCCCTTTGTGGCCCTGGGAATCTTAATGGGATGTGGGACTCTCGAAGGTGAGGGACCCGGGTCTGGTATCCATTGTAAACTTTCTTAATTGAGATCAATTGACTCCCTTTAAATTTCTTGGTTTGATCAGAGTATCAGAAGGCAGTGAGCAAGTCCTGATATGTTTGATGAAATAAACCAGTGACTCGAGACACATTCAGGGCATTTAAGTGAGACCCATGCTGTTTCCGGGTGTGGCATTCTCGTTGGAGCAGAGTCCTTTCAGGGGACCTGATGCAGTGGGAAGGTCTGGGTTTGACGTTTGAGCTCTGCTGCTTCTCCAAAAGCCGAGAGAGAACAAACAGATTTTACAGAACAGATTGCTGTAAAATCTCCCTGATATCTGTAAAATGGGGAGAGGATTTCCTAACAAGGACGTCATAAAGGTTAAGTGAGATGGCATAAATTGAATGCTGCGTTCAGGGACTGGCTCGAATTGAGGGTTCCAAAAGTATTCATTACCTCCCTTCTTGCCCTTCCCATGCTGAATCTTGTAATCCCTCTTCCCCAGTAAGATGAAGAAAGTAGGAATAGACAAGAAAGAGACTTCTGGTTTCCAATTAAGGTTTCCTGGAAGCTGCCTTTGGCCACCCTCTACCTACTTTCAGAGCACTCAGAGTGAGTGAATGTTGGTAAACCTCAGATCAGACCGAAGGTTCGGGTGAGTGTGTATAAATTTATCTTGGGACAATAGGTCCTGTGGGCATCACTGGTGTTTGGAGACAAAATATTCCTCTTTACTCTGCTCTTCATATCTCTGTGCACTTAAGGGCATGATCTGCCACCGTGTCTCCAGCAAAATAAGATACTTTACAGTGAATAGAATGCAAGCCACCTTCAGGAACAAGAAGAGAGAATCCATCCATCATCTCAGGTGATTTGCTCCCAGAAGCTCATAGAACAGAACCAGGAAAGCTTCCATATTTAGACAGGAAGGAACTTCACTGAGGACTCTCTTCCCAGGGGCTGGAGAGCAGGACTTTCTGGACAAGTGTGGCTGTCAGGTCAGAAGCAGTGTTGGGACTGGCATCTGGTGTCTCCCATCTTTTGCTCTGAGTGCTCAGCCTGGGCTCTCAGCATCCCTCTCTGCATTTACCTGCCCAGCACTTGTGTGCCTTGACCAGATGAAAGCTGCTTCTGGGCTTCTGCCTTGCTGTGTGCTTGCCATCTTTCTTCCTAACCAGAGCGGGCTCACACATTGAGCTAACGCCACCTCGGTTATTTGCAGGTCCATGGCTACTGTATTCACATCAAAACTCTATCACCTACCAGCTCTGAGGCACTGGGCAAGTCATCTAACCCGTGGGAGCTTTGTGGTAGTGTTCACAGAAAAAAAAACCACACATGGTGTGTATATCTGTATCTAGATCTAGCTAAATGTATGAGGAATATATACTCATAATAAATCTCTTTGTGTATATATAAATCTTAATGAGCTTAATTACAATTGTAATCTTATTATTCCTTATATTAAGTCTGTTTATATATAAATAATAAATCTATCTATATAAATATACATCTTCTCATTATGTATGTTCTGTGTTTGTGTGTGTATACACACACACACACACACACACACACACGCACGCGTGAGTTAATATAAGGAATTGGCTCACATGATTTTGGAAGCTAATAAGTTTCAAGCTTTGCAGTCGGCAAGCTAAGGTAAATTTGTTTGTTTGTTTTTAGTACCAGGGATTGAACACAGGTGTACTCAACCACTGAGCCACATCCCCAGCCTTATTTTATATTTTATTTAGAGACAGGGTCTCACTGAATTGCTTAGCACCTCAATTTTGCTGAGGTTGGCTTTGAACTCAGGATCCTCCTGCCTCAGCCTCCAGAGTCGCTGGGATTACAGGCAAGTGCCACCGTGCCTGGCATGCTAAGGTAAGTTTAAGTTGAAAAGTCACCAGGTTCAAGACTCAGGAACTGAGCTGAAGTTTCAGCTGAAGTCTTAAGGGACAAAAAGGCTGATGTCTCAGTTGGAAGGCAATTGATCAGGAGGTTCCCCCTTGCTCATAGAAGGGTCAGCACTTTTGTTCTCTTCAGATCTTTGGTTGATTAGATGAGGCCCACTCACATTGTGGATTTGTTTTACAATCTGTTTTACTTCAGTTATCAACTTAAATGTTAACCTCATTCAGAAACATCCTCACAGATGCATTTGGAGTCATGTTTGATCAAACATCTAGGATTCCTATGGCCCAGACAATTGGATGCATAAAATTAGCCATCATAACCTTCTATTTTCTCCTCTGTAGAATGGGGGCAACAATAGAACTCATAGGTTTAATGAGAAGAACCCGTCTTAAGCTCAGGAGTTTATGAAAACATAATGCCCTCTCTATATGCCATTGTTATTGTTGAGGTCTTTACTGAAAACACTTAGACACACAGGCTAATGTCCACATAGAGGGAGATGAGGGTACTGGGGAGGAGGAGAGAGGTAAGACGGACTCTGTTCAGTCACACAGGGCCTCATGCGTGGTTTAAGGTGCTCTTACTAATTCAAAATATTTAATAATCTCTCTGAACAAGTGAGACCATGCATTTTTTCGTTTTTCACTGGGCCCTGAAAATGATGTAGCTGATTCTAAAGTGAGGAAAAGGGAATCTGTTAGAAAATGTCCAAAAAGGTGTTAATGAGTTATCTGGGCTCTGCGGCATTTAGGTTCCCTTCCCTCCCCCACTGAATCCTGCAGCCATGAAAACTGCCACAAGACATTCATTTTTAATGACTTGTTATGGGCTTCTTAGCAATATATCTTTGGGTATTAAGGTGTGGAGTCAGAGACTTAAAATGATTGATGTCTTTGCTCCATACGAGGGGTCTCCCACACTTAGCTAGTGCCAGATATCCACTCGGGAAATTTATGGGAGCTCTTGGCAGCCTAAGCGGCCATCAAATATTAATCAAAAATATGTAATAACTAATATATACTTAAAGAATTGAAGAAAATTAATATTCAAGGGAAGCATTCAGGGACCCATAAAAATAACAAATGCTAAAGAGACTCAGTCAAGGTTGGCAGGTTCAGAATTCACCCTGTTCTTGTACTTGCTGTGAGCTTCTGGGCTTGCTGACTGCTCTGCAGATCCTGAGATGGTAGGATGAGGGACTTTGCGTTTTTCCCATTGGATTGGGGCTCCTACTAAGGAAAGGAGCAAAGTTCTGCTTAAGGACACTGCATGTCTTCCCCTCCCCCCACCCTGTGACCACCCCTTTCTTTTGTATGCCTTTCTCATAACAACAAGCACCCCCAATTGCAACTACTTCTTCATGGGATACTTTTCTGGATAAACGGTCTTACCTCTTTCTCTTCAACATCCAGGACATTGTTGAACCATGTGATTGTTCTATTTCCTTAGGTAAAAAATGAGCACCTACCAGCCATTTTACAGGATTCCGTTTTATAAAAGCTAAATAAAACGTTATGAAATGAGCACATACTAGAACTGAGCTGTTTAGGAAAATTAGAACTGAATGATCACCCTGAAGCAGGCTGGGAAAATTCCCATAATTCCTGGTTTCTGTTACTGGAGCTTTGCCTGCTCCCATGGGCTCTGCCCAGTTGTTTACTGGGGAAGTTTCACTCTACCTTTCCTTCGTCAAAACAAAGGCATGGAGAAGCAGACCTGCTTGGGGGTTGGCAGGGGAAGTTCACTTGTCCCAGCTGATGCTTTTAGTTGAGAACTTCTATAAGTCCCTTCATGTTCCTGGTCTTGAGCTTTTTCTAATACAATGTTGGTCCTGCTTATCTTGATAATACTAGGGACACAGAGAAGTAATTTATTTTTTAAAAACTTTTTAAATCTTTAAATTGACAAAAAATCATTTATATATTTATGTCGTATAACATAATGATTTTTTAGTGTGTGTATTCACTGGGGAATGGTTGAATTAAGCAAATTAATGTATGCATTTTATCATATACCAGTTTCCAGTTTTTCTTTTTCTTTTTTTTTTTTTTTGAACAGTTAAAATATGTTCTCAACAACTTAGATGATTTGTTTTTTTGCAAAATAAAAATTATTTAGCAGCATAACTCCAAGAAGTGGAGCTGCCTGTGTGTGTGGTTGTCTAGATTCTCAGCTTCCCCTGGGATGGGGGACTGCTCTTTAATCCCCAGGAAGGAGCAGATACAGGCAGATCGTGTGTGCTTGGAAGGAGTAGTTTGTTCGGGTGCTGGCCCACCACGGCAGTTGCTGGTCTCTTCTGTTATTGTGGAAAATCAGGAGCGGAGCCTGTCACTTGTCATCTGTTCTTCGAGTGTAACCAACTTTTCTTCCATGGGCCATTTGGTGTGACTATGAATGATGGCTCTAGCTAAATGACACCATCCTGATGGTGGGGTAAACAGAAGTGAGGCTGGAACAGGCGCCTTGGATCTGGCCTGTGTTTTCTGAGAGCCACAGAAAGGGTCTGGGATTGAGAGGAATAGGCAGCACAGTTGGGCAGAGATCTTGCTTGTACCTCTTGTTCTCTCGGCTGTGCTGCCTGAGGAGTAAATCCCAGAACTATTGAGCTGAATCTGAGCTATTTGTCTGAGAATGACCACATGCACCCACTTGCATTAGATTCCACATGGAGATTTAGGATGTGCATTGAATGTCAGTATCACCTAGCTGAATTTCTCTGTTTTTTCCCTAAATTGGGAGGTGAACGTTCTGAGGTCATATGTCTGTACCGGAAGAGCAGAAATGAGAATCAGGTTTCTTTCCTCCCAGATCCGTGCCCCTTGTACACTGCAATGTATTCCCCAGACTATTTCCTCTGATCTCAGGGACCACTGTTTAACAAATAGCAGCTTGTTTTTTGAAGATTTAAAAAACCCTCTGCTATTGTATTAAATGTACACATCGGTTAAAAGACTCAATTTAGAAACATCGAAGTGAGAAAACATATTGAGAAGCCGGCTGGATTAGTTGATAGAAAAGCAGGTTCTGGATTTTAGAAAGATTAGGCTCAAATTCTAACTCTGTCACTTACTGCTGATCTTGGGCAAGTTACTCTGTCTCAAATTCACTATCTTGGTGCTAAAAATAGTACCCACTCCAAGAGATAACGTGATTAGTCATTGAGATGATATATGTAAAATGCTTGGTATAGACCCCAGCACATAGTACTCAATGTATTTAGACTTATTTTTGTGTGTGTATGTGTATGTGTGTGTGTGAGTTGCATTTGGGTATGAAGAAAGTGAAGGAGGAGTACTTCAGAATTGGTAGTAAAGCAATTCTTGGGTTAGTTGCCTGGTTCTCTGTTTCAATTTGCCTGTGAAGACATTTCCTGGGGTATAGCATGCTTCCCTGACCCTTGGTTTCCAGAAGCATCACCTGGCTGGGCCCTAGACAATACTAAAGTATCTTGTCCATTTGTTAATAAGTTCTGCTATTTTAAAATATATATATATATATATTTTATATATTATATATAATATATAATTTATATATTATATATAATATATATATAATATATATAAATATATATACTGTGCCCTTTTCAGCATCCCCCTGCTCCAGGGTTAGACGGGAGCTAGGGACATAATTCCTTTAGTGGGTTACTAAGTGCACTGTGTATGTACAGTATGTACATTTGCTTGGATGGCTGCCATGTGGTAAATAAATACTAGTGGCTTTATAATATAGAGCCTATTGTGGATTTGTGTGAGTGGGAAAAGAACAGAAGAATCCATGTTACAAACAACTTTTGGTTCATCTCTCTGGATGGCACATCCATTCCCACGCACACTCGCAACCCAGTTGGTAGGAATGGGACGCATTCTTTCCATTGTACAGATGGAGCAACCAAGAGACTGAAAAGTGACATCACCAACAGGCAGTGACCTGAGGAGTCAGGGCCAGAACCAGGTCTGGAATACAGACTTCCTGGATCCTGACCCAGGTTCCCTTCTGCCGTCGGCCTTCACCAGGAGGCTGGAAGGACCAGGGAAGTAGCTGTTTCAGCCCTCTCTCCGTTGCCCTTGGAAGTTTATCATCTATCCACTGAGTGTTGACCGAAAACACTCTGATTCCTGAGGAGACCTTACAGGATGTCCTGTGGAGACTTTTCCTCCTTTTTTGTCAGTGCTTTGCTGGCAGATTAAAATTCAGTGGACCCCATTTGTAGGAAGTCTGATAAAATATTCTCATCTCTACTGCAAACAATTTCTCCATCTGCCACTTGGCTGAGAGGATCAGACTCCAACACCCTCGTGAGAAGGGGAGAGTGATACTAGGCAGAAGAAGGTACAGGAAACAGCAAGGGTTTGTGTCCGGACACAACGTGTCCCTATCTATTGTCTGATGGAGCTGATTAGTCAGCTGTTAAGCAGCTATTTTTTCTTCATCAAAACAACTAAATATAACTAAAACTACTTTGCCTATTATTTAAAACCTTGTAGTTGCAGCTCTATAAACGTAATGTATAAATCTGTAAGAGAAGTAACAAATTTGGGCCCTGCATAGGTGAGCTATGGGAGGAAATGGTTGGAGAATACATGAGGTCAGATCAAAAAAGCTTATTTGGGGAGGGAAAGCAGTGTCTTTTGACAGTGGAAGAAAACTGTGCATTTCACCTAAGGAGGCATTTATAATATCTACTATTTGCAAAGAGATGTGCTCAAATGAATACAAAATGAAAAAGGCGTGATCTCAGATTTGCATTGGTGAGGAAATATCCCTTCCTTCAACAAATACTCAGTAAGTGCATACTATTTACCAGGCACTCAGCCAAATCCTGGAAACATACTGGTGAACAGAAGACATGAAGCCTAACTTCATGGAACTTGTATCCTACTAGAAGAGGAAAAGGTGAAATAAATCCTAAGAAGGGAAGAAGGATACTGTGATAGAGTGTCAGGATGGGTGGGGATGGTTGGGGCTATTTCAGATTAGGGGAATTCTCTCTTGAGAGGTGGCATTAAGTCACAGATATGAAGAGCTAGGATGAGCACTATAAGCAAAGGCGATTTCAAATGCAAAGATATGAGAAGAGAAACCTTTGCATACTCCAGAAACTACCAGAAGGACTATGTAGTTGGAGTATAGTGAGGAAGAGATACGACAAGGTCAAAACAGGATTGTGGATGAAAAGAGACAGGGATTGGAGACAGAGATGTGGATAGATGCAGTCAAGTCATTGTGGTGAGGGGTGTGATCAGTGTTTTTAACTGAGGGATTAGATAAGAGGGTCAAACAACATTCAGGTTTCTGGATCAAGAATTTGGTATACAGTGGTGCCACTTATTATTAGGAAGCCCAAGGAAGGACTATCCTTGTAAAGGGTAGAATGATGAATTCCATCTGCAGACTGCACAGTTTGAAAGGGTTGTCCAAATGGACATGCTGTGTGCATATAGTTAGACATGTGATTGGTCTTAAGCTCAAGAGGAGGTCTGGGTTGAAGACACAAACTAGTGTCTTAGTATAAAAAGAAATTGTCATAGAAAAGTAAAGTGTTATGTGTATTTAGAGAAGAAAGCAATTAATTCAGACTAGGATGATATAGATGACTTCAGAAATATGCCAAGCTTAGCAAAAGACCATAAGCAAAGGAACAGAGAGTAGACAGGGGAAGAATGATGCAAAGAGAAGGTCAATGCAAAGAGAAGGTCAATAGTGATATGAAAAGGATTATACTTCTAAATCCTTACCTCAAGAAAGTTAACTGGGAAAAGGGTCTAGGGACCAGAGGAGGTCTACTCCATAATTAAGAAAATGAATAGTTAATGTCATAGACTGTGAAAAAAACATTTGCATACACACACTGGTAAGGGATAAAGGACTTGTATCTTTAATATATAAAGAATGCCTATAAATGAACAATAAAAAGACAAACAAAAAACATGGGCAAAGACCTTGAATAGGCACTTCACAAAAGAACATTTACAAATAACAAGAAGTAGATAAAAGCTGTTAGTCATCAAGGAAATGCAATTTAAAGCCACCATGAGCTATATTTCACATACATGAAAATGGCTAAAATAATACCAAATATGAACATGCAAAGCAACCAGAACATCGTTATCTTGTTGGTAGGAGTATAAAATGACAAATCACTTTGGAGAACTATTTGATAGTGTCTTAAAAAGTTGAACATACTTCTATCCTATGACCCAAACTATACCAAGTTTAAGTGTTTACTCAAGAAAATGAAAATGTCTATGCACAAAATGACTTATATGTAAATGATTATAGCTGTCCTAGTCACAACTGCTAAAGACTAAAGACAACGAAAACTTCCACTGATAGGAAAATGGATAAGCAAACAATGGTCTCTCCATACAATGGAGTACAACTCAGCTATACAGAAGGATAAAACACTCATCAATGCAACAGCATCTTAAAGTCACTATTTGAGTAAAAGAAGCCAGACATAAAAGAATGTGTGCTGTGTGATTCCTATGACATTAATTTCTAGAATAGGTCAAAATCAGTCTATAGTAATAGGAATCAGAAAGTGATCGCCTATCAAGGAGCAAAAAGAAACCTTCAGTAATGACGGAAATGGTCTTGTTGAAGTGGGACTTACATGGGTATGCAATTGCTAAATTTGTTAAATGGAATGTTCAAGATCTTAAGGTCAATGAATCTTATTGGATGTCAGTTATATCTCAATTTAAAAAATAACCTAGATAGTGTAGCTCCAGAGAGCAGAAAAATAGATGGTGGTAACGTGGTGACAATGTATTGAAATAAAAAGAATGCACTTAAGTGAGCAGAGTCTAATGGTTTTCTTTTAGAGTGACACATCTGTCAAGTTGATCAGTGCTCATGAGCACCAGGTGCACATGCTATATGTTGTTGAGTTAGAGACTTGAAACAACTGGGGTAGGTATAATTCAAGACAACCTATGCCCCCCCCCTCTTATTTTGGTACCAGGGATTGAACACAGCAGCACTTAGCCACTGAGCCACATCCCCACCTTTTAAATATTTTTATTTAGAGATAGGATCTCACTGAGTTACTTAGGGCCTTGCTAAGTTGCTGAGGTTGGCTTTGAACATGCAATCCTCCTGCCTCAGCCTCTCGAGCCACTGGGATTACAAGTGTGTGTAACCACACTCTGCACAATTTACATCTCTGTAGCATTTGCAGAACACCAGGCTCTGTTAAGTGTGCTCTGTTTTCTGTTGGCTTCTCAACAGGACTGACCTCTATTTCTTTGGCTTCTTCTATAGCATGTAACATAGCACATCTCAGAGCATGATGTGTGATATGAGTGGGTACTGAGTAAATATTTGTTGACTAATTTGAAGAAATGATTTAATAACTACCAAGTGAGTGACTCAGTCTGTATGAATATGAACACTCAGTGTCTCATTTCTTTTGTAAAAAACAAAAGAAGGTTTTAAAAACCCTCACCAGTTTCTTCCTACTCTCTGTAAATCAAAAAGTAAACAAATTAAGAAGGTATGGAAAATGAAGTTAACGACCCCATTTCCTGTGCCCTGTACTTCCGGTATGAAAGGCCAAACTGATGACAACTGATCTAGTGGTTGGATTTTGGATTATTAAAAGTATTTTGCAAGAAATAAGCTTGACTTATGGGAACCAACAGTGAGATAACCTCCTTCAGTAAGAATGACAGCAACAGTTGATATTTCTGGTGGAAAACACCAGAACAAAACAAGAACCAAAAAACTTCCAATCTCAAGAGGCAACAGGATATAAGAGAGATTAATGTAGCTGCAGATGCCAATAGACCAAGCCTTTGAAATATGTGTTTAGTGAGGAGTTTTTGTCAAAATTTACTTCCTGCTAATTTTTTAAATATGGCATATAGTGACAATAAAGCATTTAATGATTTTGTATTGAGAATATACTTACAGAAATAAAACAGAGTTAGCCTAGGTAAAAAAAAAAATGCTTCATTCTGTGCATGATGAACAGTAGTACAAGAAAATACATTTCTATAAATACAATGTAATCATTTGAGCCAACAACCTTAACTCAAAAAACAAAAATCTATTCAAACTGTATACATTTGGGCTGGGGCTGTAGCTCAGTGGTAGAGCACTTGCCTGGTAGGTGTAAGACCCTGGTAGGTGTAAGATCCTTAGCACCACATAAAAATAAATAAATAAAGATATTGTGTCCATCTACAACTAAAAAAAATTAGAAAACAAAAAAACAAATTTATACATTTGATTTTAAATGGCAGGTGAAAACTTCTTAAATATTTGGAAATTTATACGAAGTTAAATTTTATGTTCTGATTCTAAAATTTAAAACCCAGATAATATGCATTTATTGGATAGTTTAAATATTTTTGAAGCATTAATAAGGAAAATAAAGGGTGTATTTTATTTGACTCTGTCTTCCTATGAAATTTATGATTTCTTGTAAAAATACAGTCCACTAGAAAATACATTTTATAGTATTGAGAATAAAAATAGGATAGAGAGCAAAGGTAGTGAGCATTACAGGGTAGGGATGTGGTAAGATAGGGAACTTCAGAAGAGAGAGAATTCTTAAACAAAAAGACTTCAAGTATCTTGTACTGATTGATTGACACTGAACTTCAAAATTTTTTTTGAGTTTCCTGATGATCATGTCAAAAAAGGGAAGCACAATTATTGGTGTGATTTACAACAAAATTTACATTAATTAAATTGGCTTTAAGCAAGAGTATCTTTATTATAAGAACAAACTACATTCTTATCATTAAAATAGGTGTGCATGTGTGCATGTGTGTTTGTGTAGTGTGCATATGTGTGTTGATTTTAGAGGACTAAAAAAGAAAATGGACAACCTTCTCAACAATAATTCTTTCATAAAAACACCATAGAGATTTATTCTGAAATTTTCTTCTCTAGTGTTATCTACATTATGAGAAGGCCAGGGCAAAAAGAGCCCAATTATTCTGCTCTCTGCCCACTACTCAAAAATAAAACTTTGGCCTGTAGTGACAGGATAGATTGAGCTTCAGACTCCCTGCAAGTCTCCCCCACTCTGCTTCACATGCAAGCTGAGCTGTAAAGAATGTGGGCTTGTCTTTAGTGACCAGGGTCTTTTGTGGTATATTGTGTGGTCATCAGGTAGCTTTAAACATCAACTTTGACAAGGAAGCTGTTGGCAGACCAGTTAAAAATAAGAAGCCAAGTTAGGCGAAGAAGTGGCAAATGGGGAAGGGTTGGAAACGACTGCTGGTGGCAGGGATGATGAAGGCCCTTGTCCCTGAGGATCAGGACACATAGTGTCATGGTATTCTTGGGCCTGGAAGTCCAGAGACTGGGAATCACATTTTACTAACTGGGTGTAATAAGAGAAATATGTCAGTTTCTTCCTCTCTGTGCTGATGCTGAGAACCTGGTTCTCCACTCCTGATGTTCTCTATGTAGAAGGCTGGCTGGCATTCTGGACCCTCTCCATCTCCTTACTGATTTGTCCTAGGGCAGCAAGTCTTTGATTGACAGAAAAATATACTCTTCTGGGTGGCAGCTGCCTACAAGGAGCAGGAATTCTTTTCCTCCTCCACCATGAGCAGTTCCTCTCCCAGGCCAACATGACCAGTGCCTGCAATAGGGAGTCTGCCTAGTTCATGGTTCTCACACTAAACAGTGCCCTGTTAGTCTTTACTGATAATAAAGATTTCATTTTGGATTCCATTGGCTATTCTTTTGGTTTCTTTATCCATTGGTTCAGCTCCCAGGTGAAGAGGGGTGCCATTATGAGCACCCTTCAGAGACCCCAACAAGATTGACTATTGGTCAAATTCATCTCACACTGGTGTAAGGCTAATCAAGATTATGGCACAGTGATATGGTGTGTAGGGTTGTTGGTTGATACGGTGTTGGCCAAGTCCCCTAGTCCCTTTAGTCTGGTCTGGAGGTGTCAATGGAGAATACAAATCACAGTAGTCAAGATGAGACAACTGTCTTGACACCACATGAGAAGCAGTGGAATCTCACATACTTCCCACCTTATCCCTACATCCTGAAAATGGCCGGCGAGTGCTCTCCTTGGACAGTTATCCTCCTAGGGTTCTCTGTGGTATCTGGCTCCTCAGGGATGACCTCATTCATCCTGTCTTCATAGCTGGTCTCAGGAGTCTTTCCAATACTACTCTCAGGATGAAGTGGATCGTGTACTTTTCCTCCTGTTGCTGGGTTACCAATGAGTCTTCTTGAGCTCTTGGCTTATGCTGGCCTTAAGGCGAGATATAAGGCCTGTAGAAGTATCAGGAACAGCCAACTGGTAAAGCTCTTGAAGGACACATGTGCGGGGTGCAGGGGATGGCATGTAGATTTCCTGGAGGTTCTTGCTGTCAAAGAACCTGCTGATATTCACGGTTCCTGTAAATGTGGTTTCCCAGCCTGGCTTCAGAGGCCTTCTCCATCTGCCCAGAAGGCACCTTGATGAGGGGAATCCAAATGAAAAGAGAACACAAAAAAGGAACTATTTCCTATTTTTATTTTTGTTAATCATCTCCACATACCTACAGCTCATGAATGAGAATGAAGAACACTGGCCTTGTGACCTTTCAGGCCTAATGCGGAAAACAAACGCCAAACCAGAACCATCAAAACCAACAAGAAAGGCGCCATCTTGCTTCATTTCTGTCCTCGTCCACTCTCTATTCAAATAGGAATAAAAAAAGAAATCTGGTATTTCAACCAACTTATTGACAGACGGTTTACTTTTAATTAATTTATGCCTTATTTGCACGAATAAAAAGTACAGCTACAGTGTGTTTCTAGTATAAATAAAAACCATTAAGAGGAGGCCTTCATCATGAGCTCTGTCTCCAGAGCCTGTTCCCATCACAACTGTGACCAAAGCCCAGTCCAAATCCTAAATTTCTTCAAGGCTCCTATCAGCTGTTGAGCCACTGCCACAGAATGACCCATCTTCCCCCACCAACCTTGCCTTGAGCACCAGGAGCTCTTTCCCCACCTTTTTTTTTTTTTTTTTTTTAATTTCAGCCACATGGTGTGTCTGCTCTCTGGCTCACATTGTCAGGCACTTGTTTTCATGTCAACCTGGAATTATTTCAGGTCCCTCTGATATCATCCTCTTCTAACTACACTGTAAGCCTCTGAGGGTCCTAATCCTGGCTGTGGCATTCCCACTCACGTGGATGTGGTCACACACCAGATACTCTGATGATGTGAATGTGATCTTGCAGTGTTGCTGTGGGCAGGGGTGCTCCTCACGCTGTGTCTAACACCTGATTTACAAGGGCAGTAGCCAATCAAAAGAGTCAATAGCTGTAAATATCTGGGATGCCTCTGTCTCATGCAAGTTGCTGAATATTAGCTCTGGTTTAAAAAAATATATAGGGGCAGGGCTGGGGTGGTGGCTCGGTGGTAGAGTGCCTGCCTCGCAGATGTGAGGCCCTGGGTTCTATCCTCAGCCCCACATAATAAATAAAGAATAAATAAAGATATATATATAGTCGGGCATAGTGAAGCATGCCTATAATTCCAGCAAATCAGGAGGTTGAGTCAGGAGAATCACAAGTTCAAGGTTAGCCTCAGCAACTTAGTGAGGCCCTATTTCAAAATTAAAAAAAAAAAAACCAAAAACTAAAAGGGCTGGGGATGTGGCTCAGTAGAAAAGTGCCCCTGGCTTCATCCCCTAGTACCCTAAATAAATAAATAAAATTAAAAAAGAATTGATGTGAAAAAAATTTTAAGCTGTACAAGATAACAGACATCCAGGCATTATAATTGTGCTTTCTATGTCTCTTAGTTGCCCTCAAAACCTGTCATATTATTATATATTTGATAGGTACATAGTAAATGTCTGAATTAATGGATGAATGAATGGATAATCAACTGTCCATTCTCCCAGCTCTCTACAGTTGAATATCAAAAGCAATAATTTCCTATTTTGGTGGAATGATCATAGCCTGGGCAACCTCTTTTCTGTTTGTTTGGGGGCCAGGGGCTCATGAACTTCTGATTGTTTTGTCCCACCATGCTTAACTTTGATTTATGTGTTTGTGCACAAGATGATACGTTGTCCTGCACCCTCAGAGCCATGGAGACTAGGGCCTTGCCATCAAGCCAATGAGCTTTCCTAGATTACCCAGCTCTGGTGGGTGATAGGTGTGGGTTCTACTCTGCCCAGCCCTAGGAGTGGCCTGGCTAACTGAGGGCCCTGGGTGCAGTTCTTTTCCATGGAAGGCAGCAGCTCCCTGGGGCTCCCAGGGGGTCAGCCTCGGGTGCCTCTGAGCCCACCTACCTGCCTGGCACTCGGAGCCCTTGCCGAACGTTCTTTTCGTCCTTCTGTTCTGTCTTCCATCGCTAGCGTGCTGACAGCTGCAGGAACACATGGAGGTTGCTTGGCAGCTGCTAGACACAGATGCTGGGCTCTGTAATGCACTTTTTCCTCCCTCTGTTGCTGCTTCTGAGTGTTTCTCTGGCTGCCTGGGTGTCTTCCTTATGGCCTCGGGGAGGGGTGTACTGGGAGGTGCTAGTGAGGTGTGAAGCCCTAGGGGATTGGTGCTGCTGAGCAGGCAGGATGGCTAGTTCTTAAGATCGTCTTTGCCTTTTTCTCACCACTGACAGTTTTTAAGCTTTTCTGTATGCCTGAGAATCTCTTTTCAAGCTGGCCTGCAGAAGAATATTGGGGTATCATGTCCTCCCCTCTCTTAGAGCCCCTCATGCAGGTCCTTATATTTTCCTGGTTGCTTCCTGGCAATAGTCTCCTCGTTGGATTGGCCTCTTTGCCCCTGACTTGTTCCTTTTCTTCTACTTTCCATGATCCCATCACAACGATTTTCCTATAACCAAATCTGTCCATGTCTCTTCTCTTCTTGAAGTCATCACAGCTTGCCAGGTGAAACCTGAAATCTCTCGCCCGTGACTCAGCTCTGCTCACCCCCTGCCTGTCTCTGCTTCAGCTACGGTCTGTTTTGACCAAAAGGAATCCAGCTGCTTCTTAAGCTCAAATTTGCATTTGTGTTCATTCAGAATAGAAGTGTCTTTCTTACCTCTAGTTTACGCACCTGATTGACTCTGTCTGAACCAGAGAGGTTTCCAGGGCACTCTCTTCTACTTTGGATTGATCCTCCATGGGCCAAACCATGGAGGTTGTCTCAGGACCTGAACATCTTTGGAGCAGAGGTGTTGCTCAAGAAGCGCTTGCTAAATAGCCAGGGGCTGGAACGCACTTGTGAATGCCAGACAGGGCCAGTCCTCAAGGGGTTAACAGATTTGGGGGCAGACGCATGAGAAAGGACACAATCAAGGTAGAGAACAAAATGAGTTCTGGATGAGGTTAAGATCAGGATGTCCTCAGAGCTGCAGATGTCCTATGTGCTCCTGTAGCACCCCTGGCTTGCTGGTTTAGTTTCATCCTCAACAACCTCTGAGGTTCTTGAGGGCAAGGTCTGCATCCCTGTATCCCACATTTGTGCCCCTGTGCCCACTCTGTGTCCAGCACAGAGTAGGAACTCAAGAAACATTTATTGGCCAAGGCAGCTGAATGTGGCCACAGGGACATGGTCCTGCTAGGGTCTTCTGCTTTGAGCCACTGTGTGTTTGTCCAGCTCAGTGGCAACCCCAAGATAGTGTTTTTGGAATCTTCTTGGTTGAAGGGCACAGGATAGAACATGTGGGAAATTAGAGGCTTGTGGGTCTGAAAGATTTCTGTCTTGCTTCAGAAAATGAAAATGTTTCTTTCAAAATGTGTTCTAGTCTGGGGATTAGCCCCTCCATTTCTTTCTTATCTTTTCCCTCTTCCTTAAGAACCCTTCTCTTCTGCTTTATTTTTCTTCTGGCCACAGAGAGCATGCAGTAAAGAATATTGCACATTATTTAGAAGTCATATTCATATACACTTAAAATGAAATTATCTTTACATCCGTGTGGTAGAGAAATTAGAAACCTTGACAAGCAAGAAAGGAAGAGAAAGAGTCTTGAGTAATCTCACCACCCAGAGCTGCTCAAATTGCTGCCATTGATATATAGTTGCGAACTTCTAGATTTTTCTCTGTGTATTTACATACAGAGAAATGTTTGAGTGGAAATTCTAGATTTAAGCTGTGTGAATATGAGTCTACTTCACCCCTTACCAGCTGGGTGACCTGGGCCATGTTGCTTAACCTCTCTGTGCCTCAGCTTCCCAGTGGCTTAGTGGAGTTCACAGCAAGCCAGAGCCCAGTGTTGCTGTGAGAGTGAAATATTATATCAAGTGTTTACAACAGTTCCTGCTGTGTAGTAAGCATGAATTCATTTGATTAACAAATATTTATTGAGGGCTTATTCTATGCCAGGCACTTTTAAGACAGCATTTAACTGCCCAAAGACCTACTGTTGTCATATAGCTTACATATTGATGATTTAACAACCCAAACTATTAAATAGAACAACATGAACTATTTCTATTATTACAAAAAGTATTTTACTATGTATTGTGTAAAACCACTTTTCTCATTCATTACTACATATTATTACATTTTTCCAAGTCATGAAACCTTACATTATTACAATGAACATGTTTCTTTGAATGGGTATTGTGCTTAATTTAATCAACTCTTTTGCTAGATATTTAGGTAGTTTCCAGTTTTTCAGACTAGCATGGTAAAAATGCTAATGTGTGCGTCTTTGTGCAGTTAGTGGGGTAGTCCATCAGCCTAGAAATGGAGCTGCAGGTCAGTGGGAATCATGTGATTAGAGCTTTTAGTAGATGTGGTCTGTGGGAGTTGTGCACCTTGTTGTAATCTCACCAGTACTGTGAGGGAGACCCCATCTGAACCCAAACTGAACTTTTTTATTCTTTCTCATTTTTATAAACCAGGGGAAAATGGTATTTTTTTCTTTTTTTTTTTTAAATTTGCAATCCTCTAACTTCTGGTGAAGGTGAATTTTAATACATATATATTTCATTGGCTATTTGCATTTCTTATTTTCAGAGTGGACTATTCACATCTTGGAAGCTTTCATTCTGACCTTGATGAGATGATCTTGGATGTTGCTTGAGATCAAATAGCCTTTCTCTGTGACAGACCTAGATCCGGGTTAAACTTCATAAGGAAATGGTTTCAAGAGGCATGTGCCCAACCCTCTCCGCGATGTATTTGCATTTCCCACTAAAAATGTCTAACATGTTGTAAATTTGACTTTTCTGCACTTTGGCAGCGACATGATTTTAATGCTAATGAACAGACTTCATACTCCATCTCCGTGAGAGCAGTGGCCAGGTTTGCAGAGACTGAAAGATGCTAAATGGGGTCTGGTGTGTGCAGTGGATTTGGTGCACGTCTGCCTTTTCCTCGGTGGTGGGAGGCATTGCTGTAGCTGAATGTTCATGTGTGTCTGGAACTATCTAATGTACGTGTATATATTTTGAGCAGAGCTCTGTAAACAATGTGTATGTTTCTGGGTCTCTAGATTTCAGTGTTCGGCATCTCTCTCCCAAGGGAAGTTAGTTCAGAATTATCTTCTTTTTGGAAGACCACCTGCTTACTCACCCATGCTCCAGTTCACCATGAACTTCCCAAGTTCAGGTATTTCTAAACTTCCTAATGTATTGCTAAGAACACATATGCCATGTAATTCAGGTCTTCCAGTTTTCCTCATGTGAAAATACTTTGCCTTTGCTATAACGGCCCTGAAGCTGGAATTAGGATATAATTACATTCCCTTAAAACAGACCCAACCCTCAAGGCATGAAGATGAATGTAGAAGAGACTGTTTTTATGGGCAATGAAGCTACAAGGTGCAACACCCTGCAATCAATAAAGACTGAAGCTTAGCTGGACTTGGTAGCACATGCCCGTTATCCCAGCAGCTTGGGAGGCTGGGGCAGGAGGATCGCGAGTTCAAAGGTAGCCCTGGTAACTTAGTGAGGCTAAGTTACTAGGGAGTTACTAGGGCTCAACAGTGAGATCTTGTTGCTAAACACACACACACACTGGCTGGCTGTGTAGCTCAGTAGGTAAATGCCTCTGTGTTCAAACCCTGGTTAAAATAAATAAATAAATAGGAAGAAGAAGAAGAAGGAGAAGGAGAAGGAGAAAAAGAAGCTTTCCTCTTGAGCCAGGGGACTTTCTCTGAACCCTCCCCTAAAGCAGTCACTGGATTCCTCCTCCTTTTCTTCCAGAGAAATTTAACTGTCTTCTGAATTTCTCAAAGGCACCAGCTGAACTTAATGCCCAGGAAGGTCAGTATTTTAAAACAAAAGAGATTTCCTTTTATTGGAGAGTGTACTGCTTGCTGTAAGGTCTTCTCCGAGTTGTTCCGCCCTGCCATTTCACAAGTATTTGTTTTATCCCTTTATGTGTCCCCTCCATTCATGCTATGTCCCACCTTGAACTCTTTTTCTCCATGTGCTTCCTCCAGGACCGTGTGCAATGGAGGTTCTCAACAAATGCTTGCAGACCAATCAGAAATCACCCATCTATCCTGTCACATGGCACGATGTTGGCATGTGGAGGTCACATGACTACTTATCCAAGCAAATGATGAAATTTAGTATGTGCACCTTGGAAATTTAGTTTGTGCACCTTGCACCTGGGTGCTAAGCTGCTGATGTGGCCACTGCTGACTGGGGAGTGGGCATTGCTCCCCCGACTTAACCTCCTTCTGCTCGTAGTGCATTTTTCTTTGTCTTCTAGTTGACTGGCGGGGTCTTCTTCCCAACTTTTGTAGCTTTCTTCATAAAGGGCTGGGCCAATCTAGGAGGGGATTTCCAACACCTGGTTCCCAGATGGAACTCCACCTCCTACCTTGGTATAATATGGATTCTCCCAGCCTCTCCTCCGTGGGACCTGAACTGTCGGGGGTCTGCTTCGAAGGTTTGCTTCTCCCAAGTTCCCCCTGGGCCTCCTTGGATGGCACAAAGACCAGGGGGAGCACTACAAATGTATTGATTGATGGTCCTTGATTGCAGAAACGGCAGAAGGGGCTGAAAGGGGAAGTAAAAGGCAGAGAGGAGTCCCCAGAGAAGAAAGGTGGACCTGTTCCACTTGGAAGTAGAAATGACTGATGACTAGGGCAATCCATGTCTTGTATTTTTTTTTTTTAATGGATCCTTTCTCTGTGCTCTGGCATTTCCTATTGATTTCCTTGTGGCACTTTTTTTTTAAACATGCAAAATGAAAAATACCAAACAAATATGAGACGACAGGAAGCACCTGGGAGTCAGAAAGGAATTCGAAAGTTCCTTTTTACCCAGCACTGAAGCAAGTCCAGGAGCTTGCCTACAAGATGGGGCTCATCACCTGGTCTAAACTCTGTGCAGATCAAGAACTGTCTCTCTCTCCCTGGCTAATACTCCCTGAGGAGACCCTGTGCTTTTCCTTGTTCTGCCACTTCACCAATAGTCATGTCTCATGAGATTACAGGGCCCTTGAATAATCACTGAAAGAACAGTGAGGTTTTCCTTTGTAATATTTTTGGAGGACCATAGAGGTTTTCAGCTTCTTTGCCAAAGGCCTCTGATTGTAGGAATTTTCTGGCAGGTCTAGCCAGCTTCTGGCTTTGCCTTTATCAAACTCATCCTGCACCTCTTTGGCTTAGGCCCAGGCACTGAGCCCCTGCCCCACTCCCCTGTGACAGGGAGCATGAGAGAGTTCAAAGAGGCCTTGCCCACCTCTGCCATGTTCATGTCTCAGTCTCTTTGTGACAATCCACCTGCCTCCTGGCCCCCAGAGTCCTGCTCACTGAACCCAGAGCACTCCCCCTGACCTTTCCAGAGACACCCCACTCTGGCCCTCCTGGCCCTGGGCTTGCCTGACTCTGGCCTGCCCAGCTCCCTGCCTCTCCAGACAGCCAACCTTCGCCTCTCCTGCCCAGACCTGCCCTGCTGAGGCCCCTGCCTGGCAGGACATGGCGCCTGTGATGACTAAAAATAGGGTTGTATAAAAGAACGGTGGGACCCAAATAAAGTCTGAAGCAGGAAATATAATGATCCTCCAAAAATATGGTCCTGGTGCTTCCACAGGAGCCCTGCACCTGCTTCAAAGCTTGTGAACTATCTTTATTTTGCATTCAAACTATCTTTTGGGGCCAGGTTTCCTTCATAACACAGCTTATTGCGAAACGGATCTGAAACCCTAGGGAGTTTATCTGTAGTTAGGTTTTCTCTCTCTTTTTTTTTCTTCTTTCCAGTAACTGTGGGCCGGAGGATTCCAGCCATTATTAACTAAAGGGCTACTCTGTTTCATGACATCTAATCAGGTGGATGTCCCACTGGGAGAACAGATTGTGTCCTTTTTTCCCTCCTCTGGACTGAAGAGATAAAGAGATAAAACTCATAGTTTGTTTTATTTTTTTTTTTTTTCTAAATTCAACGGCATAATCCTCCCTTGAGATCTTCACATGCACCTGTTATGCAGAGGCCTGGGTTTAATGGAGGAGGCCTAGGGACTTGTGGATAGAATGTTTTGTCCTCTGATTGACTGGCCTTGGTCCGCTTTTGAAAAGTTCCCATTGGGGACCATCTTGGATCCTGGTGACTTAGATAAAAATGGCAAAATCTGAAAGCATCGGTAGACCTGGGCTCCACTGATGTCTTCACTTGACTGAAAAACCAAGTTCACCCTTTGTTTGTGCTATAAACAAATAACTTCTCAGAGCTGCTGTTTCCTGCCACATAAAGTGGGCCTAATGCTGCCTGCATGGGCAGTTTGCCAGGTTTCTGATGAGCCTTCAGTCAAGGTGTATGTGGAACATGTAGCTCTACTCAAAGGCAAGGCATTCTATTTGTTTTTACTCTTTAACTGAGACAGCAAAAGAAATGACCTGTCATATACATGTTACATTTGACCACAACTGAGAGTAGAACTAGTTCAGAAGGTCACAGACCCAGGGAAAAGGACCTACAAGGCACTGTTTTGGTGCAAACAAGGGGGGGGGGGGTTTCTCAGAGGTGGTCTTGGTAATTGGATGGCAATGGAAGTTCTAGATCCCTCGAGAGATAAATTCTGGTTAGTAGCATGCTGTCTGTCTGGCAGCTCGGACCATGAGCCCCAGCCTCCAACATTGCTTCTTTCGGCTCCCTTGGCCTTCCTAGGGGCACAAGATCATAGTTTAGTTGGGCTTTTGTCTCATCTTTCTTCTTTTGCTCTTCAGCCTGCACATTCCCTTCTACCTCCACTTGACTTGTATAGCACACAGGTTTCTAAGAAGAGGCTCTAAGGCCAAGGACAGGCAAGGTCGGGGTTTTGATTACAATACAACTAGGGCAACCTGAACGTCTCTTTAGCATGTTAGAGTGACTCCAGCATCCCTGCCTTTAAGAAAATGCTTCATGAAACTATCTATACTTATACCCATGTCACCTCTTGAGGCATCTTTTGTCTTGAAAAGGAATCCTGAAGATTCTTTTTTATGCTGGGCATGATGGCATGTGCTTGTAGTCCCAGTGACTCAGGAGGCTGAGGCAGAAGGATCACAAGTTCAAGGCCAGCCTCAGCAATTTAGCAAGGCCTTCAGCAATTTAGCAAGACCTTGTCTCAAAATAAAATGATAAAAAAGGTGGGAGAGGTGGCTTGGTGGTAGAGTGCCCCTGGGATCAAAATAAAAAAAAAAAAAGAAGAAGAAAAGAAAAGATTCCTTTTTATTTTTCCTGAAACTTCCTCCTTCAAACCAGGAGAGGTCTCCTGTTCAGAGCTTTGGGGTTTGTGAACAGATCTCTTCTCACTCTGCCTGCAGTTTTTGTCATCATGTAAGTTCCCCTTACAATCCCTTGGTGTTTGCTTCAGCAGCAGGAATAGGTCTCTGTCCTTCAGGGTGAGCACATGAAGTTCCCTCCATTCTCACCATCAGTTTAGGTTCTGTCTGAATCTCCGTCTGCCCTTTGTAAGGACAGATTTCTGTGTGTCTGTGACTGTCTTGTCTTCCTCAGCCAGAGCCCCAGGGTCAGAAAGCATCTTCTCAGTGAAGTCTTTGCCCCAGGGCCTGCACGAGCTACAAACATTTAGGGCTTGGATTTGGGTGATGATTCTGTGGTTGAGGACTTTTGGAAATGTCACCCTGCTTCAGTGACTCTAGCTCATCATCTCAGGGCTCAAGGAACCCCTAAGAAGATTCCCCCCAAGTCTGCCCAGGCTCTTGGCAGAAGAGTAGGGAAGAAATTTCAGAGGCTTGAAAATGTACCCTGCCTATAAGCACCTGGCCATGAAGTTCTTTAATGTAAGGCATATCTCTTGTTAAAATGTGGAGACCACCTGATTTATAGCCAGCAATCACCCAGGCTCTGGGATTGGGCTGCCTGGTTGACCTCTCTGTGCCTCAGCTTTTGTGTCTGTGAAACAGGGATCATCATATGGTTGCTACCTCAGAGAACTATTATGAGGATGAAACGAATTCACATTTCTAGGGTGTTAGAAGATGCCTGGGACAGAGTCAGTGCTCAGTAAACAAACAAAAATCCCTGGATGGACACATTAATGCTGAAAAATACCAGCGTGTATGTGAGGGCTCCCCCAGCCCACCACCACCTCCACCGTGCAGGAGACCTCCAGCAGAGAACAGGGCTCTTGGAAGCACAAACCAGGCAAGAGCAGCCCCTGGAGGCCTTTCTGCCTGCAGAGCAGAAGTTACTTTTTCAGAGATAAATGATAAAAATAGCAAAATGACTGTCACGTGTTGAACACCTACTCTAGGCTGGATCCGGCAATGAGGATCCTAGGTCAGTCCTCACAGGAACCTTGGGAGCAAGGTGCTGTGTTGTTCCCACAGATGAGAAAGCAGAGGCTGAGGTGGCTATTTACCTGCCAATGTCATGTGGTTAGCGAGAGATGACACCAAGTGGCCAAGCCTGTGCTCCCACCCGGTAGATTCTCTGTGTGTCCATCTACATGAATATCAAGGCAACCTCTGGTCTGAATTTCATTTCTCAAGTGAGTCATCACAGGGATGCTGAAGACCATATTATCAGTTAATATTTGGTTTATGGAAAGAGCACTGAATGAGGAGTCAGGGGACCCAGCTTCTGTCTGGCTCTGCCACTTCCTGCGCCAGCTTGGATGGGTTATTTACCACTGCTGCACTATACAATGGGAGCCAACGGCTGCCCTGCCCACCTCAGGGAATACAGTGAGGATTGAGTGAGATCATTCACATTCATACTTATCAAATCATGAGCACTTACTGAATTTTTCTTTATTATAAAAGAACTTAGAAAACACACTTCAAAGGCAAGATGCTATTGTTCCTCTGAGTTTGGGCCATGGTCATTATTTTTTCTTAGAGCCTGATTGGCTAAACATCTGGGATCCCAAACTGGGCAACCAGACTCCTTATTTTAGGGAGCAAACCTCACCGTTGAGGCCTTTCCTGGCTCTTGGCCTCCCTCTTGCAGCCATTATGTGAGTTCCAAGTTTGAGTTTAGAGTTGTCTCAGAATGAGGTGGCCAGCTAAGGCAGGCAGGCCACATTGAAGTTCCCCTGAAGGTCTCTGCTAATCTGGGCTCCTCCTGAAGCACCAGCTACTTCTGTCCATGCATGTATCCACACAGGCAATGTCTAATGAATATGTGCAATGATGGCATGTTGGCTTGGTTCTATACCTTACTGACAAGAAATATATCAATATAGAAAGGAAGGATTTGAAAGGTAAGGGAATCATAACATATAAGTCCAGGATTCATATTCAGCTGGTAGATCCGATCCATATTCATGTTCAGTCCTGGTGGCTGCCTTGGTCTTTCCCAGCTTGCATCTGTTCTGAGTGGTCAGTGTCCATGGTGGGCGACTTGTTCCATATTTCGATTCAACCCCTGGAAAAAGATTACCTGCGTTTTAGTTTTGCTTAGGTTTTCCCATCTCCTCCTATGAACATAGAGGGAGCGCAGCTGATGGCATGTGGTCTTAGGCCAGGCTCTATTGCAGGGCACATGCAGGGCTGACACATAGTGGCTGAGGCACTCATTCCCCTGATGTCTAGGAGGACCCAAGGGAATGCTGAGCTCCAAGAACACAGTCAGATGGTCTGCAGTTCTGCATCAGCAATACCCTGTGCTGATGCTTGAAAGGTGCATCAAGTGAATTACTGAATCCATTGAAAAGAGTCAATGAATGCATTTTGGTGAGATGCTGGGTAATGCATGGTAGAGAGTGAGTTAAAAAAAAAAAATTCCTTGCTCAATTTCCAGCTTAGGTGGATGATCCCATCCCTGTGTGGCAAGTAGGCAAGACACACAGATACCCCCATTTTATTTATACAAACTTTTAATTAAAAAATAATAAAAGGTTAATCACTAAGTAAAACAAAAGAACCAAAGGATATCGAGTATGAATAAAGATTTTTCTTGTATGGAAAGGCCCCGGGAGAAGCAAATTCCTTTGGAAACAGCCCAATGTGTGGCATTTCTCATCCCTTCTTTTTTTTTCAAAGGCTGGTTTTGTTGGGTTTTTAACTGAGAGCCTCAGGATGGAGGAGAAGCTATCTTCTCAGCACAGAGTTTTCCCCCCCTTTTCCAAAGGGAAGGCAGATTTGGGAAACTGGCACTGCCCCTGCCCAGATGGCAGCCAGCAGCTGGCTCTGGCAAGGGGAAGTTCCCACTCCCGGCTGCTGGCTGCCCGGCCCCTCCCGCTTCCCCACAAAGCAGGCCTGGCCATTGGAAAGGAGAGAGTGTGAGAGCCAGGCCATGCCAGCAGCTCCTCGCCACCCTGACCTGGCTGCTCTGGTTCTGGCACCCAGGCAGGGAGCAGGGGGAACAGCCCCGGCCAGCAGCTTCGGCCTCCCCTTCCTGCCTCAGCTGCTGGCTTGGCCCTGCGCTCAACTGCACAATGGCTCCGGACATGGATGGGACTGCAGCATGAGGGACAAAGGGTGGCGGTGATTGCAGAGAGAGCATCCTGCCTGGCCTGGAAACCACAGGCAGCTTGGGGTAACAGACCCCCCAAATGACCAGGCTGGCTCATGGCTGCCTTCTTCCTGAACCAGACACCTCCCTGCCTCTTGGTTGGCCCCACCTGTCTTCATTTCTCTACTCCATATGCATTTTTATTTCTTTTTCCTCCCCTTCCTGTCCACCATCTCTCCTTTTTCTCTTTCCCTATCCATTCCTCTCCTTTCGTTTCCCTCCCTTCTCCTTCCCCCTTTCTCTCATCCCTTTCTCTCTCCCTCCTTTCCTCTCTTCCTTTTCTCCTCCCTCCTTTCCTCTCAACTTTCTTTCCTACCTCCATCCTTCCCTCTTTCCCATCTTCTCCCTTCATTTTCTCCTTCTCCCCCCACACCTTCTCTCTTTCCCTCCCTCCCTTCCTTTGTTCTTTCCCTCCTTCCCTTCCTTTCCTTCTCTCAGGGCATATTTCTCCTCTTTCCTTGCTTCTCTCCTTTTCCCCTCTTATTCTTCAACCATTTCCTAGGTGCACATTCTACAGCAGAAGCAGACCCTGTAGAGGTTCTGGAACAACAAAGACAAGGTCATGTTTGGCCCTGCCCTGAGGGGGGCTAACCTATGCACCTATGCCCCCCGCCCCGCCCCCCCAGAAGCTCAAATGTGCATCTATGCATTGGATAGACATGCGTGACAGCTGATGGCAATGGAGTGTGCACAGTGTAAAAGTACACAGATGAATAGTGAAGCAGAAAGAATAACTCAATTTGGAGAAAAGTTTGCTGAAGTCCTGCAAATGTTTTTCAATACAGTTGCTCACTCAGCTTCTTAGGTTCCTGAGAAAAAGGTTTAATGTCTACAGGTCTGGATGGAAAAAAAAAAAAAAAAAAAGAAAGGTTGGCTCTTTGTTTCAGTTCCTGTTTATGACTCAGCTCTTGAGATTTGAGTAGTTAGTTAGGATATCTGGTCTAGGGCCTGTTCTGGATTTCCGAGTAGTTTAAACTCAGATACCTCAGTGGGTACTTGTTAAAAAAAAAAAAATTGTGATGTGTTAGTCAGCTTTTTATAACCATGAAAGAAAATACCTGAGATCATCTAGTTACAAAAAGGAAAGTTTATTTTGGTTTCCATTGGAAGGGAAAACGAGGAAGGAGAGACGGGGAAGCAAGAAATGAAGGACGGAGACCAGGCAGAGATACACACAATAAAGACCATCTCTCTATACGAGAGAGAGAGGCCCCGAGATGTTCGGGTGTCCAGCTTTTGTGGGGTGGGGTTTGGAGTTGTAGCTGTGGTGCTGTGGGACAGGCTGGGTGTGCTTGCATCAGAGTTAGGATGGTGGGGAATAGCATGGGATTGGCTTAGGTTGATGGCACCATGGGGCCTTCCAGAGCAAAGGGGTCATGTCCTTCTGAGACTGGCTTAGGGTTATGGTACCATGGGTAGGCCAGAGTAGGGGTGGGGTTCGGGTAAGAAGAAATACAGGAAAGAGAAACTTACGGTGGTGGTTAACATTTAAGATGGCTGCTTGAATGTTAAATCAAGACCCTATATTCCTCCCTTTTCTTGTTTGTTATTGGGCTCTTTAAGGGACAGGGGCATAGATCAATCTTCTGCAACTCCTTGCTGCTGGGAAGGGGCAGTGTCTGGACCCTTGTTAGGGGCATGGGATGTCATTGAGATAATGGTGAGGGTTGGGAGGTGGTGGTGATGCTGACTCTGGACGGCCCGGTTTTGGTGAGGGGTTGGTAGTCCTGTAAGAGAAGCTGGTTAATGGTTTGGTTAGAGATTTTTGAATCTGGTCTTGAACAAATCTAATGATGTAGGGGGCAAGCATTAGCAAAAGGCCTATCACCAGGAGAGGGGTCAGGTAAGGAAGTGCCCACTGAAGAAGGGGCCTACTTAGCTGCTATCCGCCAACAGAGGAGAACTGTGTTTCCAACGCTCAAGGTCCTGTTAGAGTTGTTTTATCTTGTCATTGACTATATCAGAATGACATAAAAACAGCATTGCTCCTGTAGGTATAGACAAAGTCCACCTTTCTCTGCTGTTAGGCCCAGTCCATGATGGTTTTGTAGGAGCACAAAGCCTAAGGACTCCAGTTGATTCTGGAGGGTTAGTACAGACCCATCTACCTGTTGGATGTCCCCTATTAGCTAACTGGAAAGCTGATGAAAATTGGTAATGGATGTGGTTATTCTTGCTGTTCCTGTGGCCAGGCCTGCCATAACCCTAGGGCGGCTAGTAGGAAAACAAATTGAATGGCCTGTTTGTGTCAAGGGCTTGTATCAATGAATAGGGACTTCCCGATGAGCTGTTTAGGCCTAGAAGACCTGCTATTAAATGAGAGAAGCCAATAATCTCTCGCCAGGAGGTGTGAGGGCTGAGAAGTTGTCCCCTTAACAAGATTGGAGAGGACAAGGCCTTTATTTGGGAATATAAATCTCTAACCTAGCCAGAGTTATCAGGAATGTAAACACAACCATTAACTTTTAATGTCCATAGGCCTTAAACTAACTAAAAACTTCTGGCTTTGGCAGTTTCGCTTGATCCTTATCAGACACTCTTGCCTAAGAACCTCTGTTTTGTATCCTCTAGTCTTACCTATTCTTGGGAGCTAACACAAGTGTATATTTTAAGCTATATTTAATTATTATTTTTTTTCTCTCTTTTTTCTAATGCCCAGGAATGGCTGTGTTTTGATTTAACTGCTTTTGCTAAGTGGTTAAGATCAAGCTGGTCAAAATTGACTTTGTTTCTATTTATTGTTAAGAGTCAGCTGAGTTCCCATGAGTCACTCCTGGGGAACTTTAGAGCGGCTTCTTAGTTCTGCTAGTGCCATTTGCGCTAGGATGGGTCCAGGTCTTGCTGACAATGTGACTTCCCTTGGAAGCATCAGGGATGACTCCCTTCTCCAATGACCCTCTTCATAGCAAGTGCATTGATTAGCTTTCTGTTTCTCCAGTGGTCTCATTAATCTCCCTAATCGGGAGGTTATGTGGCCCAGAGTTGCAAAGCTCTTTAGAGAAGTTCCCTATTCCTTGGATTCAGACTGACCGAAGAGCCAAATATTGGTTTTCTTGGCCCTTTTAATTTAACTTAATTTTTAAGTCTTGGTCTTAAACATCTAACAAATCAGTCTCATCACTCTTAAATTAAGAGTATTTAGGCTTTAACTTTAGTCTATAATCTTATAGTCATTTACCCCTTTTATTAATTGGGATCTTTATTAATAAAGATCTGTCCTGTAGGTGATGGCTTATTATCTTAAATTAACCCAGTTGTGTGTTCTTAAAGCAATAACTCTGTAAAACATTAACAGGCAACATTTAGACAGTTTATAAGGAAAAAACAAAATAAAATTAACAAGAGTAAAAACATATTTAGTTTGTGTAATAACTATCTTGAATTTTGGCTAAATTATATATTATATCCTGTTTGAGATCCTAGTAATCTTAACAACAAAAATCAATCTTTTGAACATAACATTAAATGAACTGAAGTCTGGCCTTCTTTGGAGTCATTCTGACATGTACTTTAAGGTAGGAGGCAGAGTCTTATCTCAGTAAGGTGGAGCTCTTTATAAATCTTAGGTAAAGTGTTCTAGATCTGAAGCTGATCTTTGCTTCTTAAATATTATTTTACAAAGTTTACATATATTGTTGCTTGACTTCACATGAATATTAGTAACACAATATGATATTTCATTTAAAACATGAATTAAAGAAAGGCCGAGAACTTTTAACCCTTTTTGTGGAAAAGTAGCAAAATGCTTTTGTGTTTTACAATATTAACCTTTATATAGATTAGGCTCTTATTAACTTAAAAATACATTTAAATTGTATCCAATGTAAATATGTAACATAAAACTTTATATATGTTACTGATAACAGTTCCAGTTTATAGAACATTAAGTGATATAAATAAATCTCCAATAAAATTTGTTATCTTTATAAACCTAAAAATACCATACATCTTTAGTTTGGAGAACACCAGCTTGATATAATGCTCTTTTAAAGCTTCTACCTTAAAGACTTGTATACCTTGAAGATATGAACACATTTAATATACAAAGAGGAGTAATAGCATCACAATTACATTGATGTTTTTATATTAGTCAAGTTTGGCTCTTAAATAAATAACATATTTCAATATTCCAAAATAACAGTTGTTGTTTAACCACAGTTTTATAATCTTTAATTCCTTCAAGATTTCTTGCTCAAAAAAAAAAAAACTTAATAAACATGATGTTATAGGTAAATTAATGTTTTAAGAAATCCTTGTCCTTTTAACACATAGATTAAGCTTTGGTTTATTAAATTATTTAGTTTATTAATTATTTTATTTGGTTTATTAATTATTTAGTGCATTAGCATTTGACCGTAGGGGAAAAAACCTTAAGTAGCTTTGACTGCTTGTTTCATATACTTATATAACCAACTTACATAGATCTTCTTTATCACTTATTTAAATCCTTTTATTTACTTCATCACATAAAGACTTTCTTATCCAGAAACACTTTCTTTTCCTTCTATTAAATATGGTTTCCATTCCTAGAACCTTCTAATTTCTCTTTCCCTTCTGTTAACCATTTTTCCTGTTTACATTCTTAAACAATCCTTGTAAATTTCTGAATTTAGATAAATTATTTCATTTTAGTAGCAAGAAATACTTTATGTTATTTATAGTACTCTTAATTGGAACAGTCGAAACTTTGGCCTTTGTATATAGAAATCTCCTATAAACCTTTGTATATAGAATCACATCTGTTTACCATTTCATGAAAACACTATGTTCAAGTATATAGAATTATACCTGTTGGGACTTTAAATTTTTAGTAACCTTTTTCCAGTGATGACAAAGCAACTTTAAACCCTTTCTTTTCATTTACCAATTTATGAAAACATCAGTAATGTTACCTGTTGGAATTCAAGGTGTTGAGAGTACTTCATGGAATATTTAACAGTTAGCATTTTAAACTTGAAAATTAATGATGACTAACAAACACATCTATGAGTAATCCCATGTCAAATCTATTTTACTTATTTTTACCAAGATGTCAGACAAGTGTATTGAACAGTATTAGCCATTTCTTCCATGTAGAAGAAAAGTCCTAGAAATAATGGATATTAGACATTTTATAGATATCAACATTTCAGTAGTTCTTTGACCATCTAGAGACTTTTGAGTTAAGTTTAATTTTAAAGACATTTTTACTTTCATCTATTTACCCAATTTAAATTGAACCATTTAAAATCATGTGAAATAAAGGTATTTGGATCCAATTTTTAAATTTGTGAATTCTCATTTTCAATCTGCCAGTTTTGATATCATGTACATGACATATGGACACACACATATGGACAGACAGCACAACACAGAGTGTGCACACATACAAAACTAAAGGCCTTGTAGCTTTTCAAAAGTGAATCTCCATTGCAATGTTACAGATGTTTAAAAACTCCATAGTTAAATAAAAAAATAGGACTGATAAGAAATACATTAACCCAGGTTCATAGGACCAAAATCATGAGCTCAAAAAATAAGGATAGGATCATGGAAAGTTAAATCATATTATTGGGTTAGGTATTGGAGTTCCTTAGTGTACCCTGAAGGGTTGAAGATGAAGGACCCTAATCTCTTTTCGATTTGGGAGAGGTCACTAAGGGAGAAAGGGACATGTACCTGGACAACTCCCTCTGACCCTCCTACTTCACACAAGGGAAGCAGAGGTGCAGGCTGGGTAGAGGGGGCCGATCGAGAGCAAGAGTGAGTAGCGGGTGAACTGAAAGTAGGTGGGGGAGAAGAGTCAGAGCAGAAGGTGGAGAATGGTAGGGAGGGGGTTTGTCAGCAAGTCAAAGTCTGGGGTTTTAAGAGGGTTCTGAGGTCAAGAAGAGAGGGTTTAAGAGCCAGCAGAACTTGGGCCAGAGAACAGGAAGAGCAGAGGGACAATTTGGAAGAAAGGAAAGAGAAGGCCTGAGGATAGGGGGATCTCTTTCCATTTTCTGAACACTCACCATAGTTGAAAAGATCCCTGATAATATAGGGATCTAGAGAGCTGTTAAGAGGCCATTTAGAGTCGTTATTCAAAGGATATTGAGGCCAGATCTGATTGCACAAGTGGATAATTTTGGGGGGCTTTAGGTCCAGGGTGAGAGAGACCCTAAGTTAGCCAGGAGGCAGCCCAATGGGCTATGGGAGGGAATGGATGAGGAGCCACCCATGGTTAGATGTAGGAGATGAGTTTAGAGGTGGGGTGTCCCCTAGTCTCTAGTATCACCCAGTTGAGAGAACACTTATGCTCAGGGGGTCATCACCACTGCTGGGTAAGCATCAGCAGGAGCCCATAAAGAGAGTTTGGCACCCAGCTGGGACTATGTAGTAGGGGCAGAAGCCCATAGAAGCGGCAGAAGCCCATAGAGATTAACCCAAGGCTGAGAGGTCATCTCACCAGGAACAACTCCCAATCATTCTCAGTGTTTTTTTTTCAAAATGCAGGACCCGAATAAAAGACCACCTACAAACTCAGTTGACAGTAGGGATCAGCCAGCCATAGCTGTGAATGCTGTGGCTGGGGGTGCCCCTGACCACATGGTAACCCTGGGAGTGTTGGACATTCAACAGTTACTTCCTGGGGACCCATAGGTCATTTAGATCAACTGGAGACAGGGGTCTTACCTGAAATGTCCAGTAGTGGGTGCAGAGAGGGTATTCAGCAGAATGGAGGGCCTGGTCCCATAATGGAATCCAGATGGGGGCCCACAGATGCTCAGTAATCCTCGAAGAGGGGAGCGGGCACACTGGGGAACCCGATTCCAGGTTTTGGCACCAAAATGAAGGGAAAGTAAAGAACAAGAGACAGGTAAAAGAGAAATGAAAGATGGAGACCAGGCAGAGATACACAGGAGAGTTTATTTGTCAGAACTTGACGCAGTCTGGCTGGGCACAAAATAATCGAGCCACCACACCGCCTTGTAGATTCAAACAGCAACAACAAGGGGGGAGATGCTGAGAGCCATAGCCAAGTAGGAATGACGCATGGCAATTTCCTTGTCAGCCTACCCAATGTTGCTTAGAGGGAGCACTCTCCATTGTGGAAATGGGCTTGCCTTGGACCCAGGTCATTTGCAGTGACATTGCATGAATGTTTGAGAGTTTTGGTTGAAAGGTGACCCTGCTCAGGGATTAGGGTGGATCCTGCTGGGAATAGGGCGTATCCTGCTGCCTCAGGCGCCCGCTCCTGGAGTTCCCGTGGAGTTCTCCTGGGGTTCTGAGAGTATTGGTATGCAGAGCCCGGTGGAGGGTGAATTTTTCCCAGAACGTGCATGTAGAGTGCCAGTGAGAGGTCGGGAATAAAGAGTTGCTGTTTGAATCTACAAGGCGGTGTGGTGGCCCGGTTATTTTGTGCCCAGCCAGACTGAAGCAAGAACTGACAAATAAAGGCTATCTGTCTATATGGGAGGGAGGCCCCAAGATGTTTGGGTGTCCAGCTTTTGTGGGGTGGGGGTTTGGGGTTGTAGCTGTGGCATTATGGGATAGGTTGGGGATGCTTGCATCACAGCTAGGCTGGTGGGGAATAGCATGGGATTGGTTTAGGTCGATGATACCAAGTGCCTTTTCAGAGGAAAGGTGTCATGTCTTCTGGGATTGGCTTTAAGGTTATAGTACCATGAGGTAGGTCACTAATGGAGGTGGGGGATTCCAGTAAGAGGAAGTACAGGAAAGCAAAACATCTCATAAGATAGTGGTTAACATTTAAGATGGCTGCTTGAATGTTAAATCAATACTCTATACCATTCATGGTCATTTGACCCCATTGCCTATAGGCATGCCATGAAGCAGCACATCATGGTGGAAAGTGCATGGTGGAGCTAGCTGCTCACCTCATGGCTGCCAGAGAGCATGCAGAAAGGAAGAGGAGGGGCCAGGATCCAAACATCCCCTTTAAGACCTGCCCCCAAAGACTTAACTTTTTCCCACTAGGCTCCACCTCCTGAAGGCTCCACCCCCTCTCAAAGGCAACACAAGCTGGTGATCAAGCCTTTAGTACATGGGCTTTGGAGGGACATTTCAGATCAACACTTTAGCTCTTGGTATACAACTTTTTCATGTGATGGTGTTTCAGCTAAGGTGTTTCATATAAACAAGCATTGGGCTTTTAGTGAAATGCACTTGCTTTCCTCCAATAGTAATAACTGTTCCTCTGAAATAAACTCTCTGTGTATCTTTTCCTCTTCCCAGTTGGAAAAATAATATAGTAAAAAGCATTTCACAAAATGATTATCTCCAACATGTTTTGGTGCAGGAGTTGAAAAATCCTCTCTGGAATTGGAAACCCCAATATTGCAGTACCAACTGCAGTCTCCAGAAGTTAGGGATCAGGGGTTGCCTGCTGCTGCAGCTCTTGTCCTGGTGCCAGAACTTGAATGCACAGGTGTCCTGTCTTGGAACTTTAGGAAGAAGTGCAGATGCTTCTTTGTCATTAGCATCACCTGTGGTAATATATTTAGTGTGTACAGTTAAAAGTGAAAAAAACATCAAATAATCCTTTTCACAGAAGTCTAGGAAGTTTAGAAATGACTGCCCAACTACTCTGTGTGTTTAAGCAAATAGGAAGACCAGAGGCATTTGAGACAGTTAGTGACCCAACAGAATTTGACTGGAGACTGTATCCCACTCTTAGCTGCTTTTCTTGAAGTTTGACAATTTGGAATATAAATAAAACTTAATACAATTGCTTATATGAAAATTTGCTCATACAAACCTATACACAAATATTTGTTATAGCTTTTGCTGATTATTGTTATTTGTTTTAGGGTTTGGTTTTGTTGGCTTGATTAAAAAATTCAGTAAAAATCACTCTTTGGGGTCTCTATTTCTGAGGATTTGGACAAACACATAGAACCATGTATCTGTAGCTTCATCACCTCTCTTGACCCCAAATTTCTTAGGTTACCCTTTATATTCAACCCTGGCATCTACTGATCTCTTCTCCAGTTTTTTTCTTCCCCAGAATATTCTATCGATGGATCCATACAACATATAGCCTTTCAGTATGGTTTCTTTCACTTAGCAGAGTGTATTGTGATTCATCCTGGAATAATATTTTGTTCCTTGTCATTGCTGAGTGATATTCCACTGTGTATATGTGCCGTGGTTTCTTTCACTTGTTGAAGGACATTTGATTATTTTTGCTTTGGGTCTATTATGATAAAAATTGTGCTAAATAGTTGTGGAATGGATGACTTTCGTGTGCTCCACATGTTTAGATTTGGTATGGCCAATTTAAAAAAAAATAACCATTCAAATAGACATGTAGTGGTCTTTCATATTTTAATTTGTATTTTCTTAATGACTCATTTTGTTGAGTGTCTTTTCACATGCTTTATTATCTATATGTCTTCTATGGTGAAGTGTCCAGATCTTTTGCCAAAACCAATGTTGCAAAGATTTGCTCTTATATTTTCTTTTAGAAATTTTGTCATCTTAAAGTTTACGTTTAGAACTATGATACATTTTGAGTTAACTTTTGTTTTTGTGTTTTCTTCTCTCCCTCCTTCCCTCTCTTCCATCCTTTCTTTCTTTTCTTTTTTCTTTTATGTTGTTGTGCTAGAGATCAAACCTAGGGTTTTGTGCATGCTAGGCAAGCATTCTACCTCTGAGTTATACCCCACCCCTTCTTTTCTCTCCTTAATCCTTCTTTCCTCACACCACTTTGCATATAGACAATCTGTTGTTCCAGCATCATTTGTTGTAAAAGCCAACTCCTTCTTTTTAAAATTGTCTTTGCACAACTTTTGTCAAAGAAAGTTGAGTTTGTTATACGGGTGTGTTGCTGGACTCTGCAAGGAGTACCCCTACGTTTAACATCTCATCTCACACTCTGTTTCCCAAAATAAATGCTTTCCTATGGGACAAACAGCACCCTGCGTAGGAACTAGAGTGTTTTAGAACCTGACCAGGCAAAAGAAAAGAAGTTTTGATAAATCTAGATTAGAACTAACTTTGCGATTGTTTGCAGTGTGTCTTTTATGTTTAGCACTTTTTGATCTTGAAAAAATTCAGGTGAGCCTCAATGAGAAGTGCCATAAAGATTAATGAGGGCCATGTCTGGGAGAGGACCTGTGAGTTACCTCATCAGCATCCACGTATTTGTGTATTTCCTTCTGTCTCTTTTTACAGTGAAAATATAGGGTGGTGGGGGAGTGAAGGTAATGATGAGGGCATGCTATTAGATTATAGGCTCTGTAATAGAAGGTTTATCGCCTTTTGTAAGAAAGAAGCTCTTTACTTTGCTTCTACAGTAAGTGAGAAGTAAACAGGTCCCAAGTGTCTCTGTTTACTTTCGGCTACATCAGGTCAAATATATAAATTATGCAGAAAATGTACTTAATGCCTGAGGACCCATTACATTCCTTTGGTTCTCCTTTACCAATAGGATTATTCTTTTACAGTTTTGGAATGAAAAGCATGCAAAATGGTGTCTTCATATTGCTTAGATGCTTTCCACTCATGCCACTCATTTCTAATTTTTCATGGCCTTAAAACCACATCTGCTGGAAGGGTGGGAAGGACACTTGCAAGATCACTGTGTTCTGCCTTCCAGCCTCAGGCCTGGCTGCCCTGGGCCAGTGGGAAGCATATTTGTCTTACTCAGAAACGTTTTCAGAGTTTAGTTCCCATCTTTGGATGCTGCATCCTCTGGGTGGGCTCAGCTCTCCTTCCAAGGAATATATTCCCTATTGGTAGACAACGACCCTTCATTCAACCCCAAGACTTTGGAACGCCTGTACTCTGATAATTATTTTGTTTTTGACCAACCTTGCTTTCTTTTCCTTTATAAATCATTCAAACATCTCAAGTTCAAATACTAACACCAGGGACAGCTTGTGATTAACCTCTCTCCGCTCCAAGAAGTAGCCAGCACCAGTGATTCTTCCTTCTAAAATAGCTTAACCAGTTTTTAATACACCAGAAAGACTTCTGCCCAGAGCCCTCTGGTCATCTATTTTCCTTAATAGCCTTTTATGAGGGACCTTATCAAAAGCTTGCAAAGAAATCCAAGTAAATTATGTTCCTTGGTTCACCTTTACCTACTATTTCATTAACTTTTTCAAAAACAATATGACATAGTTTTCAACATAATTAAAGGGGTTGGGAAAAAGGGAACTTTAACTACCGCTTGACAGTTTCCGTAGTTGCTTCGGAGAGCAGGGTCACTGCTCATATTCTGCCTCTGCTTAAGGACACTAATTCATTTCCCAGGCTGTCTGGTGAGGTCAGCCACTAGTTCAAGGTGGAAATGACAAGTTTTTAGGCTTTCAAGTGTGCAGTACTCAGCTCTCCAGAGAGCCCGAAGGAAGGAAACCACAAGTTTATCCAGGTCTGGCCCAGAGAAAGAGGAAATCATGGGAAGAGCCAAGACAAGGGCAGAGGGAGGTGCCTCTGGGGAGGGGACAGCGACCCTGGGAGGGTCTCAGACATTCTCAAACAACTGTTTTTCAGACGAGAAAAAGAGTTGCTGATAATAAAACCTGGGAAAACTTTCCATGTTCCACTGGAGGTATACAAGGCAGACAGGAAGGGGTTGGAAACTCTAGTAAGCTCACATGACTAGCAGAGCGGTATCGAAAAGGATGCCATAAACATCTTCAGATGCATTTGTGAAGTGCCTCCTTGATGCACATGTGGGCTAGGCATGTGTGTGCCCAGTCTCATTTAAGCTTAATAACCAGGAATGGTGTATACTATTATCCACATTTACAAATGAGAAAAATAGATATTATTTACAAATGAGAAAAATAGAATGTAAAGAACATAAAGGATCTGGTAAACCACACAGGTAATAGACGATCATGTTGGGGAGACAATTCACTCCTTGTGCATGGATTTTCATAATACTAGGCAGTCAACTCTTAGCTCATTCAGTGGCAGAATGCATCCATAAGACAAATATGCTGCTTAAGTCAATGTTCTAAACATTCTAAATATAAATTACCAGTCTTCATAAACTACTCAACGGTTAGAAAAAAAGGCAAATGCTCTTTAATTTGTATTAATGACTCACAAGGGCATTTCAGGGTCACAGTTCTCAAAGCATCTTTCTGAATCTCCATTTGTGCTGGTTTGAGAATTTGGAAGTATTTGTTTACAAAGAGTTCTGGCTGACAAAATGCTAGAAATGTTGGCTCTTCATGTAGAAAGGAAGTAGTAAGGAAAAGCAGAAAAGCTTCCATTTCTTTCTGGCTAATTTCTTGGTTTCCACTGGCCCGATGCCTATTTTTCCTTATGTCGTAAGAAATGGGCCATTTTTAGTCTTTTCTGCAACTTCAGAAAACCCATCATAATTGTCCGACCACATGCTTTATGCTTCATGGGATGTGATGCCTGAATGTTAGAAAGCAATTTTCTTTTCAATAGATATGTTGTAACTATAGATGCATATGGCGTACCATGTGATGTTTCAGTACAGGCAACATCATGTAATAATCAAATCAGGATATTTATTATATCTACCATCTTGAAGTTCTCTCATCCAACTATTTCAAAATATTCAGTACAATATTGTGAACCATAGTCACCCTACTGTACAATAGAACACCAGAACTTATTTCTCCTATCTATCTGTAAACTTTATACTGAGTGACTAATCTCTCTCTATCTAACCCACTTCCCACTCCCCAGCCTCTGGTGACCACAATTCTACTCTTTGCTTCTATGAGATCAGTTTCTTTCAAATCTACTTCTGAGTGAGATCATGAAAGCATTGTTTACAAGCATCTTCCAGACTTGCATCCTCTCTCCAGGTGTTTCTTCTGGTTACTTTGATCCAAATGATCATAACATCATGCCTTACTGGTTAGTAAGAGTCCTCGTGGGATCACATTGGTACCCTAGGGCACCTCTACCAGGCTAAGTAGCTCAGCTAATAAGCTCCCTGCTCATGATTGGTCAAGAGTCTAAGTCTTCAGACCAAGAGTCTAAGACCAAGAGTAACCAGCAAAGCAAGATGAGCTTTTCTTTCAACAAGTAGATGTACTAATTGGAGAGAATGCAAATGTAGAAGTCTGAATAAAAGAAATCTTTCTATTAGCATGAAAACTGGGAACTTTGGCATTATATTTCATCATTTGAAATGTGTACTAATTTCCTTCCTTATGGATTTATATAAACTCACTTTAAGAGTTGATCAGCAGTATTTTGGGGGTCTTTTTTTTTAGGAAGTGACCTTCTACCAACTCAATTGATGTGAAGACTATAAAATAATAATAAGCTATAACTCTTCAGAACTTTATTGAGTTCATTTAACCAATATTGATTGGGTGGCTGTCTGTGTGAAGGTGTTGTTCTAGGGAATTAACATGACTCTATTGTAGTAAGTGTAGAAAAATAGAAAAATAAAATGTGAGAAGAGGGAAAAATAGAAAGACAGGGAAGACTGCATTGAATAGCATCAAATATAACTTGCATCAAAATTATACAAAAATATACATTTACTTATTTTTTTTCTTTGTACAAGACTTTCATGAGTCGTGAAAACTTTTATAACTTTGTTTGTGTTAATGCCATCTAAAAATATAGTGTTTCCCAAGGGACTGGTTTATTGCCATTCTTAATTCATTAAAATAAATATGATTTTACTCAGTCTCAACTTCATCCTCCCATTAAAATTATTGATTAATTTCCATACAAAATAGCCACATGGATTTCATCCCCATTCTCCAGAGAACCTTAGCTAAAAGACACATGTTGTAGATTAAGCACTGACCAAGTGAGTTAATTTTTAAAGTTTAATCAATATATAATATGGGCCACATTACTTGACTTATCTTTATTTCATTAATACTGTTGTACTAGAGAAAGAATTCACATTCAGCCTATCTAATTCATAAAATTGTTGAGCAAGTCCATAAATAAAACATGTGAAAACTAATAGAGCATAACATATTTATAGGGTTTTTTTTGTACTAAGGATTGACCCCAGGGGTTCTTACCCACCCACTGAGCCACATTCCCAACTCATTCATATATATATATATATATATATATATATATATATATATATATGTTGGGAATGTATATATATATATATGTTTAGGAACAGGGTCTCTCTGAGTTGCTCAATGCCTTACTAAGTTGCTGAGGCTGGCTTTGAACTCATGATCCTCCTGCCTCAACCTCCCAAGCTGCTAGGATTACAGGCATGTACCACCATACCTGGCATATATTTATTGTTTTAAAAGGCAGTTTATGAAGGAGGCCTGAGGTGTTGTGGACCAGAGTCAGAGCAGTTTGTGTACCGTCTTTCTAAAGCACACACACATTTTACTTTTTCCTGGTGGTACTTGACTAGTGTCAAAAAGCAGATCCTAGCTGAGCAGGGGCACGCCTGGTGAGAGAGCCACTTTCAGAGGATGGGGGCTTGATGACATAGAGCAGTGCATGGGGCAGGGTGGACTTGGGGTGTGCACTCAGTGTGCCTGAGGGAGCACAGCCAGAGCAGAAATCAGGATCTGGTTTAAGAGGGAAATAAACACTTAGGCCAGAATGTGGCTGGATTTAAGAGTGAGTGGGTAAAATCACCAGGTCTAAAGTCCAGAGGATGAATGTAGGTGACATACAATGAGTGGCTCAGAAGTAAGCTTTCAAATAGTGAAGTCATTAAAGGCCCGCCTCTCACAGTGTTCCATCCTTCATGACCTGTGAGTACGGCAGAACAGCACGTTTTCACAAGTGAGAGGTCGAGGCTGTGGAAACAAGGAGATTGGAACTTGATTCTTAACTTAGACATCATTGTCCAGGTCTTTGGACTTGAGAGATCAAGTGTTATAAACACTCTTGGGGATCCATGAGGGGGCTGTGATGTTTGCAATTCTCTAAAAGATGCTTAAGCCTATACAAGTATCATGATGCATGAACCTGCAAAGATACAAGTCCTTCATAGTCAGCTACTTTGCAAAACAGAACTTCCATGTCTTTGACTTCTCAATCTGCCTCATCAAAGCATATGGTATTTTGAGATCTTAAACCATTTCACTATTATCCATTGACATCTTCAAGGATGTAAATGAGGTGCAGAGCTTGATTTTTGCAATCTAGGCCTATGTGACGTTAGCTAACCGAAGGTTACCAGTGATGCATCTGAGAAGCTTAGACCCTTCAAAACTCAGCCTCAAAAGTGGATAACGTTGCAGCCCAAACAACCCATCAGTAAATCCTGGAAGCCTTAGTTTTGCCCTCCCCTCCCACTCCCCACAATTTACAATTCCCTCTCTTTTAGAAGAAGGGTGGTGGAATTACTTTGCTTTGGAATTAATGGTATAAAGAGCTACCTTCTCATCTGAGTAATGCTAATTCGTCTCTATCCCTGGTCATTTGCTACCTATTAGAAATATCCTGACAGCCTGCATCTCATTATCATCGCAGCAGGTCCAGCTCCCAAGAATAACCTTCTAAGGAGGATGAGATGTACGCCAGTGGCATCTAATACCAGGACATTCACATTCATATTTTTAGCAGCGTATATCAGTTAGCCCAACCTTTAGTGTACTGTATGTACTTTTAATAATCTCCATAAAAGCCTGATTTCCAATCCCTAGGCTCAAGCTGACAGTGTAAATAAAATCACCCAAATCCACAGGGTAAGAGAAATGAAAATGACATGGATTAAAATTTGGTCAAACCTCTTTCTTTTTAAAAATTCTGCTTCCCTTCCAATTGGATCACGACCCTCTGTGTGCTCAGCTTAAGACCAGACGGTGTGCTTTCACTTTTATTCCTCTCTGCAGCAGGCTTACAGTATTTAGTGAGAGTCTGTAAAGAATGTGTGCTGGGTAGAGAGTTAATACCATAATCCCCCATTGCTGGGGTCAAATGCTGAATAGAGCAAAAGAATTAGAAAACATGCTACATACAATGGCAGGGAAAATGCATCCGCACACTGTTCTGCGAACACTGGTCTTCGTCGCCCACAAGCAAGGGCCACGAGGCAGTGGAGTGTGTGAAGAGCTGTGTACTTGAAGTCTAGCGGGCACACAGAAATGGCGATGGAAGATGAGCAGAAGTCTAAATGCCCGTATATTCTGGCAGGCTTGTGTCGCTATTTTCACTTGCTTTTTTCCAAGTACCTGCCTGGATTTGGTTCCTAAGTAACATATTTAGCCACTAAAGTTGTTGCACACAGTGGAACCTTGCACTATCTCTTTTCACTCTTCAGCACTGGGTGTGAATATTGTTCGGAAAGTGCTGTAATACATCTGTCTCTGGAGAATTCTCTTAACGAACAAGTAGAAATTTGAGGCACCTCAGGAAAGTGTTGAACAGCCACATCTATTGTGGTCTTGGGAAAGTTAACCACGCTCTCCTGGAGTAAGATTTCCAGCAAATAAATAACTTTGTAAGGAAATTCTGGAAGAGAGAGAGAGAGAGAGAGAGAGAGAGAGAGAAAGAGAAAGTGTGTGTGTGTTTGGTGTGTGTGTGTGTGTGTGTGTGTGTGTGTGTTTGTAAATGGTTTGGCCATAGAGTGATAAAGTTGGATTTATTTTCAGCAATATCCTTCAATGTAGTAATCAGTAGAGACTGACATTTAAATATTTTATTTCTTGTGAAATTTACAAATAGTCAAACTCTGTGCTGTAGAGTTTCCTGGTTTTGACAAATGCATTCAGTTGTGTAAGCACTTCCCCAGTCAGGACACAAAACGATTCATGGCCCTCAACAATCCCCTGCAATTGAATATTCAACTGCAAGCCTGGAAAAGTACTAATCTGTCTTTTGGTCTTATAAGTTTTTGCCTTTTCCAGACTAAATGGGATTCCATATATGGTATTTGCCTGTTAAGTCTGGCTTCTTTCATTAAGCAAATGCATTTAAGATGGACTCATTTTATGGTATCAATAGTTCATTCATTTTTGGTTGTAGAATAGTACTTTATTTTTGTAATTTTCAAAGACATTTCAAGAGATATTTACTTTCTAACTTTATGGAAATATAATTTTTGTGCAATACATGCCTCCCATTTAAGTGGAGTTTGGTAAGTTTTGATTATTGTGTTTATCTGTGTAATGGTCATCACAATCAAATATTAGAATATTTTCAACACCTTCCAAAAAATTAATCTGTGCCCCTACCTTGTCAGTTCCCACCCTTCCTTACACATTGATGATTGGCTTTGACCATGTAAAGTAGATTTGTTTCCTGGAGTTTTATCTAAATGGATTCATATAGGAAATTACATACCTTTTCGTGTTTGTCTTCTTTCACTCAGCATGTTTATGTGAATTATCTGTTGTGTGTAACATAGATAATTCCTTTTTATTGCTGAGTAGCACTCCAGTTGTCTATTCTCGATGGCCTTTTGAGAGTACCTTAACAGAGAGTTTATGAAGTACACTCTCATTATGACCAATTATAAACTGGAGCTTTAAATAAGAGGTCCGTTTTCAGTACCCACCCTTCAAGGGGATTTAGTGATGGCAATTTAAGACCTCATATATATGATTTTGCATATGTATACCTTGTGTGATAATTAGAATGATGATCTAAAATATGCACACATTACACATTAGGCTTACAAATGTATTTTAAAACAATTTACAACAAATGGGCTTCCTGACTTAAATAATAAAACAACAAAACAACATCATTTGCACATTTTAAATAAGGCTTGATGTATGTGCACCTTCGTAGATGTAAATAATCTTGTTAACTAGAGCAAGCAACTATTTATGGTCAAAAAGCCTCCTTGTTGCTCAGCAAGGTCATTGAGTGCAGACACCATACCCTAACTCATTATCGTTTCAGTGTGAACCAAGGTGCTTATTGAAGATATGCTTAACTAAATATGAACTCAAGGGACTGAGCAGTCATTTTTACTTAAAATGTTAAAAAAATCTCATGACAACTGTCATTTGAGATGTGATGCCCTTGGTGTTGTTCTTCTAGCTTAAGGATACTGAAAGAGAGGTGAGATAATAAGGAAGAAGGCAAAGATTGTATGCGGCAGGGGAGTGTGTGCACATGTGTGGCTTTAAGTCACAAATCTGCTGTTCACTAGGCTAATGATAGAAACTGGCTTGTGAATGCACATGGTCAGCACTATATGTGTATATAACTAAATGAAAAACAAAAGCTTTAAGGAGAAAACTATTAGGAAAATTACTAATTAGCACTTTGTTCATGAAAGATACTCTTACTGATGCTTACTGATATAAGACACTAGAATATGTGAAGGTTTTGAATGAGGTTGGATTCTAAGCAGGAAGTCTATGGTATACTATGTATCCTCTACTTCCTGGTTAGAATAATTCAGCGTACTGTCTCTTTCTTATAGGACATGTAGATTAAATTATTAAAGAGAGCTTAGTTCAAGTAAATGAATCATTATTGTTTAAAACAGAACTATTACTATGTCTTGATTTTATACACTATCTTCTTAGATTTCTATTAGTCCAAAGTCACCCTCTCAGTCTTCTTCCTGGCTATACCTCTCTGTCCAATTTCGCATACTTTCTCATGCTGGTTTTTAAGGAGAAATCCTTTGTAGCCATAATTAGAGAGGGAGGCCCAATCACATCTCCTTTTCCCCCATGAGTTACAGACACATATTTCTAGCTTCTGACTTCACATTTCTTCCTTGGTAGACCACAAATGACCCAAAATTACATTGCCCCAAACAGAGCTTGATATCTTTGAATCCAAATGGTTCCTCTTCCATAGAATTTTCCATAGACTTCTATTAGCCCTTATCTCACTTCCTGTTTCTTCCACTGGGCTGAAGGGAATGAGCACGTGCCTTTCCCCTACTGCCTGGCCCAGTGCCTGGCGTGTGGTAGGCATTTAAAAATATTTGTAGAAGGAACGAGCGCACATGATCCTCACACACCTATAAATAGTGATTAGTTTCTACTCTAAACACCAGTGTTTAGAAATGATTTTAAGCAAATGAGTGGAAATGTATATATGATTCACATATAAATATAAGCATTCCCACCCCAACCACCAACTGTCATATCTGCATGAAATCAAGAGATTAGGCATACATTTTATATAGCAGAGAAAATAATGAGTATATTTCACTTTTATCCTTTTTCTCATTGAAAGTAATGCTTTTTATTCAATCTTATAAGTACTTCTTCATATCTTAAAAAGTTGCAGATATTATTTCCTCAGGTTGAATCACATTGCCTGAGAATCATATTGCCTAACTCTTTGTGTGTCTCCGATACACCCAAGGCCCAACTCTCTTGGAAAACAAAACATCCACATTTTGTTCCTGGTTTATGCTAGAAATCCAGTTGGAAGGGTCATGAGCACCTCATTATAGAACTCCTAGTCAATAGGCTAGACTGTATACCCATGGTGCTCAAAATGTGGTCCCTTAGACCAGCAGCATCAGCATCGCCTGGGAGCCAATTAGAAATACATATTCTTGGCCTCTACCAAGAGACTCTGGTGCTGAGCTAAGCCATCTATGATTTAACAAGCTCCTCAGGTTGAGAACACCATCTTGCACTCCCTAGTGAAAGTCCACCTGCCTCATGGAATCTTCTGAACTATTTGTCCCGTCTACCCAATCCACTTATTCACCCAGCCCTCTTAAATCAGTTCCAAATTATATTCATATTGAAAAAAGCCTGCTGCACTCGATAATGATTCTATAGAATAGGACCTGCGGTGTTGTACATAAAACATAAGGCGATAGTGTTTTTCTTAAAAAACAAAACAAAACAAAAACCCCTTAGTTTTAGCCACGGAATTTTCTTCAAATGAAATGTTATGCTGAAGGTGTGTACATGTGTGATGAGAAGGAAATTCCTAATGGTTAAATGTGGTTGAACTGGGGGGAAGCAGAGTCTGCCCACCCCTCTGGGCTTCCTCCCACCAAACCCCTTTCTCTGTGTTGCCTCCAGAGAACAGAGTTTGGAGCCCTGAGTAGACAGGGAACTGGGAGTCGGGGACCCGACCTCCAGCCCATTTCTTTGGGCAATTCATTTATCTCTAACTGGGTTATATTTTCCTTGTCTGAAAATGATCATGAATCTCTAAAGTTTCTCTTCTAGTTGGAAGCTTATTTTTTTCTTTTGTATTTTTAGCCTCTGATAGAAAGAAAAGGGTACTGTCTTGAAAGTTCTCCCTTCCTTGAAGGCACAGGAATAGATGTTGGCTCTGCCACTTGCTCGTCCTCTATCTTCCTTTCCAGTATTGACTCCGAGGTATTAATGGATAAAGAGGGCCAGGCTGCCACCATTCAAATGCCAATAAAGAGAAGGAAAGCTTCCACCCGAGTCACAAAAACATTTAACAGATTTTCAACCCAGCATTTGACTGGGGACATCGGCTGATGATGTGGGGTCATGACGAATTGGGAGAAGAGCAAAGCACAGTCACAGTGGTCTTCTCAGTCACCTTCCCTCTCCTCCTCCACCCTCTGTTCCCTTCCCTCTGTCAGTTCTCCTCCCTTTTTTCTTTCCCCTCCCTCTCCTCTGAGGACTTGCAAAGTACTGGCCCAGAGTCACCCTCCTCATAGAACATCATCCAACTCCCCGTGTGTCTCTGATACACGCCAGGCCAAAATCTCCCATGGATAATGAACCATCCAGTGACACCAAGAATCATGAGGGTTATTTTCATACCATCCCCAGAGGCTTTTCTGCACACTCATCCTCTCTTCCTCCCAGTCCTTCTCTTGTTCCCTCTTGCTGCCTGCTCTCCCCATTCAGGCCTCTTCTTAGGGATAACTCTAACCCTGGCTGACTGATCGGCAGGTGGGAGATGAGCCAGGTGGGAACCAGGCTGTCCTGTCCTTAACAGTGTGGCTTGCAGGTGTGTGTATGTAAGTTTCTGTTTGTGTCTGTGTGTTGGGGGAAGGGTGAGGGGCAACCAGGGACCTGGAACCCGAAGGGGCAAAGTGAGCCTGATCTTATTCTCTGGCAACTTGGCTCCCATTAAAGTCTCCTACAGAGCTTTCTGGAAAGAAGTTCAGCCAAAGGACTGATTCTCCAAATTCACAAGACTGCTACATCAGTCATTCACTGATGGGTCCAAGGTTTTGACAGAAATTCCAGATACACTTTAATTAAACTTGTGAATCAGAAATGGTCTGGCAGGGAAAGCATGTATATCTATGCTATAGCTTAGATTTTACATTAGGCTACACCTACTTGTGCACACAATTATTTTTTTAAATGAGATATTTTAAAAAATAAAATCTATGTAAAGTTTCTTGTTTGTTTGTTTTGTCTTTCTTTCTTTCTTTTTTTTTTTTTTTTTTGGCTTTTATCCTATGGAAATCTGTGGCACAATCTCTTGGTTTGGACAGCTGCCTCCTTGGGAGTCCATTACCCTCCCCTCTCCTAGTTTTCCTCAGTCTTTAATTCCTTCTCCAGCCTTTGCTGGGTCTTGCAGTGCTGGTGCTCCCTGCAGTTCTCTTTTGTATTCTGCTTTTCTATGCTGTTTACTGCTCCTGAGAAAGACCACCTTCACACAAGGATACACCACCACTTATATGCTGATAGTTAGCAAAATCTATACCATTGACCCAGAACTCCTTCTTTTGGGCTCCAGACATATTTACTTTGGAATGTCTCCATTACATAGGGACCTCAAAACTAGGACTGTTGACAAGTTAAAATCACCATCTTACCATTTAACTCTGCTCTTTTTGCTTGAGGGACAGCATCACTCAGCCACATAAGTGAGAACTGAGATGTGTCCGACTCTGGACTACAACTAACTCAATCAATCAACAAGATCCCCCTAATACAACATTTGACTTTTCTCTCTAACCTCTCCACCAACCATTATCACTACTGCCCATGTATTTTGTTTGGGTTCTGATCACTTTTTATCTGGGGCTGATGCCCTTGGGATCCTGCCTTCAGTATCCCACAGCTCCAAATCACCTTCAATGCATTCTCCAGAGGATCTTTCTAGAATGGCATGATCCAGTCTCATAATTAGCTATACATACAGCTGTTTAAATTCATTGAAGTTTAGCTTCTTAGTCACCCCAGCCACCTTTTAAGTATTCAATAGCCCATGTGGCTAATGGTTATCTATTGATCAGGGCAGATAGAGAACATTTCCATCATTGCAGTAAATTTATTGGACATCACTGTCTAGAACATACCATGTCACATCCCTGGTTGCTTCCCTATTGATTCTCCGTAGATATCAGATTAAGCTCCAAACTCATCAGTGTGGCATGCAAGATCCTGCTCCACCCCCCAGTTTGAACCTTCAGTTATGGCCACCCTCACCACACTCTCAGACCTCTGTACCTACAGATGTGCTGTTTCCTTCACTCATAAAGGCTATGTTCTTTTGCCCCATTAGAAGTCCTGAATATTCTTCAAACTCTGCTCAAGCATCACTCCATTTGCGAATCTTTTCCTAGCCTTTCTAGGTACAGTTTAGGCTCACCTATTTATGATTTTTCTTGGTAGTTTCTACTATTATGACACTCCTTGTCCCACTCATTTAAAAAATTTATTCATTCATGGTGGAAGCCTGAGTAAGGACCTCCCAAAACTGCATCCCAATTTTCCAGTATCTCTGAATATGTTGCCTTATATTGCACAAGGAATTTTGCAGATCTGACAGATGATCTTGAGAAGGGTAATCCAGGTGGGCCAGAGATGAAATCACAAGTCCTTAGGAGAGAGCTTCAGAATTGTCAAAATCAGAGATACAGAGAAAAGGAGGATGACACTATGGAAGGAGAGGTTTGGAGCGATGCATTTGGGGACGAAGGAAGCCAGCAAAGGCAGGCAGCCTCTAGCAGGTAGAAAAGACAGAGAAACAGATTCTCTCCCAGAGCCTACAAAAGCAAAATATCCCTGCTTACCCATTTTGGACTTCTAGCTTCCAGAACTGTCATGCAATAACTTTTTATAGGTTTTGGTAATTTGTTACAGCAACAATAGGAAACTGTAGTAGCCCCTCCATACCTTATCCTTGTCTCCTCAAACCATGGAAAGTACCAAACCCCAAATATTCTGCTTTTTTTTTCCCTGTATGTGCACACATTTGATAAAGTTGGCCTATAAATTAGGCACACTAGAAGATGGACAATGATAACTTACCATAGATCTTGGCAAGTTCAGCATATGACTTTCTTCTTTCCTTAAGTCAATAAATTTCACTTTTTTACCTAAAGGAGGCACACATTGGTGCTTCTTCTCTTTGGCTTATCTGCATTGCCAGCATCACTGCTCTTGCACGTTGGGGCCATTATTAAGTAAAATAAGGGTGACTTGATCACAAGTGCTGCAATACTGTGACAGCTGATGTGATAGCTGTGATGGCTGGTGAGTGGCTAATGGTGGGTAGTATATAGAGAGTGGCTATGCTGAAGAAAGGGATGATTGACATCCTGGGTGGGACACAGCTGGGTTGCACAAGAATGTCATACGATTTAAGACCGATGATTTATTTATTTTGAGAATTTTTCTATTTCCTATTTTGAGATCATGGTTGACCACAGGTAACTGATACCACAGAAAGCCAAGATGAAGATAAGGGGGGACTCCTGGAACACATTTACTCTTCCATCGACTCATCCACACATCTGTGTCACATCTTGTTTGATGTAAATTTAGTGAATACCTGCTGTGTGCTGGACTTCGTTATGTGCCAAGATTATGATAGTAGGACCCAGAATACTATTAGAACAGGTACAACAAGGGAAAAGGAGACAGTAGGAGTTCTGAAAACTCAGAATTTATAAAGGTGATCAGGGGCTAGACTATGAAGTATCCTTTATGCCACTGTCTAAAGTTGGGGCTATTTTTTTTTTGTAGAAAATGCAGAGCTATTGAAAGCTTTTGCATTATTAGTTCACGATCAAATCTGTGTCTGACCTAGTTTGGGCATGGATCAATGCTACGGGCACAGGGGACATGAGACCACTGCATTCTCTGAGTGAGATACGATGAGAAGGGCAGTAAAGAAAGAGACCTGGTGCTATTTAGGTGACATTTCAGAGGCAGAATTGGTAGGGCTTTGTGATGAGTTTAGATACTGTGCATGAGAGGGCAGAATCCAAGATGACTCTGCTCCAAGATGACTCCGAGAACAGATGACTCTAAGCTCAGTGCCTGGCACACAGTGGATAAGAAACAATTGTCTTGAATTGAATTGTGCAGCAAGAAGACAATGGAGTAGATCATCACTGGGAGGAAAGGATGATGCCAATGAATATGAATAGTGGAGGGAGATAAATAGAAGAATAAGTGTGTGTGCGCGCGCGAGTGCATATGTGTGTGCAGAGTGCTGGAAAAAGAGGATGTGAAACATGTACCCAGTTACCCTGGAAGATTTTTACTGCTCAATTTCGGCTTCTGCTCTTTAAGCTAGAACCATGCCCAGGGAGAGAGTGAATTTAGAAAACTGTATAGCCACTTTGCAGAGCTCAGGTTCCTCACAATGGCAAGCTTACCAACTGTTTTGATCTGAAACGGTTTTGAGTAAGGGAAGGAGAACAAGTGGCCTAGGTTGATTCTGAGGGCATTAGCTTAACACACTGGGAGAAGGGTAGTACCTCTGTTTTCTCCCCTCGTTAGCTGCCATAGCTGTGGGTGAGCCTGATGTCTAAACCTGGGAGTGGAATTTCTGTGGCACTTGGGGTTACACAGGCTTCCCTTGTCCAAGACCCTGCTCAACATGGTAGTGAGCATTTGCTGTATTGAAAGGGCATTTATGATCTCTGTACCTCAAAGTGGCACCCTAGTTCCACCACACTGATGGAGGAATTGTAGAATTGTCTAGCAAAGGGCCCAAAGTTATTGTTTCCCCACCAGCCTTGCTGTGCTGCAAATTGATGGTGGTCCCAGCACAGCAGAATAAGGTCCATGGTAGGTGAACAAATCTTTTCTCAGATTTGTGTTCCCAGAGAATGTAGTTCTAACAGCTATTGATTGTGACTTTGTAGACTGCAAAAAGAGGAAGGATCTTGGGCTTTAATCAGCTTGTGAAAGTCTGTAGGAATTGTCAGAACCTTTATGCTATGAATATGCACTGTGGTTGTCCGAGAAAAGGTTTCCATGAACTTATTGGTCTCCAGAGCCCTATAAACATTGTGTTTAGCACCACAGTTTGGACTATTGTCCTACCAAAGAAGATGATGTCCAAGATGTTCTTATAAGCCTGGAACAGACAGCAGGAGGCCACAACAAAGACATTTAGCTATTATCCATCTTCAAAGTCCCCAATGAGCATCAATCACCACAGACAGACTGAAATGGTAATTGGACCAATCTTTTTGTTCTGACACTATTAGTTTGGGTTTGAACTCAACTTTGCTGGGGAACCAGGACACAGTTATAAATCAGAGCCACTTCTATCCTCAACCCATATCCTATCCCCTAGGAAACTCCATCCCCTCTCTCACTCCCATGGGACTACCTTACAATATATAGAATTTTGCAGTGGTTGGGGATCTTTATTATCTATAATCTCATTGATCCTTTCAAAAACTTCATAAATTCCATTTTATAGAAAAATAAAACAAGGACAGTATTTGAATGCCTACTTTGTGCCAGAGATTCTAAGTGTTTGATGTACATGAACTCATTTAAAACCCTGATCTGCTCTATGCAGTGGGATGTGTTGTTCTCATGTTAGGAGAGAAGAAATTGAGGCCAAGAGAGTAAAGTCACTTGTGCAGGATCACATAACATATACAGGAAAGGTCTGGTGTTCCAACCCGTTTGTTCTGCGACAAAACCCATTCTCGTTCCACTCTGCCGCCTTTGAGGGGGAGGCTGAGACCAAGGGCAGAGAAGATTTGCCCAAGTGTATGCAAGATTCGTCCCCATGAGAGTGCACGAGTGCACTTACTCTCTGATAAAACTCCTTATAACAATATGCTGTAGCAACAGGGCTCTACCCTTATGACTTCATTTAACCTGAATTCCTTCCCTAAACTAAGTCTCATCTCTCAATACTGCCATCCAGGAGGAGGTTAGGGCTTTAACATATGAATCTGGAGGAAGAAGAGCAAACATTCAGTCCATAACTCTGGTCCCATTCAAATTCATGTCTTTTTCACATGCTAATATATTCACCACCTTCCAGCAGCCCCCAAGTCTCATCAGAACATTATCTAAATCAGAGATGGAGGACAATCAAGGTACAATTGATCCTGAGGCCAAATCCCTATCCAGTTATGAACCTGTGAAACCAGGTCAGTGATGCGCTTTTACAATACCACTGTGGGACAGGTTCAGGGTAGATGTGATCATTCCAAAAGGAAATACTCAGAAAGAAGAAGGGGTGATGGGTCTCAAGTACGTCCACTACCATGCCAGGCAGAGTATATTAGATCCTCATATAAAGGATCAAGAATCACGTGTATCATCCCTGTGGCTCAGGAGGCTGAGGCAGGAGGATCTCAAGTTCAAAGCCAGACTTAGTGAGGCCCTGAGTAACTTGGAAAGACCCTGTCTCTAAATAAAATTCAGAAAAGGGCTGGGGATGTGGCTCAGCAGTTGAGCCTCCTGGGTACAAACCCTGGTACAAAAAAAAAAAAAAAGGCATAACTTTGGTTTGATACTGTGCTCTCCAGGACCCCCGGGGCAGCAGCATCACCTATCATAATTGTTGGGTGGTCCTGCCCCTTTGGCTGCACAGTGGCATCTCATGTCCATAGCACTGGACCACAGCCTTGTCCCTGGAGAACCTGGCATAGCATCCTTAGCCCTCAAAACCAAAGGGGCCTCCCTGGGCCTATGCTGGGAGTGGCTAACTGACGGATGGCTGAATTGCCATTGGACACTTTTTCCCTTTTTAAGGAGAAAGCATATTCTCGGCCAAATAGCTCTTTAGTCTGGTCTCATAGAATCCCAGGTGTCCAACAGTTTTCTTTTCTTCCGTCTCATTCTCTTTGTTCCTGTTAGTCTTTTAGTTCTGGCTGGTTGTATGTCCTATCCTGGCTTCTGCTGAGGTGCAGCTCTGGTTTAGAGGTTGTTTTATCCCCAAAGTTCTGGTGATGAGGGAGGTGGGGGGACCTTTAGGAGGTGAGTGAGATGCAGAGAGAGGTCCTTAGGGTCCTGGAGGAACTACCCTCAGAAGAGAGATTAGAGTATTTCTCATGGGACCCTGGCTAGTTCTCTCATGAGTGCTGTTATAAAAGCCCAAGGTTGGCCCACTCAGGCTTCCCGTGTGGCAATGTGATCTCTCACCCTCACATGCATCCTTACCATATCATCTGTATGAGGTGATGCAGCTAAGCAGGTTCTTGGAAGAGCCTTCTGCATGCTGTTCGGACTTTTCAGCTTCCAGAACAGTGACCTAAATAAACCTGTCTTCCTTATAAATTTAGCCTGCCTTGGGTGTTTTGTTATAATAATGAAAAATGGACTAATGTGGGTGGCTGACTAAATCTGTGGATCACATTCATACTAATCTCTCATCAAATGATTATTCAGAAATGCCCTTGGTGTTTTCCTTAGAATAGATAGGCCTTCTCTCTCTCTCTCTCTCTCTCTCGGGAGATTGAACCCAGCGGCATTTACCCAAATCCCCAGACACCGCCCCCCACCCCTGCTTTTTGTGGTGCTGGGGATTGAACCCAGAGCCTTGTGCATGCAAGGCAAGCACTCTACCAACTGAGCTATATCCCCAGCCCCTCAGCCCTTTTCTGTATTTTATTTGGAGACAGGGTCTTGCTGAGTTGTTCAGGGCTTCACTAAGCTACTGAGACTAGCTTTGAACTTGAGAGCCTCCTGCATCAGCCTCCTGAGCTGAGACTTTTTCATTTTTTGCATTATAAAGAGGCTGAGAAATTTTCAAATCTCCAATTCTGGCTCAGTTTTGCTTAATAATGTCTTCAATTTATCTCTCTTCCCTTACATTTTACTGTAAGCAACGAAGAGAAACTAAGCCCCTCCTTCTATACTTTGCTTAGAAATACTCTGTACTAAATATTCAGTCTTATGGCTGGCAAGTGCTATCTTCCACCAAACACTAGAAGACAATCTAGCCAAATTCTGTGCCAAGTTATAACAAGGATTGTCTTTCTTCTAGTTTCAATAACCAGTCCCTCTTTGTCTATCTACCCCTCACCAGAATCACCTTTAGCGTTCATACCGGCAGTACCTTCAAGGCTATCCTGGCTTTTTCTAGCATGCATCTCAAATGTCTTCCAATCTCTGCCCAACACCTAGTTCCAAAGTCATATTTTTAGGTATTTGTTACAGCAAGACACCATTTTGTGTGCCAAAATCCATATTAGTCTGCTCATGCCATGGCAATATATCATAGACTAGGTGCCTTAAACAATAGTTCTGGAAGCTAGAAGTTCCAGCTCAAAAGATCTGGCAGTTGGTTTCTTCATCACATGGGGAGAGAGAGAGAGAGAGAGAGAGAGAGAGAGAGAGAGAGAGACATAGGCAGACAGATCTGGTATGTATCTCATCTTGTAAGGGCACTAATCTTATGAGATCAGGGCTCCACCCTTACCCCCGTTATTTAAACTTAATTACCTCCTTTGGGGACCCGTCTCTATATACAGCATATTGAGGGTTGGACATTCAACACAGGAATTGCAGGGCACAGGGGTGGGAGGCACAAACAACGTGCCTAGCATTATGGGAAATTATTCTGGTTCTTTCCTTGCTCATTCAGGCTCTGGAGGTTGGACAGAAGTGGAGTAGCCCAAAGGGGAGATCTAACAGATGGAGCAAAGGCTGGGCGGAGGAACAGAATCTACATCTGACTTCTGTTGGACTGTTTTACTATTCTTCTATTAGTTTCTTTAGCTGTTGAATGAGAATCTATAAATAAGGCCTTCCTTCTGTGATTCACAAAAGTTTTGAGAAGTATAAGGGAAATATGGAAAAGGGCTCATGCTTCCCAAAGAAGAAAAGACACAGTATAAATACAAAGCAGTTACAGACTCTTGGGTTAAAAATTCCAGTGGGTTCATTCACATTGGCCACACTCATGTGTGCCAGTGCCCAATAATTCTCCCTCTTGCACATTTAGGCTTCCAGATCATTAGGCTGAGAAAAGCGAGTACTTCCCTTGAGGAAACAGAGTCCCTACTTCCCCCTACCCCCGCCCCCACAACCACAGACTCAGGGAGTCTCTGAGAATCTCTGGAAAGGACTTAAAAGCCATTTAGTCCAGCTGCCAGTATATTCCCTTGATAAGCAGACAAGTGGGAATATGAAATAAAAGTGCAGTTAATTCTCGGTTATTTGGATGTAGATTCTTCACCGACATGGAGTGAAAGATGTGTGCATTTGGAGGTGATTGGTCTTCTTCTTATCTTTTCCTTCTCCAAGCTGAACCATTCCAAACCCTTCCAGTGTTCCTTAGAGGACTGATTTCAAACTTTTGAAATCACATAAATTGAAGCCACCTTCCTCTGTGTTGATGCTGCCTTCATTTCCATTCCAGAAACTTTTGGCGATTCCCCATTCAGAAGGGATTGACTGCATTTGAAATAGGATGACAGAGGAATTACTCTCACTGATATTACCCTTCAGCTACATCCCAGTACTGACAGACTCTGCTAACTGCTATTGCCATAATGACTAGCAATCACGGTACAATCACTGAAATGAATTAAATTATTAATTTCAATAGCACCCTGTGGTGCATTTATAAATTCCACCATCTGGGGAACATAAATACGGAGGTCCACATTCTAAACTTGGAGGCATGGTGCTGAGTGCCAAGGGCTGTATCTTTGAAAGCAGTAAAGATTTTTCAAGATACTATATGTGGAGCAGCAAGCTGTGCATTTCAGAGAAGGCTCTCTCCCTGGGTCTCTATTAGCGTTGCCATTTATTTAAGGCTCCCATCTCCTTTGTTTTTTTTAACCAGTTCTTATAGATAGACCCAATGTATAAAAAAAATCTTAGTTTAGAATGGATACAGGATGGGAAATAAAATAAAACTTTGACTTGAACTCGTTTTGTCACCCATTACTTTTCCTCATTATTGAATTTCCTTTCATCCTCTCCCAAAGTCTCTCCTTTTATTGAGTAGCTTCAAATATGTAAATCTCTGTGCTAATAAGTATGTGATACTGAGACAGTGCTTGGGTCTTGAATGTTTTCAAAATTTGCCTAAAACTTCAAAGGTAATTAATTGTTCCTAAAGCAAAAGGGACAGAGGATCCAGGATGGGTGTCTAACTTAAGATTTAACTCTCTTTCCTTGTGTGGAACCATTTGACCAGATGTTGGGGTTCAGTGAGTCTTCCCTGTTTGCCATCTGTGATATCCCCAAGGGCTGTGGGAGAGGGGCACTTCTAAAGAGCATATGTAAATGACTTCCAAGGAGCCCTGCAGGGGCACGGTAGGCCAGCTCTTCCTAATGTTGATTACCAACTCAAAGCCAAGTCACAGCCCAGTCTTCCATGGGTTTCTGTATATCCAATGTCCTCATATCCACAGCAGCTAGATATCTAATGCATGTGTTCACTGAAGATAGAAGGAGAAAGACAGAGCTCTCGACAGGATGAATGATTCTAGAACACAGGTGCAATTATACTGCTCTTGATCTTGTTCTGTGTTGTCAGAGCTTTGGTGCAATTTTGGTGCTTACATAGTTCTCCTGACACTGCCATGCAGCAAATAAAGGGAAAGAAGATAACCAGATTTCAGATATGCTAGCTAAGGATGACAGTGACTGCTGAGAAGCAGACCTGCTCCTTTCAGGCTCTACATGTGCACATCTAATGGAACTAGCCAGCCCTGTAAGTTAATGTAGCCTGCAAGCCAGTGTACCTCTAGTCGAAACCGTAAATATGTCCTCTTGTGCCACCACTAACTGTTGGTGTTCATTGGCCATTCAATGAAAGATAGCTCTGGAATGTGAGGTTAGGTAAAAGATGTTGGGGATAAGATGTTTTGTGCTACTGTATGTTAGGTGGTTTCCCTTTGATTTGCAGTCGAGTCAAACTTCAGGGTAACTTGAGATAGGGTGATCAGGGAGCTTTGTGCCTGATTAGAATTTCATTTCTTCACTCTTCAGATGCCATTCTCATACCTTAGCCAAATCAGCTTGTTATTATCTCCGTTAGAACAAGAGAATAAATGGAACCTGCAATCACAGTGGTGGATTTAAATGAAACTTCTGATCTTCATGGCCAAGTCCTTGCCCACAGCTCTCCCTCCCTCCGTGGGCCATCAACACAAATGTACATGGAATTTGAGGAGCTGGCCCTCTAGGGACTCCCATGTCCTGAGCTTATTAATGACAATGAAGGACTCAAAATCAGTGATTTATGCTATTTAGCTACGGTTCTCCCCAACCTCTGTGGGAGTTAGTAGACTGGAATAATTACAGACTAAATAGTGATGATAAGGAGGAAATGTACTGTAGTTGGAGTTAGTGGGCTGAGAAAACAAATGTTTCCAGTCTCAGGAGAATCCACTGGCTGTTATAAAGCAGGAGAAAACTACAGGCAAAGAAACCTTGCCCTGATCTACATGAGTTCAGTAGCTGGGAAAGTTTTTGAGAAGTTATGATAAAAAAACACAAGATGAGAAAGAGGAAAGACCCTTCAACATCCTGCTGTCTGCTCAGCCTTCCAGCCTATCATTGGAGGACAGTTAGTATTGTCACTGAAGTGAAGATCCGGAATAGTCACTGCTCTGCTCTCAGGGCAAGTGCTGGTGAGCCTGGAGGAACCAGTGTGACTCTTCTAGAGCTTGGATTTGCTTCCAAGCTCAGAAGAAAACTTCTCTCCCAACAAAGAATTAAGAAAGTTCCTGTTTGGAAGCAAGCTAGAATTGTTCAGTGTAAGCCCGTCACAACAGCAGCTCTAGGTAATTGGAGGGCTTCTTTTCTCTTTGGGTGTCCAAGTAGCTCACCCTAAACAACCAGATGAATCCCTCTGAGTCCAGGCTGAATCCCTCTGAGGCCCAGGTCAAGTGGTCTGCCCAAGGCCATGGTGGGAGGCCCAGGTGTATGGGGAGCCCAATAAGCATGGCTTCCTGCTGGAGACAATGCCTGTGGCCCGAAGGCTCCTTGAATCTCTCTACCTGGATAGACAGCACTGCCTGACCCTGCCATGCAGCAATAAAGGGAAAAAGATAACCAAAACTTCTTTCTGAGATGAAAACATATGGTTCCATTAAGGGCAGTGAGGAGAAGGATGCCTGGGAAGATTCAAACGTCTGCTGGTTATGCCTTCAAGGACAAGTAGTTTAAGACAGAAGATGTTTTCTCCCTTCTTGGGCAATATCTAAACAACCTTCACCTTAGGAAGGGAGAATGGCTGCCTGAATTTTGAATGCCAGTTCTGAACCACTCAACATTGCATGTACAAGGGTAATTGCTTATCCTAGCAACACCCTTCCAAGTGAATTTTTCTTTTATAATAAGATTTTGATGGCCAAATGAGTTGACCCTTGGGGCCAGAGATAAAGAAACAATAAAGCTCTACAGAGAATTATTTAGGGAAACCTATATAAAATCCAAAGAATTCACAATTTGATCTCCCATAATGTGGCAGCTAGAAGGCATGCATAAGTGGCAGACATCAAAATAAGATCTTTTAGGTCTTGCATGGCTTCCCACACCCTTCATTCTCCCACCCAGATGTTTATATAGTTCTCCATGAGAGAAGCAGGAGGCCCCATGGCACTGAGGTGTGTTATGATCCACTTGTGGGGATGCTCTGCTCTTCTCCACTTGGGTGTGATCATTGGGACTCTCCTGAAGAAGAGGAATCCTAATTTACTAATGGTTCTGAATGGCTGACTGCAAGTCTGTCCCAGATGATATGAGCTTTAGGACTACTTCCAAAATTCCCAAGTTAACACCAGAGTCTCCTACAGAGAATTCCATAACTCTAATTCAAAGGTTATGTATGGATTCCTTGGAGCCTTGCCTTCATGAGTCTATTGGGTATCATAGAAATCATGGATTATCTGAATGATTATCATGTGGGTAGGTGAGGCCCACCTAGAACCTAAGGTCATCTGTGATTGTGAGCAGGGAGAGAGTTGATCTGTTTTAGAAGTTATATGGAACAATATTTAGCACTGTTTGTGTTCACCAGAACCAGGTTCAGATATTTTATTTTTGCCTGGATCTCTAATACTTGGTTCCCAACGTTTATAGCTGGGGTTCGCTGGGGAATAGACTCAGATGAATTGGTGTGCATGTGGTTCATTAGGTGGTGCTCTCAGAAGGGACCAAGGGGAAGCACATTTGGTCAGAGCAGGAAGTTGAACCGTGGCACACTTATAACAGAGGCTTAGCCAGTTTCACAGTGAGCTCTAAGTTAGGATAGCCCTTCAGAGTTATCGCTAATTGAAGCAGGGTGCCAGGGATTTTGTACTTCCAGGTCCAATGCAAGCTGGAGGTGTTCATGTGATCCAGTCACTATGGTGGCTCTTGGCAATAGATGAAAACTGTCCTGGTGAAGGGGGTGGAACCTTGGCAAGGCTCCTCCTTTTAGTGGAAGGCAATCCTCATGCGGAACTCAGCTATGAACTGTCTGTCAGGAGCCAACTCCCAATTCCTGTGTCTTAGTCTTTACGGATTCTGTGTGCAGGTATGTATAGGTCTGAGTGGCACACCTCAGCAAACACTCTGGCCCACCCTTGAGATAATCAGATATATTTTATTTGTCTATTAAATTTGCCCAGTCTGGGAATAGCCCCTTCAGGATTTTGGAGGGTCTCTTTACCTTGGAAAATTAAGAGTAAGAGGAGTAACTACATTTCTCACAGATATAGGTGGCCTTAAGGATACAACTGGTGGATACCATGGCTCACCTCCGCCACCCATTTCATATTTCCACTTACACTCAGTACCACTACCCTCAGATAGCACCTATACTGCAATAGCTGCTACTCCACAGGCCCAGAAACCTATACTGGGGTTCTCCCAGCTACCGAGTATGTATATTCCAATAATACAATCAACAGCCCAGGAAGTGACCATAGAGTAGCCAGTGACCCATTGCATGAAAGATCTAAGCCAGGGCTCCGTTTTGTTCCCTGGCCTCCCTATGTTCCTACCAGGCCCATGAGGACATTTTACATTTTCAGATGTTAAGACATGACCAACCTATGTGTGACAGTTTTAGTTTTACATGCCACCACTTGATGACTGGGGATTCAATTCAGGGCCTTGCAAATGCTAGGCAAGAACTTTACCACTAAGCTGCCTCCCCAACCTTCCTAACTTCTATGATACAGTCATCCTATCATCTCCATTGCTATTGGGGAGCCCACTGTTATAATGATAACTCCTACTATCAGCTCTGGTAAACAGAGGACAGCCATTGCTCAGTTTCTGAATGATGATGGTGCCCTACTTACCAAGGTATTCCTCGTCATTTTGGTAAATAAAGTATGTTCTGGATTCTCCCATTGATTAGGTTTTTTATACGCATTTGGAGACTTTCAGGTGAGGCTCAGTGCATAGGCAATTGATTAGAACTACTTGGGATTAGTGCACATGGGAGAAAGGTGACCAAGGGAGAAATTGACCTCTGATGCAGTTGAAAACCAGGCCCCAGCTGTCTCCTCATGGCTTTTGAGGCTGGACAGCCCTTTTGAGTGGTTCTAAGTTGGAACAAGTGAGCCAGATATAGTCAGTGTGTGGACCTTACCTGGGAAAGGGACATGACTGTGAGAAAGGTAGCTCTGTTCAGCTGAGGGAAATTTCTTAAGAGAGTATTCCATAGAGGGTAGTCAGTGGGCAGTAGGCCATAAGTCTTCCTGGGAGGTACATCCAAAGATTTAGTACAATAGTATAGCCACTCTGACTTGCCCACTTCTGAGAACATTTGATCTCTTTGCCCACGGGTGCCACCACTGTCGGGCATTTCTACTTTGCTTAGAGTGGTTCATCTCCAAGCTTCCAAAAGCCATCCAGCAGGGTGTCATGGCTGTCTCCTGGGTTCTTGCCAGGGGTTGAAATTCTTTATCATAGAGGAGTGTTTAAGAAAGTGTCCCTCATTCACAGTCGCCCTAGATGCTCAGGATTTTTAGCCCTTACAAACTTCTCTGGTTCCTGCTAGTTCAGTTGACTTGGATCCTGTGGCTTCTTCACGGTCTATAGTCCTTTTCCTTTCTTAGCAGGCCCAGCTGGGCTATGTTGGAATGTGATTCTAGTTTTTGGCCTGTTGGCCGGATGGGAAATAGGGCACATTCCTTGGGTGTGTATGTAGGTCTTACAAGACAGAGGCTTTAGTACCATTTTCAAGCAAGTGCAGCATACTATCTTCTAACAGGGAGGAGTGGGGCAGTTAGGGATTCAAGATTTTTGAGTTTATCAACCCAGATATCTCCATCCCAAGTCTCAGGACTCTAAACTTCTAAATTAGAGCTCTGTCCTTTGGTTGCAAGAGATGAGAGTCTTTTTATGTGTTTCCAAGTAGGACATTTGGCTTTTGCATTCCACCTTAAATTGGTGATTCATCAACCTTCGCTTTTCGGTGTCTTTCTTCAGTGCATCAATAGCACTCAACAACCATCCAGTTTCATCCTACTTGCAATTATTACTTCCCTGAATCTCAAACACCTGAGATATTGTACTTCTAGTTCATTGCATTTTATTAGTGTCCCTTCCCAATGCTTCACCAGTAAAAAAAATTAACAGTTGGAGCATTCTGGGGGTGATCAGAACTATACTGACCAACTTATTGGGTTCTTATTGCCAGCTGGCTAGCAGATGACCCAACTTCAAACTCCCTTTTAGGATCTTACTCCTTAGATCTCCCCTGACACTGTCTTTAGTCATGCTCCTAGGGAAATCATTTCTGAGATGAATACCTACAAAGGACTGAGGACCAGGACTGAGCAGAAGAGGTTGGCTGTGAAGCAGAGGCCTCAGAAAATCTCATGAGTTGCCCTCCAATGAACCTTCACAGTTATTCAAAACTGAGACAAGGAGGTGGGTTTCATACCTCCACATCAACTAGTCATTGGATTTAAGCTATCTAAGGGGAGAATTTATAAACTTGAAACATACTTCACTTGAGTGTAAATCCCAAAGGGAATCATTGGTGATCAACACTCCTGCAGCAGGAGGGTACATCTCAGTCCTGAGGGGTTCTGGGCAGTGCACACAGCATCCACTACACGACCCCTCTGATCTCCACTTTACCAGAGTCCACTGTGTCTTCCTGTTTAGCTGACCTCTGACCCAAACTACCTGCCTATCCTTTACCTAACCAGCTGAATTCACGTTGTGTATGTATTTAAATGTGTCTTCATGGATAAATTTTTGGTAAATCAAGCCAAATTTCAGCAAAACTCTGAGGCAACGAAACTTCAGTTGCAGGAAATGAGAGAGAGAGAGAGAGAGAGAGAGAGGGAGAGAGAGAGAGAATATGCAAGATGGTTCCATAAGACTTGTGCACCATTCTAAAGGGTGACCCTTATAGTCTGTGTTCTGACTACCAGTCCTTCCATCTGCCACTGTGACTCTAGGAGAAGAGTAGGGAACCCATGGGAAAGATGAGAGGGAGGGCCAAGTAGCTTACTTATTCCTAGATGTGGAATATACCATCAAGATGAGACCTGAAAGAACATTCTTGCTTTGTTCCCCAGTGATAAGGACTGCAGAAGAAAGAGCTTAGAGCAGTGGTTTTCAAAGAGTGTTTCAAGAAACACCTACATCAAAACAAGTTTAAGGAGTTTGTTAAACATGCCCGTAACAGGAACCACTTTGGACACACTGAGTCATAGTCTCTGGGATTGGAACCTCATAATCTATAGTTGTACCTGCTTCATAAGTTAGTTTGATATGCTGTAAAGGCTGAGCACATCCCTCTCTGGGTTTTTGTGCTGGGGCTGATTGCAGGAAGACCCATAGCCACCTTTCTGAGGAGCCTGCCAACGGTTGGAAAGCAAGTGCATTTGGTGAAATGGAAAGCAGGGTTGTTTGCAGGAAAGAAGATATTCTAGGGATTCAAGATTTTTGAGCTTATCTCATACTTTAATGGGTGTTATGGTTCAAGTATTATGTGTCCCTCACCCCCAAAACTCATGTGTGAGACAATGCAAGAACATTCAGAGGTGAAATGATTGGGTTATGAGATGCTTGATGAGGTTTAACTGAGTGGTATCTGGTGGCAGATGGGTATGGCTGGAGTCGTTGGGTCCCTAGGGGCATTCCTTTGGGGTATATATTTTGTATCCAGTATATGGAGTCTCTCTTGCTGCTTCCTAATCATCACATGAGCTGCTTCCCTCTGCCACATTCTTCCACCATGATGTTTAGCCTCACCTCAAACCCCAAGGAACAGAGCTGGTTGTCTAAGACCTGAGACCTCTGAAACTGTGAGCCTCCAAATAAACTTTTCCTCTTCTAAAGTTGTTCTTATCAGGTCTTTTAGTGCTAGCAGCAAAAAGGCTATCTGAAAAAGTGGGGTTCCATTAAAGCTTTCTCAGAAGAACAGGGGGACAAGTATCTAAAGGAAGAGCCTCAGCAAAGTTTGTGTGTTTGTTCATTTTGAAGATAAAGTGGCTGCCTGGGATGAGAGAGTGGAGTAGGTGGTAGACATCCCAGCTCTACCCCACACGGAGCAATTGTGCATATTTGAGCCTCAGAGCTGCTAGACACATGCTCTTAGGGAGGAAGGCTCTGCTCAATCTAACATTCTCAATCCCCAGAGTGGTACTAGTTGAGGGGACAAGAGCCACCAGACAACATTCATTCCATGAGATGCCTCTCAAAATTGTCAAAACATGGTCACTAAGCGTGACTGTGAGGCAGCCTGATGCCAAAAAGATTTGGATTAAAAATGTTTCCCCAAATGTTCAGATATTTGCAAATTGCTAATGACTGAAGAGCCAAGTAACTGATGGAATTTTCCACTGGAATGTTCAAAGTACATTACATGATGTCTATCACATAGTGAATCCTAGAACTCTATGTCTTAGAGACAATAGACTTTTAAGCCAACAAACAAAATAACAGAAAAAAAATTGAAAAAGATTCCCCTCAAAAACTTCTCATGGTCTTGTTTAACTCTGACCCTACAGGTTGTTTTTGATCTTTCCTGTCTGGCCACTGAAAACAGCAACATGGAGCTCTAAGCAAGGATGAGAAGGTGACTTTCACAGGTGTTTAGGAATGAGATCCGTGGTTTATGAGGTGGGAATGATGGTTTCCGATCTGCTATGGCCCCAGTGACAAGAGGTGGTCATTCTACTTATTTCATGGAATGGAATCGGAGTAGAGGGGACAGAAGATACCTAAAGCTACATGGTTGGTAAAGTTATGGAGGAGCTACAGAGGACAGGGCAAGAAGAGTGTCCATTTCTCAGTCCCTGATTCTTTCTGGTATGAAAGGTGATGGTTGAAAATGCTGAAATCCTGGGTCTCACTCTGTAAGCAGACTGGCCTCAGGAGTTGATTAGCATCCACTATGGTTTGGATATCATTTGTTCCCTGGTGGTTCACATGAGGCTTGGTCCCTGATGTTCATGGGAAGCTTGGCCCAGAGTAATTATATTGAGAGGTGGTGGTAGAAGTGGGACCTTGTAAGAAGACTAGATCAGGAGGGCACCATCCTCATTAATGGATTAGTGGAGTTCTAGGGAGACTGAATTAGTTCTTTCAAGACTGGGTTGTGTTTTGGAGGATTAGGTTAGGGTTCACAGAACTAGAGCAGTTACCATGACAGTGGGTTGTTATAAAGCAGGTCAGGCTCCCCTTGGCCTGCCTGCCCCCCCCCCCCCTTTCTCTCTCTCTCCCTCTTACAAATGCTTCTTTTCTGAGCAACTTCTTCCGGTTCTGCTACTCTTCCATGTTGTGATGAAACATGAAGCCCTTACCAGAAGCTGAACACATTCTAGTACCATGCTCTTGAACTTTCCCACATCCAGTACTGTGAACCCAAACAAACCTCTTTTCTTTATAACTTACCCAGTTTGGGGTATTTTTGTTACAGCAACTCAAAATGCATCTTTGTGAGACTTGTGTCTGTGGATGTTGATATTAGATATCCATCAGACATTTATCTCTTGATACTAGGTGGGTCATTCACAATCACTGTGTTGGTGAGCTTTCCATTATTGTAACAAACACATGAGATAATCAGCTTATAAAGAGAAAATGTCTATTTTGATTTTAAAAATTAGAGGTTTCAGTCTATGATTTTTTGGCCTCATTGCTTTTGGGTCTGTGGTAAGGCAGCACATCATGGTGCTGAGCATATGGTGAAGAGCATGTGGTAGAAAAGCATATGTGACAAAGAAGGGAAGACATAGGGATTTGTCTTGCTATCCCCTTTAAGGATATGTCTCACAATGACAAGAAGTCGTCTCATTAGACCCATGTCTTAAATTTTCCAGCACCTCCCCAAAGAGCCAAGCTGGGGACCAAGCCATTAACATATGAGCCTTGATCCAAATTATAGCAGAAGCAGAGGCACATAGGTCAAGAGTCAGATGCCCCATGATCAGCTCTTGGAGCAGCATTGATACTTTCCCATGATCTCCCCAGACTATGGTCTAGGTCCCCTATTGGTAACCACTTCTTTTTCCTTGATACCATCTTATCTGTGTATATTGTTCTGTGACCTTCTAATTTCTACCCTACCAAGTTTAAAACACTACCTTCCAACTTTTGCTACACTCTGGTGAGGGGCACCTGCCCCAACTTATTTTTACTGATGGCCTCTCTCACCCTGTTTGGTACCTTGCTTACACACCTTACTTCGAAGACCTTGCTTATGTGATTTCTCTTATATATACCCTTTCTGTAGCCCTCTCCAATTTTTATCCTTCCTCCAAACCCTACATAAAATCTACCATTTTTTTGTGTGTGTGAGTTCTTTAACTTTTTACAGTTATTTGTCTCTTTCTTTTCTGTAATCCTGTGGTATCCAGCGACACACCAATGCAAATTGACATTAAAGAACCTAGTGTTTAATAATGCATTCATAGTGCATGCATTATTTGATATTGTAAAAATAAGAACTCCTTAAGGAAAAGGTCTAAATCTTCCTACACTTTTGGTGGATACACAATGTTCTCTTTGGACACTGGCCAATGGAGATAATTATTAGAGACTGGTACTGTCTGTCCCTTAGCCAAAATAATTTAAACTAGTTGCATTACCCCATTTACACCCTAGGAGGTAAGGGTATGCTAACATTCTTACTTAGCACCCCCTACCCAATCTGGAAATATTCTATGCATTGAAAAACTTGTCAACATTTGTTCATGACCATGAATTGTTAGTTGCCACATGGGACTGTTTTAATCCGTAATTTCTACTCCCTGCATTGTTCTGGGGTCTGACCATACTGCAAATGTGCATTGCTCCTGGAGACTGTTAGATCCTATGTGGTTCTTTAGCCTCTTTGACTCATATCAAGAGGCGGTTACCACCTCTCATAGACACATCCTTCTCTCAAACTCTTGGACAAATCTCATGTTCATCCATGAAGAATTTAAGGAGCTACATCATAGTCCTTTGTTATTCTGATTTTCCCAGTCCTCGGTCTAGAAAGCCAAATCATTCACTATGGCCTTATTTCTGAGACTTATATCCACATTTACTCTGGATCTCAGAGCTGGATCCTGTCTCATTCCATCTCCTAAATTCTACATTTATTCCAACATCTGTCTTTTGGAGGGTTGATACTACCTTGCCCACTTTTCCCATGCTAACTGAGCCTCCAGGTATTGACCTCAACTGGACTTTTGAGTAAAGATTCCCTTTTTTATGCCATTTAAGGTTTCTTGATGCCAACCATTTTTCTAATTTCTGCCCAGTCCATAGTCTACGTACTGGGTTAGAATTCTCACAGGACTGTTGTCAAAATTGGTCCCTCCCTTCTCTACTGAAGGAATGGGATTCATTCTAGGACTTCATCCTTCTCAGGTTTCCCCTGGGCTCTTAATAGATAACTTAGTTCTATTCTGGAACATGACGAGAACAAGTGTCATTAAAATTCTAGTGTTTTCAACATTGGGGGCACTGGCCACTTGAAAAGCAAGAGCTGAAGTGGGACGAGGAGCGGGGGGATGGGAAGCCCACAACTGAACCCTGTGAGGGAAGAACACTGAAAATATGAAGGGAGTGTGACAAATAGTGCAGGTTCAAACCAGGTGGCAGGGAATAGTATTGATTTTGAGTGGCAAGCGGGAAATTCCTGAAACCGCTTTAATAGTGATGTTATTGGAGGGACAGGAGAGTGCTAAGCAAGATTAGTGTCGAGTCCCTCCTCAGAGGGGCTGAGTTTGAGAGAAAACCAAGGCATGAACCTAGTTTTATATAGTCAGGGCCATATAGGAGTCTTTCCTTATCTGCAGGGGTTGTGTTGCAAGACCTCCCGTGGATACCTAAAAATGCAAATAGTAACAAATCCTGTGTACACCGTGTTTTCTCCTACACACACGCACAAATTTAATGCCTTTTCCATCAAATTACGGCAGCCTTGCACCTGTAATTTTTGCAATCTGGGTGCAACAGCAAAAGTGGCATGAATTTCTTTTTTCCTTATTCAGAATTTCACAGGATATTTGTTCTTATCATAGATCTTTTAAAAAAATATTTTTTAGTTGTAGGTGGACACAATACCTTTATTTTTATTTATTTATTTTTATGTGGTGCTGAGGATTGAACCCAGGCCCTCGCACATGCTAGGCAAGCCCTCTACCACTGAGCCACAACCCCAGCCCCTTTACCATAGCTCTTAACAATGTCAGCATATGATTTTTTTCCCCTTACTGTCAAGAACTTTCACCCTTTTCACCTAAAGGAAGCCCCTTACAGCTTCTTCTTCTTCTTCTTTTTTTAGTTGTAGATGGACACAGTACCTTTATTTAGGTTTTTTTTTTTTTTTTTTTTTTTTGCAGTGCTGTGGATCAAACCCAGTGCTGCCTCATGCATGCCTAGGCAAGCGCTCTACCACTGAGCCACAACCCAGCCCTCCATTTACTATTTTCAAACCTCACTTGACCATGGGTTGTTGAGATTGTGGAAAGTACAACTGCAGCTAAAGGGGATCATTGTACTGTGTAGTGTGCTTTAGTAAATACTTAGGTTCCCAGGACTCTTACCAGGACTTCAGATACCTGATCCAGTTGTCTGAAAGACTTAGATGCTGAGATAGTTTCTTCTCTAGTGAGGATATACTATAGAAAGAAACAATCTCAAAGTCCCAGTGACTTAAAACAACAAAGATTGATTTCTTGTTCTAGTATATAGATGTGGATATAGGGTCAGGAGCATCTCTGTTCCAGGTAGGCATCACTTAAGATCTTAGAATAACTAGGCTTCACCACTTCTAGTGCTGATTTCTCATCAGAAGGCTCAGGTTTGCCTATAAGTTTGTTGCCACTAAATCCAGAGAGTGGAATATTAGCAGTAGAATAGTTTGGACTTTTCTGGTCACATTTCATTGGCTTAAACTACTTACTTTGGGCACATCTGACTTCAAAATGTAGACCAATATAATCTTCCTTACACCTGGAAGTAGAGGAGAATGGAATGTTGGGACACTAGGGATACCTATCAAATTGGGTCAGCGATGAGCTCCTGAACCAGGCTTTGCTATGGATTGTAAATTCCATGTTTTATGGGAGGGGAGGAGAAGCTTCAGTGTTGACTTGTGCTGGGAAGAGTAGAGGGACAGGTAGGGTTAGCAACAAGGACATAGGGTCAACAAATATTCTATAGAGTAAAACATACTCTGAAATATAGCCACACTCTGTGATTCACCTTTAGATGGATCAAATCTGGTTTCTGGGCATGCATCTTCTCATTCATTAATTAATGTTGCCCTTAGACTATGAGAACAATATAAAGCTAAATTGTTGACATCAGGGTTAGCCATTTTATTTCCAGCAGAGGGGATGTTTCCTCAATGAATTATCCACACTCTACCTCTCCTTGTCATTATTGTATTAATCATACTGTGCACGAGCTGGTTGGCCCTGGTTGAAGCTGAGGCCTGAGGCTATAGAAAAGCCTTATAGCTGGTCGGGGAATCCAACCATTATGTTTGGCTTTATTAGAATCATGTCTTTTTTTGTACTGTGAGTTGAACCTGGGACACTTTACCACTGAGCTACATCCCCAGCCCTTTCTACTTTTTTTTTTTTTTTTAATTGAGCTAGGATCTTGCTAAGTTGTTTAGGGCCTCGCTAAGTTACTGAGGCTGACCTCAAACTTGCAATCTTCTTGCTTCAGCTTCTTCTTTTTTTTTTTTTTTTTAGAAAATTGAGAGGAAACATTTTCTGATTCATTTCATGAAATCAATGTAAGCCTGATATCCGAAACTGGAAAGGTCATTACAAAACAGGTGTAGAAAACATTGCTCTTTCCAGAACAGATTCACATTTCCAAACCAACATCGGACAATGAAATCCAGAAACACAAATTGATAACCCTTGGGTTTTATTTCAGGAATGCAATACTAAACTACTGTTTGAAATCACTTAATGTAATTTAGTTTGTTAACATTTAAATAAGGTAAATTATATGATCATCTTAATAGATGCAGAAAGAAAGCATCTGATAAAATTCAATTCTCATAAAAAATCCAATCCTTTAGCAAATAGAAATAAAAGAAAGAACCTATATTCTAGTAAAGCATATCTTTCAGATAACATTATATTTGATATACTTGAAACTAGATAGGGGATTGTAAAATCACCACTTTTCAACACTTTGCTTCTTGAATCGCTGGGATTACAGGTGTGTGCCCTGTACCCTGAATGACCAATTCAGGCCATCCCGGGAGCTTATTAAAATAATTTAAATTTGAAAACAAAATAGATTAATTAGATATAATTCAATACACACATAAATATTTTTAAAGATTTCCTAAACAATTACATGCACGTATAAACTTATACAAACACAAATTGTGCAAATGGTCATCTTTCAGAACATGGAAGTTGTACTTAACAGTTTAAGAACAACTTTGAAGAACCTCTGTACTGTCATAGAGTAACGAGTCATTTCCTTTATAAAATCCAATGTGGAAATGCCCCTGCTGTAGATCCCTCAGCAGGCACTCCCAAGAACTGTTCTATTCCTAGGCAGAGAATCAAGGGTTAGGACTAACAGTGTGGAAGAGATCCAGAGAGAGAGCTAGAGATGGGGATCACAGCTGCGAAAGATTGAACTTGGCCCAGACCTGAGGGTCTTGGTGAGAGGGAACATATCAGCATTTCCATCTGGGGTGATATTCCCCCAAACCATATCACCTTCCAAACTGGAAGCTGCATTGACAATAATCTCTGCTAAACCAAGCCATGCAGGGAATGGGGGATTCTTAGAAATAGCTTGTGGATATTCATACTGTGGTTTTTTGACTGGAGAAGCATTCTCTTCTTAACAAACCAGCAGTCGTAGGCTTTTCTTGGCATCAGGTGAAGAGGTGACCTCTCTCTTTGATTCAGTGTTCATAATTGGGCTGTCTGTTAGCCAAGGTGGCGAGAAAACAGTGCTAATGAGGTCAGGGGTTCAGTGCCCACGTGGGTCAGTTAGCGATCCTTTGTTCTTTGGCCAAAAGTCTATATCCTTTAACTGTGTCCAGTTACTACGATGATAATAGAGCATAATAGAGCGTGGGAGAGAGTGAGGGAATGTGGATGGCCCTCTGTAATCCTGCTTTCTTGCTGTAGAAAACAGCTCCAGTGCATGTCCCTTTGTCTGCAAAGTCATCTTCAGGGAAGGGAGACTACCCATGAAGAGGCAGTCCAGGAAAGAGAGGATGCAGTTCCTTAACAGTGTGAAGGAGATGGAAACTTCAGGATTAATGGTTACAGCTGGAGCATCAGCTTGGCCATTGATGCTAACGAGAAGGTAGCAGCAACAAAAATAATTATTACCCACGGTCGATTTTCAGTTTAGTATTAGACAAAAGTTTCAACACTTTCTAGAAATTTGTGTAAGGAGTCAAATAGATTCAAGATTCATTGAATTTCATCTCTCCTTCTTTCTTTTTTTAATTTTTTTTTTATTTTTTAGTCATTATCTAGTGAGGTTCCTAATGAGTGATAAATGCCCACAGCTAGCCAGAGAAAGAAGGCCTGGGTATTCCCCTAAGTAGGACCCCAGCCCTGGAGTGACTAAGGGCTTCTTACCACAATTCGTGATTCCCCTGTATTATACATGGTTTCCTCTGGATTACTTTTATCTCCTGGCAACATGAATTCAAGAAGTCACTAACTGAGCAGGATGAAAAACTGTGGGTGTCTATGCTGGGTGGACTTAATCTTATGACTCCTTAGCTCTGTGTGTGTGTGTGTGCGCGCATGCACGCGCGCACCCATGTACACACAAGTATGTGTGCACACCTGCATGTATTCTAGGAAAGTTACTACCTGCTTTGAGACTCAGTTTCCTTACCTGTAAAATGGGAATATTAATGTTAACCTCATAGGGATGTTGGAAGAATTCTGTGGTGTGGCAGATATAGTGTGATACATGGCATATTTTGACCATTTTCCATGATGACTAGTATTCCTATATACACTGCACACACTTCATTGCTTGGTAAATGTTTTCACTTCATTTCAAGACCACACGTGTAGAACATTTGCCATTGGGATGCCCTCTCTCACCACTTCTGTTCAACATAGTTCTCAAAACACTGGCCAGAGCAATTAGACAGACGAAAGAAATTAAAGGCATAAAAATAGGAAAAGAAGAACTTAAATTATCACTATTTGCAGATGACATGATTCTATACCTAGCAGACCCAAAAGGGTCTACAAAGAAACTATTAGAGCTAATAAATGAATTCAGCAAAGTGGCAGGATATAAAATCAACACGCATAAATCAAAGGCATTCCTGTATATCAGCGACAAATCCTCTGAAATGGAAATGAGGACAACCACTCCATTCACAATATCTTCAAAAAAAATAAAATACTTGGGAATCAACCTAACAAAAGAGGTGAAAGACTTATACAATGAAAACTACAGAACCCTAAAGAGAGAAATAGAAGAAGATCTTAGAAGATGGAAAAATATACCCTGTTCATGGATAGGCAGAACTAACATCATCAAAATGGTGATATTACCAAAAGTTCTCTATAGGTTTAATGCAATGCCAATCAAAATCCCAACGGCATTTCTTGTAGAAATAGAGAAAGCAATCATGAAATTCATATGGAAAAATAAACGACCCAGAATAGCAAAAACAATGCTAAGCAGGAAGTGTGAATCAGGCGGTATAGCAATACCAGACTTCAAACTATATTACAGAGCAATAGTAACAAAAACAGCATGGTACTGGTACCAAAACAGGCGGGTGGACCAATGGTACAGAATAGAGGACACAGAAACCTATCCACAAAACTACAACTACCTTATATTTGATAAAGGGGCTAAAAGCATGCAATGGAGGAAGGATAGCATCTTCAACAAATGGTGCTGGGAAAACTGGAAATCCATATGCAACAAAATGAAACTGAATCCCTTTCTCTCGCCATGCACAAAAGTTAATCCAAAATGGATCAAGGAGCTTGATATCAAATCAGAGACACGCCATCTGATAGAAGAAAAAGTTGGCTACGATCTACGTACTGTGGGGTCGGGCTCCAAATTCCTCAATAGGACACCCATAGCACAAAAGTTAATAACTAGAATCAACAAATGGGACTTACTCAAACTAAAAAGTTTTTTCTCAGCAAAAGAAACAATAAGAGAGGTAAATAGAGAGCCTACATCCTGGGAACAAATCTTTACTCCTCACACTTCAGATAGAGCCCTAATATCCAGAGTATACAAAGAACTCAAAAAATTAGACAATAAGAGAACGAACAACCCAATCAACAAATGGGCCAAGGACCTGAACAGACACTTCTCAGAGGAGGACATACAATCAATCAACAAGTACATGAAAAAATGCTCACCATCTCTAGCAGTCAGAGAAATGCAAATCAAAACCACCCTAAGATACCGTCTCACTCCAGTAAGATTGGCAGCCATTATGAAGTCAAACAACAACAAGTGCTGGCGAGGATGTGGGGAAAAGGGTACACTTGTACATTGCTGGTGGGACTGCAAATTGGTGCAGCCAATTTGGAAAGCAGTATGGAGATTTCTTGGAAAGCTGGGAATGGAGCCACCATTTGACCCAGCTATTCCCCTTCTCGGTCTATTCCCTAAAGACCTAAAAAGAGCATGCTACAGGGACACTGCTACATCGATGTTCATAGCAGCACAATTCACAATAGCAAGACTGTGGAACCAACCTAGATGCCCTTCAATAGATGAATGGATAAAAAAAATGTGGCATTTATACACAATGGAGTATTACTCTGCATTAAAAAATGACAAAATCATAGAAATTACAGGGAAATGGATGGCATTAGAGCAGATTATGCTAAGTGAAGCTAGCCAATCCCTAAAAAACAAATGCCAAATGTCTTCTTTGATATAAGGAGAGTAACTAAGAACAGAGTAGGGACGAAGAGCATGAGAAGAAGATTAACATTAAACAGGGATGAGAGGTGGGAGGGAAAGGGAGAGAGAAGGGAAATTGCATGGAAATGGAAGGAGACCCTCAGAGTTATACCAAAGTACATACAAGAGGAAGTGAGGGGAAAGGGAAAAATAATACAAGGGGGACAAATGAATGTCAGTAGAGGGGGCAGAGAAAGAAGAGGGGAGGGGAGGGGAGGGGAGGGGGGATAGTAGAGGATAGGAAAGGCAGCAGAACACAACAGACACTAGTATGGCAATATGTAAATCAATGGATGTGTAACTGATGTGATTCTGCAATCTGTATATGGGGTAAAAATGGGAGCTCATAACCCACTTGAATCAAAGTGTGAAATATGATATATCAAGAACTATGTAATGTTTTGAACAGCCAACAATAAAAATAAATAAATAAATAAATAAATACAAAAAAAATAAAAAAGACTATACGGAGATTCAAATCTTTTTTAAAATTCATAAACATATTTTTAAAATATTTATTGTTCCATTTAAATACAATGTTCATTTACACATTTTTCTATAACTGTCTTTGGTTAAAAAAAACTGCATTTATATACAAAGAGAATGTCACCAAAATAAAAAGGCCAAATCATGAAAAAAAAAAAAAAAAAGAACATTTGCCATTGATGAACTTCCCTTACCTCTCAGCCCACCTGAACATATTCATCATAAGACTCATACAAATACTCATTTTTTTTTTTGGAACTGGGAATTGAACTCAGGGGCACTCGACCACTGAGCCACATCCCCAACCCTATTTTATATTCTGTTTAGAGACAGAGTCTCTCCAACTTGCTTAGTGCCTCGATTTTGCTGAGGCTGGCTTTGAACTCGTGATCCTCCTGCCTCAGCCTCCCAAGCCACTGGGATTAAAGGTGTGCACCACCACACCTGGCTACAACTACTCATTTTTAATTTTAGAACTTGTACTTTTGAAAAATAAAAGTAGGAACTCTTTGAGGTAAGTGTTTTAGTTTGTGCTTTCCAAAAAAAGCAAATCCTTAGATAAACAATTGAATGCTCCTATTATACTGTAAGGTCAATAAGAAGGTATGAGCCACTCATGGCAGAGATAAAGATTTTATCACCTAAAGTGATGCCAGTCTGTGTTTGATGAACGAATGCATGTTTGCATGCATGCATGAATGAATGGACTTATCTCATGCTTTGTCGTGGAGTTCCACTTGAACCTTTCTTCAGAGCATTGCCACATTCAGTCCCTTAAAGACAGCCTTAAATTCGTGCCATCAACGGATGTCTATGGCTTACACCAGGATCCTGTTTGCAATCAGCCAAACAGACACTGCATCTTTGACAAGTTGGATGCCGAATGGAGAAACTTGAATGCTTTGCATCTATTTACTTTTACCACATGCCATAAAAATTAAAAATACATTGTACCACAAACACAGTATTTAGTGTCTCACTTTAATTACATTCAAGTGTGTTGCTAAATAGTCTTGAGAAAACCTTAATGACCAGCTGTTCTACCCTTTTCCCATATGTCAGAAATGGTTTCTGAAATTACATTCTGGGACAGTAAGGTTGTATAATTAGACAGTGTATAGTTAACACTTCTAGATTTTCCTCTTAAACTGTGGACCCTTTACACTAACATATTGTGTGATCCTGCCAGTTTGGCACAATACAATTAAATGACATGCCAAACAGTAACGGAGATATGCAAACTCCATCAGACGTGTGATGATTGCATCATTATCTCCTCATATCTTTTTCGTCGTTAGGACTGTATGCTTGTGTGTGTGTGTGTGTGTGTGTGTGTGTGTGTGTGTTATGCAATATTCAGCATGTGCGGCTGACAAATAAACTTAGTAAAGAGGGCTGTAAATTTTTAATATTCTCTTCATAATGCCATTTATCTCATTAGACTTAGATGTGAGAGTGGCTTCTGCATCGTTTTGAACAAAGAGCTATCACTCAAATATACAGCCACCATATAAGGAAACAGAACAAAACTAAAATTCCCCATGGTTGTAATAGATGACAGTATTTTTATATTGCTTCTGGTGGGGGAAATGAGGATTTTTTTTAATCTATCCCCAAACTGGATTTGGAAGATAAAAAGGAGTTGAATTTAGAAAAAAACAATTGATTATTGTGAAAATAAGTCATAAGACCACAGTTGAATGGTTCTGAGTTATTAATGAGTTGGTTTGAAAACATGGTAATATTTTGTATAATTGAAATAGGTGAATTATATGATTTTTGGATATAGACAGGAACTGAAATAGAGAAAATAAGGAAAGGGGAACAATCTATCAGCTAGAAAATATTCTTTGATTTTCTTCTCTCTTTCTCTCTCTCTCAAAGAAAATGTTCTTGATATTGTCCCAAATCAAAAGTCAAAAATATAACTCTGAATTTTTTTTTTAATCAGAGTTGTCCACATAAGCATAAGGCCAAGTCCTAGCTGGTGACTTCCTGAGTCCTAAAACATCAAATTCATTTCTGAAAAAGACTAAAAGAGCTTCACTTGGGTAAGACCGATTTACAGCATTTTTCCTTGTATGCTTGAATTTCCAATGACTTATTTAGACGTAAGCACTGATAGCTGTAATCATGTTTTAAATCTTGCTTTGTATCCTTTGTTATAATGTTGTTCAGTTAATACTCAGAATAATGGAAGTGATGTGCCATTTCAAAAAATACTTGAATACAATCCAGTACTTTGGGAAACTGACTCTTGAGAGGATTAATCAGCATTTAAAACTCGATTAATAAAAATCTGGGGCTGGGGTTGTGGCTCAGTGGTAGAAGGCTTGCCTTGCATGTGTGAGGCACTGGATTCGATCCTCAGCACCACATAAAAATAAATAAATAAAATAAATGTATTGTATTCATCTATAACTTAAAACTTTAAAAAAACTTAAAAATAAAAATCTATCTTCCACCATGAGCCATGTGTAATACTTTTTATTTTTAAACATTTTAGTTTGATAATATGGCATCCTTTGCCCCGATTTTTAAAGGTATTTAAAAACTGAGCTCCTTTAGATCAATCCTACTTTGTCCCTTGCAAAGAACAGGACACATGCAGTTTAAAGATATTTGACAAAAGGGAAGTAGTAAACTACAACTCGATGCTTAACATTTTGGTGTGTTTCTCCAATTTATATACAGCGTTTTCAATCTTTCTTCAAGTTTTTTGAAACTCAATTATCCAAACCCAATATTTGAGAGGAAAAGAGCCAAAACTTGCTTAAATAATGAAAAATGATGTATAGTAATATAATCTTTTGCATTAAATGGTATATATCAAACTATTTTGATAGTTCTCCTTTTTTATTTGTTTTAAACTAAACTCTGAGTTGTTTCTATGTAAACAAGGGTTTGAGTTCTCAATTTCAATTAAAATGATTTGACAGTCAACAAACCAGGAAAGAGTGAACCAAATGCTGTTTGGTTTATAGCTAAGTGGAAATGAAATAAAAATAGAGAAGAGAGATGATCATGAAAGTGGAGTAGAAAATTTTTCACTGTCCTATCCTAATAGAGTGATTGATTCCTTTCTGACCAGAAATAAAGGCAAGCAAGAGGTCGCCTCTGCCCTGTTCTGTCTTCTTAGAGAGGCTAATTGCTCTCAGGCCCAGGGCTGGCTGTGCTGAGACCCAGCTCTACACTTCTGACCATCAGGAGAGAGAAAAGTCTCCTCCTAGCTGCTAAAGATGGCCTGAAAGGATTTTATTCTTCCCCTTGCATAGCTTTAGAAATTTAGCTTTCAAAAGGGAGGCACATAGTCATCCCCTTGGTGTCTAGGCTAAAGCAGGAAATATCATGGAGCAAATTCCTAGGACGCTGGAGCCTTTTTAGGATTTTGTAGCAAGCCCAGCAAGTGATCTACAAATGCAAAAGAAAGAGTCCATTTAAGAGCTCTTCTGAGGTCCCTGTCCTGGGGTGCTGGTTCCTGTGCCTGTGCCGGGAGCCTCCGTCCCCACCTGACCATCTTTCTAGCCAAGGGAGGCCCATAGTTCCTTGAGGAGCAGTCCCTTTTTATCTCCGTGAAGTCTGCTTCTGAGATGCATCATGAGGTCCGTGCAAAGAGGGCATCTGAGACCTGCAAGGGAGCTGCAGAAGAAATAAGCAGGGTTTGGGAACAGGGGAGCTGAGCAGGCACAGGATGGATCTTCAAGCATTTCTTTAAGCATTTCTTTAACATATGACTCGACAGTGGTGATATGCTCATATTAGACAAAAACAATTTGAAAGTTGAAGACGTAAACTTTGAAATGTCATGGAGCCCAAGGTAAGCTGCAAGTCCAGGGCTACCTGTCTACAGAAGTGTTGGTGGCCAGTGCACATTTAGCCAGAAAATGAGCACATTTGTGGCGTTGATTGGGAGTGGCCTGGATCCAGAGACTGTAAGGGCCAAAGCTTCTACTCTAATAGGATAGAATCTTGTTGTTTAGAATGTATCTTTCTCAGATTGCTATGGTTTGGGTGTGATCTTAGTGACTCCCCACCCCAAGAGTTCATGGCGATTAAAGTCCTGGTCCCCAGGGTGGCACTGTTGGAGCAGGAAACCTTTGGGAAATGGGGCAAGTGGAAGGTCCTTAGGTCATTGGGGGCACGAGGTAGTCGGAGTGCAACTTGAACCACGTGAGTTCTCATAGGAGGATTATTATAAAAATATGGAGCCTGGCCTCACTCATCCTTTTGCCCTCCACTCTTAAATGAGATGTAAAAACTTGTTCCAACCTCCATTCTCACCATTACCATCCCCCATTCACCAGAACTGAGCTGAACTCCAAACAGTGAACTAAACATTTTGTCTTCATAAAGTTAACTGCCTCTGGTATTTTCATGTAGTAATACAAGGCTGACTAATATATGGACTATTGAAAAGATGTTTGTCAATGTCTGTTGTCCTTGCTTTGTAACATTGTATCTCTACACATGCCCACACATGACTGTGGGTGACAGAGCTAGGTCCTGGGGGTGAGTGGGTATCCTTCCCTCTTCTAGAGTGACTGAGGCCTGTTTCCTGGATACACTTTCCCAGGATTCTGGCATTTGGAGAATTTGTTTAGTTCACTTAGGGAAGGGTGTCCCACCTTGGTTTGGGAACCAATTATGAACATTTTGGAAGGCTCAAAGCTCAGTTTGACTCTTTGCCCAGCATTTTTTTTCCAAAACTCAACTAAGGTCAAACCAGTCCCTTGCTTCAAAGTTTATTGGTTTCCTCTAGCCTGTTAAGAGCAATACCAAAGCTTTAGCTTTTGTCATCTGGTCCCAGATCACCCCTCTGGTGGCACTTACTACTTTTCTTTCTCTATCGCCATACACCTTTCACTGAAATCAGGTTAGCCTGGACACCACTTTTGAAACATAAAATGCTATTCCCGACTCTGTCCTTGATGGAACGCTCTCTCCTTTCCCTCTTATCTGCATAGGGAGCTTCTACTCATCCTTCACTGCCAGCTCAAGTGCCACCTCCTCTCTATGACTCTTTCTGAATTCCCATGTTACTTTCACTTCCTTCTACTTCCTCCGGCCTACCTCCATTCAATAAGAAGTGATCATTCCCATACCTGTGCTCCCTTACTATATAGCATTAACTATGTAGGCTATAGGGTTTTTTTGTTTGTTAATTTCTTCCATAAAATTCTGTTATTCGAGGTTTGGAACACTGGATCCAAAATTGTTAATTCATAAATTTTTATTAAAACAATTTTGTTCTTCAACAAGTATTTTAGAATTGAAAAGAGTATCCGAGAATTTATAGTCAAGAGTTGGTTTATTGGCGGGGAGTGTGGTGCACACCTATAATCCCAGCCACTCAGGAGGCAGAGACAGGGAGATTACAAATTCGAGGTCAGCCTGGGTAACTTAGTGAGACCATGTTCAAAACAAAGTAAGAAGGGTCAGGGGTATAGTTCAATTACATCCCGGGGCTCAGCCCCTAGCACCCCCCCACCCCACGCTTTGTTTTTCTTAAGTCTATCAAATAGAAATATACGTTTCTACACCAAGCCATAATATGCAATGAGACAATGCAATAATGTTTTCCTGAACTCAGGAAAAAATGGAATGTAATTAGGTTGACTTCTTGGTTTAGACTATATCTAGTAAAATCCTTAACTCTGAAGAGATTGGTGCTTAAATTATGGATCTCTGAAAAGTGTTTGATCTGATTCAATGTGAGTATGCAGAGATTGTATTGAAGGCATGGTAAAAATAAAGTTTTCTCTCTTATGGGTACATTTCAGTGTTACTATATTGACTGAAAAGGTAAAAGCAGTCTCTTTGTCCATCCTAGAGAGTGGTACCTGTCAAAATCCTCCAAAGTCACAGTTTTCTACCCAAGTAGATCTCAAGCTTAGTTAATAATGTTAAGAATCATCTAGAACAGCAGGAAGAAAACCACAGCCCACAGGTCAAAGTCAATGCCCTGCTCGTTCTTGTAATCGTGAAATTTTGCTGAAACTTAGCCTTGCCCCCTTGTCCTCACATGTCTGTGGCTGCTTTCATGATACAATGGCAGAGGTAGTAGTTGCCACAGAGACCGCATGACTGGCAAAACTGAAAGTATTTACAATTTGGCTCCTTGCAGAAAACGATTGCCGATGCTTGACCTACAAATTTCATTTTGTTTTGTTTTTAAAATGATTCAGATGCCTGAGCCCCACCTTAGAACTATAAGCATCAGAAGGAGTAAATAATGGTCCTTTTTTATTTTTAAGAAGCTCCAGGAGTGATTCTGATTATAAACCTCTAATTTTTTCCCAAGAGTTATCCATAATTCATGCCAAGCGAATTCTCCCTGCACAAGGAAGGTCCCTCAAAAGCAAGTACCATATTTTAGTTATCTTTGCATCTGTAACACCTAACACAATTCCCAACACAATTAGATGTTAATAATGTTTTTTTCCCTTATTGAGTATGAATAAATGGGCAAGATGAGGATCCGAGATTGCATATCTATCTAGAACCCACTCAAAATGATCACACATTGAAAACATTGTCTCAGGTCCTGGATCTGTGTCCTATTACTTTCTGCTGAGATTTCTCTCATTCTTCCAAATTCAATCCAACCTAGGAAAACACACATGTCACTGACTGTGGATGGGTCTGAATTTAAAAAAAAAAAAATTCTGAGAGAGTGTCAAATGATATATGCCTCGGTCTGCAAAAACATGGTCATATTCTCATTGCTTGGGACATGCAGGAAAAAAAAAATTCAGCTCATCATGAGGAATGGTACAGATGGTATATTTGGCATCACCAGCCCGCCTAGATCAGAGACGCATTTATTTACATGACTTTGTTTGCATTGTGACCATTTATCTGGGCCTTTGCTCACATTTAACCTTTTAAAGGGTTAAGAGGGAGTGAACCATTTTGCCCTTGGGATTGGATGAAGTGAGCCTCCTGTAGAGGGGCATGTTTGCATCTCCTTCTACCTGCAAAATACTCATTTCTTACAGCATCAGTAAACATTTGGTTATGTTATCTCGTGGGTCCAGGAGGAGTGTGGAGTGTGCCAAATTTAAGAGCCATTGCCAAATGCCAGAGCCTGCATTATGTAGACAGAGCACGCCAGTGGAACTGGCGCTAACTAGTTGTAGATTCCAGCTCTTGCCTCAGAAGCAAAGAATCCCTGTTAGTCATTTCCAATTGAGATCATGCTGTTTGCCTTTGGTTGTGAGATGGCTTTGTTTCTGTGCAGAAACGTTGGCCTGTGGGCACAGCTGATGGACCACTGTTATTGATGTCTTTGGGTTTGGGACAATGAGCTATGAAAGCTGCACCAGCTTGTCTCAGACACCCCCAATGAGTTGGAGATGCTAAACCTGAGCATGGCAAAAAAAAAAAAAAAAAAAAAAAACTTGGAGAGCTTGGTGCTGGACCTGAGAAAATCACTTGGCAGACTGGTCACTGGAGTTCTCATCTGTAAAATGGGGGCAGGTTACTTAATCTTTCTGAGCTTTGTTTTCCTTATCTTTCAACAGGGATAATCATGGGGCGGTTATGACAAATAAGCTGTGGTTTTGATGTGTTCCCATGTGTTGGAAACTGAATCTCCCAAAGTCACATGTTAGTGGTCATTTGAGGTGAGGCCTTTGGGCAGTCATTAGGATTAGATGAGACCACGATTGCATTAGTGGCTTCGTAAGGAGAGGAAGAGCTAGTGCCTTCACTGACTAGACAGATGCGGCCCTGAGTTGCCTTGAGACTCTGCAGAGAGTTCCCATCAGTAAGAAGGCCATTGCTAAATGTGGCCCCTTGAGCTGGTATCCCCAGGATCATGAGCTGAATAAACTCTTACTCTTTATGAATGACCCTCTGTGGTATTCAGTTTTAGCATCAGAGAACAGACAAAGACAAATTGAGATAATCTGTACACAGCCTTTGGACTGGTAACTGGCATAGAATGAGCTCTCAACAAAAAATTTTATCAATTATTACTATGTCATCATTATTATTAATGCATATCTCTTGCTTACTGAACATGATGGTTGAGAAATTCAAATGGGATAACTGATATTAAAGTGTTCTGTGAATATGTAGGACGTGGCAGATGTGAGGAATTATTTCAGAGAGAAAGAAGAGGAACTGCTCATACAACCTGTCTGGCAAAGCTCATTTCAACATGACATGAGCCTTTAACCAACAGGCCTCTTATTTGAAATGAGAAGCCACTGTTCATTTTTCTAAACACTTGAGAGACCAGCGCCTATCCCTGGGTGAGCCCAGTGCTGATGGTGATGTATGTCAAGGTGGAGGTAGCTTTGTGCTGTCAGGAATGTTCCTGAGCAGAACCAGGCTGGGGCCCCGATGTCTCCAGGGCTGTACTTTCTGCTGGATATGGGGACATGAGCATAAAGAGTTCTTCCAGAGAAGCATGCAATGACAACAAGCCTCAGAGCCACCTACCAGGAGCAGCTTCAAGACCGAGCAATTTCTGGGTCTGTTTGACAGTTAGTTTCCTCAGTTGGCTTGTTAGTCTCATGGCTTCATCCAGCAGATATTCACTGCTTTCCACTGAATCCAGACTAGTGAGAAAGAGGCTATGCTCTGAAGACGTTCTGTGAAGTTACCTTTCTTCTGGGTGAAACCAGGCTAAACAGCACTAACTGATTTATCTTCACACACTTCACCTGCCTACTTCTAGGCTAGGCACATAATAGATATGCAATAAAATTTTTAAGACTTGGCTGGGTGCAGTGGTACATACCTGTAATCCTAGAGGCTCCAGGGGATAAGGCAGGAGGATCACAAGTTCAAAGCCATCCTCAGCAAAAGCAAGGCGTTAAGCAACTCAGTGAGACCCTGTCCCTAAATAAAATACAAAATAGGGCTGGGGATGTGGCTCAGTGGTCGAGTGCCCCTGGGTTCAATCCCCAGTACCAAAAAAAAAAAAATCTAAGACTAATGTGATATCAATGAATGTTTTGTTTGTTTTGTTTGGTACTGGGGATTGAACCCAGGGGTGCTTACCACTGAGTCACATCACATCCCCACCCCTTTTAAAAAAATATTTTATTTATAGACAGGGTCTCACCGAGTTGCTTAGAGCCCCACTAAGTTGCTTAGAGCTCCACTAAGTTGATGAGGCTGTTTTTGAATTTGTGATCCTCCTGCCTCAGCGTCCCGAGTAGTGGGATTATAGCAGTAGGATTATAGCCACTGCATATGGCTGGATGATGTTTATAACAACGGATAATATTTATTAAACACTAGAGGCCAGGCCTCAGTATAAATGCTTTATATGAATAAAAAGAAGGGAATTAAGAATGCCCTTGAGAACAATGGGGAGATATGGCTATATAAGCACGCTGTACTGTTTTCATAAGCACATTGCTCCCTGAGGAAAGAGTCTTGACAGTGTTCTCTACCAGTTTTTCATGAGAAGGCTGAAATTCAGTTGAAAGAAGTTCAAATGCTCAAAGTGACAGCCACTAGTCATGTTTTAGAAATTCTGGTGATACATGCCAGGACCTGGTCCATGCCACCTGAAATAGTCATTTGTGTCAATCAATTCAGAAAGTCAGCTTAATCAACACTAACTGGCTTGCTTTCACACACCTCACCTGCCTAATTCTAGATACATAATTCAATAAAAATGTAAGATTGATAAAATAATAACAATTGTTAAACACTAGAGGCCAGACCTTGTTAGACGTGCTTTATGTGTGTGGGGGTTAATTTTATCTTCACAGTAAGCTAATGATACGGTTAACATTTTTATCACCCATTTTGGAGAGGAAGAAATGGAATCTTGGAGAACCTTAAATAACTTGTTCAAGTTCACACAGCTGGAAGTGGTGCAGATGGAAATCCAGCCCAGGCCGACTCACTACTCACTCCGGTGCCTGCACTAGGCTCAGGTTTAAACACAATGGTCAGCTTTAACAATAAGAAAAATCCTGAATTTAAGGAAGTGTCCACTTAGAACTACCTTGAGCAGATTTCAGCTTCATTCTTGGTAATGTTTAGATTTTTGTAGGAGCATAATTAGTAACAAATTGTGCAAATCAAGTCATTTGCAGCATGTAGAACAGAACTGGTGATTGATCTGAGGCCTTGAGAGAAAACAAGGAGAAAGATTTCGAGGGAGGAAGAGATGATAGAGAGAGGGAGAGAAGCAAAGAAAGGAATGGAACTAATTTGGTGGCATAAACAGAAGCTGTGTGTGTGTTTGCTAGAAACCGTAAGAAGAATGAAAGCATTTTTCCATTATAAGTTTCCATGGTTTTCCTTTTTTATCCTTGCTGCTCCTTTACAGAGTGCTCTTCTCAAAGGAGTGTCCAACCCTAACCCAGCACAATCTAACTACCGTATACTAAGCATTAAGCTCAGTCTATGTCCTCCACTGTGTGTGTGTTTTTGGGAGGGGGGAAGATCCACAGCATCATATTCAAAAGGAACTGATGGCAGCATTCCCCCTGTGAGTGACTTGACTCCAGGACCACAGGGAGAGCTCCATTAGGCAGTTCCCTTCGCCCTGGGAGAGGGAGCAGACCAGCCAAGACCCTCAACCTCATCAGTCTATCACATCTCAGCGGTTGGGATTTCCTCAGCTCTCTGTAGGCCTCTGCCCTGGCAGATAGAAAAGGATGGGGACTTTGCAAGCTTCCAGGGGCTCTTCCTGTATCCATCAGCACTCAGCCAGTTGCAGAAGCAAAGGATGTGGAAAATTCAGCCAAGATGGAGAAACCCTCTTGAACCTGAACTTATTACAGTGTTTCCTGCAAGGCAACAGCACAGAGGTATGGCAAGGCTGTGGACTTAGCAAGGGAAGCTGGTTGCAATGTATTACACAGAACTGAGAAACTGATTGGTGATTTGCTGTGGACCAGGTACCAGCTCTTAGAGGGTCCCATGCTGGTCTCCAGTATTGCAAGAGAGATGAAAGGGGGAGACATCAGCCTGAGAAAAACAGGCATGCACACAGAAGCCCCTGGAGGGGAAAGAGAAAATGGAAGACTCTAAGGACAGCTGCTAGGATCATGAAGCTGTTTTTAGTGGTTCAGTTAGAAAGGGAGGTGAGCGTTGTGGGCAGAAGGAGCTCATGGCATCTATTTTAAAGGTTCTCAGGCAGTGTCAGGTGCCAAGGTTGCAGAGAGAGAGTCAACCCAGCAAAAGAATTCCTTTAAAGTGCTTTGAAATCCGAGGAAAGTGTGGTCGACCTCTCCAAGTGGCCTCAGCAGCCTGCAGAGGATACAACTTGATAAGTCTTTTTCACCGTTAAGTTCTGACACCGGGTCATTGACTTCAATATACATCTGCTGTGTGTTTTTGTCCATTTGACTTTGTTTTTAGTTTTTGTTTTTTTGAAAGTGCTATAGATTGAACTGTTTCCCCCAAAATTCCTATGGTGAAGCTCTAATCCACAAGGTAACTATATTTGGAGTAAGAAAGTAATTAAGGTTAAATGGGGTCATCAGGGTGCAGCCCTGATAGAATTTGCATTCTTACAAGAGACCAGAGCTTATGTTCTCTCTCCTTCTCTTTATCCACTGTGTGAGGATATAGTGTGAAGGTGGTTAGCTCTCCCAGGAAGAGAGCTCTCACCAGAAACCAGATTGGCTGGAACTTTGACTTTCAACATTCAGTCTCCATAACTATGATGAAATAAATTTCTGCAATTTGGGCCACACAGTCAGTGTATCTTTTTTTATATATCAGCCCAAACTGATGTCAAAGCAGGGGACAGGTATGAGGAACTGTGACCTGGACTCAGAACATACCCAGAGGCTGCTTGTAAAACTTAGGATTTCTGTGTGGTGCTGACCAGTTAGCCCAACATAGTTTGAGTCCCAAGGTTTGCCTTTGGGGTACTGACATTTATTTTGAAAAGTCTGCAAATGTTTTTTGAAGACGAATAGTGTGGTATAGAATGTAGCATTGTGAAAGCAGAGGGAATGAAAGTAGAAAGGGAACCCAGAAAGAAAATGAAATCCTTACATTGACGTAGAGAGAATAGAATGGTGAGACCAGCTCTGGTACTGGATATTTCCCTAAAAAGAAAATCGTGTCTCCTAAAACCAATTCCAAGTGGAATCATGTAAACTTCAGAATCAGGGGAATTTTCCAAAGAGGGAGAGCATTTGGTCCTATTAGTAGTTTAGTTTTCTCATAAGGAACTAAAAAGGAAATAAATTTTATGACTGGTTAAGAATACCCCAAATAATGGGATAGTTGTTTGAGTCTCAGAGATGAGTGGGGAATTCGTTCCTGCTGCGAGTAGTAATTCCCTGGTCTGCTAGAGGAGGTGAATTACTCTATTTTATTCGTGCTTCACGTGGCACTTGGCCCCTAGCTCCTGTCTACTTGTAGACTAATATGGATCCTGTCTCCTGCTTTCTGGCCTTATGGATTTTCTATTTTCAGTTTCTCCCTTCTTTTTCTACTTCATTGACTTTCTTTGCTCTTTGCCTTATCTTAAAGAATAAGGTGTGAATCATTTTTAATTAAAGACCTTAGGAAAAAAACATTTCAATCTCCCTTTTCTCAGTGCTGGTGCTATATCTAAATGGCTGCGGTCATTTGTGGTAAGGAAAGAAGAGGTCATGAAGAGATGGGTAGAATCACTGGGGAGGTATGTACATTAATTAACCAAAGCAAGGTTCTATGTGTGCTGAGATTATCAAGCATCAGGAATGAATCCAGTCTGTCAAAGACACCTCCAGACTCCAGGCCAGCTAGGACTGGCAGTCCAACCTACAGCCCTTCTTCAGACTGGTGGATAAGATTGCAATGGATTCTCAGTGAGGGGGGATCATTTTGGCAACATTAAATTCAATGTTTATTACATCTGTCTTGAAGAGAAGATAAGTGTTAAGTCAAGGAGTTGTAGAAGTCAGAGGCATCGTGGAAGGAAAAACCAAACCCATGAAAGGGAACCATTTTTTAAAAAAAATTGTAACATAGAGTTAACTCTCAGGGAAAGGAAGCCATGGCTATTGTGTGACAGGTCCCGAGTGAGCATTTTAAGACACATTAATCTTTCAGAAAGTTATTATCCTCACTTTAAAGCTGGAGCCTTGGGAGCTCAAAGAGATTGAGAACCGCGGAGTGTCACACCTCGTAAGTGGTGGAGCTGAGATTGGAACACAGATCTCTGTTTATACATTCCTCAGGAGCTGTGGACTTGAGAAGATCATGAATCATCTTGGCTCCACTGGGTTTTCATGGGTGATGGATTCAAAGAGATGAAAGGAGGATGTGTTAACACACTGGACTCTCCCGTGTGGCTGAAGGCCATGGCTTGATTAGTTATTTCTTGCCACACATCTGCTGGCTACAATTTCAAGAAAGGGATTTGAGTCTCAGGCAGAGGCGGAAGCTGGCAGCAACTTCCATAAACTTACTTGCAGAGCCTGGATTAGCTGCAACGGTCTTTGGCAACGGTCTTGGGCGCCTTGTGCTCCCAAAGGGCTGATACAGATGCAAAATGGAGTGAACTCAAAGGTGCAGCTTGGGAGAAAAACGGTCAATGCCAAGGTTCCTTAGGGTCATTCCTTGAGTTGGCTGCTCATTCCTCTCTCTTATCCCCAAAATGATTCTGTCCTCAAAAAATTGTAGTAGCTATTTACTGAGGAAATGTGTCAGGCACAGTGTGAGGTGCTGGCCATTATAATGGAACTAGTTGTTCTTCCTCTGTGCCCCTAAGGTAACTCACTAGTGAATATCACTCTCAGGGCATTTGTGGGGTTATCTATCCATGTATGTCTGTTTCTGCCTTCCTCTGAGTGTGCTCCTGATGATTAGCAATGTTTAAAAGTGGTTTTGGGATAAAGAAATGAGGGAAGGACCATAACAACCTCATATACTATATTACAGGGAGACAGTAGACCTGAAAGCAGATACATCTGGTGCAGTGACATATGTCTACATAAAAATGCAAAAAATAAAGAAACAAAACTGATCAGTTCAGAGTAGGGGGTGGTGGCGAGAAACAAATTCAGAGTGGGTAAATTTTTGAAATCATTTTAAAGATCAATAGATGATAGCTTGCTGAACAGTAGGGAAGGTGGGGAGGGGGTTGAAGCATTATAGGTAGGAAAAACACATTGAGTGAAAATATGGATCAGGGTGACATGGGGCAGCAGTGTGAATCACGGAGATGTGGAGCTGGATAGAAAGTTTGGTGATAGAAAGTTCCAGAGAAGGGAATCTGTGTGCTGTGCAAAGGAGTTTACACTTTCTCCCAAGGACAATGAAGTGCTGTTAGAGGGTTTTCAGGCACAAGAGCAATTTAAATAGAACTACTTAAAAGAGAAGACGGAGACCTCAGTTGATGATTATGTTCAGAAATGTTTGACAAGGTCAAGATCAGAGCAGACAAGTTTTTTAAGGAGAAAGGACAGTGGAGATATATATATATATATATATATATATATATATATATATATATATATATAAAAGCACAGAGGTCAGATAGAAGCTTGATTCATGAGAAAATATTCAGAGCAGAGAGGCTGTACAGGAGTCCCAAGGAGAAACAATTAGGGTCAGAGCTGAATCAGGGAGCATGGGAGAGAGGGAGGTGCTGCAGGACTACTTGGAAACAGAATGCAGGTATCGGCTGGACACATGGCTTAGCTTGAGCAAGTGGAGCGACAGTTATGCCACTCATGGCAATAGATGAGATGCAGATAAGCAGGTTTAGTGGGGTGGGTCGGGGAGAGTTTTGCACCTATTGTTTTGAGGTGCTTGTGGAACCCCAGTAGTAGGTAGTGTGCCATTTAAGGGTGAGGTCCTAACTCTAAAAGGAGAATTTGGAGTCAGAAGTATATCCAGAGAATGAATGAGGTTAGCTGGGGGCATCTCAATCAGTGTATCCTGGAATCAAAACTGTACCAAATATAAAATCCCGGGCTTGAGGGAGGGTGTCCACCTCTAAGAAGCAGGAAGCCAAAGAGGAGACAGGAGAGGCACTGCTGGGTTTCTGCATTTGTGACGGGAAAAGACAGAGAAAGTAGAAGAAAACCTAGAGAGAGTTAAATCTGAAGTGAAGACTGACTGGAATTTAAAGTTCATAAGTCAACAAAGACGGGGAGGTTGAAATACAGCAGAAGTAACGGCAGCATCTTAAAACGGAGGATGGAGTAGGGCAAAGAATGGATGAAGGGGGTGATCTCTTGATCTTGTGCCGAATGACAAGTGATTGCTCATATGAAGTACACGGGGAAGAGCACACACTGGGGGGAAGTAGGGAGGCTTCGGGATTTGTCCTTGACTTAGGGATGGAAATGCTCACCTGTTAAGAGGCAAGTTCACTGGCTGGAAGAGGGGGTCGATGGTAGGAATGGAAGAGGATATGGATGAAGGGGTGGAACAGCATGTTTGGGACTTGGGAAAGGGACCCAACAGGTATGGACACAGTAGAGAATTGGAGTGAGTTCTGCTCAATTCCTTGAGGAAGTGAAAACATGTTTCCAACTGTCAGAAAAAGGACAGAAATTTCCAAACTACATGAAATCAGCTAAAGAGCACATTCTGGTTTAGTGAAGTATGAAGACCCACAAAGTTTATATGTCAAGATAAAAAAAATAAAAGCCCATCAAACTAAGCATTGGGAGATGTTCAGGCTGGAATTTTCAGTATCTGAAGATCAAAGATGAAGGAAACAGTAAGATGGACCCTGGGTGAAACACAAGGTGATGTCAGTCACCTGTCAGAGGAGCAGTGGGCAAGGATTTGCTCCCATTCTGTAGACTCGCTCTTCATGCTCTCAATAGTTTCCTTTTACAGTGCAGGAGTTTTCAGTTGGATGCCGTCCCATTTACTGATTCTTGGTTTAGGAAGCTTGTAGGAAGTCAGTGCCTGTCCCAGTGGGTTGGAATGTTGACCATGTATTCTCTTTTTTTTAAAAAAATATTTAATTGATTTATTTTTTTAAATACATGTCAGTGGAATGCATTACAATTCTTATTACACATATACAGCACAATTTTTCATATCTCTGTTTGTATATAAAGTATGTTCACACCAGTTCATGTCTTCATACATGTACTTTGGATAAAGATGTCTATCACCTCCATCAACATTACTAACCCCCTGTTCCCTCCCTTCCCCTCCCACACATCTGCCCTATCTAGAGTTCGTCTATTCCTTTCATGCTCCCCCTCCCTACCCCATTATGTGTCAGTCACCTTATATCAGACAAAACATTTGGCATTGGCTAACTTCACTTAGCATTATTTTCTCCAATGCCATCCATTTACCTGCAAATGCCATTATTTTATTCTCTCTTATTGCTGAGTAATAATCCATTATGTATATATGCCACATTTTTTTAATCCATTCATTTACTGAGGGGCATCTAGGTTGGTTCTACAGCTTAGCTATTGTGAATTGTGCTACTATAAACATTGATGTGGCTGTGTCCCTGTAGTATGCTGTTTTTAAGTCTGTGGAGAGGCATAGCTGGGTTAAATGGTGGTTCCATTCCCAGTTTTCCAAGGAATCGCCACACTACTTTCCATATTGACTGCACCAATTTGCAGTCCCACCAGCAGTGTATGAGTGAGCCTTTCCCCCCCATCCTCACCAACACTTATTGTTTTTTGTCTTCATAATAGCTGCCATTCTGACTGGAGTGAGATGGTATCTTAGAGTAGTTTTGATTTGCATTTCTCTAATTGAGAGAGATGATGAACATTTTTTCATATATTTGCTAATTGATTGTATATCCTCTTCTGAGAAGAGTCTGTTCATGTCCTTGGCCCATTTTTTGATTGGGTTATTTGTTTCTTTGGTGCTTAGCTTTTTGAGTTCTTTATATACCCTAGAGATTAGTGCTCTATCTGATGTGTGAGAGGCAAAAATTTGCTCCCAAGATGTAAGCTCTCTATTCACCTCAAAGGTTGTTTCTTTTGCTGAGAAGGAACTTTTTAGTTTGAGGCCATCTCATTTATTGATTCTTGGTTTTAATTCTTGTGCTATAGGAGTCTTGTTAAGGAAGTAGAGGCCTAATCCCACATGATGAAGATTAGGGCCTACTTTTTCTTCTATTAGATTCAGAGTCTCTAGTTTAATTCCTAGGTCCTTGATCCACTTTTAGTTGAGTTTTGTGAATGGTGAGAGACAGGGATTTAATTTTATTTTGTTGCATATGGATTTCTAGTTTTCCCAGCACCATTTGTTGAAGAGGCTATCTTTTCTCCAGTGCATGTTTTTGGTGCCTTTATCCAATATAAGATAATTGTAATTTTGTGAGTTAGTCCCTGTGTCCTCTATTCTTTACCATTGGTCTACCAGTCTGTTTTGGTGCCAATACCATCCTATTTTTGTTACTATTGCTCTGTAATATAGTTTGAGGTATTGACCATGTATTCTCTTCTAGTGGTTTCAGTGTCTCTGGTCTAATTCCTAAGTCTTTGCTCCATTATTGAGTTGACTGGGTATCCAGTTTTCCCAGTACAATTTGTTTAAAAGGTTGTCTTTTCTCCAACATACATTTTTGGCACCTTCATCAAGGGTCAAATGATTGTATCTCTGTGGATTTGTCTTTGTGTTTTCTGTTCCATTTTATTGGTCTTCATGTGTATTTTTATGCCAATACCATGCTGTTTTTGTTACTATAGATTTATAGTATAATTTGAGATCGGGTATTGTGATAAACCACAAAGAATATTGCTTCTATAGAGAATTACAATGTATTAATTAAAATAATAATATAATAATAATAGAAAGGAGATCTGTAGAGTACAGCAAGCAGAACAGAGGAAGGGAGGAGGAAAAGGAAAGGGAAATAAAATTGATCAAACTATGTTATGTACAAATATGCATAATGAATTCCACTATTATGTGTAATTATAATGCACTGATTAAAAAAAATCAAGGTAATGCTGTTTCCCTAACTAAGGAAAAAATATACAAAATATTCCAAGCCCATGTGAATCGATTATATTTCTATGCTTGTAACAAGACAGGCTTGGAGATCATAACTTTGCAGTGACACACTTTAAAACACTTGTGTGGATGCCTAGCTGCTCATCCACAGAGTGGCGTCAGATGGCAGGTGGCCAGTATGGCCCAAAGCAGAAGGTGTCCCATGTCTTGGGTAGAAGGAACGTGTAGCAGAGGCTACTTCTCTGGAGAAGCAACTGAGTCCTAGGAGGAAGGCCAGTGTCCAATTAAGAAAAGCATTGGGAGGTTCTGGTTGTGGCTCAGTGATAAAGCATTTGGTAGCATGTGTGAGACACTGGGTTTAATCCTCAGCACCACATTAAAAACAAATAAATAAAATAAAGGTACTGTGTCCAACTTAAAAAAAATTAAAGAAAGAAAGAAAAGCATTGGCTCAAAAGCTAGAACATTCTTTTCACAGGAAGACAGACAATGTCCTGGGAGATCAAATCAAGACAAAACATATAAATTAGGTTTCACTTATCAATTCATAATCTAATAATAGAAATGTACTGCCTTTATGAGATTTAAAATTTCTCTCTGAAGTCAACAGGCAATATTATTTTTCAGAGTAGAATTTTAAAAAAGCATTTTTATTACAGGTAGGGGTGAAATTAAGATGACTGTTATCACATTTATTTACTTAATGCTGTTCTGAAGTTGTCGCCAATGAAAAAGAGCAGACAAGAGAAATAATAAATGTGATTGAGGAAGAAAGAAAAAATTGTGATTATTTACAGATAATATGATTTTTCTTTCTAAAAAACTCATGAGAATAAACAGAAAAATAATTTAAATAATTATAAAGCTTAGAAGATGGTTATTTACAAAATGAAGATATAAAAAGCTTACCACATGCTGGAAATGATGGTAGACACCATAATGGAAAAACAATTGGCCTGCCTAATAGAGTAACATAATTTAAAATATATAGATATAAATTTAATAAATGTTTGGCAGAGCTGCATAAAAAAATAGAAAATTTTACTGACAGATGTAAAAATCTTGAATAAATTGAAGCTCCTGCTATGTTCATAAAAGAGAAGATATGGTATTATAAAGATACTAATAGTCCATGAACAGATAAATTAATGTGAGTTATAAACAAATTCCCAATTATTTTATTAAATTTGTTTAAATTATTTTAATTTTACTTTTACACCTGATTTATGGAAACAGCCCCAAAAGCTTTGAAACAAAACGAATGAGAGGGAAATTATATTACCAGAGAGCTAACAATTATTGCAAATATATATTTGTATATTCATAGATAGAGCCAGAAATGAACCCCGGTATAATTAAACAATTTAGAATGTGTAAAGTTGAAATGTAAATTGGTGAAAAAAGATTATCTTTTTCAGGAAGCCAAGAAAAATGGTGGCATAGCCAAGTCATATTCTTTACCAGTCACAGTTGTAAGCGCATGCATTTGAAGCTCCATCCACCTCATGGGTGAATCTTCTATTCTCCCAGGGCTCTGTCACAGCTTCTCTCCCTATCTGTCACAGTAACAGAGCTTCAGCAGCCTTAACACCCAGTTTTGGACAGCTGAATCACGCATCCCAGACTTTCCTAGCAGCTTCCTGGAGTATTTGGGTAACCCGGCTCCCAGAAGTGTAACAATAACCAATGAAAGAGAGAGAGTTGATTAATCAACTCATCACTCCTTATCCATACTATGTCATCACACTCCTGCATTTTCTCCATCAGCATCTTGGTGGAATCATGTGTGACTGAGCTGTAGCTGTGTTTTCCTGTGAAGCTGTGGCCAACCTGGTAATGATGCACTGCCTCTGATGCCCTGCCTCTGATGCCCTGTCCTCTTCCCTGTCTCATTTTCCCTTCCCTTTCTTGCTGAAGTCCCAGGATCCCTGTCCTCTCAACCCTTGAACATGGGCATCATCTCAGGCTCTGCTTTCTAAGGAACTGGGACTACAGCATTCCTGTTTCCTGACTCATAAGTCATAGACAGATGAGAGCATTACAATGTAAAGATAAAAGAGCAAAATAAAACATAAAATAGCAAAAGGAAACTATTAGCTTAACAAATGTTACTGAGGTGTGAAAGATCTAATGCAATAATTTAACAGATTTGACTTTATACAAATCTGAAACCTCTAGGTTGAAAATACCACAAATAATGAAATGACATAAGGAAAAATATTTAAAATGTCTGAAAAAAATGAGGTGGCATTTGTTAGTACATTTATATGTTAATAAAGAGCTCAGATAAATCAATAAAAGATTAAAAAAATAGACTAAGAACTGAAGCAAGTAATCCACAAAGAAATAACATAAAGGATCCAAAACATATGAAAAAAATATTCAGGCTCATAAAAATCAGGGAAATACAAATAAAAACAACAATGATTTGTTATGTTCTCAATATATTTGCCAAGTTTAAAACCAAAGGCAATCTCTAAAATTGGGGAGGTTGCTGTGTTTTTTTTTGTTGTTGTTGTTGTTTTGCAAACTGCTAGGAGGTCTATAAATTGGTAATTCTTTCTAGAAATAAATAAATATGTGTATATATATATATATATATATATATATATATAATCAAAACTTTAATAAAGTTTTTACCCTTTAAACTGAAATCCATGTATAATGAGTTATCCGGAAAAAAAAAAAAAAACAATCAGGGAACTAAGACTTACAACTAAGAGTATTCAGAGCAACATTTTTTATAGAAAGACACAACTGGAAACAAGATAAATTCAGAGCAATACTGTTTATAATATCAAGTAACTAGAAACAAGATAAATACCAAAGAAAGAAACCAGCTGAATATTTTTTTTTCATATTAAGAAGTCATGATTCTCTGCACTTGCTTCACATTGAGGTTTTAAAAATATGAAAGGTTGTGATGAAATATTTTCAAAACATGCAGAATATAAAAACCTGATAAAATTGTGTAAAATAAATTTTGGAAGTACAAAAACCCAAAATGCTTTTAAAGCATATGAAATCAACCCTCTTCTCTCCCTTCATATCCCAAGACAAAAATCAAATAAAACTAAACAAGAACTAGAACCACAAAATAAATAAGTAAATAAAATAAAAGCAAGTCTCTCAGGGATATCTTTTAAAACTAATTCTTGCTAACTTCACTATCAAAAAATAACATTAATATTATTTATAAATGATTTTGGACCATAAACTTAAGTGTAAAAGCTAACACTATAGGCTTCTAGAAGAAAGTACAAGAAAATATTTAGAGATTCTGAAATAGGCAAGTATTCCTTAGATAGAACACTAAAAACTCAAACTATAAAAGAAAAAACAGATTGCAACTGAACTTTATCAAAATTTAAAATTTCTGCTTTTCAAAAGATACCATTAAGCTATGAAAAGGCAAACTATGGAATTAAAGCATATATAGCACTTTTAGTTGACAAAAGAATTGTATCCAGAATACATGAAGAGCCCTTAATTATTGTTATCCAGTAATAACAAAGCTTAATTTTTAAAAAGAGCAAAATATTTGAACAGGTTCTACAGAAGATCTACAAATAACAATAGGTATATGAAAAGAAGGCCAAAGTTATTAGTTGTTAGGGAAATGCAAATTATACCACAGTAAAATATCAGAGCATCTCCACTAGAATGCACGATCTTAGAAAGATTGGTAAAACTAAGTGTTGGCAAGGATGAAGATCAAGCTGAACTCTCTCGCACTGCTGGTGGAACTGAACAGTGGTGGCAGTACTTTGGAAAACTGTCAGTTTCTTGCAGAGGTAGATATGGAGTTCCTACCCTATCAGCCACTCAACTCCTGAGTATTTTATCTTAAATAAATGAAAACATATACCCACACAAATTGTGTACAATGATCATGGCAGTTTATTTGAAATAGCCCCCAAATGGAAATAATCTAAACGTTTATTACCAAGTGAATAGATAAACAAATTGGGGTGTGTGTGTGTATGTGTATATATATATATATACACACAATGTTACTCAGTAACAAAAAAGAATAAATAAGAACAAAAAAATCCTGATATACAAACCAATTCCTGATATACAAACTTATCTAAGTGAAGGAAGCCAAACACGAAAGAGCACACACAGTATAATCACATTTATATAAGATTTTAGAAAGTGCAAACTAATCTATAGCTGCAGAAAGTCTATGGCCTGAAGTCAAGGGGAAGGATGGTAGGCTATGCAATTTAGGGAAATTATGAATACATTTTCCATCTTGATTTTGGTGGTGCTTTCATTAATGCATACATTTTTCAAATCTCATTGACTGGTACAGTTTAAATAGCTATAGTTAATAATATATAAATTATATAACAGTAAATTTAATGAAAAGTACTTTTTTTCTGTATTTCCTGCTGAATGAGATCTACCCAGTTCAGGTACTGATTTGCTTATTATCCTTCCTACTTAATATTGTGTTGTCATAACAGACTTAAGAATGCAACTGCGATTACACAATTTTAATTGCTTCTATGTGTGTGTGTGTGTGTGTTAACCAAGGAAGAAGAGATTGAAAATTCCCAGCTGTTAGATTTTTGGTAAAGAGAAAGCACCTAGGTATGGGATCCAGAGTACAGATGGGACTGTGGCACTTGGAGCAAAGTCAAGACTGGACATAGGGAAATTTGAGGTGGCCTTATGAGAGGCTGAAGCAGTCTGATGGCCTCAAATGTTCCACAAATATAAAATGTCACCTCTGAAGAAGGTCCTGGATGGAGCCACAGTGGAGGAAGCTGGGGTTTACTGGAGAAATCAACCAAGAGACAATAAAGAATTCTCCTGAGAGGGTAAAAGGGTAAGTAGAACATTCTAGATAGAAGGAAGCCTCTGTGTGCTCCCAGCAGGGTTTCTGGCTCACTTCTCCAATGCATAGGAAGGATGCACCACTAACGGAGTATCGTCCTCTCCACCCTAGCTCCTCTTCCAAACCTCAGACATTGGGCGACCGTCTAGAGTTTCCAGGTGGAGAGATTAGGAAATGGAGGTGCTCCTGCCATGATTGTGGATAGGTCTTTATCTGGTTTGGGTAATAAGTACCAAATCTGATCCCTTTCCAGCTGTTGGAGGCTCAGTACTCATGGTGCAGATCTATCTCCATCAAGCAACCTCCAGGGTCCTCCTTGCTAAAAGCGCAATTTTATTTTGTGTATAATGTGTCCATTAAGGGCCCTTTGCTTTCTACTGGCAGAAAATGTAGTCCTGCTAAGGAGAATCCCATGTGCCTGCTAAGTGGGTTGTGAGGTTGGAACTGTTGCTGAGAAGATCTATGCCAAATAAATTTTATTATAATGACTTAGGTCTGTATCATCAGTCTTAGATAATTGTGCTGCGGCAGACGTGACTTCTTTTCCACAGGCAGGCAGTTAGCATGCGTGACATAATAACACCATGATTAATCTGATCCAGCCCCCACTGGAGGGTCAAGAAGTACCAGTTCACAGGCTAATATAACTACTGCAAAAATTATACATCAACCCCGCATTTGGGGGGTGAGCCATCCATCCTAAATGTGTTGTTAAGAACAGCACCCAAAGGAAAAAAATAAACTTGGATCCCTGGGCCCCTGTAAAGAGGACAATTAACAGATTATAAATGGGGTCCATTTCTGGTATTTTAATTTGGGATTTCAGAATGTAAACTTAGGTTACTAAAATCATTATAGCATCATTATTGAGACTTCTGAAAGATTCCCCATACACCTTACACTTAGTTCTACTTTTAAAAACTAGATAGAAAAACTATAGACAGTATTGCTGAGTGACACTTTCAAAATATGAGAAACTGATCCGTATGCAAGCACTCATGCACTTGATTAACTTTAATTGCCAAGAACGAGAGAAAGAACACCTTTCCTATTTTTTGATGTTTTGTTTTTGATCATGGTTGTAGTCAAACTACGAAAAATTGGCTTTGGGAGAGAGTCATTAGCCAGCTAATTAGTTAAAGTCTGTTTGTATTTTTATTTTCAAGGCATTTATTGGTCTTAACATAAATGTTCCGCTTCCTCTGGAGATATTAGGGCCCACACAAGGATAGTAAGGCAATCAAGGAGAGCATTGGGTATGGAGCTCTGCAGAGCTGACTTGAATCCAGGCTGGGCTCTATCCTGTATTATTCAAGCAAAGAAAAAGATAGTAGCATCTAAAATGGTTACTAGGTGGGGGGAAATTTCCTAAGGCTCCTAGAAGCTTAGGAGTCAAGATTAAGATATACAGGGAAGGACTAGGCTTGGAGAACAAGGTTCTAAAGGTTTTATATTGAACTCTGACAGCAAAGTTATGGAGTAGATAATGTTTTTGTCCCTGTTTTTCAGATGAGAAAACAGAGAGACAGAGTAAGTAATGTGTGCATATTCAGAGCTAGAAAATGGGAACAAGGATTTCTATCCAGGCAGTGTGGGCAGTAGTACCTATAGGTACATTAAGTTTAGGAGCTATGTAGCATTAAAAGTTGCCAAGATGGTATCATCCACAGCGAGATGCTCTATGGGTACTCAAAAATTGTTAGATACTATGAATTTATTTGGATCTCATAATAGAGACAAAGCTAGTTGATATGTGTAGATTTTAAAGCAAATGATAACAATAAGTGGGATACTAATTAATGAACAAGCTCTTTGTTCTTCCCCACCCTAGTCGAGATGTTTAATATTGGACTCTAGTCTGTAAGCCAGAGTTATAGAGGTCTGGGTGGTGTTCAAAGCCACGTGGGTGAGGTGGCAAAAAAGAAGAGACTGTTCCCTCAAATCACATAGGGACTTTAGTTCTTTGGTTTGCTCTCTATTTTACTTTTTGTGTGTGTTATCCCGCTCTTTTTATTTTATTTTATTTTTTGAGACAGGTCCTTGCTAAATCACCCAGGTTAGCCTCAAAAGTGCCTCCTAACTTGCCCTCCCAGGGAATTACAGGAGTACCAACTCGCCTTCATAAAGATGATGATGACAATGACGATGATGATGATGATGACGATGATGATGATGATGTTGTTGTTTATACTTTGGATTAAACCCAGGGGCACTTAACCACTGAGCCACATTCCCCAGCCCCTCCACCCCCACCTCTATTTTTTTTTTTTGTATTTTTATTTTGAGACAGAAGTTGCTCAGGGCCTCACTAAATTGCTGAGGCTGGCTTTGAAGTTGTCTGAATTTGAACTTTGTCTGAATTCTGAATTGCTGGGATTACAGGCTTATACCACCGCACCCAGCTTTGCCTTCAGAGTTTTAAAAGAACTAGTTAAATGAATAACTTCAGAGTGGAAGTGGGTAGATTCCAACTTGTTAAGCAACAAAATTGAAAAAGCAACCAACTGGATTGATAGCTTCCAATCAATGATTGCAAAATTAAGAAAAGAATTTTAACTGGTTACTTATTTTCTTACAGAACCCCAATTCCCAGCTATGTTTTAAAAGACAAATGCTCAGGCCTAGTCTATTAATTTTTGAGTTGGTGGGGTGGAAGAGGGGTTGGATGATGGTGGGAGGCAGGAGTCTCTCCAGAGAGATTGAAGGGTTACCCCAAGGCTAAATGCTCTATGGTTGCATTTTCCAATGTAGGAGGGTTGGGGTCTGCAAAGTGTCTTATTTGGCTGGGGTCCAGGCAGTTGAGGTGCACACCTTACTCAACACTTCATTTCTGTAAGGTGCCTCTGGCTGGACTGATTTTGTCCTTGATCTGTGGTGCTGGGATTGAACCCAGGGCTTTGTACATGCTAGGCAAGTGCTCAGCCACTGAGCCACACCCCAGTCCTGCTGGAGTAGTTTTTGAAGAACCATAGTTTGTGGTATATTTGGTAAAGGAACCCAAACAAATTGATATCCTTTCTCTGTTCACATGAAATAGAGCCTTTTAAAAGCCATCTCTTATTTGAATTTGATATCTTAGAGACCACCATTACATAAAGAAGGTCTGTGATTCTCCAGCAAATTTCTATTTGATTTCTTTCTTTTTTTTTTTTTTTCCTTTTTGGCTTTTTAACATTTCTGTCTCTGGCTTGTAACTTTGGGAAGACTGTATCAGGGCTTACATGGTTAATAACAGCAAACTAAAGCAAATAATCACCTTCTAGTACTTCTTTCAGCATATTCTAATTTTTTAATGGAGAAAATGCATTCTTAAATTAAATATGCATAATAAGAAATACTAATAATAAGAATAAAGTGGAATATGTGAGAATGAATCTAGTGTTGTAAGCAAAATGCATTTGATTTGCTAAGGATAAAAGCTGGCTTGAATCAGTAAGAATCAGTGCAAAAAAAGAAAAGCCTCATAATGTTCATAAATTGTCCATAATTGTATGGATTTTAAATATAAAAGTTGGCAGTGGCAAAAGCTAAAAGCCATTAGGAGAGATACTATTGTGCAATACACCAGGAGCCGCAAGTCACAATCTTACGAAAAAAAAACCTTGCTAGAGTTTTCTAAAATTTTGATAACCACACTTGAGACTTGTCTTGATGTTTACTACAATGCACGCATTGTTCCGCATGGCATGGCCTAATGCATATATGAATCATATTTGAAAAGAGCTACTAATTAACATGAATAGTCTTCTTCCATGAAGGTCATTTATTACAAAGTTCTTTATTCTTCTTCTTTTTTTCTTTCTAGCTGAATGTTGCTAAAGGAGTCCTCGACAACAGCCATTAGTTTAAGAGACTAGTCTGTTTTCTCTCTGACATTGGGTCAGAGTTTTAAAGAGTCTTTATCTTATGCCAAGAAGTCATAAAAACAATATTTAAAGGCAAGAGAGAGGCGAGAGAGAGAGAGAGAGAGAAAAGAGAAGGAGGAAAGGGGGAGAGAAGAAAATAATCTTTCTCCTGTTGAGCAGTTTACCATGCCACCCAATCCATTCATTAATTTTTTTTTCTGCATTCAACTTATTGTTAAAATAGTATTTAAAAATTATTTTGCTGAACTTATTTGAGTGAGATTAATTGGGAGGTTTTTCTTTGAAAATGATGTTAGCCATTACTTTTCTAAGATTCACTATAATAGGTTTTTCAGATACGTAAAAGAACTTTTGGGACTTTGTTCGACTATTCTGGAACTTTTGGCACCTCCCACTGTTGAAAGTTTAGGTTCAATGAGCTTTATGACTTAGCCAGGATAAAGGGATTCCCAAGGTTTGTCAGAAAACAATAGTACTCTGTGCCAAAAATATCTCCTAACTAAATAACTTCAGTTGGTATTTAAAATTTTCTCCATTTGAAATGGTTGATTTTATGTGTCAACTCAGGTAGGCTGTTATGCTCAGTTGTTTGGTGAAACCCCAGTCTTTGTGTGGGCATGAAGATGTTTTTAAGAGGTGACTAATCTTTGAATCAGTAGACTTTGTGTAAAGCAGATTATCTTCCATGGTGTGGTGGGCCTCATCTGATCAATTGAAGGCCTTATGAGCAAAGATTGAGATTTCCTAAAGAAAAGAAATCCTACGTTGAGACTGCAGGGTAGAAACTCTGCCTACATTTTTAGCTACAGATTTCAGACTCACTTTGCAATACACATCAACTGCTGCATGAATTTCCAGCCTGCTGATGTAGATGTATTCTATAGACTTGCCAGTCCCCATAATCATGTATGTCAATCAATTCTCTAAATAACTAAATTATCATATATCTCTATCCTATCGGCTCTGATTAATTGGAGAACCCTGAATAATCTAATATATCATTTAAGTACAACTATCAGTAAGCTTCTCATACAAAATGTGCTCTTTAAAATATTCAGCATCTAAAATAAACTTAGATTTTGGACCAAGTTTGCCTGATGCGAAGATATGATATAAAGTATTTTTTAAAATATATACTGGTATAGTCAGTTTTCCATTATTATAACAAATTCCTGAGATAAATCAACTTAAAAAGAGAAAAAGTTTTTTGGGTTCATGGTTTCAGAGGATTCAATCCACACCCAGTTGGCCTCATTGCTTTGGGCTATGATAGCATAGTACATCCTGGCAGGGCTATGTGGCAGAGCAAGCTATTCACCTCAGGTGATTAGAAGCAAAAAATGAGAGTCCCACAATCTTATTGGAAGGGCACTCCTCCATGACCTAAAATGTCCTACTAAGCCCTACCTTTTCCACCACCTTCCAATAGCACCAAGCTGAGGACCAACGGGCCTTTTGGGAACATTCCAGATCTAAACTGTAACACACACATTATTTTTACTGGTCAATCTGCTTAGACAATAATCCTAAGATTTGTCAATTTCATACCTTTTCTAGTTCTGAAGTCTGTGAATGCAGTATGTGGCTATTTGGGGAATTCGCTGGATCATCCCAGGAAGGATTGGCTTTTGGAAATATCAGGCAGAAGTTCTCACACTGAATTGGTAATGTACAACTTTTACTATTAAGTTTTCAACCACAGAAATATTTTACAAGTTGAAATTAAGTAAAAGGCATCCAATCGTCCCTTCAGCCTAACTCCCTACCCCCAGACTCCTCTTACCAGTTAGGCAGGGAAAGGGACACCAATGTGGGGGAGGAGAGGAAGCCCCTCAGACATCCCCTTTCTTGTTTTCCTTGGGTTCCCATTAATGGAGTCAATCTATAAACATCAACATATTATTGATGGTTCATCAGGTACCAGGCCCTATTTCATATGAGATGTTGCCCTGGAGATCACAGTATTGAGGGGGGTGGTATTTTCTACAATAGGAGGCAGAATGTGATCCGTGCCCAAAGACAAGAGTCTATGTGACTGTTAAGAGATGAAGCAGGTGCGTCCAGTCCAAAGATCCAGAGAGGACACAGCCCCCTGGAGGGCAGATCCCCTGGGTTAAGCATAGAAGGGAGGAAGGACATTGGTCAATAATGGGGTGAGGAGAGAAATGGGGAGATGTTGGTTATTTCATAAACCTCCCTTCCCTGGAACTGAACAGGCTGCCTCAAACATCTTTACTGGAAAAATCTGATTTTACCATTAAGAAACGAGTCCCTTAAAAACTGGACCGGTCCCTCTCCAAATGGCATCTTGCCCTTACGCAGAGACACATCTTGGCTGGGCTACCAGGGCTGGGGCAGCAGCGAGGCAGAGGAAGAGTCTCAGAACCCAGGAGTTTCCTCAAATGAATAGCAGCAAGGATGTTATAGTGTTTTCCTGTTTGGGAAGTTTAATTCTTCACGGTTTGCTTGGCTGTCAGAACGCTTCACGTTTTTATTTGTGAACATACATGGTGATCATCCTTAAGACAAAAAAAATCTGATGGCGGGTCCCTCGATGCCCTTGTTCAGAGCAGATGTTGCAATCAGAGCTGGGCTTTCAATTCTCACCCCTGAGATGTTGTAAATTGCATTAAGCAGCATCATTCCCCCACCCTTCACGTGTACATCGGACTTATGACGATAGTATTGGAGGGAAGAAGTTGAAAGAGACAAACAGATCACCAAGGCAGAATTGTCATCCACGTTGGTGACCATCACCCTCAGTTCTTGTGACAACAAAGGCAGACTTGACTCACCAGGGTTATCAAAGAGAGAGATGCATGCACTCGGATCACCAATGTGGAACAGACTTGTGCAGCTAAGACTGCGTCTGCACTCAGGGACCACGGCTCATGGGTACATGGAGCCTGAAGTGAGAGGAGACGTTTCTCTTAATGGGAAAAGAAGTGCTCTCATCCCTCTTATCAGGGAGAGACCTCAGTATCCTTGTCAGGGCCCTCTCACCTCTCCTTGAACTCCTCCACTGGCTGGAGTTTAGACATCCCGACTTCTTGTTTGGGCTTTGTTGGATATAGCCTAAGTCTGGATGGCAGGGTGGAAATTGGATAAACAGCCACACTGACTCAGGGGAGGGTTTTTTTTTTTTTTTTTTTATGCAAACATCTGTTTCTTGAATTTGGCCATGGTAAGACCTAGGGGAAGGGGGAATGCCAATTGATGAACTAAAACCAGGAAGATTCAGCCCCATTCTTTATTTCTGTCTCAGGAGCATACAGCCCATCTCTTTCCAGCGTTACAGAGGGAAGACCCTTTCCAAGTTTCCTCTGATACTGGGTCTATGTCCAACTCTTGCTTGGGTGAGCTCACATGGACGCATTTTCTGGTGATTTGTCGTACCATAGATGTAATTTGCTTTGAAAGAAACCCCATGCCTGCATCTAAAGATGCCATCTCAGAGTAGAGATGAGTAGAGCTGTCAATGAATATTTACTAAGCACTTCCCAGCACTGGGCAATATGCTGAAGTGTATCAAGAAGCGTAGAAGAATGAATCTGTATATCCATAAAGCTGCAAGCTTTGATAGGAACATTAATAAGTGATAAAGAGCAAAAATAGACAAGGTACGATTTGGTGCTATATTGCAAAGCACCTGTGTTAATAGCCACAGTTATTTATGATGGGAGAAGACAAGGTGGACCACCAAATCCAGGGCAGACTCCAAAATGGTAGTTTGAACAATGCTGACTTCAAGGTGCTAAGAAGCTCTGAGCAGGCGGAACATAGGTGAGAAGTGTGTTTGGTGGAGGAATTGCACGAGCTGGCAATAAGGGTTGCTTAGTCAATTGATTGTCTAATTGCTAAGAATTCATGATATAGGGACATTTCTGTCCTCAATTACCAATGGGGACATGAAACTCGGTAATAGATAAGTAACAATGTGGTTATCATTCATTTGGCACTTTCTATGGGAACTTGTTTCAGGCTCTTTGCATATTTTAGGTTATTTAAGCCTCTTAATGACTCTGCCAGGTAGGTACCAGGAAGAGAGTGAGGAGAGAGAAGTTAAGTAACTAGTTCAAGGTCACATAGGCAAATAAGTGACTGACCTGGGATCAAACCCAAGCCCATACTCTATGACACTGAATCTATGAGGAAAGTAGATGTTTGGGGAGCCAGATGACAATGACCTTGTAGAAGGGGCAAGATTTCAAGGTGGGAGGAACATGTGCAGCTGAGAGTTAAGGAAGGGTAGGCAGAATTTATTCTCAAACAATTTTTTTGTTTTGAATAAATTTTTTAAATAAATCGTTTTAGTTGTTGTTGGACCTTTACTTTACTCATTTATTTTTTATGTAGTGCTGAGAATCAAACCCAGTGCCTCACACATGTGAGGCGAGCACTCTACCACTGAGCCACAACCCCAGCCCCTGTTTTGAATTATTTTTAACTCTCATCCAGGCTTTGATCCCTGGAATCCGGTGAAGATATAGAATTATGTGGACCCTCTTTGCATCTTTTGGTAGAACGGCCAACCAACCTACTTGAAAAGGTTATGATGTCAAGTTGGTTCTCAGAACAGACTGTATGGAAAGAGAGAGAGAAAATGATGTGGTCAGAAAGGATTCAGGTAGAGATTCCTTATCAAAATGCCTTCCTCTTAGACACATCATATTGCTAAAGTCTCATTATTAACCATTCACTTTCTTTAATAAAGCCAACAGATCTTTTACTGAAAAGGGCATATGACCCATTTGTTTTAAACATAGAGTTTTAACAAAAGAATTTACTTTTCTCAAATGAATCTCCATTTAGATTCTCAATATTTAAGACAGGAGATGAACTAGGCTGAGAATAAACTAGTACCAGTAAGACACAGGGGTCCCTTTTGCTAGCCTAGGCATTACCTTGTCCTAGCGGCCTCTGAGGGATTGTCCCAGAATCTTTGAACTATGGAGCTAGTACAAAGTACCAGAGTATGAATAGAATACCAATCAGAATAACCAATGACTTACACAAAGGGTTTCAACTTTTTTTATATAAATATAAATGCCTGAAGGTAATGAAGGGGCTTGTCAGCATTGGTCTTATAGTTCAGAGATCTCAGAGCCAATTTCTTTGTGTTTTTTTGTTTTGTTTTGTTTTTTTCACCTCATGATCTATGGGAAGCTGCTTCAGCTCTAGACATCACATTTTTGCCCAGGGAAAGAAGATGGAAGGACAGTGCCAGTCATATCTGTCTCCTACACTCAAGAAAACGAAGACTTTCTTGAAAGCTTCTAGTTAACGTTGGGTTAGGTCTTCTTGGTCTAAAATATGCCCCAAGGTCACTCCAATCTGCAAAGGACTCTGGGAAGATAAATATTTAACTGGTCATCCTGTGACTCCAAACAGTACTGGGGTTCTGTTCTTAAGGAAGGATGTAGGTAGGTGTGACTAACAGGTCACTAGTAGTGTAAATTGTAGCCTGATTGTACTTCATGAAGGAACATAGCACATTTTAAAGTTTCATGATAGAAATTGCACATAAAATCAGTTTATGCTAGGAAACAAATGACTTCCCTTCTGGTGGGAGCAAGAAAATTTAGGTTTCTGTAGGCTGTTGTAGAAAAGAGATAAAAATGTAAGAAAAATGATAGAAAAACATCAAGAATAGATTACTGGCAGCTCAGAGGGTTCTCCATGCAATTTTAACTGTGCAGACCTAATTCATCTAGTTAGGATATCATGTTTTCTGGAACAATGAGCCTTTGTGCAGCTTCTTTAAACATAGTGTTTCATCTCAAGTGTAAGCATATTAGGTTATTTAACCAAATAAGTTCACCTGATTATCCAGAGAAGTGATTTGCTGTAGCAAAACACTTAATATACGATAGAACAGAGGTACAAGTCATCTCAGGAAAAAGTGAAAATGTGTTCCAACACACACACACACGTGCATGTGCACACACTCACACAGAGCCATAAAGATAAAATCCAGCCAGGGCACCGGCTCCATGAGAGTCTTTCTGCTAACAGTGATTTTTTCTTCTGTGTCTCTCCTTTCCCGCTTCTTGGGCAGTTGGGGGAGAGTTCATCATGCCTGTCTTTGGGTAGAGTCATGAAACCTTGGCAGTGGAAAGCTTTAATGAGCAAGGACTTGTCCTGAAAGGCAGAACAAAAAATAAATTATTTATCATGTTTCCCTTTATATATTACTGTTTTGATTCTGAGGAGAGTATTAGTCCATGAAGAGATGCAAAATTAGGAAATATGCCTGATTGGTAATTAATGTGATTTTAAATTTTTATAGAGGAAGAATTGGGTTGTGGTTTTGTGTGTGTGTGTGTGTCGGGGGGTATTTTAGCTTATGAAGTTAATAAATATCTTGCATTACTGGGTTACTGTCCTTTGGGAATGAGGTTGGGTATGTTCTTCCTTTTTAAAAAACCAACTAGAAGAGGTGGAAAAGTCAAATGAGTCTACCAGGTGGGAGAGAAAAGCCAATCACAAGCAGACATGGACCTGGGCTCCCTGTTAGGAACTGACAAGAGCTTTTTAAAATTATAATTGTCCTTTGAAAAGCAAGTAAACCATAAATCCCAGTCTCCTCCCTTGATTCTCAGTCAGTTGAGATTTAATAGTTCTCTTCGTTCTTGAGTTAGAAGTAAATGGAAAGGCAGCACTTTCTAAATTCATATTTAAGCAGAGTGGGTGAAATGTTCAGCCCAGCTATTGGGATCGGAGACTGAGATCACCTAGAAAGGTATCAAGCAAGTCAGGCCCCTGGGGCAGTGGGTTTCAAGTATGGGTCCCTACCATTGGTGAGTTACAGAATTATGGGAGGGTTCTGCCATAGGTAATCCTTTAGCCAAATGGAGTCACATAGCCTGCAATAAAATATAATAAAAACATAAATATGAGTCACACACAGTAAGGGTATTTATAAAACTTTTATTTTCATAATACATGTATGTCCCTCATGAATTATGTTTCTTTACATGACTCATAGTCAAAAAATATTTGAAAAACATTGCTGCAGGGTTAAGTATGAATGGGTGGCTACTCTTCAGGTCCCAAAGCCAACTGGAAAGTCATGTAGGGGAAGGGAGATTTGGGGGAGGGGAGAACAAGAGCTAGGAAAGAGGAAGTGAAAGAGGGGGAGGGAGAATCTGTGGTTCCTCTGGTCCCCGTTATTATACATCATGGCTCTTCATTACTTTCATATAACTATTCTTCCACATGAAGTTTAGAAAAATTTTGCCAAGTTCTTTATTGACAAATTCCCTTTGGAATTTGATTGGGATTGCATTACATTTTTAAAATAATCTGGAAAGAATTGACATCGTAGTTGAATCTGACCAATCCAAAGGTATAGGGTATGTCTTCACTCCTTTAGGCCTTTATGCCCCTTAGCTCTATTCAAATCCCTTTTATTTTTTACTTTCTTGTTAAGATGACTCCTATGTGTTTGGCATATTTTGGTTCTATTTTGAATATCTCTTTTTTTCTTCATTTTTTTTTAGGGGGGGGGCAGTTACCAGGGATTGAACCCAGAGGAGCTTTACCACTGAGTCACTTCCCACCCCTTTTATTTTTTAATATTGAGGCAGAGTCTTGCTAATTTGCTTAGGGCCTGGCTAAGTTGCTAAGGCTGGCTTTGAACTTGTGATCCTCCTGCCTCAGGCTCCGGAGTTGCTGGGACAGGTGTATGCCACCCTGTTAGGCTTTTTTCTTCTATCTTGACATCTTTTCTCCAGGTATACTGGATTTAGGCTCACTACGGCTGTGTTCTGTGAGATATGCCTCTGCTCATGCTGTTCCACTGTGCAGAGAGCCTTCCTACATTCTTGAGAGGTGTCTGTTCTGCCGAGATGGCTATTTCCACAGCAGCCTCTAACTGGACACTCAATTCCTCTCTCCAACTGCCCACCATTCTCCACAGCCTCGGAAGTGATCTTTGAAAAATATCAGTCAGATGATGTCCATTCCCTCCAAGACATCTAATGGCTTCTGTGATCTTTGCAAAAATCCAAACATGTCTCAAGACCCACAGGGCTCCCCACAACACAACCCCTTGTACCTCATTTCCTGAATGTTCCTTGTCATTCACGATGTTTCAGCCACATTGGCTTTACTTTGGCCTCTTGGCATTCCCCTGTCCCGCCCTTGGCATGTTGTCTGCTGCCTTTTCCCAGGATACTCTTGCCCTGGATGTTTGTGTGACTAGCTTTATCTTGACATAGGAACACACACACACACATATCACCAATTTATATATATGTAATTTTGATTGTGAGAAGATTTTTCTGAGGGCCAATATAAAATGACACTCTGTATACATCTAATCACTTCCCATCATTTTCAAAAATATACTGTAGAGTATCTGATATTTTCTTATTTGCTTCTTCACTCTGTTTCCCACTCCCTCATCCCCAATACACACATGGAGACATCTCCATGACTACCATCTCCTCACTGTACATATACACAAAATATAAATTATGAATTCATGGAGAGCCCCAGAGAAGGGGCTATCCCAAATGCAGAATACAGAAAGTATTCAGCCTAGGACCTTGTGCATGCTAGGCTAATGCTCTGCCCCTGAGCCACACCCTATCCCTCTCAGTTCTTATCTTTGGTAAGTGTGTACTTTGAAGTCAATGATGCTCTGAAAATTACCTACTCAGTTTTAGCAAATCCTTTGTGTGTGTGTGTGTGTGTGTGTGTGTATTTGAGAGAAAGAGAGAGAGAGAGAGAGAGAGAGAGAACATCACATGGAAGAAGTCCTTAAAAATAAACTCTTAAGCCAGGCATGGAAAGGGCAGGGCGTGTGGCACACTCCTGTAAACCCAGCAGCTTGGGAGGCTGAAGCAGGAGGATCCCAAATTTGATCAGCCTCAGCAATTTAGCAAGGCCCTCAGCAATTTAGTGAGATTGTGTCTCAAAGTAAAAAATAAAAAGGACTAGGATGTGGCTCAGTGGTTAAATGCCTCTTGGGTTCAATTCCTGGTGAGAGAGAGAGAGGAATGAACTCTTAAGAATGTACACACACACACACACACTAAGGATTAAACCCTGGGCACTTAACCACTGAACCACATCTTCAGCCTGTTTTATTTTTTGTTTTGAGAAAGGGTTTCTTCACTAAGTTGCTTAGGGACTTGCTAAGTTGCTGAGGCTGGCTTTGAACTTGTGATCCTCCTGTCTCAGCTTCCCAAACTTCTGGGATTACAGGCTGTGCCACTGTGCTAGGCAAGAATACATTTTAACAGTTAAATTGTACTTTAATTGTTAAGAATATGTTCTCTGTTAAGGATATATTTTAATTTGATCTTGCAATGTCTTTTGAAGACTTTGCTGTAGGTAAACTAGGCCCTCTGGAGAGATACCCAGATAAATAAAGCAATCTGCACCCTTGAAGGAGAATGCTTTTAGTAAGATGAAGAAGCTTGTAAAAACACAACAAAAGAATGGACTTGGAAAGTGCCAGTGAGGATGCTCCCATAAGGGCCAGTTAGGGGACACTGGTGATAGGGCTCAGCCTGTCCCAGGATGGTGGCCAACATTCTTTGCTTATTCATAACAAACCATTAGGGACAGTCAGACTTTAATTTACTTAAAATCATTTTGAAAATTATCATGAAATTTACATTCTATAAAAATTAGAGGAAATTAACATTTTTTTTACCTGAAAGAGAAATTGACAATTTGATCCAAACTTCAGAAACAAACCCAGAGAATGAATGAGCCTTTCTGAAGAAAGTCGTATGGCATTGCTATAAAAATGAGTGTAATGTAAATAATACTAAAAAGCTTCCTGCCCATAAATCAGTGGTCTGCCCTGACTAGTTACACTTCCAGTGTCTGAGATGGAGGGGGATCTTGTGACTCAGGCCATGCCTACGTGCCACCGCATACCAGCTCACCCAACCTGCCTGAGGATTTCTTAGCTCTGGATGTGGATGTTTCTGAGCAGAGGCGTGCCAAGGTATGGCAGGGCCAGGTATATCTCTCTTTGAACCCTGAATAGTTTATCAGGCCTCCATGGAAACTACATTTGTAAGGGGCATGGAAGCTCCTGTAGAATACATCAGATCATATGACAAATGAGGATGGAAATGTCCAAGCAGGAAGAGGAGGCCAAGGAATAAAGAGAGACAGAGAAACTCTTGAAGACAGCATGGAGGGGGTCATTGCCTCAGAAGTCTTGCAAATAAAAACAAACGAATGAATGATCCATGATTTGACTAGGAGTAATCTGAAAGGATTTTGATTTCCTTGGAGGAGCAATGAAGGCACAATACCTGTCTAATCGGAGACTATACACTGGCCTACCCTGGTAACTTCCCTACATCCATATCCTTAACTTAATCATATCTGCAAAGTCCCTTTCACCGTGAAGGGCAGTGTCTTTCACAAGTCCCTGGGATTAGGATACAAACTTTTATATTTAGGAGATGGTGTGAACACAGATGGGCACTGTGTTCCTGGAATCCATGGGGGCAGTTTTATAACCTTGGCCCACAGCATCCCTTGATCATCATCATGAAGGCATAACCACATGGGAGGGTCTTAAGTTGCTGACTGCTCAAGCATCAAGCACATAGAGAAGGTCTACACCAACTCCATCGCAACAGGGAGACAAGTGGTCATGACCTGGCCTTTCTAGACCACAGCTTCCCATTCTGGTGTCTGTGACTCCACAACAGCCCCTAGACTGTGTAGGATTGATCTCCCCTTTCCTCTTCCCAGAACCTTGTCTGAAAAAGCTGAAGAGCCTCTTCTCCTTGTGGGGTGGAGATGCTCTGGGCTCCTCCCCTCTCACCTGCCCCTCCAAGCCCTGACCTTTCTCATTACCATTCTGTCAGGCCATGGTAGGAGTTCTCAGGAAGGGGACATTCTAGGGGGAGGCTTTGTTGGTAGCACCTTGCATCACTGTGGGCCAGGATTCTGGGCATGATTTTCTTGTAGACTGGGGTCTATTCTTTGCAAACCGAATTTAATAGTTCCGCTAGTAAAAATCAGTCTAATGCAAATGGTGTTAAAGAAATGAATATTAGGCATTTTCTAAGCAGGGCTCACCTAGTGAAATGAGTTTCTAAGTCTTTGAGCCGCTTCTCAGATCTTTTAACCTTGCTCCTTGATAGTTATAACTTAGAGCAGAGCCAGCCATTATAACTTGTTGAAGGCAGCTGGGAATGTGAGGGGCAGAGCCTGGGGGGAGCTTGCTGGTGGGGAAATGGCCTCAGCTACAAACTGTGGGTGCCCAGTTATTCAGTGGTATAACAGTAGGCATTAAAGTATATCAAATCCCACTACAGAGTGGTGTCTGCCTGTGCACCTGGATTTGGGAGGAAAATACCTTAATTCTATCTGCTTGCCCTGTGAAGGACCCTGCTCCAGGACCAGAAGCCACACCCCCTACCCAATCCACTGACCAGCACCCTAAGATCCCCCTTGAGCTTGCCTTTCTCTTTCCTGGGCTTAGATCCTTCCTCTCCATTGGTGGATTTAACCACATTCCATCAGCCGCCCTTGGACAGATTCCTGGATGAAGACTCAAAGTCAGGGCTGGTTCATTCTGGACAAAGCAGAATTCACTGGCGGTCCTTTTTCAACTTCTAGAGGCCACCTGCATTTCTTGGCTTATGGCCTCTTGCTTAATTGTCCCAACCTCTTGTTTCATTGTCCCATCTCCTGCCTAATCCCCCTATCTTGCTCATCCAAGGGCCTTGTGACTATAGTGGATCTACCTTGATCATATCCCCACCACAAGATCCTTAACTTCATGACAACTATGAAATCCCTTTTACCAAGTAAGGAATGTCTTCAACGGATCATTGGGATTAGGGCATTTTTTTTTTAAGAAGATGGTATTATTCTTCCTACATTAGTTGGGAATGAAGGGAAGTGCTTCGGGCTGGGGAAATGAGGTGGACAGACAGAAGACAGAATTTTTAACTTGTTCTGAGGCTGATGTGGAGCAGGGACAGGGAGTAAAGAAGGAGTCTCCTAGCATTTATGAACCTCAGCAGAAGGTGGCTATAGGAGACTGTTCATAGTGGGGATGGACCAGTGGCAGAGAGAGCTCTGAGCTGCCCAGAGCAGCAGGACCAAGACAGATGGCAGTACCAGCTCTCAGCTGCAGCAGCAGCATCTTTTAGCTAAAGAAATAGTCACAGAGGTAAGGACCATCATGCAGAAGTACCTGCCTGCTCCCCTGACTTTCTGGAACCATATAAGCCTTGATTTTTATGTGACCCCATAGAACATAGAGCAGGGGAAGGCGTCCCTCAAATGAATATCTGGTTGGGCTAACTAGTTGGAACTGAAAAAGATTCATTGTAATTTCAGGAGTTTTCAAAAACAGTGTGATGTTGAACTTTCATATCATGGTTTTAAAAAAATCATACTTCTGGAGTTATAAACTTGCTGTGGCTACAGGAGGTAGATGGGCAGGTAAAGGCAGAGTTTTCAACAATATGCTCCAAGCAGTGTTTACTTGGGAGTTAGCCTCGAGGAGACATCTTACTTCCAAATGCTTCTGACTCGGGGGTCTACACCTAAACCAAACAACCTGCTAGGTGGTTGGGCTCCTTCCATGGCAGATATTATCTGAATAACAATAGCCATATTAATAACTCTATCCAGCAGGGGGGATAAAAAGGTGGTAGGGTATTCCCAAGAGGAAAATTAATTTCTTTTTATAATCTGCCGTAGTTTATTTCACATATTCATGACCCTCCCAGTATGTTTTTTCTTTATGATGAGCCATAAAAATGACAAAATACATTAGCCAAGTTCTTCGTTTCTGCTAAAATGACCATATTCAAAAATAATAACAGAGACTTGTATCAGCGATGCAAAAGATGCATGAAGTAATTGGGGCTTAATTTGTACACAAACTGTCAAGGCAGTTTTCCTCACGGCCTGCATCTTCTGAATTCATTAGTCTCTAATTACGGCCAGTGGGGACCAGCAGTTAGAAGGTTAAAGAGGTTCTGACAGGCCTAATCATTGCTCAGGAAGCTGAAAATGTATGCAAAGTCTCGGCAGATGGGGTGAGAGCAGCTTCTGCCAAGTGATAACTGTTATTCCTTTGCACCTCCAAAGCTGTCATACTAATAGGCACATTTTAAATTTATTAATGCTCTAGTTACAATGCATACACAGTCTCTAATGGTATGTCATTCTGAGTATATAAACTGAGCAATTAACACATATTACCTGGTAATGGTAAAATTATTTGTTGCCTGTTTGATTTTTTTTTGGGGGGGAAGGGATATCTCATTCTGATAAGAATTGTCCCAGGAAAAGCTTCCTTCCCTTTGTTAAAATAGCATCAGAGCTACATTGCGGACGGGCTTCTCTCTGCACTCTGATGTAGGAAGCCCCTCTGAAATCACACATTCCGTTCTCCTCTTTACCAATTTCTGACCTCTCGTGTCAGAATCTGGTAGTTAAAAACAATTCGAGAGAGCTGCTTGGCTGGACTTTGGGAAAGAAACAGAACTCCAAGCTTTGATGATAGAATCCTTTAAAGTGAGAAAAACCCAGGGTCCCACTTCGTGTTTGTGCCTTTATGCCAATTCATAAAAGTAGAGGAATGTATGTACTTTCCAATTTCCAAATGCCCCATCTTCCATGTCATATCCTTCTCAGGTGGCCTCCCTGACTTTAACCCTGATCACTTTAAAGCTAACTTATCACCAATAAGAAGTACCTTTTTTTTTTTTTTTTTTTTTTTAACAAACGAGGTCTCTTTTCTTTTCTGTGACTGCAGCTATGACATGGGAAGGGCCTTTAATTAAATGCAGCACTTAGTGCCACAATTGTTTACATGTAGGAGGCTACAGAAATGGAGACAGCTGGAATGGATAGTCCCTAAATTGTAGGCTTCGTCAGGACTACAAGATTCATAAGCGGTCCTAATAGCATGATAAGGTGTTAATCTCAGCAACAGAGCAATTATCTGTCCAGTGACTGACCGCCACTCTGCACCCACTAGCCCGTTGCAGCTAATTGATTTACACTGTAATGAAGTAATGTTACAATAACAGCAACAAAAAAAAATGTTTTGAAGATTGTATGTTAATTAAAAACTATGATTACATTTTCCTGCTAGGTGATCTGTTTAAGATTTTTTTATATCATCCAGCAACAATAGCACACTGTTAGGTAATAAGTTTTCCTTGCTGGGGAAGGAATAACTCATCTACTATGATTCTGCAAAGACTACAAAAATTAATAAATATTAAAGACTATAAAAATTAATAAATATGAGCCGTGTGACCTCAGGTAAGTGCCCTCATCTCTCTGAGTTTGGTTTCGTCATCCCCAAAGCAAAGGGTTGGCCTAGACTATCTGTAACATCTAAGCTCATTTTCAGTTATTGAAGTTCATAATTCTATGATTTCAAATGCCCTATAGCCAGAACTAGTTAGGAGCAGGTCAAGTCTTATGTCTTCCACTGGACATTTAATGTGCTTTCTGATTGTTCTGTTTATTTATAACTTGTTTTCCTATATGTGTACACTGAATATTTCTGGTTCCATTGCTATATTTTTCCCTTTATGAGATAGACATTCATTTTCAGAGATTTAAAAAAAAACAAGCAAACTGTTTTCAGCATCACTGTAATGGAAAACCCAGTGAAGAGAGTCTAGACATGCCCTGCAGTGGTGTCAGCTCACTTGGTGTGATGTGGCACTGAGGGAGAAGGGCCACCCTTCGGGCTCTATGAATAGTGAGGGTGTGGGGTCTGCCCCTGTGGAGTCCCCTGTTCATGTAAGCATAAGCCCCTGTCTATGTCTCTGCTCAGAAGACATCTGGCCTCCTTGGGCCTCGTTTCCCTGTATATACCTGAAAATCCTGGGGTGAATGCTCTCTAAGATCTGCATCATCAACTGCATTTGATGACATCCATTCTGGGAAAAGGGAATTTCCTTGAAATTAGAGCCTTAGAAGCCAAATAGTATTTAGAGGAACCAGCAGATAGAGAGAGAAAGAAGAACCCTGAAAATCATTTATGAGATAAAAGTCTCATCATTTTGGAAATGTCAGGTCATGGTGTGGGGTACAATTTATAGTTCAATAAAAATTAAAAAAATATTAGTTATAATTATTAAGCAAAGTTTAAAAATGACCTTGGATTGTCTTATCTACTTGAGAATCTTAGGAGCCACTGTTTTTAAGCACATCATCTGACTTGCTTAACCTCACCTAGAAAGGCCACTGCAGCTCCCTTGGTGAAGGAATGTGGCTCAGAGTGACCGCTGACCCTCCAGTGAACATTCCCATCATGTTAAAGCCATCTGTTTTGTAAAGATATTTCCCAAAGAATGGACCAATGCATCAGAGATCCTGGAAGTCTGTTCAAAAGCGAGCATTTCTTAAAAAGAAAGCTCCTCAGGTTATCCTTAGAAGATGAAAAACCACAGTTCTAGAAATCAGGCTGTTCTGTTGTTCCCTTCAAGAACAGTGCAGTTTATTTTCCACTCTGGGGCTGACTTGCAGCCTTCTATAAGGAAGAAGGTCTAGTGTGCAGGTTAATCCTGTGCTGACCTCCCAGGAGCAAGGTCACAGTCATCAGTTACAGGTCAAGGTTTTTTTTATTTGAGCCCAGTTGTGCTCACAGACTCCATCCTTCCAGTATAAACTGGTTTCTATAATTGGGGCTTTGTTGGTATCGGTCACTTTTGCCTATGGCCTTAGCCATCAAGCTTCTACAGGCTTTGACATGGAGGTTCAATAAAATGTGGGAGTCCAAGGAAACCCATTCCTAGCTCTGTGCATTCACATTTACATTGTTGACCACATACACCCAGTCACACACGTGCACAAGTCTCCTGGTCATTGTAGTTCCCTGGAAGTATGACAATCTCAGAGTTCCTCAAACTCACTCTTAATAGTAGAAGAGAAAAAAATGAAATGACTTCACAGAGTGGAAATCTCTTAGTAGAATTCTCAGACTCAGCTTTGGAGAAGGGTAACTAGATGCATTACCAGTGCTCCTGGTTTCAAATGCTGGCTCTACCCTGTATCCATAGAGCCACAGACAAGATGCATACCTCTTCTATGCCTCAGTTTCCATGTTAAAGATAGAAAATAGTAGTTATTCCCTCTTAGGTTTTTCCTAAGGATTAAATGATTAAGCTTTTAGAACAGGGCTCAACAGAGAGCAATTACCCATTCAATATTAGTCATGGTTAATTCTGGATCATCTATGTACAGGCTCCACGGGGGTGCAACCTATGCAGTAGCCAAGGACCCCAAATTTAGAAAGGCCCCTGTACTTGCCTTAATGTTATGCTTCTATTGGCTTGAAATTTTTTGTAATTTTTGAACAAGAACCCCACATATTCATCTTGCCCTGGACCTACAAATTATGTGGCGGTCTGTCTACAAGGTGGTTGTGGCTAAAGTCCAGTCTATAAAGTGTTGAAACTAAAATGACCTACCTTAATGTTCTCTGAGAAAGGCCAGATTTTTCCCTAAAGAAAGTAGGGCTAAGGCAAATATTCTAGGCACATTTGCGTGGAGCCAGAGATGACTCATATTTAGTGGTACAATTATGCTTCAAAGACTTAGCATTATCTGGCCTTCAGATAATGAAGTGGATCAACATTGAAATGGGTAGAAGTAAAATCTTTTAAACTTATAGTATGATTCTAGATTTTTTTATTAGTTTCTAGATTTTTTTGATCATAGTTTCATTTTTTTCCTATAAACAAACTATATTATTAGTTTTCTGAATTTTCCAAAGTATCCATCATAGGCTTTGACAACTAGTCATTATTTAGTAATTTTAAAGATGACCAATAAGATGATCATATGTCATTCATCTCATGAGTAATGTTGAACATATTTTGGGTAAAGATGAAAATTAATATATGCTAAGTTCCTTCCTCTGTCATGAATTTTGGTTGTTTTTAGTTCATGGGTTTTGGTGCAACTTAAAAGCCCATGAACTGATACAATTAAAAGATTATATGGGAACTCTACTGCTTTATGATGTAAATTTCTAGAATGATTTCATGATAAGTGAAGCATTTTTTCCCCAATAATATCCCAGTTTTAAGCTCTCATTAAAGGATATTAGAACTGTATGAGACCTCGGGAATCATTTTCTTGGTGCCTGACTTGGCATTTGAGGAGACTGATGCCCACAAAGGTTGTGGTTTCTGAAAGTCACTCAGTTTGTTGATGCTTGTCAGGTGATTCACCATTGCCCTAGGTTGGGGACCAGAGGATGATCCATCCATGCAGTGGGGCAGAGCTTGGGGTGCAGATGGGTCACTTCAACTTGGGCAATCCATGGATAATGAGCTGAGAAACACTGGCTGGCATCAACTCCCTCCCAGGACAGCAATAAGAACCTCTGAGTCTCAACTCAGCTTCTTTCTAGCACCAAGTTCTCAATGGAGCCGAGACTTGAGATTTCTTAAGCTAATATATTCTCTCTTCCTGCTCCTTACTCTCTCCCTTCCTGTTTTTATCCATGTATTTCTCTGGAAAACCTACACTACAAGTGAGTCTTCAAATCTTTCTGTATCCACGTTTAGACAAGCAGTTTGCATGTGGTTGGTACTAACCATCTCTGTTTCTGGAGTTACAGAAGGTGAGTCCCACCCAGCTGTGAAGAAGGGACCCTAGGTGTACTTCTGAAAGTAATTAGTGAGTCCAAGAGAAGGGTGTGGGATGAATGCAAAGCACGTTAATTGAGGCTTCAAAACATGAAATGGCCTTAACTGTTACTCAGGAGTCTGGTTTCCCTAGATGCCCAGTAACTCCTTTCAAACTTGGTGCCATTTTTCTTCCTACTTCCTCTCTTAGTTGGAGATACAGTCTTCCCTCTCCCTAACTTCTTTTTCTCTGGCCTGGCACTGCCAGGGAGGGGATGGAGGCTTTCAAGGAGCAGTGCCCTGGTGCCTGGTATGCTATTCCTCTGAAAGGAGCAGCATTCAATCAGCCAGTTGGTACCACTGCCAGGGCCATAGGAAGCAGGTATCAACACAGGGGCTAGGATTCCTCATTTCTTGGCAGTGCAAATGCTGAATTTTATTTATTTATTTTTATTTATTTATTTTTTAAATTTTTTATTGTTGGCTGTTCAAAACATTACATAGTTCTTGATATATCATATTTCACAATTTGATTCAAGTGGGTTATGAGCTCCCATTTTTACCCCATATACAGATTGCAGAATCACATCAGTTGCACATCCATTGATTTACATATTGCCATACTAGTGTCTGTTGTATTCTGCTGCCTTTCCTATCCTCTACTATCCCCCCTCCCCTCCCCTCCCCTCCCCTCCCCTCCCCTCTTCTCTCTCTGCCCCCTCTACTGACATTCGTTTGTCCCCCTTGTATTATTTTTCCCCTTCCCCTCACTTCCTCTTGTATGTACTTTTGTATAACTCTGAGGGTCTCCTTCCATTTCCATGCATTTTCCCTTCTCTCTCCCTTTCCCTCCCACCTCTCATCCCTGCTTAATGTTAATCTTCTTCTCATGCTCTTCGACCCTACTCTGTTCTTAGTTACTCTCCTTATATCAAAGAAGACATTTGGTATTTGTTTTTTAGGGATTGGCTAGCTTCACTTAGCATAATCTGCTCTAATGCCATCCATTTCCCTGTAAATTCTATGATTTTGTCATTTTTTAATGCAGAGTAATACTCCATTGTGTATAAATGCCACATTTTTTTTATCCATTCATCCATTGAAGGGCATCTAGGTTGGTTCCACAGTCTAGCTATTGTGAATTGTGCTGCTATGAACATCGATGTAGCAGTGTCCCTGTAGCATGCTCTTTTTAGGTCTTTAGGGAATAGACCGAGAAGGGGAATAGCTGGGTCAAATGGTGGCTCCATTCCCAGCTTTCCAAGAAATCTCCATACTGCTTTCCAAATTGGCTGCACCAATTTGCAGTCCCACCAGCAATGTACAAGTGTACCCTTTTCCCCACATCCTCGCCAGCACTTCTTGTTGTTTGACTTCATAATGGCTGCCAATCTAACTGGAGTGAGATGGTATCTTAGGGTGGTTTTGATTTGCATTTCTCTGACTGCTAGAGATGGTGAGCATTTTTTCATGTACTTGTTGATTGATTGTATGTCCTCCTCTGAGAAGTGTCTGTTCAGGTCCTTGGCCCATTTGTTGATTGGGTTGTTTGTTCTCTTATTGTCTAATTTTTTGAGTTCTTTGTATACTCTGGATATTAGGGCTCTATCTGAAGTGTGAGGAGTAAAGATTTGTTCCCAGGATGTAGGCTCTCTATTTACCTCTCTTATTGTATCTTTTGCTGAGAAAAAACTTTTTAGTTTGAGTAAGTCCCATTTGTTGATTCTAGTTATTAACTTTTGTGCTATGGGTGTCCTATTGAGGAATTTGGAGCCCGACCCCACCGACTGTAGATCGTAGCCAACTTTTTCTTCTATCAGACGGCGCGTCTCTGATTTGATATCAAGCTCCTTGATCCATTTTGAATTAACTTTTGTGCATGGCGAGAGAAAGGGATTCAGTTTCATTTTGTTGCATATGGATTTCCAGTTTTCCCAGCACCATTTGTTGAAGATGCTATCCTTCCTCCATTGCATGCTTTTAGACCCTTTATCAAATATAAGGTAGTTGTAGTTTTGTGGATTGGTTTCTGTGTCCTCTATTCTGTACCATTGGTCCACCCGCCTGTTTTGGTACCAGTACCATGCTGTTTTTGTTACTATTGCTCTGTAGTATAGTTTGAAGTCTGGTATCGCTATACTGCCTGATTCACACTTCCTGCTTAGCATTGTTTTTGCTATTCTGGGTCTTTTATTTTTCCATATGAATTTCATGATTGCTTTCTCTATTTCTACAAGAAATGCCGTTGGGATTTTGATTGGCATTGCATTAAACCTATAGAGAACTTTTGGTAATATCGCCATTTTGATAATGTTAGTTCTGCCTATCCATGAACAGGGTATATTTTTCCATCTTCTAAGATCTTCTTCTATTTCTCTCTTTAGGGTTCTGTAGTTTTCATTGTATAAGTCTTTCACCTCTTTTGTTAGGTTGATTCCCAAGTATTTTATTTTTTTTGAAGATATTGTGAATGGAGTGGTTGTCCTCATTTCCATTTCAGAGGATTTGTCGCTGATATACAGGAATGCCTTTGATTTATGCGTGTTGATTTTATATCCTGCGACTTTGCTGAATTCATTTATTAGCTCTAATAGTTTCTTTGTAGACCCTTTTGGGTCTGCTAGGTATAGAATCATGTCATCTGCAAATAGTGATAATTTAATTTCTTCTTTTCCTATTTTGATGCCTTTAATTTCTTTCGTCTGTCTAATTGCTCTGGCCAGTGTTTCGAGAACTATGTTGAACAGAAGTGGTGAGAGAGGGCATCCCTGTCTTGTTCCAGATTTTAGAGGGAATGCCTTCAATTTTTCTCCATTCAGAATGATGCTAGCCTGAGGCTTAGCATAGATTGCTTTTACAATATTGAGGTATGTTCCTGTTATCCCTAGTTTTTCTAGAGTTTTGAACATAAAGGGATGCTGTACTTTGTCGAATGCTTTTTCCGCATCTATCGAGATGATCATATGGTTCTTATTTTTAAGTCTATTGATGTGGTGAATAACATTTATTGATTTCCTTATATTGAACCAGCCTTGCATCCCAGGGATGAATCCTACTTGATCATGGTGCACAATTTTTTTGATATGTTTTTGTATCCGAGTGGCCAGAATTTTATTGAGGATTTTTGCATCTAGGTTCATTAGAGATATTGGTCTGTAGTTTTCTTTCTTTGAAGTGTCTTTGTCTGGTTTAGGTATCAGGGTGATGTTGGCCTCGTAGAATGAATTTGGAAGTTCTCCCTCTTTTTCTATTTCCCGAAGTAGCTTGAAAAGTATTGGTATTAGTTCCTCTTTAAAGGTTTTGTAAAACTCTGCTGTATACCCATCCGGTCCTGGGCTTTTCTTAGTTGGTAGTCTTTTGATGGTTTCTTCTATTTCCTCAATTGATATTGGTCTGTTTAGGTTGTCTATATCCTCCTGACTCAATCTGGGCAGATCATATGACTTAAGAAATTTATCTATGCCTTCACTATCTTCTAATTTATTGGAGTATAAGGATTCAAAATAATTTTTGATTATCTTCTGTATTTCTGAAGTGTCTGTTGTGATATTGCCTCTTTCATCCCGTATGTTAGTAATTTGAGTTCTCTCTCTTCTTCTCTTCGCTAGCATGGCTAAGGGTCTGTCGATTTTGTTTATTTTTTCAAAGAACCAACTTTTAGTTTTGTCAATTTTTTCAATTGTTTCTTTTTTTTCGATTTCATTAATTTCAGCTCTGATTTTAATTATTTCTTGCCTTCTACTTCTTTTGCTGTTGTTTTGCTCTTCTTTTTCTAGGATTTTGAGATGAAGTATGAGATCATTTATTTGTTGTTTTTTTCTTTTTTTAAGGAATGAACTCCAAGCAATGAATTTTCCTCTTAGAACTGCTTTCAATGTGTCCCATAGATTCCGATATGTTGTGTCTGTGTTTTCATTAATCTCTAAGAATTTTTTAATTTCCTCCTTGATGTCTTCTATAACCCATTGATCATTCAGTAACCTATTGTTCATTCTCCAAGTGATGTATTCTTTTTCCTTCCTTCTTTTATCGTTGATTTTCAGTTCCATTCCATTATGATCAGATAGGATGCATGGTATTATCTCTACTCCTTTATATTGTCTAAGAGTTTCCCTGTGACATAATATATGATCTATTTTTGAGAAGGATCCATGTGCTGCTGAGAAAAAAGTGTAACTGCTTGATGTTGGGTGGTATATTCTATATATGTCAATTAAGTCTAGGTTATTAATTGTGTTATTGAGTTCTATAGTTTCCTTATTCAACTTTTGTTTGGAAGATCTGTCCAGTGGTGATAGAGGTGTGTTGAAGTCTCCCATGATTATTGTATGGTGGTCTATTAGACTCTTGAACTTGAGAAGAGTTTGTTTGATGAACATAGCTGCACCATTGTTTGGGGCATATATATTTATGATTGTTATGTCTTGTTGGTGTATGGTTCCCTTAAGCAGTATGTAGTGTCCCTCTTTATCCCTTTTGATTAACTTTGGCTTGAAATCTATTTTATTTGATATGAGTATGGATACTCCTGCTTGTTTCCGAAGTCCATATGAGTGATATGATTTTTCCCAACCTTTCACCTTCAGCCTATGTATGTCTTTTCCTATCAAATGCGTCTCCTGTAGGCAGCATATTGTTGGGTCTTGTTTTGTGATCCATTCTACTAGCCTGTGTCTCTTGATTGGTGAGTTTAAGCCATTAACATTTAGGGTTATTATTGAGATATGGGTTGTTGTTCCAGCCATATTTTTTTATTTATGTTACTAAACATGGTTTGTTTTCCTCTTTGATTATTTTCCCCCCTTTAGTGTCCTACCTCCCACTGTTGGTTTTCATTGTTATTTTCCATTTCCTCTTCCTGTAATATTTTGCCAAGGATGTTTTGAAGAGATGGTTTTCTAGCTGCAAATTCTTTTAACTTTTGTTTATCGTGGAAGGTTTTAATTTCATCTTCCATCCTGAAGCTTAATTTCGCTGGATACACAATTCTTGGTTGGAACCCATTTTCTTTCAGTGTTTGAAATATGTTATTCCAGGATCTTCTAGCTTTCAGAGTCTGTGTTGAAAGATCAGCTGTTATCCTGATTGGCTTACCCCTAAATGTGATCTGCTTCCTTTCTCTTGTAGCTTTTAAAATTCTCTCCTTATTCTGTATGTTGGGCATCTTCATTATAATGTGTCTAGGTGTGGGTCTCTTATGATTTTGCACATTCGGCGTCCTGTAGGCTTCTAGGATTTGGGGTTCTGTCTCATTCTTCAAGTCTGGGAAGTTTTCTCATATTATTTCATTGAATAGGTTGCTCATTCCTTTGGTTTGAAACTCTGTCCCCTCCTGTATCCCAATGACTCTTAAATTTGGTCTCTTGATGTTATCCCATATTTCTTGGATGTTCTGCTCATGGTTTCTTAACAGTCTTGCTGAGCTGTCTATGTTCTTTTCAAGTTGAAATACTTTATCTTCATTGTCTGATGTTCTGTCTTCTAAGTGTTCTACTCTGCTGGTAGTATTCTCAATTGAGTTTTTAAGTTGGCTTATTGCTTCCTGCATTTCTAGGATTTCTGTTTGTTTGTTTTTTATAACCTCTATTTCCCTGTATAGTTGATCTTTTGCTTCTTGGATTTGTTTATGTAATTCATTGTTGAAGTGATCTTTCATTGTCTGATTTTGCTGTCTGATGTCTTCCTTGAGACTCCAGATCATCTGAAGCATGTATATCCTCAATTCTTTATCTGACATTCCATCTGCTGCAGCTATTACCTCTTCTAACGTTGAGTTGACCTGCATTTCTTGTGGTCCTTTCTTTCCTTGTCTCTTCATACTGTTCGCGTTCCTTTCTATTTGGTGAAACTGTTGTGCTATTGAATTTTCCCCCTATATATTTATATTGGTCTTGTATAGTTGCAAAGTCTCCCTCGCAGGTGCGGGCGGCGGCTCTGCCCCTCCTCCAATTGGGGCAATGTGCCTACCACGCCGGGAGGCCGCTGGGCCTGCTCTGCCTGTCGGTAGCAGGTCCGCCGACCTTGCAGGCGCAGGCGGCGGCTCTGTCCCTCTGCGGGCCGCTAGGCTTGTTCTGTTGGTGGTCGCAGTTCTGCCTACCTTGCAGGCGCGGGGGGGGGGGGGCGGCTCTACCCTTCCTCAGGCCACTGGGCCTGTTCTGTCTCTCGGTTGCAGGTCTGGCCTGTTCTGATGGTGGTCACAGTTCCGACTACCTTGCAGGAGCGGGGGGGAGGGGGCGGCTCTGCCTCTCAGCAGGCCGCTGCTCCTCTTCTGCCTGTGGGTCGCAGGCCTGCCTACCTTGCAGGAGTGATTGGAAGCTCTGTCCCGCCGCGGGCCACTGGGCCTTTTCTGTCGGTGGTCACAGTTCCCCTACCTGGCAGGCGCGGGGGGTGTGGGGCGGCTCTGCCCCTCAGCAGGCCGCTGGGCCTGCTCTGTGCGTGGTCACAATTCCCTCTACCTTGCCGGCGCAGGGGGAGGGGGCGGGTCTGCCTCCCAGCAGGCCGCTGCTCCTCTTCTGCCAGTGGGTTGCAGGCCCGCCTACCTTGCAGGAGTGATTGGAAGCTCTGTCCTGCCGCGGGCCACTGGGCCTTTTCTGTCGGTGGTCACAGTTCCCCTACCTGGCAGGCGCGGGGGGTGTGGGGCGGCTCTGCCCCTCAGCAGGCTGCTGGGCCTGCTCTGTGCGTGGTCACAGTTCCCTCTACTTTGCCGGCGCAGGGGGAGGGGGCGGCTCAGCCTCTCAGCAGGCCGCTGCTCCTCTTCTGCCGGTGGGTCGCAGGCCCGCCTACCTTGCAGGAGTGATTGGAAGCTCTGTCCCGCCTTGGGCCACTGGGCCTTTTCTGTTGGTGGTCACCGTTCCACCTACCTGGCAGGCGCGGGGGGTGGGGGGTGGCTCTGCCCCTCAGCAGGCCGCTGGGCCTGCTCTGTGCGTGGTCACAGTTCCCTCTACCTTGCTGGTGCAGGGGGAGGGGGTGGCTCTGCCTCTCAGCAGGCCGCTGCTCCTCTTCTGCCGGTGGGTCGCAGGCCCGCCTACCTTGCAGGAGTGATTGGAAGCTCTGTCCCGCCCCGGGCCACTGGGCCTTTTCTCCTGAATTTTATTTAGAATGCATTTTCTTTAGGTTCTGTCTATCAGGTGAGTGGGTCAGGGACCAGGGGAATCAGGATTCCTATTTACCAGATGCAGCTGGGCTGACCAAGGTTGAGGGTAAATGAACTGTTCCATAGATTTCTAGTTATTCACTTGCAGGTGAGAGGCAAACACATCTCTTTCAACTGGGCTGGGAAAGAGTGTCTGCCCTGAGGAATGCACAGGGACCTTAGAGATCCCCACTGTGTCACGGACTTACATTTTTGGTGGACTCACATCACCTCAGTAGGCCTGGGGGTCTAGGGTCTTTCTCACTGCAACTTAGGACCACCTTAAAGCTCATTGTCCTTGTCTTTGTGGGATTCTTCTGAGCCTTGAGTAGATCTGGACAGGAGGATAGTAAGTCATGAGTAGCTACACGATGAAGAATCTCATCTTTGGGGGAAATTAGGAGAGGTATTCTTATTTTCCCCAAATGACAGTTTTAAAATGCACAAGATTCCTCATTGAGCGCAACTCTTCCATCCAGCTCCTTGCTTTGAGTGAAGAGAGTAATCTCCATTTCTGTCCACCCCTATCATTGGAAGTCACATTTCCCTAGCAGTGTCACATGTGCATTTCCCTGTTCTTGATCACTTCTTCTCCTGGAGATGAATCATAAAGAACATGAGATCCATGTGGGCACAGTGACTATGGACACAGCCACCTGCTACCCCACTGGGGGAATAGCAGGGACAGGAGTAGATAGGAAGGGAAGAGGGAGGGGAGAGGTATCTTTGAAGGGTATCAAGACAACAGATACCTCATGGGTTGCTTGGCCATGAGGGATGCAGAGGACTGTTAGAGGGTAAGTGAGGGAATAGCTCATTTATGCTCTAAAAGTAAATGGGTTATAAAAGGAGAGAAAGGGGTTGCCGCAGTCTGGCTGGGCACAATTCAGGAGCCACTTGTCAAAAGAAACGAACTTTTTATTTTTAGAACACACACACCACACCACACAGCTCCTCAGGAAAAACCCTCAGAGCCCAACTGCCACCACCGGCTTCCCACAAGCCTCTCAACCTCCCCCACTCCTCCTGCTCTTGAGGCCGATTGGCTGGGTCTTGTGGGCGGAGCCAAAAAAGTCCCCCAATGAGCAGCTCCTAGTCTGAAAGAGGTGGGGGTGGAACAGCCCAATGAGCATCACTGCAGAGGAGCCAATCAGCTAGAAGTTGCTGGGGCCGCTGTGAGCCAATCATCAGCTGGCAGCTGGAAGTTTGCTGGGGCCCCTTCGGCTGTGGCTCTCAACAGGGGTTATAAAAACCAATTCAGGAAGATGGAGAAAAAGTGAGGACTAAAACATGGAGTCAGTCTTGAATCATTTTACAAAAGGCAGTGGATTTCTGAGCAAAAGTGTGATTTTTCCACATTTGTTGCTGCCACTTAGCAGTGGCTGTACAAAAGGCACTAGAGTGAAGTTGGACTTTGGATAGAAGTTTAGTAGTCAGTCTTTTCTCTTCAGGGTTCCTCCAGGTTTTCCTGGGGGGAGGAGACTGGAGTAGATGTGCCCACTCCCCCCATCCTGAATGGCTCTTCAGGGCCTCTCTGTTCACTCATTGCTTATTCATTCCTCATGCATAGATGGAGCCCACTCATGCCCAGAACGGGCACTGTATGGGATATGGAGATGACAAGAGCCCCATATAAAGTAGGGGACACAGACAAATGAAGGTCATGAAGAATAACAGTCTAGGGAGAGAAGACGAAGGTGGGGGGGGGCAGTATCTAGAGAAAGAGCTAGAGCAGGACTGACCTAGATGTCCCCTACCTCCTATTCCTGAAGTCTTCCCCTCCAACCCCCCCCGCCCCACCTCACTGCAGTAACATTAATGCTCTTGGATCATGTCAGGGGCTTGGATCAGAGAGAAAGTTTAGGAACTGAATAAGTTGTCCCAGAAGAGGATCATTTGGAGACAGAAATGCTCAGGAAGTGGGGTTTTTAGAAGGTGGAATTTGCAGGGTCTCACAATCCACACTATGTAGGTAGCTGCATGACTAAACCTAAGGCAGCTCTCTGGAGTAGTTTGCTCCCAGCCACACATGCAGGTGGCAGGATTGAGATTTCCAAAGGGAGGGGTGAAGTACATCTTCTCACCTCAACCACTAAGATACACCTGCCCCATCCTATTGGGTTGTGGAAATGCTAAGCTTCCTGTCTCAGAAGATGGTCATTAAGATGTCAAAATGCACCCATTTTGTGTCTCTGGACCTTCTTTAATCAGAAATTTGGATTTACAGGTCTAGTTGGCTCCACTAAAGGATGAAGGTGGCCTGAGTGAAATGACATATTTCTAGGAGGCTTTCTGACAAAACTGAGGCCACCAGCCCCAGCTGATGCAGTCGTTTTATCCCTCACTGGGAACTTCTGCCAAGTTCTAAGGACAGGGACGGGGATACCCTACCACAGACAGTCTGCAGGTCATCACTTGGCACAATTTGTTTTACCTTCTGATCTTTCTTTTTCCTTTTCCCCAGGGCAGGGTCATGGCAAGCTTTCTCTGGGAAGTGGGCAGAGTCTCCTCCTCCTAGATTCCAGATCGTTTGGAGGCAGCCCGACGTCCTGGGATGCAGCTGAACTCAGAGTGCCAGGAAAATGGAGAGCAATAAGGAAATGCTGGGTCTACACATTATTTATTGCCTTGTCAGTGCTTCTGCTGTGGATTTTTTTTGCAGATCACATCGACTTAAAGCCAGTTCTCAAGAAGATCCTCCTGGAATAACCACAAACTGTCTCCTTTCCCTACCATTAATCAGTGTCTGCTAATTAGAGAACAAACTCCTGTTTATCCAAACAGTTTCCCACGTCCCCACCCAAGGCAGCTAAATGAGGATAAATGAATCCGTCTTATTAAAAAAATGACTTAAATGTATTAAATCCTATTTATGTTTTTTTTTAGAGTCAATTTTCTATAGATTCACTGACTCCAAATGAGAAGGTTTCCAGCTAAAGTAATTTCTTCCTGACGTAACACAAGACTGGGTTGTGTGTCAGTAATATTTGTGACCGCCACAGCAGTAATTCTACAAAATACTAATATCACGAAGCCCTTTGTATGCACTGTGTTCAAAACTTTACATGCATTATCTCATTTAATTCTCACAAACACCTTGGCAATAAATATTATCTCCATTGGCACGTAAGGAAACTAATGTTCAAGAAGGTTAAGTCAATTAACTGAGGTCACACTGTTGGTATTTAATAGGATTCCATGACCCATCCTAGATTCTGAGTCCAGTATGCTCAGAGTGTGACCCTTGAACCACTGAAATTGGAAAGATCTAGAGGCCTTGTTAAACTGAAGATTCCTAGGCTCTACATTAGACCTAGGAAATCAAAATCCCTGGGGATGTGGTCCTGGAATCTATGAAGGTGTAACGTCTGTGGATAGGGATATGTGGTTAACCTTGGGGACTACATTGACTTCCTTCTTATGAGGTAGTGGGAAAAAAATGGAGGCAGAGAACTGTTTTAGTCCTTGAATGAGCTTTCATGATTTATTTGATCAGTCTCAGCCTCCATTATTTTTTTTTTAATTTGTAAACAGAAAGGCTACTTTTCTTTTCCAGATGATTGTGAGGATTGAAGGAGATGAGAGAGGAATAAAATTTTAAACATTGAAAACACTGTACAAATGTAATTAATTGTAGGATTGCCTGGGCCTGGGGAGCAGTCACAGTTCTGTGCATAATGTTGGCACTTTGTATGAATACAGAGGAGGGGGAAGAGCAGCTAATCCCTTCAGGGACTGGGCATCTTGGGGATCTGTCCAACTTCTTAGAAGGGACCATTTCTCCTACAACTCAAATGAATTCATTTCTTCAATCCAAGTAGGCATGCTTTCTATCTGCTGCTGGACCTCATTTACCAAGCTGTTTCATGTGGATGAAGGATTCCTTTCTGCCTGAATTTCTCCCCTATGTACAGGCTGAAGACACACACCTGCTCCTCTTTGATCCCACCCTCTGCCAACATTATTTTTTAAGTCATATAAGTGAATATTCTCTATGTGCCCAGGTAAGTATTGCTGTGGTTTGATAAGTATCTTTAAAAGACCCATGTGTTAAAGGTTTGGTCTCCAATCTGTGGTGTTGGTGAGCACTGGTAGAACCTTTAGGAGGGGAACCTAGTGGAAAAAGTGAGGTCATTGGGATATGCCTTTGAAGGGGATATTAGGATCTGACCTCCTTCCTTTCTTTTCCTTCCTGGCTTCCATGAGGCAAACAGACCTCCTCTACCACATGTTCCTGCCATGATGTGCTGCCACAGGCCCAAAATAATAGGGTCAAGTGACCGTGGACTGAAAATGTGAGTCCAAATAAACATTTTCACTTTTTATGTTGATTATCTCTGGTATTTGCTAAAGTCATAGAGAGCTGACTAATACAAGTATTATTTCATTTAATCCTCACAACAGTGCTATTGAGTCTATACTTTGATTATTCCCATTATACAACAAGGGAAGAGATGCACGGAGTTTAATCTGCCCAAGCTAGGAAGTGGTAGAACTCCAGGAAGTTCTTATCTTCCATCGCACACTCCTGGGAAAGGCTGGAAGGAAGGGTTGCGACTGAGAGCATGTTAAGCTTCATGCTGTTCTGAGGCCTCTCAAGGAGCATCTGTATTTGAAGCCACCTCTTCCTCTCCCTGGCCCTCTTTAATGTAGCCTAAGTTATTCAATTAGGAAGGCAAATAATTGGCAGTGGAGAATGCCTCCAGCAGTAGTAATTACCTCCAGTGCCTTGTTGGAATAGTCAAGCTACATTTCAGTTTATGCTGTAATACCTTAATTATAATATAAACAGCTGCCCTTCAGCCCTGTGGGGCAGGCTTCCCCCGCCTTTCTTCTCTGGTCTGGGAATGGTGCTCCCTCATGAGTGGTCAGGGAGCTCTGGGAGTGGGATGGGGCCTTGGGAAGGAGGAGAGCTGATGTGCAATGTGTGTGGTGATGGGATTTGAGAGACTAAACTAGAGGGAGGCTCTGTCAAGTCCCCATCTTCGAATGAGGCAGCTGAAGGCAGCCTCACCCACCATTCACACTAGAGTCTCAGAGGGGCAGAGGCCCCAGGCGTTAGCTCTCAGCCTAGCACCATTCTGTTTGAATGGGGTTTGGCAAAATGTAGCATCCTTTCAGTGTAACAACTTTTTTCCATTTTCTCCCCTGTGAAGGAGATCAAGTCTTCCCTTCTGGAATGAGATACTGCATCTTGGATGGGCCCCTATTGAGCACCCACTACATACTAGGTAGTGTGTTAGGCACAGTCCCAAGTGTTTCCCCATTACAACTTTAGAATGCTTGGATACTCAGGACATTAATAGCCTCATTTGCCTGTTGAGAACATCTGCCTTTGAAAATTTAATGGGGAATAAATTTTAGTGGTTGAAATGCAAACCACTTTGTTAGACTATGGTTCAGGTAATCAATGTTAGGTATTTTTGTCCAGAGTAGAAGGAAGCAGAGGAAGGGGTGGTCACCAAGGGGCATCTGAGAGGGTCCAGGGGCAGGGTGCTGATGAGAGGAGCAGGGAATAGAAACAAGGAGAGCTGAAGCTGGTGACTGCTAGGTGCAGAGATCTGCCTAGGACTAGCCCTGGTGCCCCATGAGGAGAAGTTCTGTGCCATCTGACAACCAGGTTTAGAACTTTGATATAAGAAATCAAAGTCAGTATGGTGAGATAGATACGGTTGTCATTTGATGGTCAGGGCTCTCTCTTCAATCATTGTGGGCAAGATGGAAATATGTGAGCTTTTCAGTGGTCTTCATAATTGAGTAAGCAAAGCAGTCCTCTAAAGAGTGAGAATGTTTATTAGAACTTCTATTTAAAAACATTTATCCTCCATTTAATTTCTGATTTCTACATGTTTTATAATAGGGATATGTTTCACAATAGGACATTTATCTAATTTATACACAAATATGCATATATATATATATATGTATGTAAATATGTATACACACATACATACATGCTCATGTTCAAGATTGTTCTAGAACTTGTGGTATATCATCAAAATTTTGAAATCCACTGGGCTATTTAGATTTGATTATCTAGATTTATTGTTTTTTTCCTCTTTTTCTTTTTTCATTCTAATTTGTTATTTATGGCAGCAGAATACATTACAATTCATATTACACAAATAAAGCACAAATTTTCATATCTCTGGTTGTACACAAAGTCAAGTCACACCATTCGTGTCTTCATACATATACTTTGGGTAATGATTTCCATCTCCTTCCACTGTCTTTCCTGCCCCCATGCCCTTCTTTCCCCTCCCTCCCCTTTACCTTATCTAAAGTTCATCTAATCTACCCATGCTCCTCACCCCCAACCCCATTATGAATCAGCATCTTTATATCAGAGAAAACATTCAGCATTTGGTTTTTTGAGATTGGCTTACTTCACTTAGGATGATATTCTCCAACTCCATCCATTTACCTGCAAATACCATGATTTTATTCTTTGTTAATGCTGAGTAGTATTCCATTGTGTATATATACCACATTTTCATTATCCATTCATCAACTGAAGGGCATCTAGGTTGGTTCCACAGTTTAGTTATTATGAATTGTGCTGCTATAAACATTGGGGTAGTGACTCATTTGGATAACTTGGAGTCATAGTAATTATTTCTCAAAGAGCAACTACGAGTTTATACTTTCATTTGCTGAAGCAAGGCAAAGTAGAGTCCATGGCATAGCCTCTGGAACTGGACTGTCCAGCCCCAGACCCCTGCTCTGTCATCTGCTAGCTGTGTGATATGGGATAAGTTACTTAGCCCTTGCATGTCTCAGTATCTTTGAAGATTTAAACTCGGATTCTTTAGAATTTAACTCTAGTCTACATTGAAGGGTATCTGTGAGGATTACATGAGTTAGTCCACCTAAAGTGCCTACATAGTGCTTGGTCCTAGTAACCAGTGAGTAAATGTTAATGATGCAGGATTTTACTGGTAAGGAAAGGGAGCTTCAGGGAAGGGAGTGGAAGAGCTGACCTTTCAGCTCAGATCTGGATGATTCTAAAACCTATGCATGGGGACCCACAATAGAAGTTATTCTAAGTTTTCACCCATGATCAGATGAACCCAAGAGGTATATCGGCTTCTGTTTCCAAGAATCAATGGGTCTTAACCTCTAGCTACCCTCACTCTATCCATTTCCCAACCGGAACAGAGAACAGGACATTAGCACGTCTCTTGTTCAGTTAGACGATGCCCAGCAGTTTGGTGCTTGCTGCCATCATCCCAACAGGTAAATGCCTCCATCTTTTCATGGTCCTCAAGTGGGCCTCTCAACTCTTCAGGATGTCCTTGCTCCAAGGAGGGATTCTAGAGCCATCTACAGCTTCAATCAGGACCAGCAGGAGTGCTGCAGAAAGGCAGGTGCTGCCAAGGACTCGAGCATCAAAGGGAGCCCATCTGCTGGGCACACAGGAATAGGGTATGGGGGCTGTCTGGCTGGATGAGCCTGGACCCAAATTCACATATATCACTGTCTCTTTTCACTGGTTTTCCCTGACTGTCCTAGGGTATGATACTCACATGTCCTAATTCTATATAAAGTTTGGGAGCAAGGTGTCTTTGCTGTAAACCCTGAGCCTTTTTGAGATTGTAGTGATTTAATAGCATCTTGGGTCTTTAACCTCAACCTCCAACTCTGACAATATCTGCTGGATACGTTTTAGGCTCAGCCTATCAAGAGCTTCAGATTCAGGGACTTTGAGGTCAGAAGAAGCGCTGATCACCACAAGGACAGGAGGAAGCCCTCATGATCTGAGGGTCCTTTGCTATAGACTCCCAGGGACACTGGAAACAGGACTCTGCCCTGCTCCTAGGGATTGAATTTCCTCCTTCTCTGCTTCTAGCACCATCTATTGCTCTCAATCCCAGAAATACCACCCACAGATTCTTTACTAGACTTTCCCTGAAGAATGTAGCCATTGGGAGTGGTCAGAAACTTAACAGTATCAGTAAGTAAAATTTCCAAAAAAAAAAAAAAAAGGAAAACTTACTATGTTTCTAGACACTCTGAATGATGCACTCGAAATGCATTAGGATAGAAATTAAAGTCCTTAAGTAGCTTTTTATATTTTTTATTCCACGTTAACCTGACTACAATTTTCTCTTCTTCATTCACTTCCTAGAAATCCTTCTTCAATGAAAGGCCGGAGGATGAAGCCCATGCTGGCTCAGTAAGGGACAAGCTGTGCCCGTTTTATCTTGTGAGTTCTCTCTCGGTGGGCCACAAGACGGGGGCAACCTCTCTCAGGAGACAATTAAAATGGTGCTTTAAGAAATCTTCAGCCCAATAAAAAGTTGCTTACACAGTTAGAAAGCCTGTCTGTGTCTCAATTTTCTTAACCTCCTAATCTCAACTGTCCAATTATGGGTTTATAAGCCCTTGGGGACTGCTGTATTAAGTAAATTAAGAAGAATAGTCACATTCAGTGGAAGAAATACCCAAGGCTAGTAGTAGGAAAGGAGTTACCTATTCCATCTTTCATAAAATACAGTCTCTAAAGCAAAAAGAATAGTTCCCTTCAGATTTGCCCTGTGGGTTGCCTTTCATGGGCTGGTTCATATTTATAAACCAATTTGTCTGGGAATAAATCTCTTTAACGCACTCAACCAACTTCTAGAGGTGTGTCCCAGGGGAACCAATCTCCCAAATGAACTGTCTCAGAGAGGGATTTAACAAAAACATTGCCAATCCTGGAATATCTGCCTCAGAAAACGATATCATCAATAGACTGCTGGAAAACATAAAATGCACCAAATTTAAGAAATTGCCAAATTGAATCCAGGCGCCTAAAAAAAAAAATGGCTTTGGTGTTAAATAGTGAAGGGGATAGCGATGGGAAGGAACAGATTCTTGTTCTACAGACCTGAGGTTCAGCAACGGCCCCTCTGACCTGAGATTACCTCAGACAACAGCTGGTTTCGCATCTGCCACGATTTCTTCTCATTTGTTCAGAAAAGAGGGCATGTAATCTTGAAAATATGAGATTTTCTTCTCTTCTTTTTTCCTTCCTTTCTTTTTTCCCCCTTCCTTTTTTTCCCTCTCTTTTTCTAATTTCTTGAGGGTAAAGACAGGCATACGGCAAAAGTTAAAGCTTTAAAATGCTCTTTTTTAAGGGGGGATTGTTTCTTCCAGGGACCTTGTACCATCTCATCTCAAAAATGGAGGGTAGTATGTTTATTACCTATTTTTATTGAGATGTGATTAACCTACAATAAAAGCACCTGATTTACAAAGTTGTTTGGAGTCATAAAATGACATGAAATTGCCCCCCACAATGTTCAGCTTTGGTTAAATTTAAATATAGCAGAACTGTTAACAGCACTCCTTTGTTTAAAAACCTCAATGGTTCTTCATTTCTTAAAGAACAGTCCAAAATCCAAAGCTCAAAAATTTAAGGCTCTTAATAATTCAACCCCAGCCTGCTTTGTAGGCTCAGCTGTTGCTACATTCTTGTACACCTCACTTGGCAGATGAAACTGGATGAGAGGGAACTGTCCTATCTCCAGAATTTCCTTATGCTCTATTTCTGCCCACCAAGGTCCTTCTTCAAGGTCGGAAGTCAATTCCTCCATGGAGTCTTCCTGAGCACTCCAGCTGGTTATTCCTTTTTCAATGACATTAGCCAGATTCCGATCACTGTGACAAAATACCTGATATAAACAACCTACAAAGAGAAAAGATTTTGTTTGGCTCATGGTTTCAGATCTTTCAGCCCAGGGCCAGTTGACCTTTTGCTTTGGGGCCTGCATTGAGGCAGAATATCATTGTGGGAATACATGGCAGAGGAAGCTACTCATCTTGCAGCATCCGAGAAGCAAAGGAAAAGTGAGAGAGGAGGGGCCTGAGTTACAATATCTCCTTCAAGGACACGCCCCTATGATCTCACTTCCTCCCTCTATGCTTTGCCTCTTAAAGGTTCCACCATCTCCCAAAGTGCCACAGGCTAGGGACCAAACCTTCAACACATAGGACTTTGGGAAAATTTTGAATCCAAACTCTAGCCTATCTTACTATACTGTCTTGATTCTAAGTTATTCACCACATTCTGTTTTGTACAAGTTATTGGTGAGTAATTTTGATAAACATTCATTGAGCATATATAATGTATACACAGTGAGTTAGACAAGGGGAGCAGAGAGTTGCAGAGGTAAATGGCATAGTGTTTCCTCTGGAAAAGCTCATGACCTAGTGGGAAGCCTGAGGTTAAAGATCCCACCTTGTTCAATTCTGGATTTTTCAATAGTGTCCAAAGCGTCCAACTGTAGCAGAGAGAGATGCTGAATAAAATTAAAGAGTGTTGAAGGTTAAAAAAAAAAAAGTCAGTGTTAAAAGTAATTGTCTCATTCTAGCAAAAAAGGAAATTAAGCCTTAGGTAGGTTAAATCACTTGTCCAAGATCAGAGTTATATAGAGCACTATAAGTAACCACAAACCAAGGTGGGAAGGTCAGGCATAGGAACCATTTTTGCTGTGTGTGTGTGTGTGTTTTGCAAGTGTGTTTTCTCAAATGTAGACTTCTCTGTGGTTTCAAGAAGCCCACTTTTGTCCAAAAAAGTGAACACCATTTCCTGTGAAGTACCAACCTTTGGCCTCAGTGGAACCTGGGTTTGAATTCTAGACCAGACGCTGACCAGTTGAGTGTTTTAGGATGAAAGACTTACTATCTCTAAGTTTCATTTTCCTTGTCTGATAATGAGAATATAACAGATATACAATAGGACCATTATGAGGATTTTATTAATAATGAATTAAATTAATATATGGGAAAAAAATAAGCTCAGGTTCCAACCTCTGATAAACGTTGATAGCAGTGGGTGATAGTGGTGTTGGTGGTAGAAGTAGATAATGTCATTCAAACACACCAGCAAGGTGGAATTAACTTCCTGCTAATGATGTTTGTGTCTGGAAGCAGTCATTTGTGAACTTAGCCCCAGATGACTGGGAAGTATATGCATCTTAGCTTCCAGGGTTCTCATTACCATATTTATCAACCAACCCTTTGTAGCACTTAGAGCAAAAAGAAATTCATTTCACCATGGTTTTCTAGATCTTCTTATTCCTATCCAGCCGAGGTCTGTGCCTTCATTCAGGTGAACTCTGCCAATGATACTGCAAAGAATGAGTGATGCTCTTATGATATTAATAACTTTGTCTCTTCTTGCCCATCCTACATAACATGTGTTTTCCCACCTGCTCTTCTTTCCTGGATTATTGACCACATTGTCCCACTGACTCCTTGAATCAACCACCAGTGTCACTTTACTGAATCAGGTCCTCCTCCTCCTTACTCATGCTTCACACTCACCTCCTGCCACAGTTTACTGCTCCAGGCAGCCACAGGCCTGATTCCATGTTATCTCCACGCACCAGCAGTCAGGTCTTCCAAGGTTTCTCGGTTCCAATGATAAAAAATCAAATGATGAAGGTAGAGGAGGCAAGTGCTGGTGTTTGTGGTGAAGAGAAGAGAGAGCCTGGTGTTGGATAGCTATACCCTGTCACACCAATACCTGCAACACACCTATGTTCTATATAAACTAGTAGTGAAAATTTTGAAACTTCTCCTAATTCTACTTTTATTAAAAGAGAAAAGGCAAGGGAGTATACTGGTAATCACTATTGATTAAGAAAAACTACTTCTAGAGAATGTGTTGGGGCTCTAGCCGATTCTGACTCTTCTTATATCTCCTATTACTGTATTAGTGTGCCATGATTTCTGATATAGAGATCACTGTTTTGTTATTCAAAGATTCCCCAGGTGCCTCTGAATCAGCAACAAACCAACGGAAAGGTCATATTGTGATATGAATACTTTCAACTTTGAAATATTTAAGTTATATAAAGTTCCTGGAAAATCATTTATTTGTAAAGGTATGTATGGCAAACTTTGGTGAAATGAAATATCCAGTTGTTAAGAATATTCACATACTTCAAAATTCTACTCTATGTCAGCTGTATGCTAAATATTTCAGAATAGTACCTCTTTTAAAAATTATTATTATTATTATTATTGAATAGCACTTCTTAATCTGGAACTGTTGAGAAGACTGTGAATGGATATTGGGGGTTTGAGCCTGCTGCATCTGTGTGCAAAGTTTCATATCTGTATATTTACGATCCTTTGGCGACTGGGGAGAGCCCATAGCTTTTAGTAGCACTACTGTGTGTGATGAGTAGCCTGTATGTCAGGACCCTTGATGGGTAAGTGTTTCTCCATGGTGTGTGCTTGGGAAAGCATATTTTAGTATGAGAGTATCACACACTCAAAAGAATGTCACCAAACATTAGCTAAATTTCTACCTGAAAAATAGGTAATCCAAGGACAAATTCTGGCTTTAACAAAATTATTCCAAAAGTGATTCTGTTTTTCCCGTCTATATTCTGTTGCTGTTTGAGAAGAACCTTGCTCAGATACTGGAAGGGGAGCACATCCCTATTCTCTCCCATCTCTCACCATGAAAATTCCTTTTCTCATTTCTCCTCAAACACCTTCACTTTTTCTTTCTACTTTTTCACTCTCATGCCCCAAATCCTGCACCCTGCTCTCTCTCGGTTCCTTTCCTCTTCCCTTGGCTGCAAACCTGCGCTGTAATTCACAACAGAGCAGCTGTCCTTGGCTGGGAGAATCAGGCTCCTTGGTTTTAGACAGCTCCGGAACAAGGCAATGACTTTGGTCTCTGGGCTCCTCAATAGACTGTACAACAAAGCTGTGGTGAAAGAAGGTGTCTTCTAAGAAGTTCACATTACGGCCCATAGTAAAAGAAAATGGCGATATTGTTACAGCCGCCAGTTTCTTCCCATTGTCTTCCTTGTCAAAAACATGCCCCTCCAAAGGGACGGGATGCGTTTCAGTACAATTTGAGAATGTTCAGTAACCCAATATTATCTTCATTTTCCTCCTTGTTTCATGTTACTTTCTGATCCTTGAGTTCTCCCAAGTTCACAGCGGTCCATGACATTACGGTGACTTGCTCACTTTCCCATTATACTAACCGTCAATGGCAGGACAATAGGTTGTGTTATTCTGTATTTCGCCTCCCTGTCACTCAGTGTTTTATCTCCGCTGATACCCCGGTACCAGACACAGAAACCAAAGTAGGTTGTCTTGTCTTCAGCGAATCTTGAATGCCTTTTGTTCAGAGAGGCGTTTTGTATTCATCAGTCAACTGAGGACTCATCCTGAAGAGGCCCTCAGTCAGCACACAGCCCCAAGTCAAAAAGGGATACCCGGGCTGTGAAATATTCATAGCAAAAGGTACCTCGGTGGCGTTCACCTTTTGGCCCCACCAGCCTAAAAGGATCACCCACAGTAACTGGAGCGTCTTGTGGACATGAACATTTCCTGGATGAAATCATGTGCACGTCTCATATCCACTTTTGATATTAAACCTATTCACACAGGCACATTTATCTTCCTACTCGATCTGCCAACCGGCTGTGTCAAACAGCTGTAATAAAAGTCCAAAGGTGAAATGATAGTGATCAAAGCTTAACCTGATTCCTTCTCCCTCTTCTTCGAAAGAGGTAATAGCCTTTCTCCTTCTCCCCACACGTTGCTTCTTTAAATGCCTCTCTTGGGGTGCTTAGAGACAACACAGAGGCCACATCAAATGGCATGTTGTTTATGTTTCTGAAGAATAAAATCTTACCAGATCAATAAACTCATGTCCAAACAGAAAGCAACTGAAGAATATAATGGCTGCTAATTCGATGCCATTAGTTGATGACGACCAAAGGTCAAGTTCAACCAAAAAAAAAAAAAAAAAAACAGTCAGCAGAATCCATAGCAATGCACAGAGATAGAGGGAGAAGAAAAGAAATGGGGTGGGGGTGCATAAAACATCACTTTCAAGATTTACTGCCTCAGATTTCTGATAGAATAAGAACTGAATACTCCCAAATTTTGCACCAACTTCTCTCTACATATTTTTTATGTAGATCTAGATTTCAAAAGCAAGGAGGACTGATTTCCATAGTAGAGAATGCAAAGGAACAATAAACAGAAAATAAAAAGTAGTGAATGAACCCCCCATGCTCATCCCAGTTAACCCAGATACTAGAAGGAGATGGTAACTTTTATTTTTTTGTACATTATAGGCATCTCACATGCACACATAGGAAGGTTTTAAAGGAAGAGCAATAAATTTATTCACAGATTTAACTTTAGAGTGCATTTGATCAAATACTCCTGTCTGGAGTATGAATATCCAAAGTAGAATCCTAGCCAAGCCTGTACTCAACTAAAGGCCTTCAAGGAGTGGTTTATAACAACTTTCCAGGGCCTATAGAAATGAGAAGTCTTTAGATGAAGAACAACAAAGAGGATTCCGTTCAAAATAAATGTTTTCATGATCCTAGTTCCTGCCTAGGTTAAGAGGGTCTCTGAGACTGTTTCAACACTCAGAAGGAAAAACCAAAACAACCCGAAGAAAAATCCTGTACTTGAAATAGGAGCATGGGATAGACTCATGGTGTAAGAGCTGGTCATTCTGAGCTTAGACCCAAGTGTTCTTGGTTTCTGGATCTTTTTAATCTCAGAACACTGCAAAGGGTACAAAAGGGTTGCAAAGCAATTGACTTGGTGGGAAATCTATATACTAATTTCCTATTAGGCACCTAGACCTCTCTGGAGAGAAGGCCTCTGACAACCTAATGAATAAATAAAACCCAAATAAAGCTTCACATTCAAGTCCGGGTGCCCCAGAGAGACAGTCTCTTGGAATTCAGTCATCAAGAGGCCAGGCTGCGTTCGTACCCAGGCTCCCCCCAGCCTATCAAGAGCATATCTGGCCCCAAAGAAAGCAAATAATTAAGCAGGTCATTAGGAAGCCTATAAAAATACGGATATGCAGCTACACCCTGCCCTGCCGTTAACTTCAAAAGGTGACCGAAAGGCAGAGGTTCTTTGCAGCAAAGGAAAAAGCAATGGAAAAAGTGAAGTCGCATGACACCCAAAGGCAACCGGGTGGGAGTTCATTCTGAAAAAAATCCGCTTCAGCCCAAGAGGGTTAAGTGCTTTCCCTATTTGCTGAGTCTGTGCTCAGAAGTCTCCGAGGGTTCCACTGTCACTGATCGCTGTAGCTTTGCTGGGGTGAACAGGGTACTTCCAACAAACCTGGGAGCCCTGGAGCTTCCACTTGGCCTGAGCCAGGGCAAAACTGTAAAGTGTGCCTCTCCATTTCCTTCCTCAGGGCCCTTCCCACTTACATGCCCTGTAACCTCTCATTGCCCAGGGTCTCGTTTGCACAAGGGAGGAGAAGCTATTTAACTCACTCATACTCAAGTGTAATTGACCTGAATATCCTATGGATGTTCACTTGAAGTTTCAGCCATTCTGCATGAAGAAGGCAATACATAATAATGGAATTTTAGTTGCAGTGGTCCCTGTGTGGAGACAATGTTTCAGAAGACTTTTTATTTTTCCTATTCTAGTGATGGCAAAGTCTTGCCTAGTTGCTATGATGCAGGCCCACAGCTCCAATCCTGTACCAAATTCTTTGGGTTTCTATGTTCTAGACTCTAAATGAACTCTTATACATACCTAGGGTGCAGCATATTGGTTCCAGGGCATTCTCTGGTCCCTTCCGGCTCTAATCCAATCCCAAATAGTCAGGGATAGTGAAAAAAGAGTTTGAAATACCAATAATGGAGAATTAATTTGGCTGGGGTAAGATTTATTCTAAGCATCCATTTGGAAAAGTAGTCCGAATATTTTCATTAATTCTGCCTTCCCTCTGTCCACCTTCCTGCCATCAACTGGAAATAACATTTCGTTGGGTACAGTTTTTCATTTTTACAGGACTTGTGTTCTTTCACTAAATTTATTTATCTAGCAGAGCCCTGATGTGATGTAATTTTGAGGAAGGACAACAGTGAGTTGGTATAATTATTTCTTAATATTTAAAAGCTCCCTTGGTTAATGTGTTTTCAGAGACAAGCTGTTAAATCATTAGGGATGGTGTTTTGCGGCCTTTTTCTAAGCAGTGGCTAATGCTGACTTGAGCTGTTGGGCCTGAGACCACCCGGCTGAGCTCCCATTAGCATGCTGGTAATGGGCTGGTCACCGCCTAACAGGTCTTATTACTAGACCTGTATTTGATGGATGTATGATAATTGAAAACTTTTATTTAAAAAAAAAAAAGAAAACTAAGGGAAGTTTTCCCTGTTAAACTTCACAGTGTAGTTTAGAAGCTGAGGGGAGGAGAGGAAACTTCTGGAAGCTGGAATCCATAGCTGAGTTACAGATTCCTTCAGATAAGCTTGTTCATTGTGAGGAAATAAATGGTGGGAGAGAAGTTGAGGATAGAAGAACAAATGATTCTGGTGTGGTTCCAGAAAAGAGAACTTGGGGTGAGTTGGGGTGACATCGTGAGGGGAGTCTCAGCTCCATTTAGGGATGTCTTTTCTGATGGACAGGTGTCTTCATCAGCTTGGCTGCTCTAACGAGATACCATGGACTGGGCAGCGTGACAGCAGACATCTTTTCTGCTTTGTGAGGCTAAATATACATGATTTTTTAGACCATTTAATGCTAGAGATTCTTCCTACCACTATGACCTCCAATAGTATCCATCACAGGAAATGAACTTGGCCTCTTCAGTAGATATGCATTTCAGTGCTAGGCAAAATGTGAACACTCACCTTAGATCTGTCTCTCATTTTTAAGGTGTAAATTTTTATGTTTAAGGAGTATCACTTGACATTTTTCAAGTGCAAGTCTTTATAATGGTGACCTCAGAAAAGAAAGCATTTTTCAACAGTATTTCTATGTCATGTTTTCCCTCAGAAGATCTTAAAGATGGTTTTCTTAAATAATAATAATAATTATTATTATTATCATTATTATTTTATAAGAAATTTAATAATTATTATTTATTAATAACAAACCACTAATAATTTATTGTTAAATTATTATTAAATAATAATAAATTATTAATTTAGTAGTGGTAATAATAATTATTATTATAGAGAATTTCAGGGAGATATGGTTATTCTCTCCAAATTTGTGAGAGGAACAGTAAAGAGGACAAATAATGGGATTAACTCTTCCTGCAACCTCAGAGGCACCCTGTGAAACAATTTTCCATATCTTATTTGATCCTCACAACAATCATATAAGGAAGGTCAGTAATTTAGACAAGGAAAATAATAGAATCTTAGCAATGGCACAGCAAGCAGTTAAGTGGCAAAGTCCGAGTTCTCAAAAAAATAAAATAAACACCTCTAAATAAAACCCTAAAACCAAATACAATGGTTGAATGCAAAACGGATAAGCACAACCAAGAGATAAAAGAATGAAAAAATGTTTATTACTTGCAATGATAAGAAGAGTGCTGGGAATAATTCTCAAAGCAGTGACTCCCTGAACAGAGAAAGCAAGGCCCTTTTATTGGGGAAACTCATGCATATGCATATAGGAAAGAGAAGTCATCATACATAGAGGCGGTCACATTCCTGAGCATGCTCAGTTCCAAGTCATACTGACGTAGCATGTTGGAAAAAAATGGTGCATGAGAACACCCCTGGGCATAGAATTTAGTATTATAATGAGCAAAGTTTACTCCAAGTTGCTTAAAAGGGTGACTCAGCAATTTTGGCTGGTGCATGGTAAGTTTCTCTGGAGGGCTTATCTCAGACCAAAAAAATTGAAGGATCATTAATGTCATTTAAACAGGCATCTCCCTCTCTCTCCTCCCCAGCCTCCACAAACATAGGTAACTGCCCCTAAAAGTACCTGCCTAGCAGCTCTCACACTTCCACAACCCAGAATTATACTACAGTCCCATGGGTAAAACTGGGGTCAGTAGACAGAAATGACAAAGCAGTAGATTTTATTTCACTCAATATAAGAGGGAGATTCTGAGCTTCAGAGTCGTTCAGAAATGACAAGGTGGGGTTGGGGAGGGTGGAGGGTGAGAGAGTGGCCTTTCTGGGGGCTGTTGGGTTCTGATTCTGTATGCGTCATCATTTTCCAGCATCATGTCCTATAGACTCCTTTGCTTGAGGAATGACAAAGGAATAGGGAAAAAATAGAGAGGGAGGAAGATATGGGCTTTGTGGTTGAATAAATGCTCCAAATGCTGAGTTGAGACAGGCCGTCCTTGGAGAATTGTGCTAAGTCTTTCAAATACTAATTGTGATCTGTGAACCTACAAAATGGAGAACTTATCTGACATTAGAACCTCTTTCTGCTGGAATATTTCAGGGACTAATATTCCAAAGAATGTGATCACAAATAAGATCTGATCTTCTCTTTTGACCCTGGTCAGCTTCCCCCACTGCCTGCAACCCATCCCAGTTCCTGTCACTCCACTCCAGTCCTCTTTCACATTCTGAAAACACTCCAGGTACATGCAGGCTTTTCACTGCTGCTCCTGCTACCCTTGAGGCTCCTTTCCCAATATCTGTGTGGTTTACATGGGTGCTTCCTGCAAGGTTTGCTCAGTGTTAGCTACTCAATGTAGCCAATCCCTGCTCCTCCCTCTCTCTCTCTCTCTCTCTCTCTCTCTCTCTCTCTCTCTCTCTCTCTATATATATATATATATATATATATATATATATATATATATAATTTTGCTTTAAGCAAATATATATATATATTCATAGCAGTTATTGCCTTTCAGCATACAGTGAAATTAGCTTTATAATTTTTATTGGTGTCTGTCTTCCCCACTAGAAATGTAAGCTCCATGAGGGTAAACATCTTAGTCTGTTTTGTTCATTGACACATCCCAAGTGTTTAACATTGCTCTCAAGGCCATAGTAGGTGCTCAGTAGACAGCACCTGTACCAATGAGTGATTCACAGTTCCTATCCCCATGGAGGTAATTCTATGAACATCCAAGTGGACAGAAAACCTCTAAGATTTATTATTGGAGTGCTTATACACATATACAGAATCTCAAAATAACCTCAAAAAAATGTAGAACATGTTCCAAGCAATCCCTGACATAGATCAGGTACTGAGGACATTCATATGCTTTGGAGGCATCCATAAACTTTAAATGAGATGCCCTTCATATTCCAAACCTTATGAGGTCTGAAAGATCTAAGTCTGACCCAGAAGCTCAGTTGTGGTCTATTTATGTTTTAATATGTGGGAGAGCTCAGTCAGGTGGCAGTGAGTTGAGTCTAAAAGTGTCAGAATGCTCCCTACTCAAAGGTGCTAGTTAAATAGGGTCAAGGTCACCCTGGCTTGAGTACCAGGTAAACCTTTATGTTTGGACAGGGACGTTCTGGTATATGTGTCTATTCTTCCCAATGTGACAGTCCTAGTCTCCCTTCTATGTGCTGAAAGGATTGTGGGGAAAGATCTTCAGATGCAGGGAAGCCCCTACCCTGTCTTGTAACTGGCAGACCTTTCCTATTCAGAAATCCACCATTGTTATCAGATACACATAAAGTGGGTTTTGGTGAAATTTGTATTTAGACCAGTCTAAGTTTCCAGACTGGAGAACTTTATATTTATGTGAGTCCCCAAATGACTGTTCACACCTGAAGCCACCAACAGGATGCTGACCAAAACCCAAACCCAACTCTGCTTAGACTTCTCTACTACTTGTTCTAATTATTATTCTCAGCGTCCGAGAAGAAAAAGGACAGAGGTGAAGGTTTTATTCCAAATCAGGAAATAAAAACTCATGCATTGTGAGAAACAACAATGTGATTATTTTTACCTTTATAGAATGGTTGGTTCTATTCTGTCTTATCTATGTATGTGGCAATTTAAAAAAATACAAGTAGCTGGCTTTAAGCAAATTAGAATACTTAATATGGGTTTTGAACTTCTGCCAGGAGTGGGCTCCAAAGCCAGTTCTTTCTATTTGCATTGCTGCATTTATCCATTTCCAAACATTAGAAGATCCATCTATCAGATTCTGTGTAAATCCAGCACACAGATAATTTGTAAAAAAGCTTTCTTTCAAAATGTTCTGCGGTTTTTCTAATCTCGTCGCTTTTCTAATTTTCTAATCACATAACCTTGAAGTCGAAAGACACAGCCTGTGATAATCTGTGTACACTGTCTTCATTATTATCACAGACATTTCTGGGGGAAAAAAAAGAAAACACACACACACAAAACACACACCAAAAAAAAACCCCTTTCCGCCCCACACACATTCAAAGCTGGCTTTAAAGTCCTACTTTAGTCACAGTTCAATCAGATCCACATTAGTCCTACTCATCAGACAGAAAAGTGTTCATGAGCATAAGGGGGATATTGACTTTAAAAATTTACTGGCGAGGCGTTCAGAGCCTGCAGGAATGTCAAAACTCCAACCTGCATTTTGATGTTTTTGCCTCCGGTTAGTCTTGACTGACAAGCTTGGAGCACTTTGGTCTGTGCTCTGGCATCCATTAACTGTCCTTGACTCAATGTTATCCGGGCCGTTATGGGCAGCTCGGTGCCTGCCTAATGGTTTCAGTGGATTAGATGCCCCAAGGTGTAAGGAAAACTCACACCCGGTTTTCAGGGATCACGTTGGCTATTCTTGGCTTCATTAGGGGGGCATTGTTTGATCCTAAATAATGAGAGCCTGTTAATTATTATTCTGATAATTGGGCCTCATGTGGGAGCATGGCAGGCTGGCGAGGTGTTTTAAAAGGAAGCAAGTTTGGAAAAGGAGAAAGAAATGTCAAGGTTGAGGTGTCTTTGAGAGGGGAGTTTGTTTATATGCAAAGCGTTTTTACCTAAGTGGGGACCTGGTGCTGGATGGAGGGGACAGAGGGGGGGCTGGGGCGAGCTCTGCTCTATACTTACTTCAGCTAGGCTGGATTACAAAATTACTACCTTGGGCAAACTATTCACAAAGGCTCACCTATCCCACGACTGAACCTGTAATTCTGTGTGAAGGGATTGGGAATTGGTTTGTCTTGGAGGAGCGAGAGATCGTATAGAGAATGGGGGGCCTGGGTTCATCCAATCTGCTCTCTGGGGACAGGAGTGAGCTTTGTTTCTTTGTGTGCTCTTGTTTTGCTTTTTATTTCTTCCTCCATAAAATGACAACCAAGTCCATGAAAGGGATCGTGTTAAGACTGCTGCCTGGTCAGACAGAAGAGGTGGCTGTCCAGGACCCAGGAATGCCAAAGAGTACCTGAGGTGGCAGATAGCAGATGACCTTTGGGAGGGGGGAGGTTTCCTTGAATAAGCCAGTCCCAAATGAACCCCCTGAGATACCAGGACAACTTGGCCCTTTCAGATTATCTATAAGTTCAAAGTACTGTTTTCCATTATTAAATCTGAACTTGGGACTCTTACCCCTCAGTGAGAACTATATGGCAACATTTAGACTTATTTTTGATGATTTATTACATCACCCATGTAATGGTGACAGATAAAATTCCATATCTAGGTGTCTACAGAATTCCAGAATCTATCGTGGACTTCAAGTGAAGAGCCCATGGCTTCTCTGTCCACATGAAGGAAGGAATGGGTTTAAACAAATGTCTCAATTTAAAAGGAGGAGAGAGAGTTTGGGGAAAGTAAACTTGCATTTGAAGCTTTAACTGGGTTTTTGTCCGACTTACTTAGACTTCGGGTAGAGTTGGCCAGCTGAGATGAGAGCTGGCCTGCCTGTAGACCAGGTGACAGTGACCGACAGGAAGAGAAGAAATAGAGAGTCCATACTCATTTTGAGTTCCAGCGCTATGTTCACCTGACTTTGCTTGCTTCTAAATCGCACTCTTCCAATTAAACTGGAGAGACTATCAAAAGTACATGTTCAAAACGGTTATATATCCTGGAGTTTTGGACTTGCCTGAGCCTTCTTCATACGGCTCTGTGATTCTCTTTTGTAGGTGCGGATGTTCTTTGAGATGCACCATGGGCTGTAGAGCAGGAGGAAAGGGTGGGAGGGCCCGGGGCACAGTATTGGGGAATTGAAGAGTTACTGGCCAAAACAGGTGATCTTGTCTGTGATCTCTCAACTGTTCCCAGCAGCTTCAGTGCATCTCATAGGCTCACCCAAATGGCACTGCACGTCACTAGAACACGGCAAACCAAGTGCAGAGTTAATAGACCGCAGAGCCATCTTGGACCCTGGGCACAGGCAAGTATTAAAGTCAGAGCTGACCAACAGAGTTCAAGAAAGAACACGAATAATCAAGTAGAGACTATACCCGATTTGACTGTTCATTTGTTAGGTGACCTTGAACTTGGTATAGGAATTTTGTCTATTAGTAAAGATTATGTTGCTTTTCTGTCCAGGGTTTGCCGTTACAGGTGAGGGATAAAACAAATGACCCTAAATTCCCTTTTAAAAAGACTCTTTTAAGAGTTTTTCCAAACACTTTTTTTTTTTTGTATCACTTTTTATTTTCAGCTTGTATCACTTCCCAGAATTTCAGGTTTCAGCTTTCACTTAGTTCTTATCGTCCCTCTTGAAGAAGCTGCTTCATGCTTCTCTGAAGGACAATGAACCATATATTTCCAGGATTATTGGAGAGGTGTGACATTCCCATATCCAGATCCTTGTATTTTATAGATTTACTTCCACAGTTGGTTCTCCAAGCTCTTAACTTTTGTCACTGAAAGATTCGTAACCTTTGTAGCCTGTTTTCAAATTTTGCATGAAGAGCCAATTGGCAGTTTCATAAGATGTTTTATCACCTTACAATTATCATAGAAACCACAGTCTCTTTCTGGAGAGTTCACAATTTGTTAAGTTAGACAGATGATATACAAGGGCCATGGGGTCAGATTACACTCCTGGGCAAACACATTATTTAAGACAAAGGATGAGGCTTTATTCATCCCCAGGGCTTCCTTACTCCAAATAGGCAAATTTCTTTAGGTTTACCAGTTGACAGTGTTGTCATCTTATGTCTTGACATTCACTAGGGCACTTGATCGCCAAGGTCTTCAGTGCCTTTGAACTCATACAAATATTTCCACTTCAGTGACGGTGACTCAGAAGCCAATTTCCATAGCTGCTCTGTCCTCTGGATGGGAGGGCATTTGTGTTTCACGGATGAACTCTGCACAGTGGACGTTGTAGCAAAATGCTTTTTCTCTCTGTCTCTCCTTCTCCCTCTCAAAATATTTATGAAGTGCTTCCTTCTGCCTTTTACTGGGAGTGACATTGACAATCCTTTAAATTTATCATTTCCTGTGGCATACCAAATACCTGTGGTTCAAAATACCAGACTGTTTTCCAATGGTGATGTTCCCACAGGACAAAGTCTATGCCTTCTCCAGTATGCCTTTGCTCTGTGTCCTTGTGTCCCACACATGAGTGATGAGAAGAGAAAGTCATAAATACCACTGAGCCTAGGCTCTTTCAAGGCCACAATCACCAACTGGTCCAGTGATTAAAAGTTGAATAAATATTTAGAATCAGGCAATTTGAGCTGAATGGGAATCAGGTAGAAGCAATTTGTAATGTTGTCCATAACTACCCTGACCCCTACACCACCTCCACTTATTATCCACAGGTAGATTCACGGATATGTAAATGAGCTGTTATGACTCTGGGATGATGGGTCAATTCCCGCCTTCCCAGAAACCCTCCTCCTCTGTTTTGTATCCCAAGAAAAACACAACAGGCTCATTGCCTAAAGAAGGAGCCTATTCCTCAAATTATGTTATGTGCTTGTACGAATGTCACAGTGAATCTCATTATTATTGTTTTAGTCAGCTGTTTTGCTTCTGTGACTAAATGACCTGGCCAGAACAATTGTAGAGAAGGAAAAATTTATTTGAGGGCCCACGGTTTCAGAGGTCTTAGTCCATAGAAGGCTGGCTCCATTCCTTGGGGCTCAAGGTGAGGCAGAACATCATGGAGGAAGAGTGTGGCAGAGGGAGGCAGCTCACGTGGATCTGATCAGGAAGCAGAGAGAGAGAAAGGTCTCTACTTGCCAGATAAAAAATATACCCATCTCATCCAGCCACACCCTATCACTTCAATTACCACTTAGTTAATCCTATCGGGAGATTAATTAACTGATTAGGTTAAGACCCTTATAATCCAATCATTTCTCCTCTGAGCCTTCTTGCATTGTCTCACACGTGAGTTTTTTGGGGACACTTCACATCCACCCCGAAACTATTATATATAACTACAATGTGCCAATATGTTTTAAAATATGTTTTAGAACAAGGCATCCATTTCTAGAACTTTCAGGTCACATGCTTTGGATTATCTATACCATCAATTTCCTCTTTTATTACAGATGATTGAAAGGTGTTAATTTAAGGGAATTTTTTTTTCCTGGCCTAGAATACAATACTTCGATTTAATAGCTACAATCAGCAAAAAGCCTATCTAAAAGTTGGATCTGTTCAAAAGTTTACAGTAGAGAATGGATTGAGAAGTTAATGTGGATGGCATTTTGACAAATTTGTGACAACATTATCATGAATCTTTTTCTCATTTTTCTTGTCACCATTTCCTTGTGGCTGTCCTGGTAGAGAGAAGATTTAACAAGCAATTGGCCATATAGCACTATCGAATAGACTGGAGAGACTACCTTATCTTTTTAACTACCCTGCCTTTTGAGGGATGCATTTTTGTCCTGTCTGTTGGGTCAGGACAGTTTTGCAAAGCTTCTGTGACTTTGGGAACACAGTTGTCTAGGAGTGAACTGAACAGGTGTGTGGACTGTGTGCTCTCATGGTGACATCATTACTAGTAAAGACAGATCGCCTAACTTACAGCTACTAAACCGAGGCATCTGACCTCTGGTTCCACTTGTGTAAATGACAGTTCATGAAACATCTTGGGTTACTTCTCTAGAATTCCCTAACATTCAACTCTCTCAGGGGTTGGGCCTACATGCACGGTTTCATTAATTCAATAAATATTCAACCTCAAATTAGAATACTCCAGGTGATGAAAATGGGATAGCTGAATAGCATAGATGTAGTTCCTGCCCTTTTAGTCTCTCACTATTTAAAAGGAAAGAAAAACTTAATAATGGGCATACAACAAAAATAAATAAATAAATACACAATTACTATTGACCAAATTCAAGTCTTTCTTTCCCCCAAGTAAATCAGTTCTACTGAATTCCATGGTTGGTGGTTATTCTACCTCACTTCCCATGGCTTCTTCTCACTGGGTCCATGGTAAAGTCAAAGTGGCTGCTCCAAGACTGGCTGAGTCTCGGGCTTTCTCCCATAAAAATGAGCTGACCACCTTTGCCTCCAAAAAGTTGTTGGAGAGGCAGAAGGTTTTAGGACCTGCTCCTTAAAAAACTGTGCGTGTGTGTGTGTGTTTGTGAGTATGTGTGAGATGGAGGAATCACTTTTCATGTCTCACATTGAAAGTGGAAAGCTTATCTCTACCACTCTCCACTCCAAATTCAAGCTACTCGTTTATCTAATTGAGGTCAAAATGCCTACTCCCCCATTTCAGAGGGATCCTCAACAGGTTGGTTGGAGGGTCATAGCCAGCAATGTTAAGAGAGTTTGTAGGTTGGGCCATCTGTGTGGTGTACGAAAAGCGACAAGAGTTGCTCTCTCTTGAGTACTTGTCACCATTTGGCATGATTAACTCTGAAGTTTCCTGTAGTCCTCATTTCCATCCCAGCTGCTGCATGGAGCTGATAAATGTATGCCCAGGGTGGGGGGAGGGAATCGGGGAGAGGAATGGAATTTCTGTGGTTTTTTGGTTTTCTTTTCTTTTTAGCTTAGAAGAAATGTATCATAGGAAATAGGTCAAGTTTGGCAGGTATTTCTGGTATACCTAGAAGGCAGCAGATGCTCTAAGTAGATGATAAGCAATAGCTTCTAACATCAGTGGTTTGCATGCTTACTTGACCATTTGTCTTTTGGTCGTAGGCTTTTTGTCACTGCTTTGAGCAATCACTTTCCTTAGTGATTGCCATCACTGAATGAAAAAAAAGTATGGTGGCCACTATAGATCATTTCAACATTTTGGACCAAGGCAATCAGTTCTGCATCATGACTCTTAATAGGCTGTTAAGTCAGTCAATTCAAGAAGAGAAATTTTTACCGAATGGAGACTTGATCTGGTGGCCCCTTGTAAATAGTTTCCATTATGTCACAGAGGGAGACTGAAAGCAGGACTGGGACACCTTCAAACCATATCTTCAGCCCTCTCTTGTTTCTCCTGTTTAAATTTGGTTCCTTGTTACTGGTGATCTGGCCTCCACTTCCTCATCATTGCCTAGCTGCTTGAGTGTACAGGAATCATCCCACCCCACAATTTGGTTTAACGTTTCTGTTCATTTTTCATATAGGTACAGTTTATTGAGCTTGATATCAGATCTTGCATAGATCCTTTCTATGCATGATCTCACCCACGAATAGATAGGTGCCTTTGCTGAGTTTTCTAAATGTTCCAAAAATTTTACAAGTATATTTTGTCTAAAGCAGAATTATTGTCTCCATACTTCCAATGAGTCCTGTTCCCTTCATCCACTTGCTCTCAACCAGACCATCAGATTCATCGACTCCTCTCTTTCCCTAATTACAACATCCAGTCCAGCAATAGGTATTGTCAGCCCCACTTGGAAAATCTTTCTTAAATATGACCAATTCTTATGAACTCCATTCTTGGTTCCTAAATTTAATAAAGATTTTTTTCCTTCTCCTTCAAATATCCTCTCCCAGACTTTCCCCTGGCTTACTCAGTCTGTTCATCAAGATTTAGTCGAAATGTCACCTCCTTAAAGAACTTTCTTTGCCCATCCTATTCCCCTTCTCACTATCTCTTTGTTCTATGTTAGCTATTTTTAAGGTATCATCCACTATTTTGTCTTAGTACTTATTCTAGTTCATTTCTTTGGTTACATTCTCCTGATAAAATGCAAGCCTCATACAAGTAAGGAATCCAACTGGTTTACCAGCCAGAACAGGGCCTGACACAGAGTAGATGCTCACTAAAACTTATGAATGAACAAATAAACAGATGAAGAAACACAAGTCAACAGAGATAAAGTAATTTGCCCAAGGTAACACAGCTATCAAGTGGTTTAGCCAGGACTGGAGCCCTTATAGGTCTTAATTGCTACCAAATTGAGTTTTCTTCTTTTTTCTTCTCCATCAAATCTCCCCTTTTACCCTGAGCTCTCCATCCTTGTTTCTCAAGAAATTCAATGACAATCTAATTCTAAGTAAATGCATTTCTTCCCACAGGACTCTCACTTCTTTAAAGGGATGCCTGAGGATGGTAAAAGAGTTCCCCAAAAGAATAAAGCTCTTCATTCTACTATCATTTATAACCAATTAGAACAAATTTTTAAAAAAGAGTAAAACTCTAATTCTAATGAGAATCCTAGTCACTAAGGAGGAAGAATTGGGGAGATATTTTAGAGGGCTGTGGGCGTAAGGGTCATTGGCACAAATCTTCCAGATTTAACGAGATTCTTCAAATCTCATCAAGAAGGTAAGTCCTTCCATGCAAAGGCTGGACTAGCTGTCATCCATCCAACCACACCTGCATCAAAATATACACTGGACAAGGGTATTCCCTATGTGTTTGCTTCTTGCTGTGATCCTTTCAACCCTTTCATGTTATCATGTAAGATTTTTTTCCTATTCCCTCTTTACAAAGAAGGAACAGAGTCTCAGAATGACCTCATCACTTCCTGCAAGGACAGCTGGCCAGGGTGTGGCAGAGCAGGAGATGGTGCCTGTGATTTCCATGTCCCAGTCAGGAGTTCTCCACTTACTGTGCTGTGACAAGAGTTTCATTCTCGTGTTGTGCTTTTGATGATGGGAATAATAGAAAAAAAGGAAATATATATTAATAAAGAGGATCTTGTTTTTTACCCCAAATCGAAAAATTTTGTTATAGGCCTGAATGATGGTTCCAAAAAATATCCTTGTGAAAATGTTTATATTCCAAGAGGTCCAAGTTTCAGTCCAAGTTTCTCCCACCAACCTTTTCTCCCACTCTCCCATCTTCCCTCCCTACTTTTTTATTACTGCATTGAAGTGGAGGAGTAAAGAATAGACGTATTTTCTTCTCAAAATTCTTTAGTCCTGTTCCCTGAAGAATGGTCCTAATTACTTCTTGGCTCTCCCATGAAGTATTAACCTCATAGAGGAGTTTTTTTTTTTTGAAGTAATAATAAGAGCTTTAATTTTATAGATCATCTGCTATTTACCACGTAATGTGATGACAGTAACTATCTAATGTCATTCACATCTCAAAACACAATATGGAAGTCTTATGCCCATTTTACAACGAGAAAACTAAGTAAGACTTTCAAGGTTATGTAGCTAGTAAGTGACAAAACTAGGTTATAAACTTATGGATGATTCCAAAATTCATTTAAACCATCTTATTCAGACTTTCTCAATCATTTTTCATCTAGCCCTTCAGACAACTAGGTAATGTCACCACATCATTTCATGTCATTAAACTGAGATCTTTGGGACTAATGACTTCATGATTTTATTTTGGATTAATTTTCTTATTTTTGGAGCTGTCACAGTCCCGGTGTTTGAAGAACAGACCCACTGACAGCTCTAAAAATGCTCTCCTCAACTGCAAACTGAGCTCCCTGTCCTATCTTCAAAGGTTTGTGAGGTGTCCAGGGTCACCATCTTGCTCTATAGGTGACCATTTAGGGTTCTCAGGTTGAAATCCCAGGCTACTCAGTCATCATCCACATGGTTAATTTGATATCACTACCTTTGTCAAAGAGCTAGAATGCACAGGAATTTTGATGTTACATCTGACAATATTTCATCATACAGCAGTAAGTTTGGGCAAAAAAGAGAAACAGATGATTATGTATGTTTGGGTAGTTTCAAGGAGGTGGTACATTAAATCAAGGCACTAATGAAATGTTTTTCACTGGAAAACATCTCCATCAGCAGCTTCATCTTTTTTTGTGTTTCTTACTTCCACAAAGTTTGCTGAGGTTCAGCGTGTATTTCCTCCACCTTTCATATCTCAAGACCTTGGAGGACAAGGGAAGATGGTAGATGAGAGAAACTCATTGCAGATGGTATCTAAAAGTTGATAACGAGTTGCAATGATTGAGAGTGGGAAAGCAGATGGAAAGAAGCAAAGTAAGGCAGATGTAGGAACTTGGGTTGTTGGGACTTCGGTCTTTGGAAACAAATGCTCAGCCCACTCTGTGTTGAAAAGCACCATCCAGTTAACACTCCCCAGTGTACGTCTATAGGTCTGCCATAGAGATATGGGCATTGCTCTGTGGGCTTCCATTATTTGCTCTTGGTCCAGCTTTGCTATGGGCTTGCTGTGCAATCTTAGACAAATAATTTTTAAGTTATCTGAGTCTCAGGAGACTTAATCATAAGGGTTGATCCCAACCCTCTTTGGAAATCAGAATCATCAGAACTTTTAAAAATGCAGACTCCTGCATCACACTGTCTTAAGTGGCGGATTCAGAATATGTAGGTAGGAGATCAGGGGTTCACCAATATTTTTACTAAGGTCCTTAGAAAAAACAAAATCACTGGACTGAGTGAGGTCTGAGGTCCCCGTGGTTCTGACCAACTTCCTGTTCCCAAGAGACCTGAGATTCCCAACAGATTGCAAGATTAATCAGAGCACCTCAACTGGTAGACCCAGCTTTAACACATTCAATTAGAAGGTCCCCTTAGGTCCTGTGGGTTTGGTTAGAAACCTCAGGGCTGCTAGTGCTTAGGAAAGAGCAAAGCATCGGATTGACCTCTTCCTTGGAGAGAGTTTGCAGTGTTTGTCTGGCTGTCAGCATCAAGTGGGTGCTCAAAGTATCAGAAAGTCAGTGAAAGTGAGATGGTAATTAGCTGAGCAGCTACACTACCAGAGGTCATTGCAGACATTTCACGATAGCAGAAGCTCCTTTTCTATCCGAGGTGGCAAAGCCTTGTTGTAGCTTGAGGTTTTTTTTTTTCTCCCCACTAGTCCTCCTAACAAAAAAGGAACTTCTCAAGGAAACTCTAAACTGGAATTCAAAAGGAACAATAGAATTGGATTTGATTTGTTTAATTCTGAAATCAAGGTCACTAGAAAGTACTACAGCTCTTATTTGTGTGGTTTGGGATTTTTTTTTTTTTTTTTTTTTTGGCAACATCTTTCTTTTCATTTGATGGTCCTGTCATCCCCAGAACTGTGTATGTTACTGATCCTGCCTGTATTCAAAGCTGTTATTAAGTGGACTCTTTTAGATTTTAGAGAAATGATAATGGTTCCAAAGATGACAGAAAGTGGCAGCTGGTGACAAAAAAACCCCTTGATAAGACGACAACAGTAAATCAAACTACCGCCACTTTTCCGTTTCATGTTTGTTAATACCACCTCGCCTTTTGAAGTTTAAAGCAAGGTTCAAAAAAGCCAGGTGCTGAATCATAATATTAAAGCAAGCAAGGAGCTCCATGAAAGGGAGGAGATCTGAGGGGGAAGCAACAAACACAGCTTTCAACTGCCTTTTGTCGGCCTTTCTGCAGATGTCACCAGTGGTTGTCCCAGCAGAGGGTTCGGCTTGTAGCAGTGCCTCTGGCTGATTCCCGCGCTGCGTTTCAAGTGTCAATCAAAAAGGAAGGACGCAGCTTAGGTCCTGGTCATTGTCCTGTGAAAAGAGCCAAGCATTTAACATTGATTTAGCTCCCTCAATATACAAAGATAGAGCCAGCTTTGTGCATCGAAAAGGGCCTTTGGCAAGGTTGCTTGTAGAGCAATTCCATCGCATCGGATGCGCCTTGGTGTAGCTGTCAGACTGCGGTGTCTGGAGCCCTCTGAAAAGTTATTCAGGACTGAGTGAGCAAATTAGAAAGAAAGAACGCGTTCCCAGCAAGAGCGGTGCTGGTTGTAGCCAGGGCCTTTTAGTATCTCGTGGTCATTTTAAATAATAAGAAACCTCCAGAGCTTCAGGGTGAGTCAGAGCAAGGCAGAAAGGAGGCCAGAGACCACCCGAGAACCCAGACTGGCTGCTGGGTTGACAGCGTGTTTTCCTCGGAGTTCATCCCAGCCTGTCTGCATCCCATGTGGCCTTCAGCAGGCGCTGAAAGTTTAGACCAGTTGGTGTTGAGTGTTCCCCTCATTTATGTTTCCATTTTCTGTGAGTAGACATCAGTCTGGCCTTGCTAAAGTGGTGGGAGAAATGCTGACCGTTGAGTTTCATTACTTGGCCTTGTTGCATTTGTGTATGCATTTCTTATTTCTTCTCTCTCCTATTTCTCCTCCTCCTCCTGTCTCTCTTCTTCCTTTTCCTCCTCCTGGACTTCTTTTTTTTCTTCCCTGTGTTTTCTTATGAAATGACCAGCTGCTTGCTCTCGGGCTACATGAACACTTCCAGTCCTGAAAACGTTGTACAGATGGTTACCCGATGATGAGGGTTTTTCCACTTTACAATGGTGCAAAAGTGTCTCATTCTGTAGAAAACTATACTTTGAATTTTGAATGTGAATCTTTTCCTGGGCTAGCAATATGTGGTACAAGACTCTCTTGTGATGCTGGGCAGAAAAATCATAGCTCGCTGTCATCATCCGTGTGATCACCAGGGCAAATCCATGGGGTGCTGTGTGGCTGAGCACGGATGTTCAGAAGGTTAGGCATACTAAATGCGTTTCCCACCTACAGTATTTTACACTTAGGATAGGTTTATTAGGATGTGACCCCATCATACATCAAGGAACATTTCCAAGCCTCTCTTCCTCATCCACTAATGAGTTGAGGTCCCTGAAATTGTTCAGGGCTTAGGAAACATGGTGGTTGAGCTGGTTCAACAGAGATGATTGATGCTCTCTGAATGTCCATGGGCTTTCTTTCATTTCCTCACTTTCTCTGCTGTTGAATGGGGGTCTTGGGGTGAGTTTGAGCTTTTGAGAATGTCCTCTGATTCCTATTTGAGGTCCTAAAAATTGGAATACCTGGTCCATCACTTCTGCCATTTGCTGATGATAGAACCCCAACATAGAAAAAGACTTTTATGCTGGAGAGTCACCAGACCAACATGGACTTTGTCTGAACCAGAAATAAATCTTTGTTATGTTACACCACTGAACTAGGGTCTCACCCATCATATTCGATATGCCCAGTGTGCTAGAAATATCCAGATAAGGCACTCCTCAAAAAGGGTGGTGCTGAAATCTTGGCTAACCATAGAGCTTTTTCCAACAGCTGCTCTAACCTGTGTAAATACAACAAGACGATAAATGGAAACACAACACAAAATGGTTCATTTTCCATTTAGCCAAAGTTCTGAGTCCTCAACAATGATTGTCTGTCACCTGAGGGACCACCTCTTCTTTCATGCCCACCCACATCCCCAATCCCCTTGCCAAATTGTCTATTAGCTGCACATGCCTGCCCACACCTTGACTAAGAATTAACTAAACCATCTGCCTCTTTTATTCTTGAGTCCAGTTTGGTGAGTGTGACTTATAGGAAATAAATCAACCTTGCTGGTAAGGACAGCTGCTGATTCTGTGTTTCCAGCCTCAGTTGCCCCTCAATACCAATGGGCAGTTTTGTTGCACATGTTTAATATGCTTCATCTACCATGCTCTTAGCATATCATATAACTTCCGTTTGTATGTGCACACACAAAAGACTAATTGACAGTTTCTCTAAAACTTCCATTCCCAACCCACAAGTTTTTCAGTACCTCTCTCCCGTGTCTCAAAGGATTCTGCCTTTCATCCAAGGATGATCCACATTCCTGCCCTCTGGATCCCATTTTCTAGGACTTTGCTAAATCAATGACCTTTTTTATTCCTAGGATTTCTGTCTTCAAGGACGCCCTCTCCCAGCATACAAACCAAGCTCTTTCTGTACACCTTTGGAAAAAGTGGTCTATCTTCCTGTTGTCCTTTATCTCATTCCCCAGTTATTTCTTGATCCATAACAGTCTGCCCTGTGTCTTCTCTATTTATACTGTTCTGGTGAAAGTCACTGTCATGTAATTGCAATAGGAATCTTTGGATCTTCATTGTGGCAGCATCTGTCTGAACCATCTAGACTCTTTCACCACCTCCTTCTCTCCCTTTTCCCCAGTCTTGATTTCTATGATGTTGTTTCCTTCTATCTTGTCTCTTCTCTCTCTCTCACTCTCTTTTCTTAAATTCCTATTTGTGCAGAGAAAACACCATCTAACTCATGGTTTTTAAAATAGCCTTCCTAGTGCTGGTTGGAATGGGGGCAAGCACTTAGTTAAAAAAAAAAAAAAATCAAAATTGCCTGCAAGAAGAGGAATCCTCCTGACTCAGATTGGGGCTCTGTGACAGACTGCCAATTCCTCCAACACGACCGGGTTGTTCAATTTTGCAAATAGATGTGACTCAGGTTGTACCAGGGGCTGGATCCACATCTATTGTTAGGGTGTTAAGCCTCTGCTCAGAGCTTCTGAAGGTGAAGAGTCATATCTGTGACATCCCTGGTGCTACCTAGTGGTTACAGGAATAGAACTGGGGTAGAGGGAGGGACCGTTTGGCATCTGGCTGCTGGTTTCTTTGAAAGGCTTTGAAAATGTACTTATTCACCTGTGCACTTCTGAACTCAGACACACAAGCAGGGATCACACCCTAGGCAATTCCATAAGACACAAAACTTTATATATCTTTTGTTGTATTTCAGATGCACATCTCTACAGATTGTCTTGCATGATACTTTTTTTAAAAAAATTTTCATCTTCCCACTGAAAAAAATTATTCACTGCCTCTCAATGATAATTAACATGGGTTCGTAATTCTACATGTTGCTTCAATTTGACTTGAAACTCCCTGAGCCAGAGAACCCATTCCCTTTTCCTTATAACCCTCTTGCATTCATTCCTAGACACCCACACAATAACATATCTGCATTCATACTAAGGAAGACATCATACTGATGATGCTGGAAGAGTCTTGCTTTTCAATCGTTTAATTCTTGCTATGGACATTCAACACTTAACTCTAAAGGTGATCTGTTGCTTTAAGCTTGAAAAGAAGGCAGCATATCAGTTCCGTCTGAAGTTCAGATTCTCCATGTCAACCCTTTTGACTGACCTGGCTAGGTCATCTAGTATACCAGGTTGTCAACTTGAACTCATGGTCCAAATGGCTACCCTGGGTCTCCAGAGACATGCTCTGATTTTGTGACTTCCTTCCAGCTTCCCAGTCAGGGCAGCAACTCGGCTTTGATTGCTTTTGTTCTGATTCACTCTCAGCCATGAACCAAGTTTTTAAGCCACAATAGACAGCAAAGGCCACAAGCCTGTAGTGTGGAAAAGGTGACGGCACTGGACATTAAAATAGAAACAAGGAAAAGTACCATGAATCCGTGGATAAGCTAAAGCAAATGTCATATGACATGGGACTTTGTTTACCTTGACTGGGTGTGTCATCCCTGAGTGCCCGGGGACTAGGCAGGCAGGACGGTGGGGACTGGTCTAGATATGAGTCATCTACATATTGAGTTTATTAAAGATTTAAGGGGCTCTTTGGGTCTTTCCATCCAAAGATTATTGTTTCCTTCCAGGTGTTTAGCTACTATGTCCTCTTAGGGCACACGGGGCCACAGTGTAATGACAGTCCGTGGTCTCTGGTGACAACTTCTAATCCCTCCATTGTGCTCCTCTAAAAGGGCAATATTCAATATATTTTTCAGCAGCACTTGATTACATTCTTGCTCTCTCTACACTCCTTTCTCGGAGGCTCAAAATTCCTCAGATGCTTAGATTGCAAGACCTCTGAAATCCCAGGGAATGGTGGATGAAGAAAAGCAGGGAGGTCACCACTCTCTTGACCCCTCCAAACTGAAGAACACTGGAGTGCTTACGAGAATGTTGGGAGCCTCGGGAGCCTCTGCTAAGGCATTAAAGCATCTTTGGAATGGGTGGGGCCAGCCTGGCATGCATGCTCCTGCTTTTGGCATCTCCTAATCTGATCCTTGGTGTCCTTCCCTCAGAAATGTGAACCCCTTGGTCAGAAGACACCAAGGGACAGCAAAGGGATTGGAAACCCTGTTTATTCTGCTCTTGGGCTACTTTTGTCTGAACTGTGCTTATTGGATCACACAATTGCTACCATTGCTTCATGTACTCTCCTGGAGTGCGTGGGTCTGGTGCCCCTTTGGTTCAAGGACAATGCAATCTGTAGTTCCTTCCACCAAAGAAGTCTGGGCTCACCTGTCACCCAAACAATCAAAAAATGGGGGGGAGGGAGAAGAAGAAAAGTGGATCAGGTCACATAGTCAAAGTCATATACATTCTAAAAACCCAAAATGTACCCCCCACCCCAGCATTTTTACTGCATCCAACCCTTAGAGTCCCCTGAAGAGAAACAAGGGATACGTACATGCAGGTGGAGAAGCAGAATGTGAAGAGAGAAGGGAGGAAAGGGGGTTTTAGTACAAGCTCCCATAGTGTGTATCCACTCATACCCGGACCTGGCCTCACAGTAAGTCCTATTTCACTCATGGCAAGTTATCAGAGCAGTCAGGATTGGTAGGGAAATCTGCATACACCTGATCTAGAATAAAATAGTGACCAGGGAAGTAGACAGATCAAATACTTTCATTCTGATTTCATTTAGCCTTGGCTATATCAACATTTATTGAGACAATTCTCTTGATAATTCATTGATGATTCCTTCTATTTTCCACCTGTGAAAATCAACTAAAAATGAAGACTATGAGGCTGTCTCGAAGGCAGCTGGGGCATAGTGCTATGAATGGGATTTGGGGCTCATAGTACCAGGGAACCAACCCTGACTCCAGTCCCCACCGACTAAGTGGTCTCCAGCCATTAGCCACCATACACCTCAACTCCTTTAACTATAGAATCAAGATGGCAGTAACGATAGCCCCTGCCTCTCAGTGGGGATTAAGTCAGGTAATGCAAGCATTAAAAGAGTAGCTAGCCCATACCAAATGGTCATTAAAGACAGCTATTGTCATTATTTATATTGCCTTTGAGTAAAATTATTCAATGCTCAATAGTTGAGCACTTCCTTTGGGAGATTAAGAAGAGCCTGTGAAAGATGAATCAATGATAAAATGAAATGCAGGGTTACCATGTAAAATGTAGATAGATAGAAAACAAGAGAAGAAAGTTAAATTCACTTTTATCTCATCATCAGTGATAACTCCTACAAATCTTAGGGCATATATATATTTGAGATTTGTAATTTATATCCATATACATGTGAATGTGTATATTCATATATGAATAGTTCTTTTCTATACACCAAATACATATATATTTTTACTTAATAGAGATCACACAATGTATTGTTTATTAGAACCTGTTCTTTCATTTAAGGGAAGAGAATTATGTTAACACTCTCCCTTGCCCCTTGGTTGACTGCCCCACTCTCTTCTTTTAGGCTCTCCATTCCCCCCCCAGAGATACCTCTGTCTGCCCTAAATTAAACAGCGTTCCCATCGCCTATGTTCGCCTGGACCACCTTCGTTCCAGCGGAGGCGCCTCTGTGTGGGCCACCTCCCTTCCCATCTGAGCATGAGCCTTAGTCATCCCTGCATCTTCTGCACCCAATGCAGGCAGGCCACCCCCATCAGTGCCCCCTGCATATTTGCAGGATGAATGCATATTTAATTCCGAGTTCTTCCTCGGCCATTCACACCTTTCTAGTGACATTAGGACAGGTTTCTTTAGACATCGATTCATGTGCTCTGAGGAAGTGTAAACTAACTTAAATCTTGACCCAAACAGCATAAAAGGGAAGGGGAAGGCTTCCAGGAAATACACAGGTGAAATATCCCACAATTACCTGCAAATGATTTTTAACATCTGTGATTTGGGGGTTCATCTTACAGTGGGCATGAGCTCTCTCACCCTCGGAAAGGTAAGCAGTGTATTCGGATTTCCATTTTACCATTTTTCAGTGTCAGGTCTACACTTCTGGGTTTCTGTTCACCCGATTCTTCTGCTCATTTGTCTGTTTACCTTAGAGGCAGGGTCTCAGGCGTCCCTTCTGGGCTTCTGATGAGAAATGTGTGAACGAGGGAATCGCACATCCCTTCTCTTTGTATCCTGAAGTCACACAGAGCCACCCTGGAGAGGACTGGAAACAGACTCACTTGGGTTATCTTTAACCCCCAATTCGCCTTTTCCAAATACAAAAGGGTCACACCGTCCCTGATTTCCCAGAGCCAACGTCGTGACATTTTAATTATGGGTTTTATTGTTTGACTGACTGACTGGACAGTGAATCGCTTCTAGAAGATGAGACGCTGATGTCACCCCTGCAGGGCACAGAAACCGGGAAGAAAGGTTTAGAAAGCCAAGATTGTGTTTGTAGGAGTTGAGCAAAGAAGAAACAAAGTGAGAGAAAATAGAGAAAAACCACACACATCCTGCAGCATGAGGTGAGCATCCTTCTTAAAAATGTTTTACCCAAGAGAGGGCATGAGGGAGTGAAGAGTCATCCATGGGAAGTTCATGTGATACTTTTCTGGGTCTACTTGACGAGGCTATGGTACCCATTTATTTAATCAAAATAATTGTTGCTATGAAGGGATTTTTAAAATGTGGTTAACATCTACAATCAGTCAACCTTCAGTGGCAATCACCCTCCATAAAGTAGGTGGGCCTTGTAGAATCAGTTGAAGCCCTAAGGACAAAGAGTAATGTTTTCTGGAGAAGAAATCCTGCCTCAATACTACAGTGCTAACTTCTGTCTGAGTAGCAGCCTGACAGTCTGCCCTAGAGGTTTCAGGCGTTCCAGTCCCTACATCATAGAAAAACCAATCCCCTCAAACATATGACATATATTTGTCCTATATGAGATTATGTACATATGTGCTGATGTACAGATATGTTTTTCTGTATATATGATATATGTACATGTGTATGTACGTATATATGGTGTAATTGCATACACATATACACAGATATAGATATCCTTGTGTTTCTGTCTCTCTGGAGGGTGCTGACTGACAGACCTGGAAAGCAGGATCTGCCCAGAAAAGGGAGAGAAAAATGGGTGCCGATGGGTGCCAAGGGAAAAAAGGGAAGAAATTCAAAGACATTCCTGTTACCAAAAATTGAGGACATGCCGAGTCTACGAGAGTAACTGGGATGTGAACTAGATTTGGGGGTACAACGATGAGTGCAGAGTATTTCCCTCAGGAGCCAAGGTGGCCAATAGCCATTGCTGGACCACAGTAGCTGCCAGGGTACCAGTAAGAGTGGCTGCTAGTTCTTTCTTCCGCGTGCATTACCCTCTCCCGGCCATCCCCCCTTATTTCTTTGCTTGAGTCTTAATACCAAGCCTGCAAGTTGGCAAGGGCAAGCATTGGTATGCCCATTTCACAGATCAGAAAATGGAGGGCCACTGAGTACCCAAGCCTGGGGACTCATGGAAGCCACAGAGAAAGGTTACTTTGAAGACAATGAATGGTGTTCAGAGCCCAGTGAAGCTGAGATGAATCAAAAAGCTGTGGTCCACCTCTCTGCGTCCACCTGTGTCTGCAGCACGTGCCCATCGGCTTGAGAGCAATCCTAAAGAGCGTCCTCACAGACCAGCAGCTCTGTCGCAGTAGAATTGAAGGGGTTAGGCTTTGGAGGACGTGGTCTTTAGAGGGAAAGTTGAGCGGTGGCAACAAAAGTTACCCATCGGCAAAAACAGCTGGGGAGCCATCTGTCTGGGAGAAGCCTCCTGCCCGTTGCATTACCCCCCTTCCTGCATCTGTGAGAGGCCTGGCCGCTGACTGAGGCGGTTTATAGCACAGGGAACAGAAGGAAACCAGTTGGCCCTTGGATAACCTTGGCCTCATTAGCATTGAACCAAAGCCCACTGCGCTATTGACTTCTAGTAAATATCCACCCATCAAGAAGATGTCCCGGAGCCCTGCCTCAGGGGTGTTCAGACACCAGACAGAGCCTTCTTGCTCCTCCACGGCCAGCTTTGTGATCCAGGAGTGGCTGTCAGACCCGTCCTCCTCTCTCCACCCACCACCATCCAGCGCTCAGAAGCCACTCCATCTTCCCGGGCGGGGGACAGGGGGAGAAGAAAACCCAGCACGGCCACCTCTCTGAAAGTCTCCCATTCTCTCGCTCCAAAGGGCCAAACAAATAAACCCTAGAAAGGCGGTTCAGCACCTGAAGTGTACACAATTATATTTCCAACTGCTTTGAAAAACTTTTATTTTTTTGTACAGCAAATGACACATTATCTTTCCGGAGGTCAGGGAATAATGCAGTTGGATTCTTGCGACATTGTGAGAGTTAATGTTTCTATTTGCCATTGTGTCCTGTGCAAAGAAAGGCGGCCGGTCACCTGGGGTTACCACAACACAGCACGGAGATGGTGGAATCTCGGAGAAGTGCTTTGATAATATTGGACACTATTGTGCAGGCGGTGGCCCCCTTCTTGCCTGCGCTGCATAATGGGCTTCCGAGTGCTAAGGAGATAAACGATACTATCCTTGGAGTGTCAGAGGTAGAGCTCTCCAGGAGCTGCATTCATAATTCGCTCCAACTTAAGGACTTGGATTTTTTAATAGTAATTGAAACATATAATTCAATGGCCATGTCATTTTCTAATATCATAATTGCCAAGGAAATTGAACCACAAAGAACTCTTATAAATTGCAATTTCACTTTATTAGAGTACCTGGGAGCTGGTAGTGTTTTCTCATCAAGAAAGACCTCTAGGTATCTTCTCTTTGCGTCTTTCAAACGTTCACCCTCATTCACGCTTGCCCTCTTGAGCAGTACTTTCTCTTCCCCCTGGATTTTCCAATGGGCATATTTAGCCCCTCTTAAAATGTGTACTATTTGCCAAGTGTTTATATTAATTGCTCCCGTGGGAGCTTCATAATATAAGCTTCAACTCCATCTCTTCATTGTCACATGTTGGCTTCCTCACATTCCACCTAGAACACTGTCTTTGTTTCTGTGGATAGAAGTGATATAAAGATGCTTTATATGTTTAGAGGACTGTTATAATATTGATGCTGCTGTTATTGGATTCTATACATCTTTCTTAAAGTGAAACAATCCCTAAAGAAGATTTTTTACAATATCACCAAACTAAGTTCAGGACTTAAGCATAGAACAATAACAACAAAAAAAATTTTTTTTCACTCTTCTTCAAGAGGCCTGGCTTGGAATCATCTGAATTATTATTGTCATTATTATTATTATTAATTATTATTGAGAGGCAGTGAAGTGCTTCACCTCCTATTTCTGTGGAAATGCAGGACCTGCTTACTTTTCATCCCCACCTCCCAATTACTGAACTGCTCTGTTATCCTTTTCCTGGTCCTGGATTCTGATCCATTGATAACCACCGGGCTCCCCCTCCTTCCTGGTAGCTACTACCTCAGTTCAATTCCCGGAACATTCTGGCATGAAAAGGACTCCAGAGAGGAGACCCCTCTGGGGAACTCAGTCCAGGCATCCTTGACCAAGAAACCATATGGAATCCAGCAGAGTCTTTATTCCCAGGAATCCCAGGAACCTGGGAATTTGAGATTCAAACACCAGGGAAGAAAACAAGAGACACTAACCACACTCATCCTGGAAAAGTCTCTGATATGGAGCGGGAGAAAAAGGGATATGAAATGTGTGCCCATCTGGATTGTAACTATGTAACGTCTTTATTTATGAAGACAAAGGATGGCAACAGAATTTACCAGAGTGAAAGCAGGTTGTGTTAGGTGGTCAGGGTTATTAAGTATTATTTTCTCCATTTTCTGGACCTTCTATTATGCACTGTCTTTATAATAGAAAAATGGAAGAAAATGAGGCTTTAAGGAGAGAAGAGCAGAATCCCAGCCACATCTGCCCCTCTTTTGACCCCTCACCTTCCAGCACCTCAGACCCCATCTAGCATTGTGTGGAGGTCCACTAGCTGGGAGCAGAGGGAAGGGAAACTGAAACTTTGTCCTTAGCTGGGTGACTTCTTCACTTACTATGGAAGGGTAAGCTGAAGAAAAGCAGAAGTCAGGGACAATTTTTCCAAAGTGATATGCTGATCCCAAGGTGCCTGTTTAAAATTCCTTAAAAGATAGGTATTGCAGGAACAGCCCATGACAGACCTTAAGTGAATCTTTCTAGAGGTTTGAATTTATGTATTTATTTTAACTGTTTAACTGAAATTTTTTTCTCATGATTTTTTTTTCCCTTAAAAAATGAAACAGCCAGGCGTGGTGGCACACGCCTGTAATCACAGTGTCTCGGGAGGCTGAGGTAGGAGGATCTCAAGTTCAAAGCCAGCCTCAGCAAAAGGGAGCCACTAAGCAACTTGGCGAGACTATGTCTCTAAACAGAATATAAAATAGGGCTGGGGTTGTGGCTCAGTGGTTGAGTACCTCTTGAGTTCAATCCCTGGTACCACCATCTCCACTACACCCCCCAAAAAAAGAAAAAAGAAAGAAAAGAAAGAGCCACTTCCCATGGAAGCACATGTAATGGAATTGATATCATACAAAGAAAGTAAGTCTGGCCCTGCAGTAGGATGACATGAAGGACCAAAAGCATCTCAATATCAGATGAGGGATGTCATTAAGTATAAAAAGCCCTGGGCTCTGATGTCATTCAGACTTGAATTGTCCTCTCCATTTGGCAATTGAATTAACCCTTCTGGACCTCAATCATCGCCACAGATAAACAATGGGAATTTTCCCTGCCTTGGGTTACTCTGAGAAGGCAAAGGGCTAGGGTTTGTAACCAGTGAAACACGCTTTGCAAGTCTAAAGTACTCAACAAGGTGCAGTTCTCATTTCCTTCTGACCTGAGTTCTCCTGTCCATTCCTGTGAATCTCATTGGACCGCTCCTATGTCAAAAGGAGGCAGAATGGCATCTGAGACAACATCCCTTGTCACTGCACACATTCAGATATGCTGCTGGTTAAATCATGATCTATAAAATGTCCCAACTACAGTCAAACAGAGTCTAGTTGCTTTGACAATTTTCAGTACCTGAAAGGGATGGCTGGATGCCCTGGGGCCCTGGAGCTCTCTGGCATAGGGACAAGGAGCTCGAAGCTTAGGTTCAAATCACCACAAATACACTGAGTGGCTTGGGCAAGACATTTGGTCCCTAAGCCTTCAGTTTTCTCATCTGTAAAATGAGGCAAATGGTCAGAATCAGGACCTTCAAAATAGATTTTAGCAGCACTTCAGTGTTCAAGTTGAACCTTACCCAAAACAGTCACCCCAGTTGTGGCAGGGAGCAGTTACTCTGATTGTGGCCTCCCAGCTTGGTGACCCTCACTCCCTGTGGTGGCCCATCTGCAAGACCACAGAGCAGAGCTGGAGACCATAGGTTTACCCTCTTCCAAACCACTTCTCAATCTAACAGTGCACAACATATTGAACAGAATGGGTATTTATTACTGTGTTAGAATAATAAATATCTGGTCACAAGACATGACTATTTATTTAAAAAATATTGTTAACCTTTATCAAAGCATATTATCAAATTACTTTGTTTGCTTCTATTTAGGAACAATTTCTAAAAAATTTTTTTTCTTTTTTACTTGTGACTGCTTTACTAAACATCTGCCTTTTTTTTTTCTTCTCTTCACTTTTTATTTTACTTTAATTTCTACTCTCTTCCAAAAGGAATTCCCCACTCTCTATTATCGAATTCCTCGGCTCCCTTCTTAACCCAAATTGACTTGTACATTGGAGAGCAAGGGAAGGATCAGGAAAGGTAAATTCTGGGGATGCCTCTCTCACTCTCTGTCTCCCAGATGGAGTTCTACTTTCTGATTTCTCTTCCAAGTTCTTTCCTTCTTCCTCCAGGCATCCTCTAAGGGCCACCATAGCACCATTACCTTGAAGGTATTTTTAAAAACCCAGATTCCTGGGTTTCATCCCATATCTATCTAATCAAGATCTCCGAGGCTGGAATTTTAGGAAAGTAGAGAATCAAAATAAAACTCCCAAAGTGATTTTGTTTTTTTAAATCTCTTCTAAATTTCAAAACCTACCTTCCAAATCCCGTCTCCCAGTCTCCCCATCTCTCTCTTCTCCACGACTTTCCCCATCGGTTTTCATCCTAATTACCAGCCAACTGGTGGATGTCACTGCTACTCAAATGCACTCCCACTCTGGAGCCCTAATCATGCCCATTGTGCTCCTCAAAGCTAAGTCAAGAATTGCTGCCTTTTTATTCCCCTCTCTCCATACATATTGTAGAAGGAAGCAGGTCCCCGCTGCTTTTGTTGTCCCTACTTCTGGGCTGAGCTCCATTTGCTAGTGAACGGGGCTTATCTTCACCCTCCCCCCCCTCTAAACACTGTAACATTCAGCATCCTTTCATGTTGGTGCTTTTAAAGTAAATCTTTGGACAATTAAAGATATGAAATGGCTAAATAGAGTTCTGCGGGCGTTCTTCTCTCCTTTTTAAAGGTTTAATCACACTTAATGGCTCTCTTCAAAACTTGAATTTTCCATTTTGGTGTTTTGACTCCATTGAAAGAGTTTACTAATATTCTTTCAAAAGTATTCTCTGCTCAAATGAGCTATTCAATAAAGTTTTATGCCACGCTATAGGATTTACACTAAATGGAAAATAATTTAAAGGGAGATCAGAGTTGGGGGTGACGTTTCGCTCTACAGGTTTTGTTAGCCAAACTATAATCATCAAATACATGGTGGCTGCAGAGTTGGTGTGAGAGAACAAAAATTATTTAGATACACAGGAGAGTATTTCAAATGCGATTTCAATACCTTCCTTTCCTTGAAGAGAGCTTCTTGTTTGGCTTTATGATTCTATAAATAGGAACTTGTGGTCTATTTCCCCCTTTTCTGTCCCTCTCTCTCTTCTTTCTTCTCCTCTTATGTTTTTCTTCCCGAAGAGTAGCAATCAATGAGTCTACTTTGTGACCGAACGTCTGTTGCAGGTTGTCTTGACAGTTCCCAGCCTTGGTCTTGCTGAGACAAATCTTGTTCTTATTTGTCACCATCAAGAGTAAGAAGCTGGCAGGACACTGAGTGCCCCCCTGGGTCATCACAGTCCAAATGAAAGAATTTGCCATTTGAAAGGCAAATTAGTGGAAAATAGAAACCAGAACTCCATGACAGCTTCTCTATGCATCCCAAGCTCTCTGGTGGTCTTACTGGTATGCACATATACGTGGCACTAACAAGACACACTGGAAAGGTAAGGAGTGATCTATGTCCATGACCAAACACGGACACCCCTTTCCCTGCCTGCCATCTACCCTCCTTCCTTCTTTCTTCCTGGAAGTAAACTTGATCACTTGTACCATGCCCAGTCATGTGCTAAGTATCAGGCCACATTGAAGAGAAGTATGACCTGATCTTGAGTTTAACATTTGGCTAAAGAAATAAGTAATATAGGTGATACATGGAAGATGCTATGATCTATGAGCCAGGTGCTGTCATTTACTAACCATGTGATCTCTGGGAAGGCATTTAATTTCTCTGAGACTCAGTGTTTCTCTTCCATGGACAGGGTTGCTGAGGTTGAGTAGAATTTAACACTACCTGAAAATATCTCTTTAATTTTGTTTGTTTGTTTGTTTGTTCTTTTATTACTCCCTCCACCTCCCCAGGGCAAGCTCCACTAGAGCTGGGACTTCGGCTGATAACTCACCTCTGCATCCTCAATGCCAGGAGAGTGGGTGGCACAGAGCAGATGGTTGATAAATAGTTGCTGAATGGATGCACATGTCATAAGGAAATCTCTATAAAGACTGAGCTACTGACCTCGAAGTAGATTTGTAATCTAGGCAGAATTTTCAAGAGGATACACAGACAGGGTGGAGAATGGTCAGAGTAAGGTGAAGAGATGCCAAAGACATTGTAATGGGCTCGAGATACAGAAAATAACAGTCTTCTCAGGAGTGGTGTGTGTGCCCTGGGAAGAACGGATTCAGCCTGAATTTTGAAAGGCCTTCAATGGCAGGATTAGCCTAGGGGAGAGAGTGAAGGGTTTTGGTCAGGAAGTACTGACCAAAAGTACTTTCAAGAAGTACTGTTTTGGGACTTGAAGAATGAGACAGAACCCCAAATCCTAGAAGCCTACAGGACGCCGAATGTGCAAAATCATAAGAGACCCACACCTAGACACATTATAATGAAGATGCCCAACATACAGAACAAGGAGAGAATTTTAAAAGCTACAAGAGAAAGGAAGCAGATCACATTTAGGGGTAAGCCAATCAGGATAACAGCTGATCTTTCAACACAGACTCTGAAAGCTAGAAGATCCTGGAATAACATATTTCAAACACTGAAAGAAAATGGGTTCCAACCAAGAATTGTGTTTCCAGCGAAATTAAGCTTCAGGATGGAAGATGAAATTAAAACCTTCCACGATAAACAAAAGTTAAAAGAATTTGCAGCTAGAAAACCATCTCTTCAAAACATCCTTGGCAAAACATTACAGGAAGAGGAAATGGAAAATAACAATGAAAACCAACAGTGGGAGGTAGGACACTAAAGGGGGGAAAATAATCAAAGTGGAAAACAAACCATGTTTAGTAACATAAATAAACAAATATGGCTGGAAGAACAACCCATATCTCAATAATAACCCTAAATGTTAATGGCTTAAACTCACCAATCAAGAGACACAGGCTAGTAGAATGGATCACAAAACAAGACCCAACAATATGCTGCCTACAGGAGACGCATTTGATAGGAAAAGACATACATAGGCTGAAGGTGAAAGGTTGGGAAAAATCATATCACTCATATGGACTTCGGAAACAAGCAGGAGTATCCATACTCATATCAAATAAAATAGATTTTAAGCCAAAGTTAATCAAAAGGGATAAAGAGGGACACTACATACTGCTCAAGGGAACCATACACCAACAAGACATAACAATCATAAATATATATGCCCCAAACAATGGTGCAGCTATGTTCATCAAACAAACTCTTCTCAAGTTCAAGAGTCTAATAGACCACCATACAATAATCATGGGAGACTTCAACACACCTCTCTCACCACTGGACAGATCTTCCAAACAAAAGTTGAATAAGGAAACCATAGAACTCAATAACACAATTAATAACCTAGACTTAATTGACATATATAGAATATACCACCCAACATCAAACAGTTACACTTTTTTTCTCAGCAGCACATGGATCCTTCTCAAAAATAGATCATATATTATGTCACAGGGAAACTCTTAGACAATACAAAGGAGTAGAGATAATACCATGCATCCTATCTGATCATAATGGAATGGAACTGAAAATCAACGATAAAAGAAGGAAGGAAAAAGAATATATCACTTGGAGAATGAACAATAGGTTACTGAATGATCAATGGGTTATAGAAGACATCAAGGAGGAAATTAAAAAATTCTTAGAGATTAATGAAAACACAGACACAACATATCGGAATCTATGGGACACATTGAAAGCAGTTCTAAGAGGAAAATTCATTGCTTGGAGTTCATTCCTTAAAAAAAGAAAAAACCAACAAATAAATGATCTCATACTTCATCTCAAAATCCTAGAAAAAGAAGAGCAAAACAACAGCAAAAGAAGTAGAAGGCAAGAAATAATTAAAATCAGAGCTGAAATCAATGAAATCGAAACAAAAGAAACAATTGAAAAAATTGACAAAACTAAAAGTTGGTTCTTTGAAAAAATAAACAAAATCGACAGACCCTTAGCCATGCTAGCGAAGAGAAGAAGAGAGAGAACTCAAATCACTAACATACGGGATGAAAGAGGCAATATCACAACAGACACTTCAGAAATACAGAAGATAATCAAAAATTATTTTGAATCCTTATACTCCAATAAATTAAAAGATAGTGAAGGCATAGATAAATTTCTTAAGTCATATGATCTGCCCAGATTGAGTCAGGAGGATATAGACAACCTAAACAGACCAATATCAATTGAGGAAATAGAAGAAACCATCAAAGGACTACCAACTAAGAAAAGCCCAGGACCGGATGGGTATACAGCAGAGTTTTACAAAACCTTTAAAGAGGAACTAATACCAATACTTTTCAAGCTACTTCGGGAAATAGAAAAAGAGGGAGAACTTCCAAATTCATTCTACGAGGCCAACATCACCCTGATACCTAAACCAGACAAAGACACTTCAAAGAAAGAAAACTACAGACCAATATCTCTAATGAACCTAGATGCAAAAATCCTCAATAAAATTCTGGCCACTCGGATACAAAGGCACATCAAAAAAATTGTGCACCATGATCAAGTAGGATTCATCCCTGGGATGCAAGGCTGGTTCAATATAAGGAAATCAATAAATGTTATTCACCACATCAATAGACTTAAAAATAAGAACCATATGATCATCTCGATAGATGCGGAAAAAGCATTCGACAAAGTACAGCATCCCTTTATGTTCAAAACTCTAGAAAAACTAGGGATAACAGGAACATACCTCAATATTGTAAAAGCAATCTATGCTAAGCCTCAGGCTAGCATCATTCTGAATGGAGAAAAATTGAAGGCATTCCCTCTAAAATCTGGAACAAGACAGGGATGCCCTCTCTCACCACTTCTGTTCAACATAGTTCTCGAAACACTGGCCAGAGCAATTAGACAGACGAAAGAAATTAAAGGCATCAAAATAGGAAAAGAAGAACTTAAATTATCACTATTTGCAGATGACATGATTCTATACCTAGCAGACCCAAAAGGGTCTACAAAGAAACTATTAGAGCTAATAAATGAATTCAGCAAAGTGGCAGGATATAAAATCAACACGCATAAATCAAAGGCATTCCTGTATATCAGCGACAAATCCTCTGAAATGGAAATGAGGACAACCACTCCATTCACAATATCTTCAAAAAAAATAAAATACTTGGGAATCAACCTAACAAAAGAGGTGAAAGACTTATACAATGAAAACTACAGAACCCTAAAGAGAGAAATAGAAGAAGATCTTAGAAGATGGAAAAATATACCCTGTTCATGGATAGGCAGAACTAACATCATCAAAATGGCGATATTACCAAAAGTTCTCTATAGGTTTAATGCAATGCCAATCAAAATCCCAACGGCATTTCTTGTAGAAATAGAGAAAGCAATCATGAAATTCATATGGAAAAATAAAAGACCCAGAATAGCAAAAACAATGCTAAGCAGGAAGTGTGAATCAGGCGGTATAGCGATACCAGACTTCAAACTATATTACAGAGCAATAGTAACAAAAACAGCATGGTACTGGTACCAAAACAGGCGGGTGGACCAATGGTACAGAATAGAGGACACAGAAACCAATCCACAAAACTACAACTATCTTATATTTGATAAAGGGTCTAAAAGCATGCAATGGAGGAAGGATAGCATCTTCAACAAATGGTGCTGGGAAAACTGGAAATCCATATGCAACAAAATGAAACTGAATCCCTTTCTCTCGCCATGCACAAAAGTTAATTCAAAATGGATCAAGGAGCTTGATATCAAATCAGAGACGCGCCGTCTGATAGAAGAAAAAGTTGGCTACGATCTACAGTCGGTGGGGTCGGGCTCCAAATTCCTCAATAGGACACCCATAGCACAAAAGTTAATAACTAGAATCAACAAATGGGACTTACTCAAACTAAAAAGTTTTTTCTCAGCAAAAGATACAATAAGAGAGGTAAATAGAGAGCCTACATCCTGGGAACAAATCTTTACTCCTCACACTTCAGATAGAGCCCTAATATCCAGAGTATACAAAGAGCTCAAAAAATTAGACAATAAGAGAACAAACAACCCAATCAACAAATGGGCCAAGGACCTGAACAGACACTTCTCAGAGGAGGACATACAGTCAATCAACAAGTACATGAAAAAATGCTCACCATCTCTAGCAGTCAGAGAAATGCAAATCAAAACCACCCTAAGATACCATCTCACTCCAGTTAGATTGGCAGCCATTATGAAGTCAAACAACAACAAGTGCTGGCGAGGATGTGGGGAAAAGGGTACACTTGTACATTGCTGGTGGGACTGCAAATTGGTGCAGCCAATTTGGAAAGCAGTATGGAGATTTCTTGGAAAGCTGGGAATGGAGCCACCATTTGACCCAGCTATTCCCCTTCTCGGTCTATTCCCTAAAGACCTAAAAAGAGCATGCTACAGGGACACTGCTACATCGATGTTCATAGCAGCACAATTCACAATAGCTAGACTGTGGAACCAACCTAGATGCCCTTCAATGGATGAATGGATAAAAAAAATGTGGCATTTATACACAATGGAGTATTACTCTGCATTAAAAAATGACAAAATCATAGAATTTACAGGGAAATGGATGGCATTAGAACAGATTATGCTAAGTGAAGCTAGCCAATCCCTAAAAAACAAATGTCAAATGTCTTCTTTGATATAAGGAGAGTAGCTAAGAACAGAGTAGGGTCGAAGAGCATGAGAAGAAGATTAACATTAAACAGGGATGAGAGGTGGGAGGGAAAGGGAGAGAGAAGGGAAAATGCATGGAAATGGAAGGAGACCCTCAGAGGTATACAAAAGTACATACAAGAGGAAGTGAGGGGAAGGGGAAAAATAATACAAGGGGGACAAACGAATGTCAGTAAAGGGGGCAGAGAGAGAATAGGGGAGGGGAGGGGAGGGGGGATAGTAGAGGATAGGAAAGACAGCAGAATACAACAGACACTAGTATGGCAATATATAAATCAATGGATGTGTAACTGATGTGATTCTGCAATCTGTATATGGGGTAAAAATGGGAGCTCATAACCCACTTGAATCAAATTGTGAAATATGATATATCAAGAACTATGTAATGTTTTGAACAGCCAACAATAAAAAATAAAAAAAAAAAAAAAGAAGTACTGTTTTGGGAAGATTAATCAGGTCACAATAGACAAAATTGGCCATGTGGCAGGGAAATAAATTAGGAGGACCTTGTGATAACTGAGGCTCCAGGTGACAAGGCCTGCTTAGAACCACAGGGAATGGGGATCTCAAGAAGAGAGAAGTAGAATGTTCTACTCAGGCAAGAATCAATGGAACTGGATAACTGAGGAGCCATGAAGAGGAGGAGGAGGAGGAGGGAGAGGGGGAGGAGGAGGAGGGAGAAGGGGAGGAGGAGGAGGGAGAGGGGGAGGGGGAGGAGGAGGAGGGAGAAGGGGAGGAGGAGGAGGGAGAGGGGGAGGGGGAGGAGGAGGAGGGAGAGGGGGAGGAGGAGGAGGGAGAGGGGGAGGAGGAGGAGGGAGAGGGGGAGGGGGAGGAGGAGGAGGGAGAGGGGGAGGAGGAGGCACTTAAGGGAGAATCCACAGAACCATAGAAATGGGGAGAGGAGGCCATTTTGAGAGAAATATAATGAAACTGTTTTCAGTTATTTTAAGGTGTATGTGGAACACCCAAGTGAAGATAGCTGCAGAAAAATGTGAGGCTGAAGAAAACCATGTGGGGGAGATCAGCTGGGGCCGTAGCTCAATGATACAATGCTTGCCTAGCATGAGTGAGGCCCTGGGTTTGATCCTTGGCACTCTATAAAAATAAATAAAATAAAGATCCATCGACAACTAAAAAAAATTTTTTTAATTAAAAAAAGAGGAAGAAATGTGGTGTGAGAGCTGAAAATAAGAGACATATAGTCTTGCCTTCAGAGATGACTGGGAAAAATCACGAGAGGAGGTAAGAGAAGGAAGAAGGGAGACCCGCAGACAGAGCCTGAAAGAATGAGTCACCGCGAGAGAAGGAAGACGAATGAGAGAAAGGAACAGGACTAGCTGGGGAGGTAGTCCGGATGTACAATTGGCATTGGAGTCACTGCAATGAAAATCCTTCTCAGGTCTGAGGGAACTGCCAGTAATATCAAGCACTTCAGAGAAGACATCATGGAAAACAAGAATTAGAAATAAGCAATTAGACCTGCTGGCTAGGAGGTCCATGAGGAGAACAGGAGAAATACTAAAAGGTTTTCCTGTGTGGAAACCTACTTCACAAGGTAGTTTTACAGTTTCAGCCTTTCTGTCAGAGTACATGCTGGAAAACTTGCATGTCTTTATCATTTTCAATCCACAAGGAAGGTCACATGGGGATGGGGACTTCTTCATATGCCATGTAGCACAACCCAGCCTGTGTTCTTGCTTATAAGCATGTCAACAGAGTCACTGACTAATTTCACCCACTGAAACAAGAACAACTGAGATTTTTTTATCCCTGCCACTTTTTATCACCATTTTCTTTGTTTTGCCTTCTTCTGGGACTGAGATCTCATAAACTGCATATTTTCAAGACTTGAGGGATGGAGTGGAGAAAAGAAAAAAAAAGTTATAAAAGTCTTTTTAGATTCTGGCCCTCTGCAAGCTCATTTTCATCCCCAGAAAGATTTCAGAAGTTTGGTTCCACTAGTTACAGAGCTAGCCTAATACTTAAATATGCTAGGTTGTTGACCAACTTGCTAACATTTTAGGGTGCATTTAAAAATATCCTTGCCTCCAAAATACTTCCTGTAATCTTCTCCTAATATTTCCAATGAAGTCTGGAATTCCTTGAAGGAACAGAGCCATTATTGACCCACAAAGAGACATCAAGCTTAAAATAGAGAAATGATACTGGGTCTTCACCTATACCATTACTTGGTTTAAATTAACCTTTAAGAACAAATAATTTACAACAAAGAATAAAATGGACAAATAACACTGTAAGATTTTTCATAGTGTCCCTAAAAGTTAGTGACAGAGAATGGTTTCAAATTTCTTAATATAGCTGACTTGAGTTGCCACTTCTGATAAAGGTCAGGGTTGGGTAGGAGCAGGAGTAAGCAGGGTTGAGAGGAGACTTTCCCACATATACACTGTAACCCTTCATGGAAGGAAAGGACCTACTTTTGATTGATCTCTCAAGGACAACAAGGAAGCACTGGGAGGAGACCAACCTGACTTTGCCAAGTCAAGGGGAAGACACTCATCCCACCTTTGATTTTCCACAGCCTTATGAGAGAGGCACGGTAGTTAGCTTGGGCTTGACTTGAGTCTGTTGCACTCAATTGCTCTGGTGTAAGACCTTGAGAGGAACCAATACTCTAATGTGCACCCAGAGGCTGCACTTTTCAAAGCTTTGCATTAACTCCCCCCCACCACTATCCCCCAAGAGCGTCCACTGTACAGCTGTCAGAGGTATCGTGCAAAGAGAGCACTGGAAGCCAAGTCAAGCTTGAATGGTTCTGTAGTGACAGATTTTGACTTCCTTGGGGCTCATGAGCTATTGGAATCAGATAAAGATCATTCCGAGGACTGGGGATGTGGCTCAAGTGGTAGCGCGCTCGCATGGCATGCGTGCGGCCCAGGTTCGAACCTCAGCACCACATACAAACAAAGATGTTGTGTCCGCCGAGAACTAAAAAATAAATATTAAAAAATTCTCTCTCTCTCTTTAAAAAAAAGATCATTCTGGCCTTTTAAAAAATTTAATTTAATTAATATTTTTGATACAGAGTACTGAATTCAGGGTCACTCAACCACTGAGCCAGCCCTATTTTGTATTTTATTCAGAGACAAGATCTCACTGAATTGCTTAGTGCCTCACCTTTGCTGAGGCTGGCTTTGAACTTGCCATCCTCCTGCCCCAGCCTCCTGAGCCCCTGGAATTACAGGCTGCACCACTGTGCCCAGCCAGGCCTTTTTAAAAAACTTAATCTCTCAACTTTGTTTTTTGCTCTTCAGACTCTATCATCAGAGACTTGTCAAAAAGAGGGTTTGTTGGGGCACAGAAAGCAGGTTGATCATGAGTTTTTGAATGTTAGAAGAGGAGAAAGAGAGGGAGATGAAAGGGAGATGAAGGTGTGCTGCCAATAAATCTCACTGACTGCCCTGCCGATTGCCCCAAGCCAGCGATTCTTGACTCCCAGAGAGTCCAAGTCTAAGTAAGATCACTCTCTCTCGGCTCCACCAAAGTTTTCATTTCCTAGAGAAACCGCTTCTCTCTCTGCATGTTTCCTTCAACTCTCAGCAAGACCTGAATAAGTGCATGAAGGTGATAAACCTGCTACTTCACTGGGGCTGTTTATTTCCAGTTGACAAATATTGTGCCGATGTTCACTTCAATTAGGAGACACATTTGACCATCTGACTACTCCATCTGATGCCTCAAGGGCAAATTTCAGCTCTTTCAGGAAGGGGTGGGCCAACAGTATGAATAAAATATACAGAGAAGGAACATTTGCAGCAGTTTGGGGGAAACCACCTTCTGCAGCAAGGAGAACAAAATGTCCACATGAAATGAAAAAGAAATGCATATAAATAAAGCATAGGGCTCAAATTGGAGGGAGGCTGGGAATTTAGAGAGAGGCTACGGAGCCTGCCTGGAGTTGAGAATGAAGAAGTGAGATTTTAGCTCTAAGACTCAAAAGACATTTGCAACTTTATGGAGGAAATTCTTTGCAGAAGTGTTAAACTCACTGAGAATCTTGCTAGTTTATTGCAGTTTTAAGGATTATTTTAGCAAGCCAGGCACGGTGGTGTGTACCTGTAATCCCAGTGGCTAACGAGGCTGAGGCAGGAGGATCACCAGTTCAAAGCCAGCCTCAGGAACAGCAAGGAGCTAAGCAATTCAGTGAGACCCTGTCTCTAAATCAAATACAAAAAAGGGCTGGGAATGTGGCTCAGTGATCAAGTGCCCCTGAGTTCAATCCCCAGTACCCCTTACCCCGAAAAATCTTAGCAACCAGAAGTTTTTCTGGTGTCTAATTTTACTCACTCTGTTTAATCCTGTTTCTTTATCACCCTGAAGACAATCAGATAATCTGCTAAGCATCTCCTTTTATATCTTAGGAGGTGGAGGTCAAGGAACAGGCTGCTTATGCAGCATTTCCTACTCAGAATTGACCCTGGATCCATGTTCCTATTTTCCAGGCAGTCAAGGACTGGAGGAATGGATGAGACCCTCAGCTGCACCTATCAGCTGCCTTGGGCAAGTGCCATGAGCTCCCTGGACTTCTGTGCTCTTGCGTCCCCATCAGGGAAGGGGAATGTCAGTTCTTTCCTCATCTTCCTGGAATGAGGGTCTCCTAGGAATAAAATGAAGTGATAAGAGTGGAAGGAAGTGAAAGTTTGATAGAAACGAAGAGACTCTCATTAGTCAGCGTTTGTTTTCCCAAGCTGACCTGGTCAGTACAATGAGGTCACTCAATCCCTGAGATCAGAAAATGAAAGACATCATTGCCTTGAGATTGAGGCAGCTTAGATTATTTACTCACCTAGGTCCCTAGTCAATTAAATACTTGACTATTTAAAATACTTATATGTGTATTTGTTTTTTAAAAAAGGGATCTTACCCAGCTTCTACTTGCTTGTTAATAACATATGATTTATTTTATATTTTAATGTTAATAGTAGCTATTTACTAATTTTAGAAGGCATGAGGAGCATCTGTGGTTAGAATAGGAAGAAATCTCTTGTGACTGATCATCAATACACTGATGGCACTTGCCCAGGTCTTATGACATTTTTATGTAGATCTATTATTATTAACCGATGGTTATAATAGCATCTAATTGAAAATGAATTTATTTTAGGAGAGTTCTTGGAGTTATACTGGTACTTGATCTATCTCCAGTTGTTGCTCCCTTCTCTCATTGATTCATCTATTCAACAAACACTTATGAAAACCTAGCATGGGCCAGGATGGTGGGGAAGCTGTGAGGGAGAGATGTGTTTCCTCCTGCTAGGAGACAGCAAGGCCAAGAGACAGCTTGCTGCAGGAAGTAACCAGACAGAGGGGAGACAGTGCCTTCAGCGCTATGCAGAGCTCTCAGGAGCTTGACCTGAGAGTCTGAAGGTGAATGGAAACCTATAGTGTGGGTAGTGGTACAAAGTTCCCAAGGTGGCAGGCCTTGCTGTGTAAAGGCAGAGTCCCTACCTGCTTTTCTTCCATTCCTCTTTTTCTTCTCTTTTCCTCTTTTCTTTCCCAACATTTTTCTTCATTCCTTTCCATTTTTTTTTTTGGGGGGGGGAGGTTGGTGGTTCCAGCATTGAACTCAGGGGCACTCAACCACTGAGCCATATCCCCAGCCCTATTTTGTATTTTATTTAGAGACAGGTTCTCACTGAGTTGCTTAGCCCCTCGCTTTTGCTAAGGCTGGCTTTGAACTGGCGATCCTCCTGCCTCAGCCTCGTTAGCCACTGGGATTATGGTGTGCACCACATGCCCAGACCCTTCCTCTTTTAACTTCAGGATTCTAACAATAATTTTGGTCTCGCCTAAAACCAAAATATATCTGAATGAAAATTAAGAAAAAATGATCAAAGACATAAACTTCAGGGAACTCCCCCAATTCAGGCATGGTTTTATTCCTAGTAGTAGCACCCTCACCCACCACTGAGTAGCTCTGAGATATCCCTTCCCTCTACTTGGTTTCTAGAGGTCTGTATAGGGAGACCTGTCATTCTCTCTTCTGTTTTTACCACCTGGATGTGTATTTTCTACACACTTGAAAAACTTGCTTGTAGAACCCAGGAGCTGACTGGACACCTAGAATGTGCGAGGGTGAGCAAAGGGGGCTCTGAGCCATTTGGAAGTTGAACAAGGACCCAAGTGTAGAGATGAGAACCGGAGCCATTTAAGTGTCTGCTATTCCTGGTGTTAACAGGAAAGTGTGTGGACAGCTCAGTCATGGCGGCCATCTTTAAGCAAATATGGCATCCACAGGAAAATTACTGTGTAGGTCTTCTTAGAACAAAGCCCATTTTAAATGATTGGGAGTCTGTCCATCTGATCCATCCCATCCATACCATATGAGATTATTAAAACTATACTCTCCTGCTCTGGTTTTCAAAAGTTCATAGAAGAGAAATTGCCCCAGATATTGGCTGTTGTGGTCACGCAGTGCAACATTTCCTCTCACCAAATTCATCTGGCTGTGCTTTTGAACTAAACAACATGCATCCTCAGACTTCATAAATTGTCATTCCTCTGCTGATCCAGAGAGCAGAAATTCATGACTTGATCTCAATCAAACAGTGTAAAAACCCAAACAAAAATACATCTGGACAGACAAACAGGATGCCAGGTTTTTGCTTGATGAGAAGGGAAATAGCTCAACCCTGGCCCCTTGAAATGAAGGCTTTATCTAAAAAAAAAAAAAAATGCTCATGGAACCTTAACAGAGTCCCTGAGACCAGCTTCCCTTATAATATTCAACATAAACTAGATAGGGAGCTCATTTTGTTCCGTGCTTTGTGACCTGGAAAACATTTTGTTGGAGCCTTAAAAAAAAAATTAGCCCATGTTCTTTCCCCTCCACCCCCAAATGCTATGATCATCATTTTCTGTTCCTTTAGCCCAGGTGAACAGCAGCCAGGGAGCAGGGGCAAAAAAAAAAAAAAAAATGTGGACTCTCAATTTCCTGACACAGCTAACAAGCCGTTCAAATTCTGTCCTGCCCAGCTTTAGGGTTGGTGTTCAGGGAATCGGAAGGCTAGAACCACAGGAGAAAAATAGACACCGCTCACTTTATTTTGGCTAATATCGCTACACAAAGTAGATTGAAGAGTAGACAGCAGCAAAATGTGATTTACTGGTCAGTTAAACAATCCATTATCCACAAAAACTGGTTACTAATGCTAAAGTTTGTCTGAATACGAAATTTCCTGAAACAGAACAAATTTCTCATGGGTAGGCAGAGAGAACTGGGGTACTTTTTTTTTTAATAAAGAGAAATATATAAAGAGATTCACCACTGGAAGCAAAAGCAGAGATTACTTGAGCCGAGATCCTACCAGACCAAGGGGAAAGTCTGCAATTATCAACTCCTATTCCTCCCTCCTTCTGCTCCTCCAATTCTACTCTCCAGGGCTGACCTGGGGGAGGGTGTCTTTGGGCAGGGACCAGCAGCAGGATATATGCAAATGTTCCTTAATTGTGTCCCAGCCATTACTCCATTGTGGAAGCTTCTAAGATAATTTATTAATATTCTCTTTAACCACTGTAAATGAAACGGCACACTGTGGGTTTGGTGGCGTCTGTGTGTGTGTGTGTATGTGTGTGTGTGTGATTTCTTCCTGAGTTATTTATTTGATAATGATATTAAATATTAGAAACTCTAACAGCTGGTGTGTTTATCCTGACTTGAGTGTATTAACCTCTTTAGCCCTTTTTTCCAGAAGAAGGATTCGGCATCACAGATTTGACTGTCAGCTGTGGTGCCTGGCGGCCCCACCGATTGGCATTCTGACAGAATCTGAAGTCCAGAGCAGCAAGTAAACATGGATGACATTGCAGCGAGCGAGGGGGGAAAGAGAGCGCATGATGACTTGAGGCACCTGCAGCTGCTTGCACCCAAATCAAAGTAAAGGCTGCGCTCACTGGAATGGAAAAACACGGAATTTACTGGGAGTGTGTTGGCTCTGTGCTAGGTGAGGGGGGAGGAGGGGGCTCGATGGAGGGCATGGGAGGGGAAAATGGAGCCCCAAGCACTGGCATGATGCCTTCTGACAATTCTCAGAGAGCTAAAGTAGCTCGGGGGAAATCTCTGGGTCCTAAGGACCATTGCCTCCCACACAGTGGGTGTGGATCAGCAGTGACACTGGGCTGATGGGTCAGGAGGGTGAAGGACAGGCCTGAGCAGCCTGGGCCACTGAATAGCAGTGTGGTCCCTGACAATGGTGATGGTCACATAAAAATCATGGCTCTTGCCCTAGGACTACCTTCTCCTGACCTCATGACCTTTGGGAAGTTAATTTCTCAGCCTCAGTTTCCACACCTGTACCATGAAGATAATTAATACGTGGCCATGGGGACAGTCACGGTAGGCCATAGTCAAATGCGATAAAGAATGGATGAAACGCAAATATAAAGTGTTAGTAGTTTCCTGTCTCTTCTTAACCTGTAAGAAGAATTGCCTCTGTAGTCTTCCCACTGACAGCCCCCAAAGTACAAGGCATTGAGGAATTGCCAGTCTTCTTCAGCTTGCTTTGCTTCTGAAGATTGAGTTAATAGTACAAGATCCCTTTCTGGAACCTGGGCACATGGCCTTTGCCCTCAATGGGGCTTCTCCCTCCGTGTTCGGGGCTTCAATATCCCTGCAAGAATGACGTGTGGAGGAGGGATAAGGAGTGGTACAAAATAGTGTTCAAGTTCCAAGGGAAGAGTTTTCCTTGGAGGGGGTGCATCCTCTTCTAGGGCCATTTCTCAGGAGCAGGGCCCTGCAGTATAAGTTTGGTAGGCATCTCAACTCTTCTTAGTAAAACTACTGGTGGTGACTGGCCCCAAGGAGTAGAATGCAGTGTCAGGGGGATGGAGACCCAGGGAGGAAGACTGTGGTTGCTTTAGGACAGTAAACAAGTTGCTTCAGTTATTCCAGGAAGCCAGGGTTATCCCTGTTTATCACAGTGTTGGGCATATAAGAGGTGCATTGATTGATAAATGAAAGAATGCATGGATGGATGGATATGTGGACAAATGAAGAAACAAACTGACAAGTAAAAAGAAAGCCTATTTCTGCAATAGAGCACAATTGTAAGTACACATTGGTCAGTAGCCATACTCATGGCTGGAGTTCCAGTGTATTAGAAAACTCCATGTGCAATTGTAAGATAGTCTGTTTCCCCTGGATCCATGTCATGAGCCCCTTGTTCCACTCCAGCTGCCACTGCAGGGACCAGCCAAGCACAGCCTCACCATGTCAGCCTACCCCATAATGCATGCCTCTCACTCCCTAATGGGACTTCCCTCTTGCCACTGAAGCATGACATACTGCAGGACCTTCTTGGACCCATACATGTGCAACCTTAAGTCCATTGGAGCTAGAACCTGGTAGATATATTCTCCCTCCCCCATTTCCTTCCTCCATGGACTCTCCTGAGACAGTAGCTCACAGGACCAATGGGATTTAAGTCCTGAGACACGGAGTGTTATACTGAGTCCATTATACTGAGAAGAGGTTATTATTTTATAATGTCCCTCATTTGGGTTCTTCCTTGCATTCTCCCCCTTTACCTGATTCCTGAGAAATCCTTAATAAAAACTGTACCCTAAATGTAATGAAAGACTCCTAGAATATTTTTCTATCCCTTAACTTGGGTAGACAAAAATGAATACATTCTTAGCACACATTTTCACTGTGGATTAAAAAAGTTGAATTAAATAAAAAATAGTTTAACCAGATTGTTGAATCATCTACACTTCTATTCAGAACCAGTTGGAAAACTTAACCCATCTAGAATGCCAGACAAATTTATAAACTACTTTATGGACTGAATGTTTGTGTTCCCCCAAATTCATATGTTGATGTCCCAACCCCATTAGTAAAACTAATGGTGATGATTGGTCCCCATGGATGGGGTGTAGTATCAGGGGGATGGAGACACTGGGAGGAAGACTGTGATTGCTTTAGGATAGCAGTTTTTCACAGTGTTTGGCATATATGAGGTCCATTCATTGATTAATGAATGAATGCATGAATTAATGAATAAATGAGATCCTTTCCTGGGTCTCTATTCCCCTGACACTGTACCCCACTCATTGGGGTCAATCACCATCATTAGTTTTCGTATTCAGAATGGGGCCTTAGGGAGGTAATTTGGATTAGATTGGGTTATGAGAATAGGACCTTCATAATGGGATTAGTATCCTGATAGGGAGAGGAAAAGTGAACCGCTCTCTCCACCATGTGAGGGCTAGCAAGAAGGTAGTCAACTACACAGTAAAAGAGCCCTCTTAGAACTGGGCCATGTTGGCACCCTGATCTTGAACTTCCAGCTGTTGGAACTGTGAGAAAAAATTTTTTTTTGTTTAAGCCACCAAGTCGGTGACATTTTGTCATGGCCGCCTAAGCTGGCTTGCACAGTTCCAAGGGCTGAGGGGCAGCCGTGAATTGGAAGGAAAGGGCAGTGCAGGACCTGGAGCCCCTAGAGGGTAGACTGCTGTGGGCTTCCACCTGCTCTCTGCATTCACCACCCTCATAGGGCGTAATGTGCTGGGGTGGTTGGTGGAGGTGCTAGTGGGAGAAGAACAAATTCACAGAAGGATATGAGCCCTGCAGGCACCAGAGGCCCAGGAAAGAGGCCTGCATACGGTGCTCTAGGGTCTCTGAGAAGAAGCCAAGAGGAGGCTTCCCCTTGCACTTCTGAGGTTAGCATGAAAAACTGGAAACTGATGATTCTAGCTTTAGGAATTGTTGAAAGCAGCTGCCCATCATCTCAGAAAGAAGCAATGAAGCTTCCATTTCTATGGTTTGCTGTTTGTGATGAAGAAATCTGAGCTTGGAAGTGTAGAATGCAGGAAGGGCAGGCGTCTAAGGAGAGAGGTTTGATCTTGAAGACCTGAAAGTCCTAACTGGATCTGTTCCCTTTTTCCTATTCTCTACCCAATTCCAACTCTCCCTGCTCCAAGGATTGGTGCCCTCCCCTACCCCAAGTCAAGGTCAATGAATAAGGAAGTTCAATCTTTATATGCTATTGCTTTTATTCACATTTTGACAGACCCTCTTTTTTTTCTCCCTAGATCAATATATTATTCAAAGGAATAACTTTCTAATAGTGGAATTTCTAGTACTTGGCTCCCATGCAGAATAGGTGTAGGGGCATGAAGTTCTCTGCCACTTTTTGTCTAACAATCTCACATCAATGAGCATCTACATGTGAGATTAGCAGAGGTCTAGGTTAAGAATCAGCAAACTATGACTGCAGGCTAACTTTGGCATGCTGCTTGATTTTGGAACTTCTTGGAAGACAGCCACCCCAGATCTCTTTACCTATTGTCTATGGCTGCTTTCAACTCTATGATGGAAAAGTTGAGTAATTGGGACAGAGACTATATGGTCCACAAAGTCTATATATTTGATTTTGTGGCTCTTTAAAGAGAAGATTTTCTGAGGACTCTCCATACTGCTTTCCATAGTGGTTGCACCAATTTGCAGTCCCACCAGTAATATATGAGTGGGACTGAAAATTGGTGCAACCACTATGGAAAACAGTATGGAGATTTCTCAGAAAATTAGAAATGGAACCACCATTTGACCCAGCTATCCCACTCCTTGGTTTATACTCAAAGGACTTAAAATCAGCATGCTATAGTGATAGATCATATCAATGTTTATAGCAGCTCAATTCACAACAATTAGACTATGGAACCAACCTAGGTGACCCTCAATAGATGAATGGATAAAAAAAATGTGGTATATATACTCAACGGAATATTACTCAGCTTTAAAGAAGAGTGAAATTATGGCATTTGCCAGTAAATGGTTGGAGTTGGAGAATATCATGCTAAATGAAATAAGCCAATCTCACAAAACCAATGGCCGAATATTTTCTCTAATATGCGGATGCTAAACAATAAAGTGGGGGAGGGGGGACTAGGGAAGAACAGTGTTACCTTAGATTAGGTAGAGGGAAGTGGTGGGAGGGGCGGGGAGAAGATGTGGGGATAGGAAAGATAGTAGAATGAAACAGACATTATTACCGTATGTATATATGTGACTACGTAACCAATATGATTCTGCAACATGTACACTCAGAAAAATGAGAAATTATTTCTCATCTATGTCTGATACATCAAAATGCATAAATGTATTCTACTGTCATGTATAACTAATTAAAGCCAAAAAAAAATAAACAAAAATAAATAATTTTTTTTAAAAAAAGAGAAGATTTGCTTATTCTAATCTAGGTTAGTATGTACTTTAGATTCGCTATAGTTTAGAGATCTGAGTATGGTCCAGTCAGAATCTGCTTTTGACCTATCAAAGTGCATTTTCTCTGGAAATTTGAAGGGTGAAATGAGTCCTTTGTTCAGGTATTTCCAAAAATAATACTAATTACTTATCCTACCATAATTTAATACCTTTTACTTATAACATCTGATCTTAAAATCCACAATAGCCAAGGGGAGCAGAGATTAGGGATTATAAAACTACTGCTCTGATAAGTTACACAATTGCTGCAGGTCTCATAACTGGTAAAAAAAGGGTACAGGAATTTGAACCCAGGTCTTAGATGGGATCTTAAGCATTTCTGTGTACTCCCCAATAAAGATACTGACTTCCACATATTGAACATTTATTAATTATTAGGGGCTATATAATATAACTTCCTTTCATTGTCTCATTTAACCTTTGAACCAACTCTGTAAGTGGGGATATGCACCTACACATTGTATTTAAATTGTCCATAGGCCCAGCATGGTGGTGCATGCCTGTAATCCCAGCTACTCGGGAGGCTGAGGCAGGAGGATTGCAAATACAAGGCCAGCCTCACAATAAAATAAAAAGAGCTGGTGATGTAGCTCAGTGGTAGATCACTTGTCTTGCATTCACAAGGCCCTGGGTTCACTATCCAGTACTGCAAAAATTAAATAAAGTCTCTACAGCCTTTGTAAAGGGGCCCCCCAGACATCAACAGCAGTGATCAATGATGAAACTTCATACACCCTCCCTTGGGCTCTCTGATGGAAGGCATTTGTTTCCCCACAGTTAGTTCTGTTCCCCTCTGGGAGGTCACCTGCTCTGCTACCTTCCAGGCTGGGAGCAGCTTGGCTTCACCCTCCATATCCACATCAGGGCAGCTGGACCTGTTCTGCAGAGTGGCAGGTGGTATAGGAACTCTGGGTGTCTAATTGGGAAGTGGGAGTGACAGAATGGACCAGAGCGTGGTTTGGCTAAAAAAGACGACAGAAGCATGGTTTCTCAGCTGTCACCGTGCTCTGGCTCAGGAAAGGGATCAACACTGGTGTTTCCAGCTCCCCAGCTTCCTGGTATGTTACAGCCACCGGGTTACAAAGAAGCACCACTCTGGGCAACTGTGCCACCAACACAACACACTCTGTGCAGGCTCTCTCATTCCCAGCCATCTGAACTGCCAGGACAATCTTATCATCTCTCCAACGATTCTGGTGTTAGCTCATTATGCCACCACGGGTGCTTTGGGCCAGATGCACTATGATAATCTATTGTCTGTGTAGAAAACTCATGGTGGCAAGTTGCTAAAATTGCTATCTATAACTTCCTCTAAGACCTTCAAGACGCCCAGTTCTGCCACAGGGCCAAGTAGGAGAACAAAGAGCTATTGTGACTGGCCCTACTACTCAGCAGTTTGGAGTTATAATTACTTGGTTCCTCCATTTTACTTTAGTTCTTCTCCAGTTCCCCATTCTTAATTCTTTTTATGACTTATCAATAGGTTGTTTTGTTATTCCTGTCTTTGGCAGAAAAACCAAAGGCAAATTTTGAGAAATTGATTATACCCTCGTCTCCCAAAAAATGTGTTTGATGACTGATGTGACGTTGAAAACTTTTTTTGAGCAAAGGAAATTGATTAGAACTCAATCATATGTGGGCATAAGTGAAGATGGATTCATTCCTTTGGCCCTGTCATTTCCCACACCCGTATAAGAATCTGTAAAACCATCACCTAGATATTCTGATGTGACTGCAACCCAACAGATTCAGAAGACAGTGACCCCTCCTCCCCCAGTGGTTATGAGCCTCATCCTGAACTCAGCCTCCAAGATGGCTGCCTAGGTGTCACCCTGGACATCCGCCCATCCATCCACTGTCACTCTCAGTGGTCTGGCTTGGGTCTTCATCATCTCTCCTGAATTGTGGCAACAGCCTCCCAACATCCCTTCCAGCTTGTATTAAACTGCAGACTCCTTGCCAAGCAAGTACAAACAGAGATAAAGATGTCAATCAAGAAAATGAGTCAACAGAGAGAGGGATGGTGCCAACAAAGAATTGAAAACAAAGATTTTCCCTCAGACTACCGATAAAATGGCTGTTTGAAAACTGACCACAATATGAAGCAAAAGATTCAGAAGTTTAAAGCATCCTCCCTGAGGGCTGGAAAGTCTGCTGGGTATCACCCGGCTGTGCCGCAGTTCCTCATGGTCGTGACTGATGTGTGCTACGCAGTAATCACTAGGACACTGTCCCTAACCCCCAAACCAGGAAATAGACACTTGAATTTGATAGAGTCTGATTGTCAAATTTTTTAAAAAATATCAACTATGACTAAAAAGGCTATTTTCATTTGACATGTGTCTTACCCAGTGTTTCATGTTTGGGAAGATAAGGCAGGCTTTGTCTCTGTCGCTCCAGAGAGAACGTTGAAGTCAGGTAAACAAACAACAGTGACCGCGGAGATATTCCCCCCTCAAATCCCCCCATGATCCCTCAACGTCAGATTCTGTCACTCATCTCCTCCACTTATTGCTTCGTTCAACCCACAATGCCATTATGATTCCAACAGCAAGTCTGGGGACACCAGCCGAGCCCCCTCAGAAGATGTTCCCTGAATAAAGAAGGTGGCCATTAAAAGTGCTGTTGACAGTAGTGCTGAAATACACATCTTACTGAAATGTTGGAAGAAGTGGGTAGAGAAGGGAGATAAGAGATGAGATGTTTCCAAATCAGGTGGGGCTCTGGGTGCCCTGTAGCTCCTTGTCAGCGGTGATGTTGGAAAGAGGGCTTAAACACAACTTGGATTTGTCTCCATCATAGCCTCTAACCTACAGAAAATCTTGCAAGTTGATACCTGAGAGATGACCAGGGCCCTGTGTCGGTGGCTTTATGCCTTGACTCTGGCCGTCACCTTTATCTGGAATTCTTGTGACCCCACTCACCAAGTTCCCTTCCACTTTCTCTAGACACAGGAATCTCCTCTTCATCTTGCAGGTCTCATTTCAAGGTTGCCTCCCAACCCCACTCCAGGAAGAGTTGGCTCTAGGTTCCTTTGTTCTCCTCCCTACTCCATGCATATGGCTACCTTGCCACCATGAACGCTCTCGTATATGACATTCATTTGTGAGTCTCAACCCCTGCCCAGACCACACAGCACTTGAGGGTTTGTGCTTGAATCCCAAACATCCCAGTCCAGGGCCTGGCAGGTAGTGAGGACTTTCTTCTGGCTTTTGAATAAATGGATTTCTTTAGAATACCTCAGAAATAAAGGGAGCTGTAATCGTTGTATTTTTCTAAGGGCCAGAGAAAATCTTGAAAATTCTGCAGGTTGTCCAGCCTGGTGGACGTCTTCAGCAGCAACATTGTAGAGGTCCCGGTTTATTCTCCAGACCATAACTAAGATTGCTGCCTAATGAGGTGTCCAAAGAGGTTCTCTTGGGAGAGCCCAAACCCAAAATGCTATCAGTAAATGTGTTAGTTAGAAAGAAAAGGGGAGACAGTTCTGCTCAGACTGGTGTTTAGCATCATTCCGAAGGATTATAATAAGTCTCTCCTCTTGCCCAGAACAGACAGTGGAAGATGGTGATATTATTAGGAAAACAGAAATTACTCAGCTGGCCTTTATAATCAGCATCATTTTTTGGTTTGATCTTTCTGATGCTTCTAGAAGAGCCAATGAATTAATTTTCAGCCTGAAACCCTGAGACATATTTCAGAGTCTAATAGGAATAATTGAGTTATCTGTCTTTGGGATTACTGGTACTTCTCTCCATAAGTGTAGATAATCAAGAGTTTGCTATTACAGCAGGGAAACTGGATGGCCAAGAGAATGGTCATTAACTGGACAGCTTCAGAACTATTCTGACCATAAGGACCTGATCCAAAAATCATCCAAAGCGTATACTCTGGATAAGGTCTGGTGGACCCCATTCCAGCCCCTCATAAGCCCTCAAAAATATGCTTCTTCATATCTGTCTCTTCACTAACTTGGATTGTGTCTACACAGGCTCGAAATGGAAACGAACCCCCTAGAAATACCATGATACTTTTTAGGATGCATCTCTCAGACTAACTGAGGGGGGAAGGTGAGATTGAAGTCCTAGCTAGGAAAGAAGGAAAGGGCACAGGGGAGGCCAGTGCCCTGGGTCCCACAGCTCCATGCTTGCCCATCTGTGAGCACTTCCAACATGGCTGATGTTTTGATTCACTACTATACCCTCAAGAGCAAGGATGAATTTAGGCATCTTTGTAACCCATTGGTTCCTTATCCACAGTAGGTGCTCAATTAACAGTTTCAGAAGTACTTAATATCTCAGCACCTGGGCAATGGAGATGCAGAGGGAGCCATGAAAACTCTCCACAGAGGTTATAACACCATCCATAACATAACTAAGTGCTCATCTGTGTCCTCTGACGCAGTTAGTAGTTAACCAGTTAACACCATCCACCGAATCTGACAAGGCCATCTCTAGTATCTTTGTTCTGAGTTCCCGTCCACCAGCTGTTTCATACCACTGACTTTCACTCCTATTTATAGGCCATTTCTATCCATTTCTATAGCTGTCTGATTCTCTTTTCTAAATGATTTCTACCCCTGAGCAGGCTGTAAAATCCTTTAGTACAAGGATATGGTTTATATTTATATTTGTTTTTCAGCACCTAGCATGGGGCGGGATGCGTGGCAAATATTCCATATATTGATTAGTTGACTGTCTATTGCTATATTTCTTCTATGGTAAAACTAAACCGAACCACATAAAAAACCAAGCCAAATAAAACCAAAAGTTACCATGGCCCTATTTCCTCTTCTAGTCGATGCTCCAACTCTTTGACCTCCTTTGCAGTAAAACCTTTCAAAGGAGTTTTATTTATTATTAGAGACTCCTCTCATTTTTTCCCCTGGCCCCAATCCATTCCTCCAAAACTGCTCATGTCCAGGCCAACGATGACCTCCATATCACTGAAAGGAACAGTAACATCTTGGTATTCATCTTTCTTGACCTCTCTGCAGTTAGTTGAACCGCTTGCTGGGATACATTCCTCCACCTGAATCCACAAACTCCTACGTTGCAGGTTTACTCATCCTTCATCTCCTTTGTTGGTTCTCTCCCTTTAAACTCTTAAGGTGGGAACACCCAGCTCCCGTTCTCCATCTTCACGCATCCAGTCTCATGACATTTAAATATCATGAATATACAAATAACTTCCGAATGTATGTTTCACGCTCAGACATTGCTTCAGAACTTTAGACTTCTATCTCTAATGTCACACTCCACATCTTTACCTGGACAGCTATCATAGACAGCTCGGACTCAACACACCTAAAACTAAATTCAGGATCTTCCCCGAAAAAAAAAAAAAAAATTCTGTCTTTTCTCAGAAGCCAGAAACCTTTGCCTACCCACAGCCCATCACCATTAACCAGATCCTTGGCTTCATCTCCAAACTATATTCGGAAACTGACCACTTTCTCCCACCTCCAACTATGCTAACCCTCTCCAAGCCTCCATCATCTCCCTCTTTCTCATACCCATTATTCCACTCCATTGCTATAGATTTACTTATCTATACAACTCTATCTATGTATGTATATGTATCTATTATATTTATATATATATATATATATATTTTTTTTTTTTTTTTTGCCAGTATTTGGGATTGACCCAAAGGCCCTGCACATGCCAGGCAAGTGCTCTACCACTGAGCTACACCCCCACCCCCTTGCCCTCTATTTTTTTTAATTTGTTCTTATTGGTTATACATGACAGTAGAATAGATTTTGACCTGCCATACATAAACAGAATAGAACTTCTCATTCTTTTGGTTGTACGTGATGTAGAATCACACCAGTTATGTAATCATATTTGTATATAGGGTAATATTGATCAATTCATTCTACTATCCTTCCTACCCCATCCTCACACCCCCTCCCCTCCCTTCACTCCCCTCTGCCTTATCCAAAGTAACTATTTTTCCCTAGCCATGCCCCCCCCTCTTATTATAAATTAGTATCTACCCATCAGAGAAAACATTTGGCCTTTGGTTTTTAGGATGGAATTATTTCGCTTAGCATGATATTCTCCAGCTCCATCTATTTACTTGCAAATGCCATAATGTTATTCTTTAAGGCTGAGTAATATTCCATTGTGTGTGTGTGTATGTGTATCAATCACATTTTCATTATCCATTCATCTGTTGAAAGGTATCTAGGTTTTGCCGTCTACTCTTACCACAGCAGTAAGACTGATCTTTTTAAAATCCAAGTTGGATCATACTATTCTTCTACTTAAAATTCTTCAGTGACTCCTCATTTCTCTCTAAATAAGAGCTGAAGATTCATAATGGCTCATAATAGCCTACAGGGTTTACACTCTCAGGACCTGGCTGACTTTAACCATGACTCATATTCAGCCACCCCATATACCCTGATTTAGTCCTCCTGACCTCCTCAGTGTCCCTTGGATGACCCAGGTGCCACTCCACACACAGTAAAGCCATCGTGCTCAGCAGCTTCCTTGGTGTGGAGGTGCCACCTCTGGATGCCTACCCGACAGAGTCCTTTGCCTCCGTGTGGTCTCTGCCCAGGGGTCTACTTCTCAAAGAAGTTCACCTTGGAAAGTTGTAGAGCATCCTCCTTTACAACTCTACCTCTCGGTTCCCATAGCACCCATTCCTTATCACATATGAGAACTGGCTTATTTATTGTTTTTATTATGTACTGTCCTCCTTGCCCCACTAGAATATGAGCTTCTTTGGGCAGAGAACTCTGTTTAGTTCGCTGAAGCAAACTAAGCTCCCAGCACACAGTAGGTCCTTCATAACTATTTGTTGAATGAATGAATAATTCATTAGTCAATCGCCTGGAACCACATGGGCTGAGGGAGGTCCCAGAGTGGTCTTCAGAGACGAAGAAACTTAGCCGGCACAGGGTCCAGGGTCCAGGAGAGAAGGAGGATTAATCATTTATCCACATGTCCCACTCCCAGGGCTGGTGTAAATAGAGATTTAACCTGAACATCCTTCAAAGTGTTGAGCCTTCCCAGGAGAAAAGTGTTGACAGAGCACAGAAGGACAGGAGTCACTGAGGATGTGACTTTGATTTGCAGGATTGCAGTTTATTGGGAGAGCAGGTTGGGGTCCTCCCTCATCCTGGGACTGGCCCCCCTTTGTCCTTCCTCCTCCATCCACGCCTCACAGAGACACCTTGCAATCAACCCTCTTCCCTCCGGGGGCACAGAGGTGGGACTTGGTGCTCAGACGAGATCAGTAACACAACCCCAATGATGCTGAGATCAATGCCAGTGTTTGAAACCTAAATCCTCAGCATTCATATCATCCAGAGGCATTTTCCTCCACCGAGTTGGGACTCCAGGAGCTGTAGACATTTTCCCCTCTAAATTGAAAGTGGTTTCTTTCTTTCTGTTTCTTTTTTTTTTTTTTTTAGTCACAGTAGTGGGCTTCAGAACTGCAAACCAGAGAGGCGTTTTGATTCCACAAACAGCCCCCAGAGGAAACCATTTCAAACCTAACATTTTTCTTCTTTAGCCAAGGGACCCATCGCATCATCTCAAAACTCTCCTCCCCCCGGCTTCTTCCATCCCTTACACACACGCATAAAGAAAAAAAGAATTTTTTTTTAAATGCCTCTCATTGAATTAACTTAAATGGGAAAATAAAATCAGCTCCTTCAACCTATTTTTACTTGGTCAGAATGAGGGAGAAATGTATTTAAAGAAGAGTTCTAATGACCTTACCTGCTTAGTGCTACAAACACCAGAGGATCTTATTAGCTGAAAAATCTCCTTTGTGCTCCGGGCAGGTAGGGACACCACTGCCAGCATGTTTGTGTTTGGACGGGGCCGCCCAGCCTTCCGATGGCCTGTGGTGAGAGGCACCTTGAAGTGCCTCATGCCGACATCACAGGGCCCTGGTCTGCTTATCTGGGTCAGCAGAGAGCCCGCTCCCCACAGGCAACTGAGCACTTCTGGGTAAATTGAGTATTTGTTAAGAACTGCATATTTTTTTTTCCCTGTGAAAAAAATATGTGAAGCCTCCACAGTGACTAACAGCACTCACTGTCTCTCCCCTAGAAAGGCAGAGAAATCTGGAAAGAGGATGGGGTCTCTTTCCACACTCACCCCATGAGCTCACATGATGGGAAGAGCCCCACATGGGCCTAGCAGCTTTGCCTGAACCTACACTGCCTGATCCTACATGCAACCCTGCCAGAGAATTAGTGCTGCCTGTCCCTTCTCCCGTGGAGAGAGCTCCAAGTTCCTACCATAGTGATAGGAGGTTGAGGATCTTGATAACCAAACCATATGTGTTCATTACCATGGTTTCTTTCAGCTAAAATGTTCCCTCCCTCTCTGGCCCAAGAAATGGTAGGCATTTGTAAAGGGGCCCCAAGTTCCATGGAGCATTCTTTGAAAAAGGTGAAAAGAAAGAGTGTGAATCAATTAAGTTGCACACTGCGTCCCTCTCACTTCACGTTAGCTGACCAGAGCAATAAATCTTAACCTTAAATGAGCGGCAAAATCATCTGTGGATCTATTTCAAAACACAAATTCTTATACCCACCCAAATCAGGACCTCTTAGTACTTGTAAATCATAGGCACAGAAGAAAATCATATGTTTGTTTTTCCTGAGACCTTTTCATTTTATTAAATAATTTCTTTAGGAAAAAAAGTTCCAGGTATTGGAATAGTACAATAAAGGCTTTTAGTGGTTTCCCTGCCTAGTGGCTGAGAACATGAACTTTGGATCCAGACAGCCTTAGGGTCTCCTAGCTCACAGTTTACTTGCTGTGTGATACTGAATAAGATATTCAACCAGTGGAAACCTCAATCTCCTTGCCCATATAAGCAGGAGAATATTAGTACTGAGCTCATAAGCTTGGGAAAATTAAATGAGATGATGCATGCAGCTGATTTGCAAAGGTCCTGTGCTTAGAAATAATGCAGCAGATGGTGGCTATTAATAAGAAGGTACTTTATAGCAGGACTCTGCCTATCAACTGCACTGTGCCAGCCATGATTACACAAAGAGTTCATTGTGTTGCCAGCATTAGGATCTAGAAGGTGACTCTATGGGAGCAATCTGGCTTACTGTTGTGATAAAGGCATATTTCAAAAAATTAATCTGTTTTAATTTTTATCATATCTACATGGGTGTTTGGTTAAAAATATTACCATTGTCTATGAGGATGCAAAATGGTAGATTAGAAGAAGGCTGCATTTCCAGTTGGTAATGGGGAAATACTGAAGCATTTTTTTTTTAAATCCAGAACAAGATAAAGATGTCTAGTCTCACCATGCCTGTTCAATACAGCACTAGAAATTCTAGTCAGAGCAATCAGGCAAGAGAAGGGAATAAAAGGAATAAAAATAGGAAAGGAAGAAGTCAAATTATCACAAGTTACAGATGATATGATTCCATACTTAGAACATCCAAAAAGTTTCATCAGAAGACTGCTAGAGTTATTAAACAAACTCAGCAAAGTAGCAAGTTATCAATCCAACAGAAAAATTAATCACTTTTCTAAACACCAATAATAAATCTGTTGAGAAAGAAATCAGGAAAACAATCCCTTTCACAATAGCCTAAAAAAAAAAATACTTGGATAGGAAAGGCAGCAGAATACAACAGACACTAGTATGGCAATATGTAAATCAATGGATGTGTAACTGATGTGATTCTGCAATTTGTATACGGGGTAAAAATGGGAGTTCATAACCCACTTGAATCAAAGTGTGAAATATGATATATCAAGAACTATGTAATGTTTTGAACAACCAACAATAAAAAAATTTAAAAAAAGAAAAAAATCTAACCAAGGAGGTGAAAAATTATAGAACATTTAAGAAACAAAAATTGAAGAGGACACAAGAAGATGGAAAGATTTCCCATGTTCATGGATAAGCAGAATTAATATTGTTAAAATGGCCATACCGTCAAAAGCAATATACAAATTCAATGAAATCCTCATCAAAATATCAAATTAAAAATCTTCTATACAGCAAAGGAAACAATTAAGAATGAGAAGAAAGTATCTACAGAATAGAAGAAAATCTTTGCTAGGTACTCTTCTGACAGAGGATAAATAACCAGAATATATAAAGAACTAAAAAAAAAAAACCAACAAATTGGTAAATTAACTAAACAGACACTTCTTAAAAGAAGAAATATAAATGGTCAACAAATACATGAAAAAATCTGTTCAACATTTTTAGCAATTAGGGAAATGCAGATCAAAACTACTCTGAGATTTCATCTCCCTCCAGTTGAGAATGACAGCTATCAAGAATACAAACAATTATAAATGCTGGAAAGGGTGGGAGAAAAAAGAACACTTTTACACTGTTGGTGAAAATTAGTGCAACCATTACACAAATTAGAGTGGAGTTTCCTCAAAAGGCTAGGAATGAAACCACCACATGACCTAGCTATACCACTCCTAGGTATGTATACTAAAGAATTTAAGTCAGCATACTGCAGTGATACATGCATACTCATGTTTATGGTAGCACCATTCACACTAGCCAAACTATGGAATCAGCCTAGGTGTTCATCAGTGGAGGAATGGATAGAGAATATATGATGTGTGTGTATATGTATACACACACACACACACACACACACACACATATACAATGGAGTCTTAGCCATAAAGAAGATGGAAATTATGTCATTTGCAGGAAAATAGATGAAACTTAAGAACATTATGTTAATAAAAATAAGCCAAACTCAGAAAGGGTTATATGTTTCTGTTTTTGTTTTTGTTTTCCTATGTGGAGGCTAGAGAGAAAAAAAGGAAAAGACAGGTATGAAGGTATTATGGAAATCCAAGGGAAATCAGTAGAGTAGAGGAAAGGGACCAGGCTGAGGAAGGAGGGGAAGGAAAGGGGGAACTGGGGAATGATATTAGCCAAATTATATTATTGTATGGTGTGCATTTATGAATATTTAATGATGAATTCTACCATTATGTATTACTATAATGCACCAATAAAATGTGGAAAAGATTCATCAAAAATGACATAGGCTATCTAGAAGGGCTTATGATGAAAATCAACATTCCCTTGATTTCCTCCCTGACCTCCTAGCCATTCCTTTAGGTTCTTATGCCAAAGACAATCAAATTGAGCTGTTCCCTCTCTCCAGGACTTTTGATAATTACCATTACGTGTCTATATAATATAATTTCTGCTGTTTTTATTTGAGTTACCAACTTTGGATACGGTCATGATGGATGCAGATTTGGGTGTCTTTACCACTTCCCTTCCAATGATACAGCTGCTCTTCTCAGTTACCTCAGCTCTGAGCCAAGCTATGCTTAAGCCTCCACTTCCTGTCCCATATCTGCAGACACTGTGTTAGTCAACTTTCCATCAAAATAACTAAATACCTGAGGCAATCAACTTAAAAAGGGAAAGGTGAGGCAAAACAACATGGTAGAAGAGTGGGGAAGAGGGAAGCAGTTCACACCATGATTAGCAAGCAGAGAGACTCCACTTGCCAGATACCCCCAAAGATATACCCCAAAGCCATGCCCCCCATAACCCACCTCCTCCAGCCACACACCCACCTGCCTCCAATTACCACTCACTTAATCCCCTCAGGTGATTAATTCACTGATTGATAATTGATAAGTAACATATAACCCTTTCTGAGTTTGGCTTATTTTGATTAACATAATGTTCTTAAGTTTCATCCATTTTCCTGCGAATGACATAATTTCCATTTTCTTTATGACTGAATAAAACTCCATTGTGTATACATACCATATATTCTTCATCCATTCATCCACTGATGGACACCTAGGCTGACTCTCAGTTCTGGACATTTGGGCCCATGGTTGGTTGTCTCATTTCTTTGGAGCCTATGGTGAAGCCAAACATCATGGTGGGAACACATAATAGGAAAAAAGCTGCCCATCTCATGGTAGTCAGGAGACAAAGAAAGGAAGAGGATGAGATTGGAGTCTTAATATTCCTTCCAGGAGCATGACCCAAATGGCCTAGCTTCCTTCTACCAGGCCCAATCTCTTAAAGGTTCCACTATATCCCAATAGTGCCATGGGCTGGAGACCATGCCTTCCACACCTGGGACTTCTGGGCATATTTAAGATCCACACAATAGCTGATAACATCTGCAGACCCCTTAAGACAAAGATCTGAGTGATGGAGAGAAGGAGGGAGCACCACCATGGTCCATAGGTTGATGAAACAGCTAACACCAATAAACAATATTATGCCACGATGTTCACGTCAGTTTTGTTCTCTGCAGAACCAGAATAGTGTGTTCTGCTGCATATGCAAGGGGTAATCAGGGGACCACGTCAGAACATGGGAGTTGTACTGACTCACAGACAATCTTCTTTTCTGTCACCCCCATGTTTGAAGCAGTCAAGTACACACTTCCTCATAATGAGGGAGAAACCCTGGACATTGTATAAAGATCTTCAGAAAACAAAAAAAGAATCTGGAGCAATGACTTTCATCTATTTAAAAAGTGGGTTTAGCAGTTTCTATATTAAGTGAAGGATGAAGGTTGCAAAGGCAGTTGTATTACCTGATGCAAAGACATTGCTTCTGATGACTGTAATATTAACATGATGTATATTTCAAAATATTGCTTAAATACTCTATTTTAAGTGTTTTCTTCACACACACAAAAAATAAGTATCTGAAGTGATGGATATGTTGATAAGTTTGATTTAATCATTCCACATATAAACATATCAAAGAAGTATATTGTACCCTGTAAGTAGATAGAATTATTGGCCAAGTTAAAAAAAAAAAAAAAAGACCCCGCCATTGTGTTTTATACATAAACATTCTATTGGTTTAAAATGACTTCAAGGACCAATGTGTCCAAAGAAGAAAACAAAACCTTAGGGCGTAAGAAAAAAAATGTAATTTCTAGCTGTAAATGTCAGCAAAGAGTTAACTGTGCTAATATTTTTCTTCCAATTGTTATTATTATCATTAGATCTATAGTCACAAAATCCCACAAGTTTTGAGTCACCTGCCAAATCCTATTTTCCCCCTACGCCCTATTTTTATTTATTTTATTTTATTTTTATTGCACAATTTTGTAAACCATGCGACATTTCAAAGATGTATATATGATGTTCTGGTAGAAATGCCTGATTGTCTGGGGTTTATGTTGCCTTTTCAGCAGCACTGATGTGCCCACTGTGAAACACAAAGAACATGTTCCTGGAGGCAATCTGAATGAATTATGCCTTCATCATTTCCTCCAGTTTTTCCAAGCTCTCAATCATCACCATCTCTAGTCTATTAGTGGCCCTTATTTCTGGAAATGTATCCCTGTCTCCTCATTCTGCTCCAGCCTAGATTGGCTGCTTTGGGGGCATCTTCATAGTTTGTCTTCAGAACAGTCCATTTGTTATGATTTGGATGGGAGGTGTCCCCCAGAAACTCAGATGTGAAACATTGCAAGACGGTTCAGAGAAGAAATGATCAGGTTGTGACAGCCTTAACCCAATCAGTAAATTAATCACCTGAGGGGATTAAGTGGGTGGTAATTGGAGGCAGGTGGGGTGTGGCTGGAGAAGGTGGGTCATTGGGGGCGGGGCTTTGGGGTATATATTTGTATCTGGCAAGTGGAGTCTCTCTGCTTGCTGATCATGGTGTGAGCTGCTTCCCTCCCCCCCACTCTTCTACCATGTTTTTCTGCCTCACTTTGAGCCCCGAGAAATGGGCCCGCTGTCTATGGATTGAGACCTGTGAAACCGTGAGCCCCCGAATAAACATTTCCTCCTCTACTGTTGTTTTGGTTGGTACTTTAGTGAGAGCAGCAAAAATCTGACTAAAACACCATTCTTTTCTTGGATGCCACATTTTTCTCTTCCACAGTTTACCTACTTGGACTTACCGGCACATATTCTTGTATTTTTGTCCTACAAAAGAACACAAGGGGCAAACTTTTGAATCCTTGAATATCTAAAAAGGCTCTATTTCTAGCACTTAACTAAAGTTTTGGCTGGTTGTAGGCATCTTGGTTCAAAATTTTAGCCTCTGAATTTTTAAGGCATTGATCCATTGTCTTCTAACATCCAGTGTTCCTAAGAAGTATTATGCCAATATAATTCTTATTTCAGTTTTTTTCCCCCTGAAAGGTTTTAAGAGCTTTTCTTTATTCTTAGTGTTCTCAAATTTTGCATGCCGTGTCTAGTTGAACTCTTCTTATTCATTATGTTCAGCATTTGGTGTCTTTTTCCATTTGAAGAATCTGGGAGATTCTCTTTTATTAATTCTTTAATAAGTTCTCACTACTATTTTCACTATTCTCTACTTCAATAACTCAATATTTCAATTAGTCCGATGGTGGGGTCTCTTGAAATTAATACTCGATATCTTATATTTTCTTGTGTTTCTTCTAATAAAAAAAATCTGTTCTGAGACATTTCTCCAACTTTATCTATGGAGGTTACTGTAGAGATTTTCATTTTAGCCATCATAATTTTAAATCCCGAGATCTTTTTCTTCCTCTCTGTTCATATGTATTATCGTTTTCTCATTAATTTTAGGGGCAACATATTTTCCATTTTTTCGGAACATATTTTTAAAATACATTTTAAATTTTCTCTTCTCTGCAATATAGTTTCTGCTGGTAAAGACACAGGCTCCCTCAAGCCTCCTATCTCCAGCTTCTCTGGGATTCCTCCTTCCCAGCTCATCCCCTGGTTGGTGGCTTCCTGTACTTGGCTTCATCAGTTGCACTCCTACATCTCTCTTCCAAGAGCTATTCCAAAAACTATTGTCCAAAACTCTTTATCTGTTTCTCTTTCTCCTTTTCACTTCTTTTATTCACATCGGCTTATACCTGTTGCACATTTTAATGAGAGCTCATGCAGAATGTGCATCTTCTTCTTCTGAGAAAAGTTGGCACTTAGAGGTTTTTACAGCCCTGAAAAGATGCCATATAACCTAGCAATGAACCTCCAACTATAAAGTAGGCTATCTGAAGTCATGGGTAACTGCATATATTTTGATAGCTCAGATTCCAGAACAGTTTCTGACTAGTGTGGTTGTTCTTAAGACCAACCACAGTGTCTAGGACCATGGGGAAGTTATACCCAATTGCAAAGCTCTTCTACCAAGTAACCTTGGATAAATAGCTTCATACCTTCAGACACATTATGTCCACCAACACCTCAGGCTCAGTTTGGGGTTAATGAGGAAATGGTGCTTAAGCAAATCAAACTGCTCTGAGATTAGCATTCCAAGATGTGAGGCCTATTTATCAGCTACCCTAAACTGTAATGGTGTCAAATGACAGAAGTCTGCTGGTTAGCCAGGTGGGGGGAATAAGTTATTGCCCTGAACTTTTTTCTTGCCTGTAGGTATGAAGTTGTTACTTGGTCTGGTTGGTTTACAGGGGATGGCTGGCTACAGCAGGCAGAGCTGTGCCAATTAGTAAACTGGACCGCCCCCCCTCCCTAACACAGTCTGAACCACCACTCTCCTTGTCTACATTCACCTTTCCTTGTGTTTTCACCAATTTACCCCCTCCCAGTGCTTATGAACTCTGTCTCTGGTAGGTTATTAAACACTAGCTTGCTTTTATGTTGAAAAAACTGGTAAGTGCCTGTCATGGACAAAAGCTGTGTATCCAACCTTGGAAATTTCACATCCATCTCCTTCTTGTTTTGATTGAAATAACATGTAACTCTAAGATAAATCTACCTGTGTCCAGGTAGCTGAAATCACCATTTTGACTCCTTAGTAACCAGTCATCTACCAGGTATGTCTTAGACCTAGCCTAGATCTTTCCCCATATGATTATAAACCTTCTACAGGTAGGATTTAGTCTTTTCTTTAAAAACAAAACCAAACAACCAGCAAACCCCCAAACTCTCCTGTCTGCCCCAGCACCAAGTCCAGAGTTGGTTGGTCAAAGAATGCTCAGCTCTTCTGGAGGTGGCATAGTAGAGCTCTGGCTGGATTCGCTAACTTCTTTGTAGATCTTGGCTTTTCATATGTGAAATCAGATTGCTAAGGCATCAACCTTTGGCCATGGAGACCATATATCACACAACGAATTGTACAGAATCAAATGTGTCTGAGCCAGCTAGGAGATGATTTGCTTGGTGACAGGATAGTAGGAGGGAGCTGAAGAGCCACCTGATCACCTCACCATCTCCTTCAAGTTAGTGGCCTCCAAGGGCTCCCTGGAGAGCAGTCTGGCCACCTCTGGATGAAATGTTTCCCTTTTATCCCTAATATTGGCCAGAGAAAAATATAAGACTGGTAACCTGCTTAGGGTAGCCAACTGTCATGGTTTGCCTGCAACTGAGGAGGTACCTGGAATGCCAGTCTTTCAGTGCTAAAGCGAGGACCATCCTGTGCAAACTGGGATAGTTAGTCACCCTATCGAAGATCACAGAGCACAGATTCAGATTTGAGATTTGGGAGAGAATTCCAATAAGGTCACAGTAATCAGAATGATCCCAGTAAGTCCCACCTGATGGTGTTCAAACCTTTATGTAAACCTCTCTCTTTAAATGTGGGTGGGGCATGTGGCTTCCCTCTGTCCAAGAGAAAGGGCAACAGTGATGGCTATCACTCTCATGACTCCATTCAAGAAGACTCCATGTTCGATGTTAGAGCTAGAGTTCTGCCCACAGGGCAAGAAACTTGCCCCCCCCAAAAGGAGGGCTCTCGGTCATACAGCCTCAGGGAAATGACTTCTGCCAGCCACCCAATGGGCTAGGAGACAAATTCCTCCCCAGAGGATCCTTCAGATGAGAACACAACCTGGTTAAAAACTTATGTTATAGTTCGAAGACCCCCACCCCAAATCATGTTGAAACTTACTCCCCCTGGTAAGGTATTAAGAGGGTAAAAACCTAATCTGACTGTGGTATTTGGAAGTGAGGGGCCTCTGGGGGGGGTCATTGAGATTAAATGAGGTCAGAAGGGGTTGGGCCCTAATCCGACAGGACTGTGACTTCAAAAGTAGAGGGAGAGAGACCTAAGCTAAGATGTTCAGTTTCATCATGTGAGACACCGTACTACCTTGAGACTCTGCAGAGTCCCCACCAGCAAGAAAGGCTTCACCAGATGCAGCTGCCTGATATTGAACTTTCAGCCTTCAGAACTGTGAGCCACCCTCCCCATTCTGTATAAATAACTCGGTCTGTGGTGTTCAGTCGTAGCAACAGAAAATGGTCTTCTCCTGCTACTGCTACTGAGATAGTGGCACAGTCAGTGACCTTGTGGTCATCCTCTAGCCCTGATTCTCTGCACTTTGAGCCATCTCTCTCCAACCCTGCTCAGTACTCCACAGAGAAATTACACAGAATCTGTGACTTCCTTCTTCACAAAGGAAGATTCTCAAAATAAGAAATCCAAGACTTTAAAAAAAAAAAAAAAAAAAAACAGGTCACTTCTGACTAGAATCCCCCTGCTCGGGCAGCAGTGAGTAGCTTTCATTTTCGTGTTATGCTCACTTTTAATAGGTTGTAATGTCAGCATTTAAAAATCACTCTACGAAATGATTCTCTTTTCCCTTCCTTTTTATTCTTGCCTCCCTCCCTTGCCTCCTCCCCCTTCATTGGCACTCATTTCTCTTGTTCAGATAAGATGGTAAAAGGATGAGAACATGCAGCATTGTACCAAATTGGTCTAATGGAAATGAGGATCCTGCTACTAGAAATGTAGGTAGGACATAAAATAGGATAATTGACAGTTTTCACATTGCAGGCCAACCTCGGAGTTCCTTTGTTTGACTGGCCTGACCCCCATCTCATTGTGATTATCCATTTTAGAACTTAGAGAAGTAGAACAAGGCCAGCACCGAAGCTTGCTACGCCCACCTGTGGCAGCAGCAGCATCTCGCCACCCTATACCTTAGACTGAACACCTCCAGGCAAGTGACTTGGTCCCAGATTAGCATATATTATCAGGAGCTGCCCTGGATACTCAGAGCTTGGGTGCAACTCTGCCAGCAACTCGGATCTGTTTCCAGTTGGAGAGGATCAGGGAAGAGTTCTCCCGGGGAAAGTATGCACAGAGACTCAACTTTCACTCAAGCACTCACCTGACTTCTCAATTACAGGGCAGCCAGTGCCACAGGCAGTAAGAAAGTGACCATTTTCCCATCGAGACCTTTGTTGTGCCAATGCTAGAGTGCAAGGACAAAGAATTTCCAGGGGTCCAATATTGATTATTGACTTTGAAAAACGAATAGATTTGTGAATACCCTCTGTCAATCTAAATAAATGAAGTAATCAGAGATCCTGGCCACCCATTCTTTTTTTGCAATATCGTAACTACCGCGTCCATTTCATGGTGCAGGGGCTGGGGACAACTGGGGGAGAAGCTTAGGCACAGAGCCTTCCTAAGAAAAGGCTGAGGGCTGTGGTCATCTGGTTGATTTCTTCCTTACTCTTCAGTCTCCTTGAAAATGGTGCACCCGGCTGGTTTCCAGAAAGGATTGTAGACTACATCACTTTTATCACATGCTGAAGCCTGAGCTACATAAAAATAACTGACAGTCATTTTTCTTGTGTGATTTTTTTTTCCATTAGGAAGATGGGTTTCTTCAAAGCAGTTTGCTATTTTAAGGCCTCGGACATTTCCAGCATTTGCACAGGGTTGCTGTGAGCCTTGGCTTATTTACAGAGAGATGCTGAACTGAGATAAGGCTACTTAATAATCCACCAATTCTTGCTAAACACAATTTCTTTCCATATCCTCAGTGAAAGTCAGGAGTAAGCACACTCAGAGAGAAGCCTTAGATGCTGCTGTTATTATTTTAGAGAAAGGCTACTTGAACCGTGAATTGCACAGTGGCTTCAGTGGATGGATTCTATCATTGGTCAATGGCTAAATACTTTGCAAAGGCTAAACTTTGAGGTGAAGTCCATGAAAAGGGATTTAAAAGAAAAATCCCTGTCTAATCTCCATCCTTTTAATAATTTTGCAAGATCAACATGGTTATTATCACTTAAATTAATACAGCTATTGTAAAAAACAGTGTGGATATTCCTTTAAAAAATTAACAAACAGAACTATCATATGATCCAGTTATTCCTGGGTATACAACCAAAGGAAATGAAATCAATATGTCAAAGGGACATTTGCACTCCCATGTTTATTGCAGCACTATTCCCACTAACCAAGTGACGAATCAATCTAAGTATTCATCAACTGATAAACAGACAAAATATGGTATATATTCACAATGGAATACTATTCAGCCTTGAAAATGCAGGGATTTCTATTATTTGGGATCACTATAAGAAACCCAGAGACCACTGTGTTAAGTTAAATAAGCTAACTACCCAAATACTTTCAACCTCACTTAGATAGGTTGTGTAAAAAAGACAAACTAATAGTAGAAAGTAGAATAGTAGTTACTAAGGGCTGAGGGTCAGGAAAGGGGATTGGAGATAAATAATAATAACAATAATAATAATAATGCCTATTGTAGTAAAGGGAATTGAGGTCAAGTTGCTTATAGGTGGCAGAAGCAGTATTTGGACCCAGGTCAGTCTTACTTCTTTATACTTTATCTATTTCTCCCATTATCCTCACCATACCATTGACCCACAGGGCCACATGGGTCCAGATGGAAGAGAAGGTGATGTATGGCCAGTAGGCACTATAAATTTGAGACTCAAAAATAAATCCACATGTCAAACATGTATTGAGCTCTTCCTATGTTCGGGTTCTGGATGAGGACCTGGGGGTGGGGGTTAAGATATTGGCTGCCTTGAAAAGAGTCCTTTTATAAAGTATAAAACTTTAGGGTAGGAACATCAATCAGTTGTAATGTCACTGATCAAACAAGGCAAAGAAGTTAGCTCTTCCTGTCCCTCTCTCCTGTCTCTCTCTCTTTCTCTCTCTCTTTCTCTCACACACACACACACACACACACACTCACACACACTCCACAGATTAAATCCTTGCATATTTTTTCCTCTTCAGATCTCTACTTGGATTCACTGCAACCTGCAAAAGCAAAATTAATAAATGGGGGAAATATTGGTTTCATCTTTCCCCCATCAGAGGTAGTTCAGAAAACGGTACCACCTTGATCTGAGAAGAGAAACCTCAACAATATCCACCAAGGTACATTTACTTTTTACATGTATTTGTTTTTTTCTTTTAAAATCCTATTTTTAAAATAGGATTCATTATAGAAAAATCAAAGATTGGGAAAAAATCACATTATACCCTCTGCCTCCATAAAACAACTAGAACTGTCATGTTGCTGGTAATTGTTACAAACTTTTTTGTTGGCACATGTTCATAAACATGCCTCTGTATTCCAGAAATTGTGCCATCACTTGTCTTTCTCCTAGTATATCATAAACATTGTGTCATGTAAGTATATATAAATATGTTAAGCATATATATATATATATATATATATATATATATATATATATATATATATCTTCCACAGTGAAAATATATCTATTCCTCTGTCATGACTTTGGTTCATCAATTATGACTGTGGAACATGTTAGGTTATTTCCAGTAGGTTATCATTGCAAATGAGATTCTCTTGAACATTCTTATTCATTCATCTTTGTGCCATATCTGATCATTTCCTTAGGTTAGTTTCCTTAGGAATTTCTAGACATGGAAGTGCTGGGTTAAATGCTATGTACACATATTAAGGAATTTTGCTACCTCAGAGCCAGTAGTATGTCGCACTTTCATCTATGGAAGAAAGAGGGTTTCATTTTCCGCACCTCTCTTTAACAAGCATAGAAACTTTAAGACCAGAGTGAGGCAGGAGAAACCTGTAGAACTAAATGTGATGCTTAACCCCCACCCCCGATCCTGGGTGGCCTGCGTTCTGCTGCAGAGCGTGGGCTCAGAGGGTTTGGAAGAAAGGAATCACTGCCTGGTCCTTGCTATCTCCTATGTCTCTTTCGGTTTGAAAATTCTTTGAATAGACTAATTTTCCAGGAAGTTTTTCCTCTGCCTAATCATTTAATTTAGCAAAACAATGGCTAATAAGAGAATCTAGGCCAATTTAAGTTCTAGGAAGTTATTTTTGTATCAGATGCTTGTTAGAGATGCTCGTCCTGTGGGTAATCCTGCAAGGTGTCAAGCCCTAGACTCGGGAAGATACATGGGGAAGAGGTGGCCTGTTCCCTTCTGGAAAAATGTATGGTTATGCTAAATCTTTCCTGACTCCGGGGGAAATCTGGGAAAACACTGCAGGTTCCAGGACCTCTGGCATCGAACTGTTTGCCACTGTGGAAACCAAACTGTTGTCTTAAACTTTTACCTCTCACTCAGCTCTCCTGGGCGTATTTACTGATCTGCTCATGCTTTGTACTGACCTTTGCCCGAAGTAAGTAGAATGTGCTTACTCTGCCCTGTGACTCAACAGGGTCCACAGGTACAAACCCCCTCAGACCGTGAAGGGTCAGGAAATCCAAATTCTAGTTCCCCCTGGATATTTTTGTACCAGTCCTGTTACTTCACGGTGCCTCTGTTTCCATAGGTGCCACCGAGGGGATCAGGCTGCTACAGAAAAGGAACAGGGCAGAGGAGTGACACATCTGGATTCAGCTGGCAGGACTCAGAATCTCCACTCCCCTTTCTTCCCACCTGTCTCTCAGGTCCTCTGCCCCTTGTTCCTTCCCGAGCTTGGCATTCTTTCCCCAAGAGCCCGGCCTGCAAATGGATGACACGGGCACTTGCCTCCCTTTCCTCTTAGAGTCCTGTGCAGTGCTAATCACCCCAGTGTATAGATGAATAAACTGAGGCCCTGAAAGGCAAAGATGCCACAGCCCATTAAGGTGGCTTGAAAGTTCAAGGCGTCACGTGTGGAGGTTGTGGAGAAGAACCTGGCGCCCTCTGAACCAGCTCTCATTTACCATTTGATATTCCTCTTGGTTTCGAAAGCTCAGCGACACAGATACTTAGACCTCAGGCTTGGACACTTAGAAAGGTCACAATCAATGATCACTGCTTGTAGTAACAGCAAAGCCTGGGACTCAGATGACTCGCACTAACACTGCATTTTTCACAGATTTGGAGTCCTAACACTCCCCAAATACCGGGGTCCCCTCAGATAATCACCCCGCCCCCAGACTCTTGGCCTTCTTTAGGAGGGATTTGCCTCTCCCTCCTGTTCTTTCCCTCTCCTCTGTGCAGAGCTTATCTCTGCTTCACTCTCCTGTTCCCCTATCTCCTGGGGCCCACAGTGTCTCCCATTTGCACACAGCCACTCCATTCAAACTCCTTCTCCCTGGTGACTTTCTTCCCTTTGTCTCTACTCTCCCGAGTCTGATACACTCATTGCCTGAAGGTCAGGCTTAAGTCTTAGATATGCATTTTATCACCAGCAGTTGGAAAACAATTACTGCTCCTCTCCACACTTCCGCTCACCATGGCTAACTTTCCCCTTCCTCCCTACAACTTTCTTTGCTGAAAATCACCAGTGGTTTCTTTTCTTTTCTTTCTTTTATTTGGTCCTAAATACCAGCTTCATGATAGCTTTTTGCAGGCTGCTTGAAGACATAGGGGACTGGATAGTCTCTTTTAATTTTCTTTCATAGGCCTTTGTCCTCTAGGCAATGCACACATCTTTTGGGCCTGGCCCCTGCCCCTGTCTTGTGAACACACCCTGACACGTTGTCGGCACTACCTCCCCAGCCTGTCAATAATCACCCTCACTGCTTCTCAGCAGCCAGTTCCCTCGAAGGCTTGAACTCCCTCCGTGTTTCCAGCTCACACAGGAGACATCTCTTATGATTTATCTGAAACTTCTTGGGATTGCTCCTATTGTCTTGTTTTCACTTTACTTTGTGTTTATGCTCTGTCACCTGCAAATGGGAAGACACATGTCTAGGCTGAACCTGGTGTCTAATGCTTTCCTCTCCCTTATCTTTGATAACTAGTCCATGTTTCACTTCTTCCCCATCGCAATGCAGAAGTCGTATTACTAGTCATTCCTCTGTGTCTTTAGGGTATTGGTTCCAGGAACCTGTGGATTCCAAAATCAGTGGATGCTCAAGTCTCTTCTAAAAAACTGTGCAGTATTTGCATATAACCTCTGTACCTCCTCCTGTATGCTTCTAATACCTAATATAATATAGATGCTATTAAATAGTTGTTATAATTTATTGTTGAGGGAATAATGACAAGAAAAAATGTTTATACATGTTCAGTACAGATGCAGTATTTTCAAATAGCTTTGATCAGTGGTTGGTTGAATCTGTGAATGCAGCACCCACAGGAGCAGAGGGCCAACTGTATTTGCATGCCAAGTATTCTGACCTGGAAGTTTTAAGAGAGACTCAAAATATCAGCTCTGGCCACAGATAATTCTCAATTGGTTAGGTGCAAATTTTGAGGGTGGTGCTTTAATCTCAGTCTGGCCTCCAGTGGAGCTTACCAAATAGTCTGCTCTCTCACATTCCCTTGCAGTTGGTCAGAGTCTGACCAATGAGCTGGGGAGGAAGTGAGAGAGCAGAAGTATTACTTCTAGGTCCAACCAGAGAAGAGCCAGGGCAATTTTTCAGCTGTCTCTTCACTTGCCTGGTGATTTAGCAAACCTCAGGTTTAGATTCTGGAGCTTAAGATCAAAAGCATTTGGTTTGCCTTGGGCACCTGCTGGAAGCAGGAAATACCTCGGGTGTTAAGCCACTGGGCTCATATACACCACCTCATAACCTAGCCTAGGCTAACATTCCAGCATTCTGTGCAACTGGACCAGGGTTGCCTCTTATGGAATAGTTTCTATATGTTATGAAAACCTACATTAATTTTAATATTGTTCCATATAAGCCATAAATAGAAAAATACCAATTCCAAGAATACAATGCCAACTCCATAGCCAACACAGGTAGATAAACAGATATAGACACAGAGATTCCAGAGCATCGTGGATAGGGAATATGATGGAAAGGATTTTAGTATTCTTAGATGTTTAAGCAATTGAAATTCTATTTGCATAGCTGAACAAGAATAGAAAGCAAGAAGCTTCTATGAAAGTAAGCCCTAGATAGATTCCAGAATCCGAAATATGCTCAGCTTCTCTAGGTCAACACCCTCATCAGGAGAAATCCCATGCTTAAAGGAATATAATCACATAATCCAAAGGCAGATTCCTCTTTTTTTAATTTTTATTTGTGCCACCTGCCTTTTGAAAATTATACCATGGAAGAAAAATGGGTACATTTAAATTCAAATTTAAAATTCAAACTTTTATTGAAATAAGTAAAAGATTGAGTCACAAATTGAGAAAATATATTTTCCAGCATGCAGTGATCAAGGGATTAATCTTCAGAATGTGTATAAAGTGCTCTTTAAAACAAGTAAGAAAAAGATTTTTTTAAAAAAAAGAAAAATGTGAAAAGGCTATGAACTAAAAACCCTTAGACATGGAAACTGTGTTAATCAGCTCTCTGTTACTGTGGTGATAAAATACCTGAGATAATCAACTTATAATTTGAATCATGGTTTCAGTCTTATCATTAATTGGCCTCATTGCTTTTGGCCCTGAAGCAAGGCAGTACATCATGGCAGAGAGTATACAAAAGGGCAGAGCTCCTCACCTCATGGCCAAGAAGTGAAAGAGAGAAGAAGAGTATGGTACTACTGTTCCGATAGCCTTCTCAAAGTCATGTCACTGGGACATGAAGACCCCTCACTAAGCCTCACCTCTTAGAGGTTCTACCACCTCCCAATAGCACCAACCTGAGTACCAAGTCTTCACTTAGCACACGAGTCTTTGTGAGGTACTTAAGATCCAAACTATAGCAGAAACCACATGACTAAAAGCATATGAAATATGTTCAATCTCTGATAAGCAAAGTTGTCTACCCATATTAGATTTTTGTCTAAACTCCGGTCACCACACTAAGCAAAAATTATAAGCAAAAGAAGATATGATCCTAAAGCAAGGATTTACTTTGAGACAGAAGAGTAGAAAGCTCTGGATTTCTGTGCTAAAGCAGTACCCACAGGAGGAAGGCAAGAGGGAAGCCACATCCCCAAGACACTGACCAAATTTTGAAAAAACCAGGAATGACTGTATCTTAGTCTATTTGATGCTACTGTAATAGAGTATCATAGAGTGGGTCATTTATAAGAACAAAATTTTTATTTGGTTTATGGTTCTAGAGGCTGTGAAATCCAAGATCAAGGAGCAATATCTGATAAGGTCCTTCTTGCTGTACCATTCTGTGGTAGAAGGGCAAAGAGAGCAAGAGATCCAACTAGCAGCTTCAAGACCTTTTGTAATCATTAATAATCACTCACATGAGAACAGAGACCTCACAACCTAAACACCTCCCATTAAGCTCCACCTCTCAACGATGTTGCACTAAGAATTAAGTTCCCAGCACATCCTTTTGGGAGAACACATTCAAGCCACAGATGCCTTTGAGAAAGCAAATGTCTTTAAAAAGGGCTTCTGCTGGCTGTCAAGAGACCCCGAGAGCACCAAGAGAATGGATGTGTTAATGCTCCCTGCCAACAGATGCCCTAAAGAAGACTTAATTGTAATTGGGACAGCCAGCGGAAACTTTCTGGAAACTGTTGTAAAATATTTCATGCTGCTGTCAGAGAATGTGTTGCTGGGCTCATGCCCAGTGTTTTCCTCATCACCGTGGACAGACTGTAGTAGTTCATGCCTCGTATTGAAGTAATGAGTTACAATTGTTGGGAAAATTTATGTCGAAAAATTTTGCATGTTTTAATGTTGGCAGTCACTTATTGGAAATAAGATTTATTGGTCCTTTGGTAAGATGTTAAGCTGGCAGCTTTAACTGAAGACAAAAGTGTTAGAAAGCCAATGGAAACAACTTCCAAATCTAGCAATAATAGTGACCTACCCTTTCCTAGACAGCTCAGGATGGTGTTAAGTGTGGCTACAACTCTTATCATCAGGTGGATTTGGGGCAAGTTGAATATTCTCTCTGAGCCTCAATTTCCTTATCTGTAAATATAGAAAAGAACAGAGCTTTTTGGACTGTTGGGAGGAAGAATAAAATCGGGTGTAGTACTTAGCACATAATCAGCCATCAATCAATGTCAAGCACTTGTTAGTAATGAGATTATTGGAGTTGTCAGGTTTTTGTCCACAGGGGTGACTGTGCTCCCAAACTCCCACATCACAGGGTGGACATCTTGGACTGTTTCTCCACCAGGGGCCTTTCTTGGCAATGAATCAGTTTTGGCTTAACTCAGAGAGCCCATTGTGACCCTGGGTGAGATCAATGACCAGGATGGGAAGGAGAAAGCAGAGTTAAGAAACTCACAAAGCCAGTATTTCTAGTCTTGTGTTTCCCACTGCTATTCCTCAGTGTACCCCCTCTCTGGGTGATTTGCTCGCAGTCCTACCTGGAGTCCAACCCCTGGAGGTAGGGGGTGGGTTGAATGACAATCCTTCTCCCCTGCTTTAATTCCGTCTGAAGTCTTTATGGTTATTCAGCATGCCATGTATTTTTTCTTACTGAATCAATTTACTGTCTGTCCCTCTGAAGCAGGATATTCAGGCTATGAACGTGTGGACTTGTTCCCTGCCATATCCCTAGCATCTTCCCAAGGTCTGGTGCAGTATAGATGTTCAAAACAGCTTGTTGAATGAATTGAATAAATTCCATTGAATCAAATCTGTTGTTACCCAAAGTTACTATTATAAGATGAATCATATCTTCCCATTCACAGTTGAGGTCCTAATCCTCAATAACTCAGAATGTGACTATATTTGGAAACTGACCTAATAAAGGCATAATTTAGGTAAAATGAAATTATGTGAGTAAAAATATGATATAATGGTCCTCTTAAAAGATATTAGGATACCTACAGACAGCAGGAAGACTCTGGGGAGACACAGCAAGAAGGTGAGCCTCAGCAAACCAAAGACAGAGACCTCAGAAGAGACGGCCCCTCCTGACACCCTGATCTCTCAGATGCTAGCCTCCAGAACTGCGAGACTGTAAATTTCTGGGTAAGTCACCCATTCTCTGAGAGCTCTGGCAAACTCAAACAATTATTGAGGAAGATTTCTGTAGCAGAACTGAGTCTGGATTTCATTGGCTATTAATTCTTTAATAGTCCATCCTTTGAAAACAAAGAGTGCCCCCTTATAAGCTGAGTAAATTCCCCAGTGGCCCAAGGACTAGAAAGTTTTCAGATCCAGCTCTTCTCTTCCTTTGAATATAAATGACAGAGTCCCAGGTTTTGCCTTCTAGTGCCCACTCTTCCCCTGCCAACAGGGCAGACACCTTCCATTACTGCTTCAAGACTCACATTGGGATGCGGATTGCACAGACAGTGTCCCTTGCTCACTCTGCGTCTCATCCGCTGAAGAAGAGAGATGAAAGCCATTGCATTTGCCAGTCAGGTGGACGTCAGCAGTGCTCTTGAGACTTTCTCTGTGCAGGATTGGGAGGCGATAAGAAATGCACTTGGGCTCAGTCCCTTGGGGAAACCTGTAGTCTAGTAGGAATAAGACAAACTTGAAACAAACAGAAATACAAACACACCCAAGGCAGGACCTAGGGATTGCTATCCTAAACTGTAGGTATATGTATCCTCAACTGTAGGCTATTACAATTCAGAGAGGGATGAGGTAGAGGAGAAGAGAGGCTGGGAGTTGAGTGTCCTGTGCTTATAATATTGGGACTTAATTGCATTATAACATTGCAATATTGGGACTGATAGTGGGGTGGGAGTTTGGGTTAGGCATTACAACTCCAGAAAATGGAAGAAATCAATATCAAGAGGAGGATTTGGGGATGGGATGGGATGGGATGGGATTTTCACATCCTAGTGAATATTCAATACATGGCAAGATCGCTCAGTCAGCTGTGCCCATGCAAGATTCCTGGAGGAAATGAGCCAAGCATGTGATCTAGGATCCATTGCTTTGTTTTAAACTACAGGTGTTTTGTCCAAACCTCTGGGTAGCCTCCTGGTGAAATAGGGGACCTGTCTCTTTCTACCTAGCTTACATGCAAATCCCAGATCCATCTGAATCCTGGCTTTGGCAAGAATTCAAAGAAAAACTGAAAGAAATCGAGTGGAATTCCAAGAGATACTTCAAGCACAGGTTTACAAGTAGTAGGAATATTTTCCTGAGTCCTCTTCCAGCTTTATCAGAACTTTCTGGGTATGCAGTGTTGGGGAGTAAGCAAAGGTTGTGGGGTGCCATGATGTGTGTGGCAGTAGTGACTGGGCTGATCTGGAGGTAGGAGGACCACACTGAGGAATGACTTGCCAAAGGAAGAGACAGAACAGGAAACCAAGTCCAATTTTAGCATCTGCCTCCATCCCTAAGACTCACCTTCACCATCAGTACCCGTCACCTTCCCTCTGCTCCCTGGCCACACACAAGTCTGAAGTCTAAGCAGAGCAGTCACCGTATCTGCAAACCCATCTCTGAATTCTCTGTACCTGTAACGAGTTCTCTGACGTTTTTATTCTTTATTACTGTGCTGGACAGTGGAAAACATGAATTTATTTGAGTTACTTCCTTCTTTCTGGTTGTAATCAAACTGCAAGATATGTGTTAGAATTCTAATTAAGAACCCTTGGAACTTTTTTTTAAAAAAAATTCCCTTAAACCAATTTTTTTTAACGTCAAGAAAAATTTGTGATGAGCCTCCAGGCTACCCTCTGTTGAGTGCTCCAGTTCTAATGATAGATGGTGTTACTTGCTCTTAAACACTCCCCAGCCTCTCTTAATTGACTGGCTTTGGCTCTGTTCCTGGAATCAGCTCCTTGGTAGCCTCTGACCGTGTAGATTGTTCAATATAGTGGAAGGAAGGTGGTGACTTTGAGTAGCACGCTCCTTTCTTACTGCCCGCTTGTTCCAGCCTGAGCAACATATTAGGAAATAAGATCTCTCTCGCTGCCATATTTCTTCTTTGAAATGGTGAACATCAAACCTTCACACCGCCTTTTTCCCAAGCATTAAGTTCACTCTTCTCTCTGTAGTATGGGACTTCTCAATCATGGGTAGTTCTCAGCTTTTCTTTGGATTTATGAATCTTTAGGTGTAAGGGTTTTTGGAGAGATGTGAGCAGAAGTGAGAAAAAGTGGAGACATAGGAGAGGAAAAATACAAAAGCCACAGAGGATGGGACAGGGAGCAGAAAAAGGGGGCCTTCTAAGACAGACCCAACATGACTTATAAGAAATCCATTTGGCTCTCTACTTAGTGCTTTTTGATTTCTCACCAAAGGGTTTGGTATAAAAACCATAGATATTTATTTCCCAAACTGTCTTTGTGACTCTCTGACCAAGGGTGTTTGGTCACAGATTTGCTTTAGCAAATATGGGACCTGGATATGAAAATACTTTGGGCTGTTCTAGAATTTATCCTCCTGCAGGCAGACCTGATGGAAGTCCCCGTAGCTGGGTCTTCCTTCTTAATTCAACCTTGAGAAATTCATGGCATTTTCTAGGACTGCCTTGATAATTCGCAGGTCAGTGTTTCTATGTTTGTACATTTTGTTCCTAACTGAAAATATCCATTCAAAAAAATATTTATTGGATAATGGGCATACTGCGAAATGTTAGTAGGCAGGAAGATGAGGTCAAGGATAAAGAATCAATCTTACTTTGACTTCCTGTGCAAGTAGTCCGACTATGGGTTCCCTCAGCCATCAACATGACCAACATTAATTGTTGATAGATTTATACTCTCCAAATCTTATGCTTAAGACACACATTAGGAAACAGACTTCCTGTCAGTCCTGGATTCTGAGTACTCTGTACTTTTTGACATGCAAAAAAGTGAATGCCTACAGAAAGGGATGTCTCTGCAGCCTCTGTTTGTGCAAGGATTCTATTCACTTTTTTCCAAGTCCTCTCACATTATCTCCCTTAATATCTTTTATTTTAACCAATTATATATATGCCAGCCCTTTTCTCCTACTATGTATCTGGTAAACTAGTTTTATAGAAAGTCTCATTCCCTTTTTTCTGACTCCTCTCAGTCCCAACTTCTCTCCTCCCACTCTGTTAGTCAACTTTCTGTCACTGTGACAAACTACCTGAGATAATCAACTTATAAGGAGGAAAGGGTTCACTCTGGCTCACAGTATTAGAGGTTTCAGTCCATGCTCAATTGACCCCATTGTTTTGGGTCTGTAGCAAGGCAGAATATCATAATGGGAGTGTGTGGTACAGAAAACTGCTTCCTATCTGCAAAGAGGGAGATAGGAGGAGTTCAGGGTCCCAATATCCCTTTCAAGGACATGTTCCCAATGACCTAACTTCCTCCTATTAAGCCCCATATCCTAAAACTTCCACCAACTTGCAATAACACCAAAGTGACCAACTCTTTAACACATGGCCTCTGGGGGACACTTATCCAAACCATAGCTCTTTCTGTATGGCCTCCTCATCTGGCCAACCCTGTTGTATCAGACTGCTTAGCCACCAACTTCCTCAATTGCCCTCCTGCTCCTCTGTCACATATCAGAGACTAAAGTGAGGTCTCTGGCTTCTAGCCTATCTGGCCTCCATAGCTCTCCTTCTACATCAGTGAGCTCACCTGACATTCACTGAGCTCAGAGGAGAACTGAGCCCAGGGTAATGCTCAGGAAAGCACTGGGGCTCAATACCACCTGGGCTGGGATGACTATCTGAAAGGTGCTTGATCAGGGCTTGCTTCACAAAAAGCAGATCATCTGTGGGTTCAGCATTCATCTGCCACTGTGATCCTACCAGGAAATTCCTATGGTCCTTTCTTTACTGACATGTGCCTGCTGAGGACTACAAGGACCCTCATTTGGGGAACTCCATTTTTGACATCTATCATAAAATCAGAATCAAAGTCCCTGCCCCAGAACCACAGAATTTGAATATGCATTTTTAACAAACTCTCCAGGTGACTCATATGTGAGCGCAAATCAGAGAAGCTCTTCTCCAATGCCAGACCAGAGCTGGAGGGTACAAGGTGTTCAAGAAAAGTAGTTTGATTAAGTAGCTTTTGAGACTGGAGAAGATATTTGCCAGCAAATGGTGTGTGTATGTGTGTGTGTGTGTGTGTGTGTGTGTGTGTGTGTGTGTGTGTGTAGCAATACAAGGACCCTTTGGAACTCCAGTTTCCTTTACTTCTTTCTTTGTACTACTAGAGATGGAATCCAGAGCCGCATACATGAGATGAGCACTCTATCCTACCCCTGAGCAATATTCCCAGCCCTTTTTAAATTTTTGAGACAGAGTCTTGATAAATTGCTAAAACTGGCCTCAAACTTGAGATCTTCCTGCCTCAACCTCCCAACTAGCTGAAATCACAAGTGTGTGCAACCAGGCTTGGCTGTAAGTTCAGTTTCTCTGCAATTATGGGGACCACAGTTCTAAGGGCCTCAGTCTCCCTCATGGAAAAATGGAGAAAACAATCATTGCCTCCCAATGACTTATATCTTCCTGTGAGTTAGCCTCTCATGGTAATACAGAGGCAGATTAAGGAAGATCCCTGAGGTACTTCCGTGTTTCCCATCTTGAGGGAGCTTTCAAATAGGCTCATAGACAGAAAGGAACCAGGCCAAGCCCAGAAGAGGGTGTAAGTGTTTCAACCTCATAAGGCCCAGTTTTCTCATCTGTAAAGAGGAAGAATGATGTTTTATCTTGCCCGCTGCTGTGCACACCGAGTCGAACCCCAGCTTTGAAAGAGAAGGATGAGCACCAGCCTCCTTCCCGGGAAGTTGTAGCCACTGACTTGCTCAGGGCCAGAGCAGTTCTACCTTTTGGCCATGAGCACCTGCTCGTGTAGTGAAGGGTTTCCAAAGGCCTTTACAAAATTTTACATGCATCTTAAATAGAGAGCTGGGTAATTAAGCTCATTAGCAGAAAATAATTTGCTCAGCTTGCTGAAGGTCGGCAGCTCCTGCCCGTGGAGTGCAAGAGGCAAAGGAGAAGGAGCTGGAATCAGTAGGGAGGAGACAGACAGGCTTTGCCATCGCCTCCCTTTTACCTTTTTTTTTTTTTTTTGTAGGCACCGTGGAGGGGCTGGTGAGGGTGAAAAGGGGGTAGTAGGGGCCTCTATAGTGAGCGATTAATGGTGGATAAGAAAAACCTGGGAAATTATGCAGAGGACAATTAACCTGGGGAAAGTGGTTTTCTGATGGTCTCAAGAGGGAAGCATGCACCCAGCCAGAATCTGTTTCCAAATTTAAAAACCAGCTCTGAGAATACATGTCTCTCTACAATACACTCATTTGATGAATTCTAATGTTTAATATCTACTCTTTGCCAGGCAACACCTGCGAGAAAACATAATGCGAAAGGAAAATTATGTTCTGCCTTCAATGAGTATATTTTATAACATTTATCCTGATTCTAAAACCCTCAATAGCTCTCATAACATAGAATATTATATAGAAACTCTTTTGCTCGAATATTCAAAGTTTAGCCCCAATCCACGTTTTTCGTTTCTTCTCTGGCCAACACTACCCTTGCTACACCTCCCACATAGTCTCAGCACTTTAACCAAATAAAGGACTTTCCAACCTGTCTGCTTGGTGGGCATTTTTATATGCTCTTCCCTTGATTTAAAATATCTTTTTCCCCTTCTTGTTTGCCTTATCAGCTCCTATTCATCCTTCAAAGCCCATCTCAGGAGTTATCCCTTCTGTGTAGCCTTCTTGGTGTCCTTGATCAATGATAATCTCTCTCTCCCCTGTGCTTCTGCAGTACGAGCCAAGTGGTTCCATTGCGCAATTTATTTTGCTACTAATTTGCAGCAACTGATTTCTTAAACCTTCTTCCCAGTTCTCTGATTCCTCTAGGAATTTTGTTTTTTATCTTTTCTCTGCCATAGTATTCATCTTGGAAAAATGACCTACTGTTTCCAGTTTGCCTCAGTTTCCCCACAAGTTGAATAGACAGAAACTCCCAAAATCTTTCCCTTAGGAATGTTAAATATTATCAAGATGCTTCTTTAGCACCTATGGAGCTCCTCTATGTAACAGGTGTGGAATTTTATCGGTGGTGGGGAATGAAAAAGGTATAACTCCTGCTCTAAAATAATTTATCATTTAATAGGTCAGAAGAATGTATATCTTGATGATAATCATGAAATATGAGATGTGTTAAGTGCTACAAGAGAAGTACAATTTATAAGCTATAGATATGTGAAGAGAATTATGTATTGTTCAATTCTTATTTATTTATTTATTTTGGTACAGGGGTATTGACTCAGGAGTACTCGGCCATTGAGCCATATCCCCAGCCCTATTTTGTATTTTATTTCGAGACAGGGTCTCATTGGGTTGTTTAGCACCTCACTGTTAGTGAGGTTAGCTTTGAACTCGCAATCCTTCTGCCTCAGTCTCCCGAGCCACTGGTATTACAGGCGTATACCACTGTGCTCAGCTTGTTCACCTCTTTTATTATATTTTAGAAAGCAAGATTTGGGAGACTTGTCAAATAATGTTAAAGTATTCTGCCTTAAGACTCTGCTGAAGAAGATGAGGTACTTTATTCCCAAGACGTCTGAAAGTGTCAAAGGACATTGTCAGCCTCCTTAAGAACTCTGAGGTAGAAGGAGATCAACGAAGGGAATATTAGGACATGGTAACTAGCCACTGGGTTGAGTTTTCAGGGGATGGAATATTCTGGAGCAAGCTTTCTTTAGGGGCATCACAAGTGCTTCTCTTAGAATGAGGCAGGGGACCCAGGAATCCTGACTCACGGAAGCCAGCTGTGGTCCTCAGAATCATCCAAGAAGGTGCTTGAAACATGGCAGTAGAGTAAAAAGTCTCACCCAGGTGCCATTCCCAGGATACTAAGTACTGCATATGCACACAATGGAGAGAGGGTGTCCACACTTGGCAAACTCCTCTTTAACAAACTTCTATATTATAGAATTTCTCAGAGTCTGATATATTGATGAATTTTAGACATTTCAAAGAGAAAAACAAATAAAGCAGGACTTCCCAAACCCCTAAGTATGTAGAAAGTCTTTTATTTTACCAAGGCATTTCATGGAACGTATGTTCAATACAATAATTTAGAAAATGCCAGGAAAAAAGAGAAGAAATCTAAACCTTAGCAATTCCGTCTCATGTAAGTTTTTGTGTTTATGAATATTTAAAATATTCAAGAGAAGAAGCATTTGGAGACAATGGAATTTCAATGCCTGTACCTTACTAATTCATAGGAGGAAAGAGGAAAAGTGCTCACAGGAGAAAGAATGACTGATTTTTAAATCTCAAATGTCTTTCCTGGCTTTATTATATTTTCCTTCTTATAAATGCCAACAATGATGAAAACAGATGATGGACTAATCTTACTGATCCAATTGCATTACTGGGATGCAGGTTGGTTGTGAACAATTCAAGACAAATACACAGTGCTCAGACTTTACCTCTTAGGGGAAGATATTTTTATTTATAAAGCTCTATGTGAATTTTCAAACAGCTGGGATTAAACCTGGAGTGTCACCAGAATTTGCTGGGGATCCATTTCTTATGTCATTAGACACTTAGTGTTTAGGTCCCACCTGGAGGACCTAAACACGAGGTTAGAATGTGCTGGGTCCATCGATCTGGAATGTCTTAGACTTTAACCATCTCCCCATTCAACTGACAAGAGAAAGAACTTTCTAGGACCCAGTATTACTTCCAGGGGGACAGCAAGATGATCTTACCCACTGCGAAGATAAGCTGACAAACAGGGAGACAGTTCACCAGCTGTGTCTAGCTCTCGGGGATATGCCTCTGACTCCTCCCCATATTAGAGTAAGTTCCTCATTAAAAATTTTTAAAAAATTAGCTTTTGACATTTTTAAAACCTTGATGGCCACTTTCACAAGCCACTACACATACGGCTTTCAACTTCTCACTAATTGTCCAGGTTTCTGACTCCCTGGCCTATCCTCTTGCCTTCCTCAGTCTTGCCTCACAGCTTAGGCCTGATCTCAGCTGCCTGACTTTGGCCCCTGACTTCCCTCAGGGCCCTGGTCTGAACTATCCCTCTGGTGGTGATGTTCCTCCCACTCCCAATTTCTGCACTACCTGGCTTCTAGAAGCTCCTCCACGCACCTCCTTGCCCTACTACCCCTCCCTGGGGACGCCCCTCCCCCACACACACCAGCACAGAGCTGCAGTTAGCCCCACTGATTGGCAAACAGCCTGTGAATGGCAGCACTGTTGGCCTCCTCCACCCACACCAGCAGCAGCGACACCCCGTTTATCTCCAGGTTGAATGGTGGAGTACAGGAAATACTCTCAAAGAAATCAAGCCAATCTGCCTAGAAGGGCCTGGAGTTCCCAGGGTGGAAGCTGATGCCCGAGAATAGGGCCTTCCTTGTTTTGGCATTGGTCGGAGAATGGATTCAGATTTCTGAGAGAAATGGCTTGAGCTTAGACTTTCACAGTTCACAATACCCCTAAGGGAAGCCCACAAGATGTCATGGAACAGAGCAGTGCCAGAAATGGCAGAGGAAACCCACAGGAGCCAACCACATTAATCAATCAGATCCTTCATCCTTAATATGAATGGGTCATAAGGACCAACAGACACTGAAGAAAATAAGCAGCAGAAAAGAGAAGAAGAATCTATTGGTGTGGAGATGCCATTTTCTCTTTCTTCATAGAAATCATCCAAAAGCAGCACAGAAAAAAAAATTATCATCCAACAAATTATATTTGTGGCAGGAAAAACAGGAACAATAGTAGTTAACATGTATATAATACTTGCTGGATTCTAAGTTCTATTTCTAGAAATTCATACACACTAACTCATTTGACCCCACACTACATGGTAGATACAACTATTATATCCATTTTTCTGATGAAAGCACAAGGAATTAAGTAAACCGCATAAGGTCACAGAGATAAAACACTGAGAGCCAGGCATAAAGCTAAGGAGTTTCATTATGAAATTTCTGGTCTTCATCTCTGTACACTGTGCCCACCCTGGAAAGTGGAGAGAGTATACACATTCTGAAGTATGTGTCAAACCTGGTCAAAGCAGCTTTATTCAAGCAGAAGGCAGAAGTTAAAAAAAAAGAAATACTGAGAATAATGAGAGAACTCAGTAGGGGCAAATGCCATGAAACACCAGTGAGGAACATTTGTGGAAAGTAAGGAATGCATGATGAATTGCAAGACATATCTATAAATCTGTAATAATAAGTGAGGATCTCAGGTAAACTATTCTGGTGATGGAAGCCCCTCCACATCTTGTTGGTTCAGAGATACAAGAAACACACTTTCCCATGCCGGGCTTATTTTCAGGAAGCAAACTATCTCTGTGGAAGCAGAGAAAACTTTGAGTTGTGAAAAACAGCTGGTTGTAGCACTTTCAAACACACACACACACACACACACATCCTACTCTGCCTGCAGAGACCTGATGCTGCCCCAGAAGAATTCAAATGATTAAAAATCAGTCATTCCGCAGGAATTATCAGAGCATGGAAACAATGATCGTCAAGAATGAGAGCAGCAAATGTTGGTAAGGAATGGACAATACTTACTAAAAAAAAAAAAAAAAAAATGTATTGCTTTGAAACAGATAAAAGTTGCAAATTAGCATTTCTCAAAGAATTAAAAATGATGAATGAAGCCATCATCTCTATGAAGCAAGCTTACAAAACTGAAGTGTAAAAACACGGGGAGAAGAAGTGATAGAACAAAGGGAAGAAATAAACATGAACTTGTTGAATTCAGAGAAAGAGCATTCATTAGGTTGGACTATATGAAATATTTGTACATCAAAAAGTGGTCAAATATTGGCTGTGTCATGTCATTTGCTACACACGGCTTATTTCCTTTAACAATAGAAGGAAAAATACAAAATGAAATCAAACCAAATAAAAAATTAAATTGGAAAGAGCATCAAAAGCTGCCTAGGCTGTGGAAAATAGAATAAAAGATAGAGAATAGTGATAAAAGAAATGAACAAAATGAATTTTTTTTTAAAAAGTAAAGAGGAAATATAGAAAAGGTGATATATAAAGAAAAAATACAAAAGAGATTCAATAGTCACAATTGCAGTTATCCCCAAAGAAAACCAGGCACCAATAACAGAATAAATACTTAAAGATAAAATGTGGCAAGAAAAATTCCTGAAATAAAGGACTGAATCTATATATAGAAAGACACAATTGGTTGCCGGAGAAAACTGACCAAAAACATTCAACACGGAATCTTTCTAGTAAAGTTTTAGGCTTCAAAGAATGAGGAATCAGAGAAGCAAAATGATCACTTTTAAGCAAGAATAACTTCATATTTCTCCACAGTAACATTCAATAGCCGAAGATAATAAAGTAACATGACATTCAAGAAAGTGTGTCTCAAAAGTATAATACCCAGCTAAACTGCATCTATTTAATTATAGAGAAGGTTTGAGCAGGCAAAAACTCAAAGAATGTTATTTCAATCAGCCATTATTGAGGAAACTACTAGAAATGAACTTTGGCTAAGCAAGTGGTAACGGAGGAAATCACAGTAAAATGATATGCCGTGAGCACTAAACAGCTTTACCTATACAGTCAAGACAGAATCAAAGTGAGAATTAGAGTAACAAACCCGAATACAAATGTTATTGTTCTGGCAATACAGAAATGATCAAATTAATGAAATTAGGAGGGAAAAAAGGAATTTGGAGACAAGCAAATTTTATTGATTGAAAAAGACAAGCTGTAATGTTTCTGCAATAGCTGAGTCTGAAACAATAATGCCAAGGGGAAAAATACTAAAAACATAGTATTGATGACTAATAGCAGGTAACAAAGAAGAAAAAAAAGTGTTAGGGAAGAAGATGTATTAATTTTGTCATTGCACATAATGAACCTAGCTGGGACCATGCAGTTTCCACCACAACCAAGCTCTTTTTGCACATCGTTGGTCTTTGTTTGGACCCTCACAGCTGCCACAAATGATCAAACTGTTCCTTTTGTATTATTCCATCAAGATTCAAACTCCCCAGGTTTGCTCAATAGCCTAGGTTCTGTCCCTTGCCTGAGCCTCACTGTTAGGATGCTGAGAAAGGAAATGACTGACCCTCTCCAACCTCAGTGGTGGAGGGAGCTGGCTTCCTTCTAGTTTTTAACATATGAAGTAACCTAAACAAACAAGCATTTACAGAGAGTAACCAAAAAAAATTTTTTTTTTTTTTTGTCAACAGTAAAAATAATGGTAATTGCCAGGTGTAGAGGTTGTAATGTCAGCCATTCAGGAGGCTGAGACAGGAAGATTACAAGTTCAAGGCCAGTGTGGGCCAGTTAGACCCTGTCTTAAATATTTTTAGAAAAAGGGCTGAGGGTGAATGCTTTCCTAACATGCATGAGATTCCAGGTTCAATCCCCAGCACCACAAAAAAAAAAAAAAAAGGAAAAAAAAGAAATTAAATAAATAAAAACTAAAACGTAATCAGAAACTCCAAAAGTTATATAAGAAAGTCATGGCCCAATATGAATCTAAAATAGATAAATCCTGCTTGCTTTTTGACCACCAAGTTCAAACTTTCAACTGCAGAAATTGAAGTAAAGTTATAAATCATAATGTAAAGGTAATTAACCAAAGGAATAATATTACTGACATATCTATGGAGGTCAATGAGGGGAAGAAAAGTGGAGGATACTTGAGAGGTACTCATTTCTTTCTTTTTCCTTTTTTAATATAATTTTTAGTTGTAGTTAGACATAATACCTTTATTTTATTTATTTTTATGTGGTGCTGAGGATCGAACCCAGCACCTCGCACATGCCAGGCAAGCATTCTACTACTGAGCTCCAGCCCCAGCCCCAAGAGAGGTACTCATTTCTTCAACTTACTAAAGGGCCAAGAAATGTTGACTAAAATGTATATATTGAGGGATAAAGGTTTAAGCACATTGTTAAAATATATTTTAAAAATCAGTAAAACAAATCAGAATCAAAATGCAATGATATTAGAAGAAAGAAGTATATGAGGGTAAGTTGAACCATAGTTATTTTAAAAATATTTCTGAAAGTTAGGAAATGAAAAAACAGAAGTAGAAGCACATTAATCCGATTTATGGAATAAACCAGTATAAGCAACAGACATTAGAAGAACTAGAGACTTGAGGCAGGGGGAAAAATTTGCTTTTGATTTTGTACTGTTCTGCTTTGATCAAAATAGGCATAGCCCAATGGGTAACAGTTCTTGTTAGACTCAATCCGAGACCTAAGGCAAGATCTAAACAAGGTGTTTTAGTCCATTTTGGCTGCTATAACAGAACACCACAAGCTGAGTAATTTATAAATAAAATAAATTAATGTCTCATAATTATGGGAGTCTGAGAAGTTCAAGACCAGGGGGCTGGCATCTGGAAAGGGTCTGCTTGCTGCTTCATCCCATGGCAGAAGGCAGAAGAGTAAGAAAAAGAGGGAAGAGAACTAAATACATCCTTGTTATATGAAACCCACTCCCCTGATAAAAAGCCTAGTCCCTCAATAATGTCATGAATCCATTCATGAAGATGGCTCTGGTGGCCTAATTACCCCTAAAAGGTCCCATCTCAACACTATTGCTTTGGGGTTAAGTTTCCAACACATGCTTTTTGTAGGACACATTTAAACAATGGCGCAAGGGTACAAAATTCAGGAAACAACCCAAGGTGAGATAGACTGAGTGATGAAGAGCACAGGGATCCTAAGAGAACAAAGGAGATAAGACACACAGCCTCCTGACTTGCACCTGACCAGGGCTGAGGGGACATGGTTCTCCTTAGAGGTGAGGAGCAGCGTTAGGTCACAGGCCCCAGTTCCATCCTGTTGATTTGTCCCTCTGGGATTGCAGCTATTCCCTCTAGACAGGTGTGCCTGGGTTGGACTCTTTCAGGCCGAGGTTAACAGTTTGGAATTTTGGTTCTAAACTATATAGTTTCAGTTTACAAAGCAATTAAAGAGTTGGAAAATCAGGAAGTATCTAAACAGTTATTCATTTTCATGAAGATGAGGGGTTCCTCAAAGTGGCTCTCTGATGGATGCTGACTCAGATGCATTGGCATCAACTGAGAATAGTTAAAAATACCATTTCTCCTCCCAGTGCAGCAGAGCACACCTATCAACCTAGCTACTAGAGAGACTGAGGCAGGAGGATGGCCAAGTTTGAGGCCCAGCATGGGCAATTTAGCAGGACCCTGTCTCAAAATGAAAAATTAAGGTTCAGTGGTAAAACTCCTCTGGGTTCAATCCCTAGAACCAACATACATACATACATACATACATACATACATACATACTGCTTCCTAGGACCCATCTCTCAGTATTCTGACTTAATAGTTTTCAGTTAGAGACTGGCAATATGCATTCTTGATAACTCCCTAGGTAATTACGATGAACATCCATGTTTGAGAATACTTAATATAGAACATTATAGCCTTTAAATTACTTAAATTCTTCCATGAAAGATAACTGAAGTCAGATATGTAAACTCTCCCAAATGGAACAACTTGCAAAGCTTTGTACCTAGTTTGATCTAGATGTTGCTCTAATTTTTTTTTTTTTTTTTGTGTGTGTGTGTGTGTTGCTTCCCTTTTACTCTTGTTCAGGGGAAAATATATGTGGTAATTGTCGAGATAAAGGGACAAGGAGAACAGGATTTGCCTCTTGATGTCATATGTTAAATGATATTGAAACAACCAGCCAGCTCTATTTTAATTAATCACTCCTTAAACACACAGGAAGCTCTGGGTAATACAAAAAGCTGCAATCTTAGGCGTCAATTTTAAATCCTCTCCTCAGATTCCAGGACTCAGGTCATGATTATTTTGCTTTGCTTTGGTTTTTTACCAGTTGTTGTGAAATCAATATGTTTACCCTATGCAGCCATGCATATTTATACTTGTTACTTTATATAATACAGTTCTATGTGTTTTTATTCAACAATCATAATAACATTTCAAATTTAGACTGTGTTCTAAAAACACTGGATGTGTGATTCTTTTTTGAAAAGAGAGATTTCAGAAGAAGTTTCAGCATATGTTGAACTACCATGATTTCAAGTCTTTATAATAATTTCTGGTTAATTAAAAAATCATGGTAAACATTAATGATTATCAGAAAAGCATGAACATATGAGGTCAAGGGATGTGCTAAATTGAAAAAAAAAAGTCCTAAGTAAGTTACAGATTAGAAACTTCGAAGAACCTTCTTTCCCTTTTAGCTGCTTCCCTAAGAAGTTTAAGTTATTGGCAACAGTTTACTAAATTGTTTGTTTATTTAATATGTACTCTTTAGACTTTCTACTGCACCATTTCATATACATACATCTCTTTGATGTACATCCTTTGATGAGCATCTTTAGCTGTTTTAATAAGTTGCAATTTTCTTTTTTTAAAAAATTTGGTTGGTTTGAGGTTTTCTGTTTTAGTTTGTTTTGTTTTGGGTTTTTGTTTGATTTTTTTTTTCCTTTAAAAAATACTGATGTCCTTCCTAGATACATGGAGAGAACAAGATGATAAAACTATAACCAATTATCTGACAGCAACAACCCATCCTGGATGAACACAAACTCCCCAGGAGAGAAGGCCAGTCTGTTGGACACTTGGAATTGCTACCTTCTAAATCCTCAGGACAGAATACTGGTCACACTGAAAGTGCCAATAAACAGGAAGACAAGATGTCTTCTTTTGCAATGAGCTCCTCGCTACTCCCAGGACACAACCACTTGCTTGGCTCTTTCCATTTCTTTTCATTTAAAAAATTTATTTATTTATTTTAATTAGGTATATATGAGAGCAGAATGTGTTTTGATTCATTGCACACAATTGCAGCACAATTTTTCATTTCTCTGGTTGTACATGATGTAGTGTCGTGCCATATGTGCAGGAATATATGTCCCTAGGGTAATGATGTCCATCTCATTCTACCATCTTTCCTGCCCCCACCCCCACCCCCACTCCTTCCTCCTTTTTTCCCAAAGTTCTTCCATTCTTTTTAGCCTCCACTTCCACCTCCATTATGGATCAGCATCCACTTATCAGAGAAAACATTCGACTTTTGGTTTTTTGGCTTACTTCATTTACCATGATATTCTCCAACTCCATCCAAATCCCTTCCATGTCAGGCTAGCCCTTGTTAATATCTGGTGTCTACCTCAGTCTCTGGTGCCCAGCTGGGTTCCTTCCACCTCTCTGCTACACTTCTGGTGACTGCATCAATCGACCTGTATCTACTCTGGCATTTTCAATCCTATTTAAATACTGGCACCATGAAGGAATAACAACTCTTCTCTTCCACTTCCGAGACATTTCCAAGACATCCCTGTCCTCTTTGCCTATGTATGGCATGTGTCTACACCACCAGCCTCCTCCACTACAAGGATTTTTACTCATCTTTCAAGATTCATGTCAGGTGTCACTATCATTCATTCAACAAGTATTTATTGAGTGTGTCAGACACTCTTACAGAGACTAGGAATATACCAGTGAACACACCAGGCAAACCTCAGCCTTATAGAATGCACATTCAAGGGCGCAGAGAATTCACCTCTTTTGGAACCCCCAGTGGAGGTCAGCTACCCTGACTCTGGGCCTCCCCAACACTCCCTATTAAGCCATAATCACACTGGGCACCTATGTCTATATCCACATCAGTTTGTGAGTTTCTCAGGAGGAGGATGAACCTGCCTTTTCCTTTTTTCCTGCCTCCCTAGTACCTAGAAGGTAATAGATGTTCAATAAATGCTTATTAAACATACAAATGTTGAGTAAAATGGTTCCGAATACTACTGGTTCCCTACTCAGCATTCATTCCTTTTATGTTTCCTCCTTTCTAACTGAACAAAACAAAATGAGTATTAGGAATCAGTTTGAGGAATCAATTCTCTTCCACATGGCCATGTGTTGCCCTAATCCAAAATCATCCAAATGATAGAAAATTCATACCAGGGTTATGTGTTGCAAGAAATAGACCCTTCCATTAGGCTGAGGGGAAGAGGCTAAGGTGGAAGGCAGGGAGGACCCCAGCATGCTAGAGGAGAAGCCGGTAACTCTTGTACGGTGGCAAATACATATAGTTAAATTGTCACTGGCCAAACCCCAGGACATCCGCTGTGTGATTACAAAGACTGGATAGGATGAGGAGAAATACTAGGTGGAATTCAGAAAGTTGACTTCTCCTTTATTTCTTGTACAGGAATGAAATAAATTCAGACTAAGGGTGGCCTATCTGAAAACAGAGAAGGGGAAAAAAATGACAGGTTTGCTAGGAAAGGAGCTTTCTGTCTGTCTGTCTGTCTATACTCTGAGATCTGAACGGATTAACTACATAAGAGTCCAATGACTTGAAGCCTTTCAGGATTGAAAAGGCAGAATCCTCTGTTCTTAGATAGAGTCAGTGGGAGCCCAGGCAGGAGATGGAGCAGTAGATAAGATTTAGGCAAGCTCTGATCCTGGTCCCCCACCCCTCCCAGTACCTCCTGTGAAGCATTCTCCACCGGACAAAGGAGACTCTCAGGCTCATTGTGAAGATGCTGGCTGGGAAAAATCAGATTATGGGTGGTATCACCAGCTAAGCTATTGTTTCCAGTCGCCTCAAGGCAGAAGCCACTGAAAAGAGGGCTCCAGCTAGGGCCAGAGCCCAGAGGCCAGATGGAAGAATTCTCAGATTCAAGGATTTTATCTGGATAAGATCTTTGCCCCCATGGGATTGACTGAACACAAATAGATCAGAAGCAAACCTAGATTTCAAATGAAATATATTATTGACTCTTTAGTGCATGGGGTGATACCTTATGCCTCAAATATGGCAACAGATAGAATGCTGTTTCTGTAGATTCCCCAAGGGATAATTTTTTTTTTTCTCAGTTTCCTTCTCGGATTTGGCTTTGAAAGATAATAGACCTCAGCAACTCTCCAAAAAGCCCCTGGTGCCCTAGAACCAGGACTGGCCTGACACTGAACCCCCAGGGAAAGTGAAAGCAGGTCTTTTGCAAACCTCTAAGTCCTTTTCTGTGTGGCTTGCCCTTGAGCCTTCCTGCCCCTTCAGGAAAGCTCTCCAAGCCAGAAGGTCAGTGCCTGCTGCTTGCGGAAGATCCATTCTGATAAAGACTTGAGTCCTGATAAGCTTACTTCCTCCTCCCTCAGATGAAATAGCCCTGAAAAAATTCCTTCCCATGTATGCCTTCAGTATCCAGCTACCTTCCAGGTTAACATCTCCCTCGCCAAATACTAAGGGGAAAAAAAAACACACACACACAATTTCCCTAGAGCCATATTGTTCCCTGGGTCTTCATCGTCATTAGAACATAGAGTAATTTAATGTGGGCTCCTAGGTCAACCACACTGTTTAGAAGGCACTTTGGAGGCAAAGGTACTTCTCTGAGACTGTGATTTTCAACTAAAAGGAAGTATATCCTTGAAAAACTAGCTTCCCACATAGCAGCAGAAGTTTCTAAAAGATGGAATCTAATAGAAAATCCTGCCTGAAATATTTATAAAATCTGCTTTAAGGGCACTTACCAACCCACTAAGGAGTCCCTTTGCACAAATGCGTAATGTACGATTGCAAAGAGGCCTCTCTACTGGGACCCCAAGGTCTCACGAGAAGAGTTTGCTTCAGACAGGAAAGAAAAGCATGAAGATAAGAGGGATGGCATATCCGTTCAAGTATTTGCATTTGGAGGTTTGCATGAAAAAAGAGAATCTCTTTGTACTGCCCTGATTGGGGATTTTCAATTAAAGCTGAGTCCGCCAGTTTCAGATTGATTTAACAGAATAGAGGATGGGGCTCCTTGAGATGGGGGTGTACCTGGGGTAGCCCTGAGCCTAAGAAGCTCCTATTGGATAAGATGACCAGAGAAGTGGAAAGGGAGATTGCCTGTTTCCTAGAGTTTGCAGACTCTTGGTTATAAAAGGGAATGGGACACTCTGGGAGTAGGAGCACCTTCAGAGAGTGTTCCCCTTACACTGTCTTTTGCTCTTCCGATTATGTCCTCCAGCAGATGGAGGGAAAGAGAAGACAGTCAAGGGGGACTTAGCAAGAGGACAAAGAGGCCAGCCCCTAGAAGTGTCCTGGACATTCACAGAAGCAGAAAGCACTATTTATGCTCCTTCATTGGCTGCCATTTCTGTGTACCCACTCGGTGCTCAGCCCTGTGTAAAGTGTTTAATTGAAAACCCCCTCCTCAGCCAAACTGTGACATTCTTTTTATCCCCATTTTCCAGCTGAGAACATGGAGTCTCAGGGAGATTAAGGAATTCATGAGAAGTAAGGTAGCTGGGAATGGGTAGTCAAGATTGGAACCCTACTCAGGTGTAGTCTGTAAACCGCCCAGGCAGATAGCATTCCCTTCAAAGGAGAACCGGTCCACTCTCTTCACAACTTTAGGAGAGCAAGGCAGAAACTCCCTTGGATTGGCCAGTCATTGGACTTGGGGCTGTATTATTAGAAGGGCCTCCCAGATAAGCAGTGATGTGCCTAGTGACGGATGAAATGGTGCATTTTGGAGGGAATTGGAAGGACATGAAGAATCTGGTTCTCCTTCTCCCTCCCTCCCTGAAAATCTACTGATTTACCTGCCATCAGGAAAATGGCCTGCTAGATAGAAGGAGAGTGTCAGTTTCTCAGCAGACAAACAAGCAAATAGAAAATATCTTTCCTGTTCATTGTGCTGAGCACTATGGAAGAAACAAAAGAGAAGAAATAGATGCCCTCGAGGACTTTGTTGCCTGGTTAGAGAGACAAGATAAACATGCAGGGTGAACCATCCAAGGGCCTTTCAAAGCAACAAATGTGAACCATTCAAACTGATGCAAAGGAAACAAAGTACAGAGCAGGAGAGGCGGCCTCTGTGTGTGTGTGTGTGTGTGTGTGTGTGTTGTGGGAGACAGAGAGAGTGGAGATGCAGGGGCCAGGCCTGGAGATTTCTTGCAGAATGGATGCTTAGAAATAGGGAGCTGGAGCTGGGGAGGGAGGGTCCTTTGGGAAAGCCCAATAGTTAGCACACTCCATGAGACTGCTCTCCAGCCCTGGGCCTACAGTTGGAGGTGGGGGTAGCAGGGGTCAGATAGGGCTGAAAGGGCCCCAGTTTAGGAATCTAGTGCTGCTTCACTTCAGACCTTGCATCCTCCCGAGTCCTCAGTTGACTAGACCCCTCTGTTCCACACACCTCTCATCCCCTGGGTGTTGCAAGCTACTTCATGGCAGCTAATCTGTGCCTCCCCAGGGTCCTGCACACTTTGCACAGAGTAAGTATTTCAAATGTTCTTCCCAGTGACCCCAGTCCTTGAGTTCTATAAGAGCTGTTTGGGTTAGTGTCAGTTGATGACACATTTTATGAGAATTTGTATTTTAATAAGGATTCTTGAAGTCTTCAAAACTCAAGAGGATTAATTCATAAAAATAATTTTGGGGCAGGGCTGGAAATGTAGCTCAGTGGTGGAGAGCTTGCCTAGCATGCGTGAGGCCTTGGGTTCCATCTGTAGCACATCACTACCAACATCACCACCAACAACAACAATAAGAAGAAATGGGAGAGCAGGTCTGGGGCTATAGCTCAGTGGCCGAGCTCTTGCCTAGCACATGTGAGGCACTGGGTTCAATCCTTACCACATAAAAAATAAACAAATAAAATAAAGACACACTGTCCATTTGCAACTACAAAAAAAATTTTAATTAAAAAGGCGGGGGGCGCGCTGGGGATATAGCTCATTTGGTAGAGTGATTGCCTTGCATGCACAAGGTCCTGGGTTCAATCCCCAGCACCAAAAAAAAAAAAAAAAAAAAAAGCGGGAGTGGGAGGAGAGACTGCCTATCAGCACATAGGAGTTCACCTTCCTCTGACTACATAAAGTTCATCTTTGATGTTGACTCTCCCCTTACAAGAAAAAAAAATCTGAACGAAAACCCCATCCCCTTTTCCCGTGGGGCTAATCACCAGGTTCTTGTCCTCCATAGGACCTCAATCTCAGTGATTATAGAAGAGGCTCCTGTCCATTGAGTCACAGATGTTTAGTTCCAGCCAAGTGCCTACCCACCTGTGTAGAAGGCTAACCCAGGGCTACGTCTAGAGCCCAGAAACCGAGAAAAGGAACTTCATAGTAGTGAAAAAGACTTCCTGTTTTCAGAGCCCAGAAAAGGACATTCAAAAAGGAATCTTCAGCACACAGTATGTTTCCACAAAAAAATTATTGTCATTCACCTGTAAGGTGATGAATCCCACTCTTCTTCCCTTCTCTCTATTCTTCCTTCTCTCTCTCTCTCTCTCTCTCTCTCTCTCTCTCTCTCTCTCTCTCCTTCCTTCCTTCCTTCCTTAACATGAAGAAAGTAACATTAGTTAGAGGGATAGCAGACCATACTCCTGGGTAAATTCCCAGCTTCATGATTTTCTGTTTTCCTTTGTGGAGGCTGAGAGGCTCCTACAGAGCCAGCGTGGCCATGATTGGGCACCTAGATCACCAAGTGTGGGGCATTGGGGAGTTTCCGGACAGGGAGGCGGGTGGGGAGCTATAAAAACTCTCTTTACTTCACATTTAACCTGGAGCCGAATCCTGAATTGACAAAATTCATGTATTCCATCTATCCCTTCAAGAACGAGAGAGAGGGGTAGCAAGATGGTGAGTTTGGGAAATTGAATCAAAGAGTGCTGGGGACGGTTGTCTTGGAAAAAGGGCAATACCAGGGCAAGGCAGGCCTCACCATCAGGGCTGGCCACTTGCCCATTTTCTGCAAAATTTTGGAAGTAGAGACAACTAAGTTATTTCTTCCCTCTTGCTCTTTATCTGTGAAATGTAAAAGCAAATTGATTTATCTCTAGGCATTTAGAAGCACCTTCTAGGCTGTTCCCACGCTGTGGAGACTGAAATATCAGAGAATCAAAGATAGTTCAAGGAGAGCGGGGAGTAAGGAAGAAGTTCAATTGGGCTTATAAAATGAGTGATATGAGTATTATTTATGACATCTGGGAGGCTGAGGACCATCCTAGGTAGAATAAAGCCAAGACAGCTGTAGGGAACCTTGAGCTTGGGGAGGAGGAAGTAGTAAAAAATAGGAAGTCAGATTAAGGTGGCCTCCTCATTCCATAGGGCGGCTTCCAAAAGGGTGGGACCTGGCAAAACATTTCTTAGAAGCAGCAAGAGCTCACTTTCTCTGGGAGAAGCTAAAGAAAGGGGGAAGTTAATTAAATGGAAATTGAGGAAGCTAAGGGCCATCCCCACACAGGCTGAGTAAACCAGGAGAGGTCGTCCATCATCATAAACCAGATCTTGGTCAACATCTTCCCTCTCCATCCCCACCCCAAGGGCACATGGGAGGGACTCTGGATAAGACTGAGACCAGTGTGTTTCTTAACACAGAAAAGTGAAATAAGGAGTCAGAACTGAAAACTCAGATAATAACCACCAAGTGTATATACTAGCATGAACCAGCTATGAATAGATACCTAATTCTCAGAAAATAACAGTTTGTCATTACTTTATCAATAATCATGAGACTTCTCTATTACAATTTTCAGTTGTATTGATTTTCTTGTTGCAGTACTTAGTTCTGTATATACAAATGCTCTCTCCTGCTAGATTGTAAAGTCCTTGAGACCAAAGGCCCTGTGGGATATTTCTTTCTCTTTTCATCGACCCATCCTCTGACAATTGTGTGGCAATTTCCCCTACAAGAATTTCAGGGCAATTCTTAAGCTTGATGAGTTTATGGTATTGTATAATATATATGCATATATATGTGATATAAACATAATTCAGCCAAGTGCCAGTTATTAAAAGGGGGACTAGGAATTTTGGAATTTTGGGAAAGGCAAAGATGATATCTTGGAAGAGCTTAGAAAAAAAAGAGAAAGAAATGGGTCTAGAACCATCTTTGACATTTATTAGAAATGAGATTTTCTTTGAGGTATTTTAACTTCTCTATAATAGGGAATTAATAGACTCTTACTCAGGGTAGACAATTAGATAACTCATTTACATACTTAGTATGGGGGTCTTGCACAAAAGCGCTTAAAAATTAGTGAAATAAAAAAGGAAAGATTTCCAGTTCTCCCGGCACTATTTGTTGAAGAGGCTATCTTTTCTCCAATGTATGTTTTTGGTGCCTTTGTCTAGTATGAGATAACTGTATTTATGTGGGTTTGTCTCTGTGTCTTCTATTCTGTATCATTGGTCTTCAAGTCTATTTTGGTACCAATACTGTTGAGAGCCACAGCCAAGGGGCCCCAGCAAACTTTCAGACTGCCAGCTGATGATTGGCTCACAGCGCCCCAGCAACATCTAGCTGATTGGCTCCTCTGCAGTGATGCTCATTGGGCTGTTTCCCCGCCTTTTCAGACTGCCAGCTGATGATTGGCTCACAGAGCCCCAGCAACATCTAGCTGATTGGCTCCTCTGCGGTGATGCTCATTGGGCTGTTTCCCTGCCCTTTCAGACCAAGGAGCTGCTCATTGGGGGACTTTTTTGGCTCCGCCCACGCGACCCAGCCAATCGGCCTCAAGAGCAGGAGGATTGTGGGAGGTGGAGAGGCTTGTGGTTGTGAGAGAGGCTTGTGGGAAGCCGGTGGTGGCAGTTGGGCTCTGAGGGTTTTTCCTGAGGAGCGGTTTTGTTTGGCGTGTGTGGTTCTAAAAATAAAGTTTGTTTCTTTTGACAAGTGGCTCCTGAATTGTGCCCAGCCAGACTGTGGCACAATACCATGACGTTTTTGTTACTATTGTTCTGTAGTATACTCAAAGTGGATCAAGGACCTAGGAATTAGACCAAAACCCTGTGCCTAATAGAAAAAAAAAAAAAAGTAGGCCCAAATCTTCATCATATCAGATTAGGCCCCAACTTCCTTAACAAGACTCCTATAGCCCAAGAAATAAAATAAAAAAGAATCAATAAATAGGTTGGATTCAAACTGAAAAGCTTCTTCTCAGCAAAAGAAACAATCAGTGAAGTAAAGAGAGAGCCTACAGCAAATTTTTATCACACTCACATCAGATAGAGTACTAATCTCTCTGATATATAAAGAACATAAAAAACTTAACACCAAAAAAAAAAAAAGACCCAATCAATAAATAGGTCAAGGAAATGCACAGACACTTCTCAGAAGATGATATACAATCAATCAACAAATATATGAAAAAAATGTTCAACATGTCTAGCAATTAGAGAAATGCAAATCAAAACTACTCTAAGATTTCATCTCACTCCAGTTAAAATGGCAGCTATTAAGAATACAAACAACAGGGTATGAGGTTGTGGCTCAACAGTAAAGCACTCGCCTAGCATGTGTGAGGCCCTGGGTTCTATCCTCAGTGCCACAAAAAAATAAATAAATAAAATAAAGGTATTGACAACTACAACTAAAAAATAAATATTAAAAAAAAAAGAATACAAACAACAGTAAGTATTGGCGAGGATGTGGGAGAAAAGGCACACTCACACATTGCTGTTGAGACTGCAAATTGGTTCAACCAATATGGAAAGCAGTATGGAAATTCCTTAGAAAACTTGGAATGGAACCACCATTTGACCTACTTATCCCACTCCTTGGTTTATACCCAAAGGACTTTAAAACAGCATACTACAATGACACAGCCACATCAATGTTTATAGCAGCACAATTCACAATAGCTAAACTGTGGAACCAAACAAAATGTCCTTCAATAGATGAATGGATAAAGCAACTATTATATATATATATATATATATATATATATATATATATATATATATATATATAGACACACACACACACACACACACACATACAATGGAATATTACTCAGCATTAAAAGAGAATAAAATCATGGCATTTGAGGTAAATGGATGGACTTGGAGAATATCATGGTAAGTGAAGTAAGCCAATCTCAAAAACCAAAGGTCAAATGTTTTCTCTGATATGTGGATACTGATCCATAATGGGGTTTTTTTTTTTTGGGGGGGGGGGCGGAGCACAGGAGGAATGGAGGAACTTTAGATAGAGAAAAGGGGAGGGAGGGAAGGGGAGGGGGCATTAGGGTAGGAAAGATGGTGCAATGAGATGGACAGCATAACCCTAAGTACATGTATGAAGACATGAATTTGTGTACAACCAGAGACATAAAAAATCATGCTCTGTGTGTGTACTATGAATTGAAATGCATTTTTCTGTCATGTATAACAAATTAGAATAAATAAATAAATTTTAAAAATGATATAATTTAAAAAAAAAGAAAAATGGAAAGAAAAGAATGGAAGGAGGGAAAGAAGGAGGAAGAAAACAAGAAGATCATGACACAATGCCAAGTTTAGACATTTGCTTTTCCTGATCCTTCACATGAAATGATTTAACAAACAACATTTCCTCAGGGCATTTTCAAATTCTCTGAGTGAAGTTTGCCTGGGTGGATGGATGAGTGACCAGGAATCTAAAGAGGGCAAGGCTACCAGGAGCTTGCCTTTGAACTACTCTGACCTCAGTTTCCAACTCAGGAATTCTTCCTCAGCTGGAACCAACAAGGAGATAAAGTCACAACACATTCCCCAAATGTGTATGCAGAGTCGATTTTAGTTGCCAAAGAAAGCCTGCATACAGACAGTAGAAATGTGTGGGTATCCTCTAGAGGACAATGTCTCAAGTCCATCTCACTTCCCTGTTAGAATGTTTTTCTCCTTGGAGAATGATTGAAACTGGGTAGCTATGGCCCAAGATGGGGGACACACTCCTCCATCACCAGCTCCTGCACAGTGACAGTGCTTGAGCCTACCTTGTGTGTGGTCTCATTGGAAATGGAAGATGGAAGATGGAAGAGATACCTCCAGGTTTCTGACCTTCCCCCAGAGGTTCCTGCACAGTGACAGTGCTTGAGCCCATCTTATATGTGGTCTCATTGGAAATGGAAGATGGAAGAGATACCTCCAGGTTTCTGACCTTCTCTCACCTGGGCTGATGGATGCTGAGCTAATGAGAAACTTCAGCAATACATTCGCAATATTAAAAAAAAAAACAAAAAACACTGCAGCATCTAAATGCTTGTTCCCAGTTTATCATCAACTTGCTCATAAAGCAAATGATTCAAGCAGTAGCTGACAACACACAACAGATGAATTCAACAATTATTTTTATTTATTTTTTCAATTTAACAGACACATTGAGGGTGCTTACCATATGCCAAATACTCATCTAAGTAATTTCGTATATTAGAACAGCGTTTTATAGTTTCGAAAGGACTTTCATGTGTACATTTTCTTATTTGATATTCATAATAAACCTGTGAGGTGCCTTTTTTTTTCCTTACATAGTTTTATCTTACATAGTTTTCAAAAAATGAGTTTCAAGGAAATAGTTATCATGCAGAGACATGAAAAATTGTGTTCTATATGTGTACTATGAATTGAAATGCATTCTGCTGTCATGTATAACAAATTAGAATAGATAAATAAATTTTTTTAAATGATATAATAAAAAAAAAAGAAAAAAGGAAAGAAAAGAATGAAGGGAGGGAAAGAAGGAGGAAGAAAAAAAGAAAGATCATGACACAATGCCAAGTTTAGAAGTTTGCTTCTCCTGATCCTCCACATGAAATGATTTCACAAACAACATTTCCTCAGGGCATTTTCAAATTCTCTGAGTGAAGTTTGCCTGGGTGGATGGATGAGTGACCAGGAATCTAAAGAGGGCAAGGCTACTGGGAGCTTGCCTGGTAGCCACTCATCTTGTGGGAAAGACACAACATGGATAGGTGTTCTGATTCCAAAGGATGTGCTTTTCCCACTGCAAAAATAAGAAAAGAGAAAAAGAAGAGAATTAGTGTAGTTCCTGTCCCTAAATGGCTTATAACAAATCAAGAGAAAGACCAAAGTTTATGATATTGACATTTTAATCCAGGACAACCGATAAGCAGACCATACAAGGGGATGTAGAAGCGAAGTTTTTTGTTTTTTTTTTAAAATATTTTTCATAGGGAAGATAAATTAGTCACAGCTCTGTTTTTTGATACAGGTAACAGAACCCATCTCAAACTGCCATAAGAGAACTGGCATTGCAGAAGCCAGTGAATTGGGCATTATCTTCAGGCCTTGTCTCTCCTGCATTTTCTCCTTGCTTTGCTAACCTCTTTATCAGTTTTATTCTTAAGCAGCAATTCCATACTTCCATTCTACAGGTTTGTAAATCTTGCAGCAAGAGGCTCTTCCTATGTAGATCCAGCCAACAGGGGCAATTGCGTCTCCTGATGTTGGCTTTGCTCACATATTCTTTTCTGAAGCCATTACTATGATCAGGGCCCCCCACACTACTCTGATTGGCCAGCTCTGATCATGTGTTCACCCATAAAACCAAGGGATGAGGTCAATTCTATCAAAATCACATTAGCTGAGGGGGTGGGGTTGGTTTTTCAATGGAAAATTGGTGAATACCATAGCCCAATAGGGATGAGAGTACTGGCTAGGCAAAAACAACCCAGGGGCTGACTTGGGGACAGGCTCCTAAAGGTATTCCTAGATAGGTGTTCCCGTGATGAAAGGGACACAGGATGGGGTAGAGAAGAAGTACAAGGAAGCAGTCGCAAAGTCCTTGTTCCAATTCCAGCTCTTTCTGTAACTACTGATGTGACTTTGAACAAGTCATTGAGCCTCTCTGGACCTCAGTTCCTCCAATGTAATAGGGAGTGATAATTTAAATAATAGTAATAACAAAAGCTCCCCAGGTTGCTGTGAGGTTCATGATATGATCCAATTGGATGAGATCATAGACATAAAAACCTTTTGAAATGCTAAGTGAAAAAGATTTATAAATATCAGAGTATATTTGAGGGACTAGCATCAGCAGAGACATGAAACAGTAATAAGTAGGGTGTGTACAGGGAATAGCAAGCAGATTGGATTCTTTGGATAGAAAAGTCAGGCCAGTGAATGCAAAATCTAACACACAGCCACCCGACACATATCAAAGCCGAACCGAGGCCAGTCTCAGTAAGTTAGGGTCTTCTTTCTTTGGATGGTACTGGCCAGAGGGCTCTTTGTTATGGCTCTAAGTTGGTGACCCAGGTAGTTCATGAAGACTTCCCCCTAGACAGGCAGCTTTCCCAGGCAGGAAGAACTGATTTTGGTTCTGCCCCTGGTCAATGTTTGGTTTCTGGGAGGCCCCTTCTCCTGCCCACCACCAAAGAAATCACAGCAACAGGTGGAGAATGGAGACTGGGGAGGGCCAGGCCAAGGTCCCTGGAGGGTGGGGCAGGGGGATGAGGAGGATTAGAGTAGCAGGTGGAACTCGGACAGTTGGAGCTCCCAAGTGTGACCAGCCCTGATTAAAGAAAATCACTTTTTTTTACTAACCAGTTTGTTGGGCCCTCCCAAACTGAGTTAAATTGCTGGGCTTATACCTGCAGAAGTTTCTTCTTTGCATCAGGGCCTGCTGAGGGTGCTGTACAGGGGTGGGAGGATGAATGTACTTTTCCAGACTCTGTATTTTGTGCAAAGAGCACTGACCTGAGATATGGACTTCTTGTAACCATTGGAAGAGATTGGTAGGTCTGTTCACCTCCTCTAACATCCTTGGGATAAACACAGGATGCTGAAGAGCAAGGACCATTCAGGGAAATATACAGGTAGATAAGGAAGAGATCCTGTCCCTTACCTTGTTTGAAGATAGATAACCCATAGACTCTGGACCCCTACAATCCCAGACCGACTCTGATGAATTTACAAAGGAATTTCAAATAATTTACCTTATTTGCTTTTTCCTATGACATGTGCCATCAGGTTCGATTACAGAAGTAGTTCAGAAAGTGGTAATATTTTCAAGATTCCAGTTGCTGTCACCTGGGAGAGCCAGGAGCAGCATCCAATTCTCCCAGGTTCAGTGTTGGTTGCTGTGGAGTCTAAAACTCTATAGAGTCATCTCTTCTCAGCCCAGCATGGCCCTGCCCTGAAAACCTGTTTGGGGTCTTCTAGGCTTACCTGCAGAGCTGCAGAATGGCAGGAAAGTGGGGTGCAGGGAAATGAGTCTAGAGGTGTGTGTTATCATCTGAGTCTGCCAATCTTAAATTTGCTCAGGAGGCTTGCTCAGGGCTTTAACTTTGCCATCTGCACAATAGAGCCCAGACCTGTAACACTATCCACCCAGCCCATCCTACAGAGGGGCACTGAAGCCTCAGTGGCAGTGTGTGCAAGTCTTTTGAAGGGTTCCCCATGCTATTCCTGTAAGAGAGCGAGGCCTCCCACTTTCTGTCCTTCTACCTCCTCAGCCCTTAACAGTGGATGCTCCCCTCAGCCCCAAGCCAGATCAGTCAGTCAGTCTGGGATCTGGACTGCCTGACTCTGTCCCAGGCAGCCTGCCCAGGGGCTGTTTTTTTTTTTTTTTTTTTTTTTTTTTCTGCTGGAAGGATGAGCTGTAGGGGGAAGAGCAGCTCCACAGGTGAGCAAAAGAGACAGCCAGCCCAGAGCCTTTAAAATGTAAAGTGCTCTCTTGAGAGTGAGCAAAGACCTGATTTGTGAGAGATCAAAGTCAGAAAACGCATCGCTCCTCCAGAATCAAAGGCTCCTTGCTCTCAGGAACAGACAGCAAAGACTCCCCCTGCAAGGAGAGCCAAGCATAACAATGGAGAGTGGCTGCCACCCTCCCCCAGGCCAGGAGGAGGGCCTGGCTGTGTTTGCACGCATCTGCACCTGGGCTGCACCTGCCAGGCAGCGCTGACCTGGACGCTGCGGAGCGCACCTGCTCTTTTGATTTCCCATCATTCATCGGTGGTGGGGAGGGGCTCCCCTGAATGCCGCACAATCCTCCTTACCTCCTGCTTGAGGGTTGGCCAGGGATGTGGCAGGGGAGGGCAGCTTCCAGTTCCAGATCTACTAGTCATTCCCTCTGTGACCTTGGGCAAGTCCCTAGCTTAGTTAGGTTTACTCAGCATGATTGTGGATTCAGTTCTTCAGTCTTGTTGACTCTCAGGGAGCTGGGGGTTCAGTCAGGACAATGGGTGGGGACTTGCTTTGTGTTCAGGAATGAGCCATTCATGTGGCTTTGACTGGGAGACACAAAAGGAGAGAGAAACTCTGAACTTTTCATGGCATTGAGTTCCAAGCAGTTTTTTTTTGTTTTTTTTTTTGTGTTTTGTTTTGTTTTTTTATGAGCATGAGTGATGGTCCCTGGCTTTGCACGCCAACCCCCACCTACACAGCTCACCTCACTTCTAGTATCACAGGGGAGGTGTCCCTCCTCACTTTCCAGGTGGAAGGATGCCCTCTACTCTGGCACTCCTGCATCTTCAATACCTTGACTTCTGGTCAAGCATCAGCTTCTCTGTACACATACTGTGAGCATATCCTCGCCTATAAAATAAATATGCTAAAAATCTTCTACACATCCCACTTGGCCACCACCTGATCTCTTTCCTCCCTTTCTCATCAACTTCTTGAAAGACTTTTCTACACTCCGGCCTTCCCTTTCTGCATCTCCCTCTCCCTCCTACTCATTTCAGTCCTGATGGAGCCCTCACTACACTACTGAGACTTCTCCTGACAAAGTTACTAGCAAATTTTAATTGCCAAATTCAAATATTTTAATACATAGTACCTCTTTCCTGAAGAGACACATTGAAAATGTCAATATTCTTTAAAAAAATTTTTTGATTACCTAAGCACATGTGACTTTGTAGTTCTTCAGCCTTTTTGATACCTGATGTATTATTATCCCTTAATCCCTATTGTGGGAACCCCTTCTTCTACCCACCCATGAAATAGAGGCCTTCTAGAGTTTTATCTAGACTCTCTTATCTTCTCAAGTTATCCACATATAAACTGGTAACTCTCAAATACCAGTTTCCAGTCCCAAACTTTACTCTGAGCTTCAGACTTGATAACTAACAACAGGCTAGATTGTTTTTACCCGGATGGTCTACTCAACACATCCAATATGAAACTCTTTATCGCATCCACCATTTTCATTCTCAATTGGTGGCATCTCCTCCCACCTGAAATTCTTGCCTCTGATCTTGTCCCTCTCACATTCATCCTCTACAGAGCCATCAAGAAACCCATTTAAATGCAGATCTGGGGTTTTGGGTTGTGGCTCAGTGGTAGAGCACTTGCCTAGTATGCATAAGGCACTGGGTTTGAACCTCAGCACCATATAAATATAAAATAAAGATATTGTGTCAATCTAAAAACTAAAAAATAAATAAAATAAATAAATGCAGATCTGACCTTGCCACTTCCCTACCTGAAGACTGTCATTTACTTATCACCTCACTCGGCAGGTTCCTGCTTAGTCTCATTTCTTATGGTATCCTGCCTTACACTTCCATGGACCTTTGATATTTTCATCTGAAAGTTAGAAGCTGGATATTAACAATGTCACAGAGAGTTTGGAGCTAGGCTATAGTAGGGAAAACTTAGGAGCCTGCCCAAATTCAACGTTATACATTTATTTCTCTTTGCTCCTTCTTCAAAGCAATATTTTCATTTTCTAAGATGCAGTATTTCTTATCCCATCAGCTCCCTCTTTGGGAGGACTATGTACATAGGGAGCCAGGCAGCTCACATTTGCTGGACTGAGGGTGGATGGAGGCAGGTCTTCAAATTCATCATCAAGCAGCTGAAAGCTCAAAGTCTATACATCATAGAGACCCAGAGACTAGGAGCCAGTGTTTATACAATGGGATAAAATAACAAATTTGGAATAAGTATTTCCATTCTTTCCTCTGGCTTGGTGCAATCAGTCTTTCTCTTCTTCCACCTTTTAGGTGGTGGTTGGGGAAAGGAAAGGGAAAGGGCCAGGAGTTAAAAAAAAAAAAAAAACAAAAACAAAAACAGGAGGAGCTCTCATATATTAAAAGAGCAAAGAGAAAAAAGGTGGGGCAAGGGACTTTAAATTTGCTTGGTCCGTGGTTCATTAATCTTTCATTAATGAATGTTTGGTTCATTAATCTTTCATTCATTCATTTTTGGTACAGGGAGTTGAATCCCAAGGCACTCAACACTGAGCTACATCCCCAATCCTATTTATTTTATTTTTTTACTTTGATACAGGGTTTTGCTAAGTTGCTGAGGCTGGCCTTGAACTTGGGATCCTTCTGCTTCAGCCTCCTGAGTCACTAGGGTTACAGGCATGCACCACCATGCCTGGCTTATTCACTACTTTAACCAAGACTAACCATGCATGGAGTATGTGCAGTTATTGTCTTAGATGTCGAGGATACATTATTGAATGAGAAAGAAAAAATGGTTTGAAAACACAAGTTGTGAACTCAAGTTACTTTCAAATACTTTTGTTGGTTGCTTTTGCAGTACTAGGAATTGAACCCAGGTGTGGGCTACTGCTGAGCTACATCCCTAACCTTTAAACTAATTAATTACTATATTTTGAGACAGAGTCTAAGTTGCCCAGTTTAACCTCAAACTTGCAATCCTCCTGCCTAGGGCTTCCACATTACTGGGATAACAGATGTGTGCCACTGTGCCCAGCCTGGTAATGTTTGTTTTGTTTTTCAAATAGCAATATAATACAGTAGAGTGAACCACATGAATTGTAGTTATATAAAATTATAATTTAGGGGAAGTGATGTTGAGAATTCTGGGCTTAAGGTACAGTAACCACCTATACCTCAAATTAAAATGATCACATACATTGGTACCAAACATATAATTTAACATGAATCTCTCTATACTGAATTTATGGATAAAATGTATAAATGTGGACCCAATAATAGTCATGATGACTTTTGAAGAAAAAAAAAAAACACTGGAACACTAACGAGAGAACATTAAAATTAAAATTGTAATTCGTGCAAGATTATAGTCAGATAAAGAAATTTTCAAGATAAGTACTATATTTGTGTTCATGCAAGTTTACAAAAGCTAAGGAAAAAAAGGTCCTCAAATAAATAACTGGTTAAATTTATTTATTTATTTATTTATTACCCAGACACCCAAATTTTTATTTATTTATTTATTTGTTCTAATTAATTATACATGACAGCAGAACACGTTTTGATTCATAGTACACAAATGGAGCACAATTTTTCATTTTTCTGGATGTACGCAAAGTAGAGTCACACCATTCGAGCCTTCATTCATGTACCTAGGGTAATGTTGTCCATCTCATTGCACCGTCTTTCCTACCCCCATGCCCCCCTCCCTTCCCCTCTCTCCCTTTTGCCCTATCCAAAGTTCCTCCCTTCCTCCCATTCCCCTCCCCATTATGGATCAGCATTCACATATCAGAGAAAACATTCGACCTTTGGTTTTTTGGAATTGGCTTACTTCACTTACCATGATATTCTCCAACTCCATCCATTTATTTCAAATGCCATGATTTTATTCTCTTTTAATGCTGAGTAATATTTCATTGTGTATATATACCACAGTTTCTTTATCCGTTCATCTATTGAAGAGCATCTAGGTTGGTTCACAGTTTAGCTATTGTAAATTGTGCTGCTATAAACATTGATGTGGCTGTGTCCCTGTAGTATGCTGTTTTTAAGCCCTTTGGGTATAAACAAAGGAGTGAGATATCTGGGTCAAATGGTGGTTCCATTCCAAGTTTTCTAAGGAATCTCCATACTGCTTTCCACATTGTCTGCACCAATTTGCAGTCCTACCAGCAATGTAAGAATGTGCTTTTCTCCCCCACATCCTCGCCAATACTTATTATTGCTTGTATTCTTAATAACTGCCATTCTGACTGGAGTGAGATGAAATCTTACTGTAGTTTTGATTTGTATTTCTCTATTGCTAGAGATGTTGAACATTTTATCAAACATTCATTGATTGGTTGTATATCTTCTTCTGAGAAGCAGATATCCAAATTTTTAATAAGTTCTTTCAGGTTGAAAGAGGATTTGATGTCAAGTATTCTTTTGGTGTCAAGTATTTTGCTGACACTAGCTCCTGCCTGGTTCCATGGCCAAGAGTCTGGGTCTTCTAAACACTCAGGCTGTGGCAGTGCTGTGCAGAGAAAATGTTTTATCTTCTACCAGATCCTAGGGAAATCTGCTGAGAATATAATGTCAGGAAGGGAGAAAAAGATTTCAACAGCACAAGAACAGACAAATGTTTTGGCAGAGAGATCGTTAGGCATGGGAGAGCCTTTGACGCTCCAAACTAAAGATTTTTCATGAACATAAAGCCATACAAATTGAAGTTTCAATGTGATTCTGATTTGGAAATCTCAAACAGGGCAGGCAGCTAGTGGGATTCCTAAGGTAGATTCATAACCATGGATCCACAGCTCAGTGAGATGCCCTGCACGGTGACTCCTAATTGAAAAGATTGCTTCTGCTTCACATCTTCCAGGGGGCCCACTGGAATGAGTCAGGAGTAACTAAGTCAAGTCACTTCTGGAGAACCCACAGTCATATTCTAAATGACACTGGATTCTATTGCTTCTGCAAGGAATCGCCTAGATTTTTACTCTCAGAAAAACCAATCAAGGTGGAGGAGGAAGGAGAGGTGAATCTGTTAGCCAGGTTGGAACAAGACAGGTGAACACAAATTAAAGATAACGCAGTGGAGGTTAGAAGATGTAAGTTATGAGGGTTTGATTCTACAACTGAATACGAAGATATAGCCCTGACAGCTATGATGCCAGAGTGTGAGATAGGCATGTCCCCTAATCAAAGTCAGGTACTGATAAAATTTGGATAAGTGCCTCCTGAAGTTTCTTATATTAAAGGCTTGGTCCCAGCCCATAGGGCTATTGGGAAGTAGTGGACCCTTTAAAAGGTGGGGCTGATGAGAAATCTTCCAGTCACTGGCATTGCACTCTTAAAGGGGATATTAGGATCCCCTAATATCTTCACTCTCATTTCAAACCATGAGGTAAGATGCTTTTTTTACTATGTTCTCCTGCCATGAGGTACTGCCTCACCACAGGTCCAAAAGCAATGCACCAACCAACCATGGAGTGGAATCTCTATAACTGTGAACCTAAAAAGAAACTTTTCCTCCTTTGATGTTGATTATCTTTGGGATTTTGTTACAGTAACGCAAAACCAACTAACACAGGCACCTTTATAATAATTATCAATACAAAATCTGAGGCCAGAATGTCTGCCCCATGATAAGACCTAGAAGCTCACAGAGAAAGTAAGATTACTAGTAAAAAAGGAAATTGTCTATGTATGTCATGTGGTTTCAGAATCCATGGAAAAACTTCTCCCTCTTAATCCTGTAGTTTTATTTAAATAGCCCTCTATCTTTGAGTATGCAGTGGTTTTGTGTTGTTCTGTTTTTCCTTTCTCCAATCTTTTCCCTGCCAATTTTTTCTGCATAGTGCCCCTGCAGTTAATGCATAGCTAATGTTATATTCTTCTCTAAGGCCTTTCAAAGACTCCCTTTAATCTTAGGTAAAGTTCTATCTCAACTAAATCTACAACATGCTTCCTGATTGGGCTCCTTATCTTTTTTTTTTATTTTACCTCTTACTTCTCTTCCACCTGAGCACTTATTCCAACCATGGTGGATGCAGTTCCCTGAATAGAACGTGCATGTCTAGGCCTCCATATCTCTTTCTCTAGAACAGCTTTCTTCTTGCTAATATAAAAAAATCAGCCTCAGCATCCTTCTTTACCTCCTGGATGGGAAGCTTTCTGTGTTCTCAGTACACCAAGATCCCTCTTAGCATCTGTAACATCCTAGTCTAAGTATTGGTTACCATTCTGACACTCAGATAGGGGGTCCATTGGCATCCTCGGGAGAGTACCAGTCATTTATCTTTGTGTTCCCACTGCTCAGAGGGAGTCTGTCACATAGGAGGTGTTCTACAAATGTCTCACATTAAGTTTTTCTAAGGAATGGAGAATATAAAAGAAAATGCCTATGTGGGAGAAAAGGAGAGGAGAAGATGCACAGAATATTTTGGTTTATGGTAGATGTGAAGGTTGGGATTTAATTTAGCAACACCTAGTCATCCATCCCCCACTCCATCGGTGCACAGGTACCTTTAGTCATCTGTTCATACCATCCATGGTCACCTCCTCATTGTCTGGCTTTCCATTTTGCTTTGTCCTTTTAGATGAGGACAGTGGGTTTGACATATCAACCTATCCTTAAAAGTAGAACTAAAAATGAAACCACAGCAGTTCTTCTCCAGCTGGATTTATTTTCTGTACCCCACTTGTACACCCTTTCATCTCTCCGCGATCACGTGTTAAAATGCATCAATAAAATGTCCTCCATCCGGAGTTGATCCTTCCACTAATACAAAGTGGCAGCTTTTAAATAGGGTAGCCTCCAATTGTCACTTTCAATCACAGGCTCTGCTGAGGGAGACTTAAAAGGACTTAATCGTCTTAAGAAAACAAACAGAGGCGCTCTGCGGAAGAGCAGCATGCCCACAGATAGGCAGATAGGAGACAGGACGGAAGCTGGCGTGCCTAGGATCCTTTCTGTAATCCACACGGTGCTATCCCAGCACTTACAGACCAAGTTCCTGTGAGTGAGACTGACAATGCAACATGTCCCTTATCCTTTTCAATTAGCATCTAGCTCCTGTTCTTTCCCTCTTCCTGTCTGCCTCCCCATGTGCAGCTGGCCCTTTTGGAACAAGGTAGCTGCCATTCCCTACCCGACTCTCCCTCTCCATCTCAGCTCACCTCAGACCACTCAAATTTAGAATGTGACAACTGAAAAGAGAGAGAGAGAGGTCTAGTCCACAAGAAGTCCAGTCTAACATTCTCATTTTACAGGTGAGGAAGAAGGCCAGGCCAGGGGAGCCATTTTTAAATGGCTACATAGACCTGAGTTGGAACCCAGACCTCTTGCCAATTCCTAGGCCTCTTCTGTTACTCCAGTGCTTCTCAACTGCCTGCATGTTAGCATCACGAGGGGATTCCAACAAAAATAAGATTTAAAAACCCTTGTCCAGACCCCATCCCCAGAGTTCTGATTTCATTGGTATTTGGGGAGGGGCAGACATCCATGCCTTTTAGGAATTCCTCAGCAGCCTCTTTCCCAAGGTGCTTCCAAACACTTTGAGACACACTAGCCCCTGGGCTGAGAATATAGCTGACCCAGAAGCTGTAACTCATTCTCTTAAGCCCAGGGTGTCCTACACGTTCCTCCTAATAGCAGCCACTCTGTAAATGCTTGATGTGTAAGCTAAAACTCTGAGCCTAAAATTGAGAAAGTTACCAGAAACAAAAATGGTCAAATAGAACAAGGAATTAGTAAATTTACCCATCTGTAAGTTCAGACTTTCCAGAGAGCTGCTGGGCATGTGCTCTAAAGCAGACCTCTCACACCTGGTGGATCAAAAGACTCACCTGAAGGTCTTTAAAAATACAGAACTACTGAGTCATAATCTCCTAAGGCAGAACCTGGGAATCTGCATTATTTTATAAGTGCCTCAGGCAATTCTGATAGTTAGTCAGGTTTGGTTTTTTCTGAACCTGAACTTTAGTCACCACTTAGTGAAATGATTTAAATTCCTATTCTGAGTCAATTGACTGACAGATTTCACTCAAGATGTGAAAACTTGCTAGCTCTTCCCCTTTGGTAAGTCATCCTACATCTTGAAGTCAGTTTTAATGTTTATAAAACCCACAAAAGCCAGGTACAGTGGCGCTCACCTGTAACCCCAGTGGCTCAGGAGGCTGAGGCAGGAGGATAGCCAGTTCAAAGCCAGTCTCAGCAACTTAGCAAAGCCCTAAGCAACTCAGTGAGACCCTGTCTCTAAATAAAACATTTAAAAAGGGCTGGGAATGTGGCTCAATGGTACAACACCCCTAGGTTCAATCCCTGGTACAAAAAAGAAAAAACAAAAAAATGTAGTTCTAATATATGAAAAACATTATCACAAGCCCTGGCAGAAAGTGAACCCTCAATGATTGGAACCTATTGCTAGTCAAGCATTTCTTCAATATTGGAGAAAGGGCCTCAAATGGCCTGATACATAGGGAGTTTGAGACTGGGTTCTTCCCTCTGTAACCCTAGCCAGTTCAGGATCAATAACTGGATACCAGGGGAAGGTATTGAGGACTTCTGTTTTACGTAGTGTCTCACAGTGTCAAAAGCAAGGAAAAGTGCTGTAATCCTTGCTCTTAGAATTCATTAGTTTGGGATTTTTTTCTTGTTTTTTGAGACACACCAGCCCCTGGTCCTTTTTTATTTTGATAGGGTATCACTAAATTGCTTACAGCCTCACTAAATTGCTGAGGCTAGTTCTGAAATTACGAACTCTTGCCTCAGCCTCCTGAGCTGCTGTCCTAGCCACCCCCCCTCTTTTTCTTTCTTTCTTTTTTTTTTTTTTTTTTTTTTTTTTGAGACAAGGTGTCACTAAGTTGCTTAGGTCCTCACTAAGTTGCTGAAGCTGGCTTTGAACTTTCGATCCTCCTGCCTTAGCCTCCTGAGTTGCTGGGATTAGAGGCATGCACCACCGTGTTGGGCAGAATTGATTAGTTTTTATTCCTGCCTCACTCACTGAGGCAAGACCTTGAATTCCTGGGTTTCAATGTGCTGTTTATAAGATAGGCATAATAATATCCTATGTCCTGCCATCCTTATAGAGAAACCAGGAAGATTAAAAATACAGCAAGGCACAGGTCTGCCTTTGTACTGATCATTATGGAGTGTTTGTGGCAGTCAGACCCCATGCTAATGAACTAATGGCATTATCATAGAACCCCTGCAATGCCAAGTAGAGTTTCCATTTTTAAACCCATTTTACAGTTAGAGAAATAAGACTTTGATAAGGCAAGTAACTCAAAGTCCCAAGCTGGGAAGAGGTGGAGCTAGCATTCAAAACTGCAGGATCTCAGAGTACAACACCATGGCCACATAGACCCAAGCATCATTCCCCAGACGAAGCTTCATGTTCTTTATCTAATTCAATCTTCTCATTTCTTCTATGTCTGAGTATCAGACTTCAATCCAGTTTTTGAAGCTGAGGCCTGAGTCTTTCTATTCTCCTACTTCCTTTTTCTGTGGGAGGCTTCAAATCTCAATGCAAGGTATACAGGAGAACTTGGTACATAAGGTTGTGTTGAAAAGATCCATTTCTCAACAAATCAAATTTTGTGCATTTTTAGATTTGTATGTTCCTTATAAAATAACATGACCAATTAATACTTTATTGAATTTCTTCATTGTAAATGTGCCTCTCTTTAGGAAAACATAGTATATAGGAATCCATTGTGACTACATAGATATACATTAAGGGTGAATATTTGCACATTATAAAGGGTTTTCTTTAGTTTTTTTTTTTTCAAGTGTTCTTTCCTAAATTGATTTACTTTTCTTTCATTAAATATTTGGGGTGGGAAGAGAAGCAAAAGAAATTCAGATATTAAAGAAAGAACAACCCAAAATGTCTCTAAATAATCATGAGAGGGACCAGGAACACAGGCTCATGTTTAACCAAAAAAATCATGTGATTTACAACTTTTCAGGAACACAACTCTTGCACAAAGAGACCTGAAGCTTCTTGATGTTGAATCGGAGGTTACAACTAAGACTCAAAGGGCTGGATCTGTGCCTATTAAGTGAGAAACAGCATGAGATAGGAATCAGTCAATATCCCTCATGTGCTGAATGCTGCCTTCTGAGCCCCAGTCTGGTTCTCCTGGTCCAGAGATCTGTTTCACGGGAACCTGAAAACCTGCCAAATCCATCACCGTGATGAGCAGGTGAGCGGAGAAGCCCCTGATTTATGTCAAGCTATCCTAGGGGCAGAGCTGCCTTGCAAAAGGACTGTCAGAACTGATCAATGAATAAATGAAGTCACTGACCAGGGGGACAGCTCACTCTCTTCATTTTTAGAGATTTTGTAATGAGAAAATCACTAAGATCCATTTCAGGACATGATGATATTAGCATAAGTTCCCCCTTTTCTAGACTTTTCTTGGGGTTTGGGAAGGGAGATGTAAGGTGAGTGATTTTTTTGACTGGAGGTTCCAAAGGAAGATACTATACATTTCCCCGGCTGGCTGCGCAGTGCTGCAGGTTTGAGATGCTGCTCAGGGACTTTTTGAAGTTGGGAGGCCCTGATTTGCATGGGAAAAGACCAGACGTGTTGCACAGATACTCATTTGTCAACTTCCTCTGTGACTGGGCTCAAAATGGCTGTGTAAATAACTCAGCTCAGGAGGATGGTAGAGCAAAGCGCTGGCAGTTATTGTGCTATGAAATATGCATTAATTGCATTAAACATTCAGTCTGAACCTCAGCAGTGAGGCCCCTTTTGTCAGTTTTTATAGTGCACAGACAGAGAGACCAGGATGCGCATGGCAACGGCCTTCTGCAGGACCCAGATGCCATAACACCCCGACTTTCTCCTCGGATGTTCCTGGTGTCTCCTGGGGCTCCTAACGCAACAGCACAGTGCTAATGAGGCCAGGGCCACTGGCTTTCACCCCCCAGGAGCTCCTACTCTGCTCTGTTCCCCAGATAACACCGACCATGTCTGAATCTCAGCCAGTCATCTCTTGCACATGTCCCTGGTCACAGAGGCGCTGGTTGTGAATATGAACCGCTCAGCAAAGTCTGTCCCTACCAGGGGAAAAGTGACTTCCCTATGACAAGGGAAGCAGTTCTGGTCTGGATTTGATACTGCAATAGGAAGCCCAAGGTGTACTGTATAAGAGGAAGAAACCATGTCTGGAGAGAAGAGCTACATGTGTTAGGATGTGTTTGGAGGGAGACACTGACTATAGAGACAGGGACAGAGAGAGGGAGATGAAGAAAGGCACTGAGAAAACAAAATTATGCAGTATGGGTATGTGCTAGAGGAGTGGAACCCCAGGATGTGAAGGGTCTTTGATGTCACTGTTTCCACAAAAGTAAGAACAAGAGTCTCACCACTATTCAAGGCCCACTTCAGGAAGTCCCAACCTAACCCTCCAAGGTTTGCTGTCTGTGGTTCCCCTACTCTTAAGCCATGCTATACCCAAACTGGATGACATGCTTCCTGGATTTGCTTTCTCTGTCTTTCTGCCTTAGATTATGGTGTTCCAGCCATGGAGTGGCCAATCATCTTATTTGTTTGCAGAGCACAAATTCTAGTTTCAACCCCAAAAGTGCCACATCTCAGGAAACACCTCAGTACCATGCACACCTGGTCAGTTGGTCACTACTGTCCCATCTCCTCTGTTTGGCATGGATGGTCTCTCTCTGCATCTTTGCCTATATAAGTCCTCCAAAGTCCATGTTGAATATCAGCATCTCTGTAACTGATTCCACAATTTTCCCACTGATTTCTCTCCCGCCATAAGCCTCTAATAAGCATACTTTATTTATGCTTCTCTCTGTATCGAAGCATTCATTCAACCAACATCTATGGAGAGCCCATATGTGCCAGGCACCCTGCCCACAAGGAGCTCACAGCCCATAGAGGAAATTAATATTCACCCCATTATAATACAGTGAAATAAATTTTAAAGAACTTATACAAATTCCATTATCCAAGGACTAAAAAGAGAAAGAAAATAATGAAATATCAGAGACTTAGTACTAGGAAAATTGATACAGAGTGATGTGAAATTCGGAAAATTTTCACATTCACTTATAGGACAATAACTGGTAGCTCTGGAGCCTTCATTATTTATATCCCCTTTCTGGATTTGTCAACATAGTAGCTGGGGATTCTTTTTGTTCACATATTTGGTCCTTGTTAAAAAGAACAAATAGAAACTAATAATTCTATTTTAATCGAAAATACACATTTTTGTTAATGTAATAATGATATAATAATTATACATGACCTTTTGGAAAAAAAAAAAAAATATATATATATATATATATATATATAGACAGACAGAGAGAGAGAGAGAGAGAGAGAGAGAGAGAGAGAGACAAAGATACAGAAATGAATAAGGATATATGGATGTGTGTGCCCTATACCATTGCCTAGGAGTAATCATTCTTCATATTTTCCTGCACCTTTTATATAAATGAAGATACAGATTTGTTCAGATGAGATATTACTACACACATTGTCTTATAGCCCAGTTTGAACTACAGATTACATTTTCACACATTTGTGTGTGCGTGTGTGTGTGTGTGTGTGTGTGTGTAAAACACAAACCTACCCTATCACATTTAATAATTGCATATACTGGGCCGGGGATGTGGCTCAATGATAGAAAACTTGCCTGGCACATGTAAGACCCTGAATTCAATTCCTAGCACCAATAATAATAACAACAACAACAACTGAATATACTTTATTACATAAGTGAGCCTTTAGTTACTTAACAAATCCCCAATTATTGGAAAATTATATTGTTTCTCAGAAACACTTATAAACATTTATAAACAATACTGAAATAAAGCATCCTTAAAGATACATATTTGCATAGCTATTCAATTTTATCTGAGGGACAAAGGATGGACATATTTTAAGGCATTCAACATATATTGATACTTAGCCATGTAATTATATTTTTTTAAAATTAGTTTCTCTGTACATTTTGCTAGCCAACCTATGTTTCATCAAGTTACAATATCTGGAGTACCCAAAGGGTGTTTCTCCAAGTGACTGCCCATTTCCCTTATCACCAAATACACAAAAGCAGGAGAAATAAATCCAGGGGTGGCAACAAGCTAAAGAAAACCCACAAGCAGCCCACTCTTGCGGCAAAGTAGTTAAGCTGTCTCCTTAAGCTCACTCTATCAGAGTTATTGCTGCTTATTCATGAGGGCGCCCAGCAACAGCTGTTCACCTGGCCGACCAAGCTCTCCAAAGAAAGATCCCCATATGTTGCAGGGAGAGGCACGTGAGCTGGTTCTTAGAGAGAAACGTCCTTGTTTCCTGGTCTGTGTGACCAAGCTTCAGTCAGAGAGACATAAAGAAGAAAAGCCCAGACCCAAGATCTGCGGAGGGCAAACTCGTCCTCCAGACTTTTCCAGGGTTCCCAGGGCTCGCCCATGCTTTGTTTTATCTGTGAAGTGAACAAACAAGAGAGGTTTGTTTGTGTTTTTCCTGTTGTGCTTGCTCAAGTCCCAGAAGCATTGATGGACCACCAGGCCTGGAATCCAAGACTGCTGGAAGGATTTTGTCACTCTAAATATCTGGTAAAATACAAAAGGGGAAAGAAAAAAAGTTCTGTGAAGCATAGAATTCTGATATTTTTGCAAATGTTCATGTATGTAGTCACAACATGTCTGGGATTCTTTTACATTGGGGGGCCACTGAACAATGGATGTCTGAACATGAAATCTGGAACAATGTGGTCCTGGCTAAGGACTCTGGGGGATAAATGGTCAGGTATTTAGCATCACCTTATGTTTCTGATAAGTCTCAGTTTGGTCATTTGAAAAATGGGAACAAAACACATAATTGTCAGGGTTTTTGTAAACATGAGAATGCTTCTTTTCATCAGTACCCGACAGCTCTGTCTTATACTGTTTATCCAGTGCCAGGCAGCCTTATTTCCTCTCGGGGACCATAAACTCTTGATGATAGGGACAATATGCTACTACCCTCTAGCCCCATATACTCCTGCAAATGGATTCTTAGCACAGGCTATGTTATAAAATTGTAATATAACATTTCATATTTTATATTGTTATACATAACATTTAATGCATATTAACTAACAAATATACATAGTAGTCTATTAGAAGTTTCTATATAAGTGGGTTCACAGTATAGATATATTTCTTTAACTATTTTTCCTTTAATCATACAAGTTGGATATCTTTCCATGTTGGTACATATCGATCTTTCTTATTTTTTTTATATTGGTTACATGATATTTTATAGTGCAGAATAAAGGACCATAAATTTATTTAACTTTTCTTCCATTGATGGATTGTTGGATGTCTCAAATTTGTCACTTTCACAAACAATGGTGCTGTGAAATCTTGTGTACATACACCATGGTCCATGAATGTGAGGATTTCTTTGAAGTCAAGCCTAGAAGTAAAAATTTAGGGTCAAACTGAGGAATTGTTCATATTTTGATAAACATTGCCAAGTTGACCTTCAACAGACGATTCCAAAATATCCTCCCGAAGATTTGAGCATTCCTCCTTCACCTAAAATAGACTAGACCTGGGTTTTATCATTCTTTATCATCTTTGCCAACTAGAAAAAAATTATATCTATTGTTATTGCAATTTCAATTCCCTTTTTAAATAGCCAAGTTGATAATTTTACTGGCAGTCTGCTTTTGTGTGTGTGAATTGTCCATTTTGGCCTATTGTACATGTTCTTTTGATATTTTCCCTTGCTGTCTTATTTGACCATTTGGTATGTTAAGGATCTTAAACCTTTTTAAGTTTTAGGCACTTTTGCTGGAGTTCTAATTTTTAAGATGTTAACATAAAGAAATGGGTATCTTTGTTTATTTTCATGTCTCTTTATTCCTCCTGGCTTTGGCTTTGTGATTTAGTTGCTCTAACTTGTCATGGCCTCATTATGCATTGTATATCTGTAAAATGATAAGAGTTGAATAAGAGAGTCTCTAATATTCTATGAATTCCATGATTTTACATGATTTAAGTCTCACTAATTCAGACAAAATTCAAAATCCATAGCAGACAATATAAATGACTGAAAGTAATATGTAGTGAAATACACATTTTTAATAAAAATGTTTCATCCTTCTTTATATAAAGTATAACTATGAATTTGGCCATGAAATATTGCCACATAGAGGTCTCATTGAACTTTAATAATTTTAAAAAATCAAGTTCACTTTTTCAAATATATTTGTTGAGAGCCTCCTAAAGGTACTAATCACCACTATCCTTTCCATAGCCCTCTAAAGCATTGGGCTGAGGAGGCTATGTTTTATTGGCTGCATGGTAACTTTTGGCCTACACAGGTTTGTTTTGTTGCTGTTGTTTTTTTAAGGGGTGTGTGTGTGTGTGAAGTACAGTAAAAAGAAAGAAAAAGAGCTGGGTTAATTAGATTTCCTCTTTTTTTGTGTGTGAGTCTATGTTTTTACTTCTTTTTTTATTTTTTAATTAATTACTTATTTATTTTTAAATACCCGACAACAGTGGTACGCATTACAATTTTTATTACACATATAGAGCACAATTTTTCGTATCTCTGTATATAAAGTATGTTCACTCCAATTTATGCCATTATACATGTACTTGGTTTTTTCGTTCGTTTGTTTTTTGCATTAGAATTCTTAATACACATATATACCACACTTTTTCTTATCCCTGTTTGTACATAAGGTATGTTGACACCCAATTCAAGTCTTCATACATTAGAAATTGATTTTTTGGAAATGGAAAGAATAAACCAGTTAACAGTTGCCTCTGTAGCAGGAGGACCATGGTGTACAGAGTTAGGTGGAGACAGATCTTCTCTTCCAAGTGTATTCTGCTAATTTAAGAAAGTCCAGCTTCCTTAGCATGTGACCAGTGTTCAAATAGCGTACAATGCTTGCAAGGGATCCTTCTTGGATTGAATGCTTAATTTTATTTCTGAACTTGAGTTTTGTTAGTGAAGTTGCTGGGAAATTGGAACAGGCACCTGCAGTCCTACGCTGACCCTGCCTGGTGATCTCAGAACTGCTCTCCTTTCCCTCCCCTCTACTCACACCTCCATTTTCCCTCCACATACCACCCAGCAACTGGTGCTGGCCTGGATGTGCCAGAGAACTGGGTTTGGGACAGGAAGGGTAGGGTTCCAATGACCTGCAGTATCTGCAGATGGGGTGTGGTGGCTGCTGCCTTTGTCCTGAGCCAGTACATCACAGCTCACTGGGAGGAAATTCAGCAGAGCAAGTCTCTGGCCCTCTCCTAATTCAGGTGCCTGGTGCATCATGGTGCAGAAGTTGCAATGCTACTAGGCCTTGGGGTTGCTCATCTCCTTTGGACTGGGACCATTGGCTCCTGGGAAGGGGGGATGCCTGGCCTGACTTTTCTGCCCTTCACCAGTGCAAAATGCTTCTGTCTGGTGGCAAGCAAAGCAAGGAAGGGAAACCAAGCCAAGATGCCAAGTCCCATGGCCAGCTCCTAGGTGCCTGTGAGGGACTGAGGTGCTCCAGGAGTATCTCAATGACTAAGGAAGGATGATACTAAATAGTAAATAAAAATCACTATGACAGGTAGAGACAGAGGCAGAGAAGAGAGAGAAGAAAACTCCAAAGAAAAGAAAAAAGTTTACTTTTAGTACTTTTAGCAAATTTAGCAAATTTTTGTGCTTTTTGGACAAGGGCCCCTTGCTTTCCTTCTACAATGGACCATCAAGTTATATAGCTAAGTCTTGACTCTAAGAAGCTGTTATTAGGGAAGAGAGTTATTTGAGAAGAGCTACAAAGAGAACCTGAGATATGGCAAGAGGAGGATCTATCCAGAAGCATGCAGGGTCCTCCATGCCAGACAAGAGCGTCCCTCTAATCAGCCCTCTTCTCTAACCCTAACCTAAGAGGGTTTCTGGTCTTTCAACCAAAGGAACCTGCTGAAATGGTTAAAGCAAACATTTTTTGAGGAACAGATGCTGGTAGAGTACATAAGTTCATAAATTAGAGCTTTTTTTCTCAAAGAAAATTAAATGGGGTGTGATACAATAAATAATAACAATAATAGCAAGAACAATGGTGGATAACCCCAAGGGCACAGATGCAAGGCTAAGCACTTCACATACATTATTACATATAATCTTCACAAAAAAAACCCCAAATCAACACCCCCATGAGGAAGGAATTTTGGCTTGCAAAAGGGGGAACAGAGATTTAGACAATGCAATTGGAACTACCAAGACCTGACTTGCAGCCTTTGATAAATCTTCTTAGAGTTGCATAAAACCCTAAAGTATTAGTGAGGATGCATACGCTCCTTCCAGCTAGGAAAATCAGAAAATATTTCTCGAATACTATGGCCCAACAACTGGTAGATACTCATCAAGGTTTGCTAAATGAACACGTTTGAATCCATGACTGAATGTGTGAATGAAAGTGGATTGCATTTACAGGACAGATTTGGGGAGGCACAACATTAATGGAAAAGGGCTCAGAGAGTGTGGGCACTGGGAAATCAACCAGTTTGGTTGGAGCTGAGGATACTTAACTGAAACAGAGAGTTAATGAGACCCCCCCCCCCCAACTGAGTTCTCCAGGCAGAGAGGTTTACACTGTATCTGGTGGGGATTCTTTTATAATTTTTAAAATGTTTTTTCATTGTAGATCCACATTATACCTCTATTTTATTTGTTTACTTTTATGTGGTGCTGAGGATGGAACCCAGTGCCTCACACGTGCTAGGCAAGCGCTCTACCACTGAGCCACAACCCCAGACCTTGGTGGGTACTCTTGAGCCACTGGACAATTATAAGTGGGGAAAGATGATCACAGTCATCCTCGAGAAAACTTAATTAGTTGTTACGGAGTAGAATAGATTTGAGGAAGCAGCTTCAGAAGGCAAGGAGTTGTAAACTGCTAAGTCTCCCAGACAGTCCAAGGCTCCAAGAAGGTGGAAGAAAAGCAACTGATAAGACGCACTTTAGAGGAGTCAATGTAGGTGTGTGAGGAGGGTAATGATGAAAGATGGCTCTCGGACGCTTAGCTGAATGCCTGAGAAAAAAAGAGCATCCTCAGAAATGCCAAAGCCACATTGAGAGGGAAGGGAGGGACACAAAAATAGAATCTCAGAAAGATCTGGAAACACCAGGTTCATCCTTCCATTAACCTTATTTATGCCAGGAACAGATAGGGTAAATTCTTTCTTGGAAGTTCAATCCAGTTCCAATCACATTGCTATGAATTCATTCGAATCTATATAATAGGAATTTTCTGAAAATAGTTTGTCAGAATCATCACATCTCATGAATTCAATCTCCACTAATTTAGAAGTTGTGATCCTTCTGACTGTGCGAAAATTTACTTTTATTTAAGCAAATCCGTGTTTCATAAACTAGCATACTTTGTATTTTAAATATGTTAAGGGGATATCAATCACATTTAAGAGAGTAAAAATATTTCCATGTAATCCTCCTACAACCTTAGAAGCATTATTTACATAGAATAGCTGATTTGATGTTCTGTATAAATCTCTCTTGTCTTTCTATTCGAGGATGTCCTTTCTTTTTTTTTTTTTTTTTTTTTTGAGGATGTCCTTTCAATCCTAAATGGGACTCAGTTTGTGCGCTTGAGTTATGGTACGTTCTCCAAAGTAATAAAACTGCATTTCCCAAACTCCTCCTCTGCGTCTGACTTCGTTCTGTCTCAGACTGACCTTTACCATACATCACTGTAAAGAAATCCCCACGGGGTTAGTTATCATGGCGCGATGCTAGTCATCTGAAAGGCGAGGTCAGTGCCTCTTTGTAAGGTCTGCTCACACTCTGAAAGGGGCCGTTGGAGGCCTGACAAGGAGGCTCGCCCAGTACGTTCCACCCCACTGACTCCCAGGGACATCCGCCCCAGCACTGCGCTGAGTCTATCGCTTTTAACTCCCTTCTACCTGAGCTGCTGACACTAGCCCCCTGGTCTCCACAATGGGACATGGCTGGGGCTCACCCACTGCACGTGCCTGTAATTGGGTCAGTCTTGCAGTTATCGACTCATTTGTAATTTCAAAAAGCCTGCATTTCTGGAAAAAAGATTCCTGTTTGCTAGGGTAAAAAAAAAAAAAAAAAAGGCAGGGGGCACTTAAGCTCTGGGGTTGGGAAATTGGGATAAATTGATCAATAGCCTGAGGGACTTCAACCCTTCATAAAAAATTTCCTTAAGAGGAAAATTGTTCCAGGCTGAAAGACAACACGGGGAAGGCTGGGGGAACTTCTGCTCTCAAAGTGCAAAATCAAAACCCAGCCTCCCTGCTCTGGGCTAGTGTGTTAGGGCAAAATGACCTCTGAAGTCTGGCTGCGAGACTCAGGGGCTGTGCTAATTTGCACATCCGGTAAAAATGCCACAGAATCATCAACAATGAGGAGGATTCTTCCCACCCTCAACTAGGGGCTGCACTTTTTCATGTCCTACTGTGTACAGTGGGTACAAGGATGTTATATTCTCTGCAGTTATCCTCTCGTTTTTAGGCTCAGCTGTAAGATCAGTGTGCAACAGAATGTAGAGTTACTAAAGCCATGAGTACTATACACTGGACTAGGAACTAGTGAACCCGACTCACTCCATTCTCCCATTACATTTACCGTCAAAGCTTTTAGTACCTTGGCGTTATTTATACATGAATCTGTGTTTCTATGCTCCTTAAAATGGGCCACTGGGAATCTCCTACATGTTTGCCAGTTAGCTTTGCACATAGTAGGCACTCAATAAATATTAAATTGGGTCCACAAGCAATGACTACTTTTGGACTTTCTAAATAGATCTTCCTTTTCTAAATGGAAGTCTTGGGGACCTGCTCTTGAATGAAGCACATCACTGCCTTCCATTGTGCCCAGAGACTTCTGGGATGGAGGATGTAAGAGCTCACTGGCATTACAACCCCCACAGCTTCTGGGCATAAAACTGGATATTTTTTACATTCTCCTGGGATACTGGCTTACCATTAAATTTCAGTCCCTTCCCATTCCTCCTCTCTGTCACTCTGATTAAATGAATTACCTAAACACATCTTTCACATGTTCATTTCAAAATAAATTCAATTCCTGCAGAGTGGGTGTCTTTAGGGGTCCCCCAAAGCCAGGCTGATGGGCCCCCAACTATCGTTAAACCCCTGGCCTTGGATCATGAAGAGAATGACCAGGGGCCACCATGTCCCAGAAAGCTTGTATTCCCACCCAAGACACACCCCCTGCTGTAGGTAGAGAAAGGATTTCCCATGTGAAATTTTCCCTGATGCTCTGCCTCTTTTGCAACCTGTCCTTAAAGAAATAAGGTAAATGCTTAATTGGTGGACTTATTATCAGGTGTAAACAAAGGGTGGAGGAGACAGCTTGGCAGAGGAGAGATAAACTACTTCCCTTTTCCATATCATTTTCTTTTTTTTAAAATTTGATTGATCCAAAGTTATTTATTTCTGACTGGTGTTGGGAGCAATCTGCATTTATAGGCATATACTGATCTCTGGTAGATTTATATATAATTATTATTTTAGGAATCTTTTTTTTTTAAGGAATCAGTGTTTAGGGAGGCCCATTATATCAAATTTAAACTTGAACACTTATGTCAGTGAACAGTTACAAAAATCACAGATAGGAGAACAACTCTTAAAAATATGAAGCCATTCATTTGTATTTAAATTTAAAGGTCGTAGCAACTTTCAGTCACCAATAACGTACTTATACTTGATGACAATCCCAGCCCTTCCTCTGTGATCATATCAATGGGATGAGCGGCTCCTACTCAGGCAGGTCTGTCCTCAATTGTGGGAGGCTGGAAACACAGAGAACCCCAGCCAAGGTTAGACTCAGTGGACATAAGCAATGAGAAGATCAAGGTGGGAAGAAAGCCCAGGAATGGGAATGTCTTCATGGACACTTTCCCTGGTTTCCTTCACCAAACACTACTCACTATTTCCTTTTACAACTCAGAGCTAATTACCTTGGACTTTTTCATGGTCCCTGTATTTATGCAATCCAGAATAACGTTTGATTTCTTTTATTGCTCCGGAACCTGGTGCCAACGACATTAAAATTTTATCTGCCCCTGCACTCGGATTCATCCTTCTCAAGTCTATTGCCTGTGACTGTGGAGGAACTGTTTGTTGTACCTCCAGATTGCTTGTCCCCAGCCTCATTGCCTTAGTTGTCACTGAACTGAATTGGATAATCGAATTACCTGCATCTCTTCAGTGAGCACGTTGAATCTGATTGTCCTTCTTACTGGCCACCCTTGACCCGCCCTCCTCCAGCTCAGCACTCCTCAGCTCCCCTCAGCTCGCACACAGGGGCTTCCCTTGCATCTTGGGAGGGAGTTGGTCTTGGACAGTGCTCAGCTCAGCCCCACTCCTCTTTCCCTCTGGGTAGACATTCACCTCCTGCCCCAGATCTCAGAATCCCAGCCTCATCCACCAGCAGATCCTCCCAACATTTGCATAAATTACCCCACAGAGCAAATGTGATGTAAGGGGTTCCTAGAATCTCTCCCCTAAGTAGCCCACATCATTGGGCACCTGACTTGATGAGCAACCCTTTCAAAATCATAGGGAACAAGCCCTGAAATTCTACCAGTGTTGTTTCTTTTAATTCTGTCAAGCAATACTACTATTCTTTTGTTTCCTAACGGGAAAATCTGCTTGCTCTAACCCAAAATCACCTCCCGAGCCTTTATTTCTACACACCCAGCCCTGTGGCAAGACTTCAGCTGTGGCTGGGCCTTGAAACTATTCAGGATCTGAGCATGTCCACTCCACTGAGGCAAGGACCGTGGACAATATCGCATTCATCTATGCACCTCCCCAAATATAGCACAATGCCTCGCATTTTGGCAGGCTTTCAATAAATGTTTGTGAAAGAAAAATAGGAAGGAAAGACAGAAATCTAAATTCCCAAAGAGCACCTGGAGACCACAACAATGATTTATTCTTCCAGTGTGTTTACATGTTCTGCCTTGAACTGAATTCTCCATTTTTTTTTTTGTTTTATTCTGTTTTCTTTTTTCTACTTTCCAGTCTTAATTTCTGACTCTCTTGTGATAGCATGATCCCGTTATTCTTCTGTATTTTTTTTTTTTTTAGTTTCCCTTAGGAAATGTGTGTCTGTTTCTAACATTTGTCCTCCCATCTTCTTGAGAGTTACAAGGCAAAAAAATAAAAAATAAAAAATAAAAAAAGCATTTAAATCTTTTTTAGCTACATCTACCTCTTTTTTTTTTTCTCAGTAAATTACCTTCCCCATGTCTTAGTCATACAACTCTCTCCTTCAGTGACCCCTGTGTTCCTTACACACTTGAAATTTTTCCCATTATTTATCTTAACCTTCAGTACAATCTCGTTTTCATTCTCTACCTTTGCCTTTCTTATCTTTTTTTACACTCTCCGGACTTTGTTCCATAATCTTCCCTGGCTGCCTCTGTATTGATGCCTTAATGCCTCGCATATGCCTCTTTCTTACTTTTGATTACCTTTTTCACTTATTCGTCCACATCGCGGACTCTCTTATTGCCAGGACTGTATGCAAGATGACCCCTGGGTTTACATTAATTTATATTTGAATACTTTTCATTTGCCAACACGTTCTTCATTTCTTCCCTGACTTCTGCCCACATGGCTCACTGGCCCCTCCGAGGCTCTGCAGACGTGCATGGTGCCTTTACAATATGAGGGAGTGACAAAGAACTCTGCATTTAGCTCCAGCTGTAGAACTTTCTTCCCCAAAGTAATGTGCCATAGAGAAGAACAGTACTTTCCAGAAGAATTTCTAGAAGGAAGTGAATTTTGTAAACAGTAGGAAAGAAATTCTCTTCCAGTGGATCATTGTCTAACCATATGTCACCCGGCAGCAAACACGGACAAGGAAAACCACAGAAAGAAAAGGGCTCCTTACTGCCGAGCTGCCACTGGCCCCTCCGTGCGTGATTCAGAGACCACCAGGATGCTGTCAGAGGAGTGGACGCTCGTCCCAGGATTCAGGACCAAGAAGTCCCAGTCCTGGATTTGCTACTATGTAGTTGTGAAATCTCAGCACCTTTTCTGCTTTATCCTGTCTGCTCTTTCTGCCTCGGTTTTTCTTATCTGTAGAAATGAAGGATTGAACTCCATAATCCAAGATCTTGCCTGTGACTCCAAAGGTGTCCCCAGCTGCTTCTGTCACTAGGATGCTGCCATCTTGAAAGTCACACCTTCCCTTTTGCTCTTTTCATTCTCTTTTGGGGCCCCCTCCCCCCCCATCCCACTTCATTCCCATCTGGTGCTATTATATTTTGTAATATGCAAGTTCCCTTTACCCTCCCCAACCTTCCAGAGCAGGGGAAGGCTCCTGAAGCCCTCACCTGGAGGTACAGAGGGCTGAGAAAGCAGAGGGATCCCAGAGCCAGACTTCTAGATTCACCGAGGACCCTGCCACCTTGTGCCTCTGCGCCTCTGCTCCTGAACTATAAAATGGGGACAAATTAGTATCTAAGTCAGAAGGTTTCCGAGAGGAAGTTAATGAATACTCAGAAAGCATTAGAGAACTACTTAGCAGGAAGTAAGCACCATCAGGATGTAGCCAAAGAAAAAGGAAATAGTCATATTTTAGAAATTTCCAAATCTTGAAATGAATCTGCTTCAAGAGGATAAGGATAACTTCTGGATTTCCCTAAAATCATCACACAAAGGCTTCCATTCCCTAAAAGCCCACACTGGTACTATGGAGAATTCATATCTTTGGTTTTATCCCATCTGCATTATTTTATTTATTTATTTTTTTAATTTTTTATTGTGGGTTGTTCAAAACATTACAAATTTCTTGACATATCATATTCCACACTTTGATTCAAGTGGGTTATGAACTCCCACCTTCACCCCATACCCAGATTGCAGAATCACATCAGTTACACATCCATTGATTTACAAATTGCCATACTAGTGTCTGTTGTGCTCCGCTGCCTTTCCCGTCCTCCACCCTCCCCCCTCCCCACCTCTCCCCTGCATTATTTTATATCAGAACTTTAGTTTCCATTGACATTCAGTTTTTGTTGTTGGTTTGTTTGTTCTAATCTTGAGTGTTGCAAGTAAAGAACATTTAGTCCCTCTAAAGTGAGAGATTTTTGTTGTTTTTTGTACTGAGGATTGAACTCAGGGTTGCTTAATTACTGAGCTACATCCCCAGCCATTTTTAAATTTTATTTAGAGACAGGGTCTTCTAAGGGTCTTCTAAGTTCTTAGATCCTCTATAAGTTGCTGAGGCTGGCTTCATACTTGTGATCCTCCTGCCACAGAGATCCAGGATGCTAAGATTATAGGCTGTACCTCCATGCTGGCTCAAAGTGGGAGTTTTCAACTAGGAAATGGGCATGATTCCAGAGACCCTTGCTTTCCTGGTATAAATACAATTTATAATCATGAAGTGACCTAAGTTTAGAATTCTCTCTGCCATTAGAACTTCTTCTCCAGCAGATAAATCTGGCCAACTCACAAAACCTAGCAAGGTTTAGAATGTTCTTCTCTACAGAGAAGAGGGTGATGAGAAAAAAAAATACCACAATGCTCAAGACTCCAAGATTTCATATTGTGGTGCCTGAACACAGGGGAAGGAATGACTGTCAGAGTGTCTAGTGTGATTTAAGGGACTCTTGGACACCTACTACTTCCTTCATGGTGAAAATCACCTTTTGAGAAGAAGTTGATGTGAATATCAATAATACCATGAAAGGACCTCAACTACCAGGTATTCTGTCCTTCCAATATCTAAATAGTTATGTTTGGGAACTTGCTAAGAATTTAGAGCTGTTATTTAAGGAAATAATAATGAAAAAGATCAGAGAGGCAGCAAAGACTGGGGACACATTTTTTAAGGCTCACTATTATTAGAAATATGACTTTTTTTTCAAATATTAAATCTTTAATTCCCCTCTTGCCATCCAGAGTAGAGTCTTTTCTACAAACATCTGGATAAAGGAATCACATCAAATCCGTGGTGTTTTGAGACACTCCTGGAGCCTGGATGTTCTTGAGATTATGCTTTTGGATTACTTGAATAGAAATAATAAATACTTTCAGTACTTAAAGCTGTAATGCTTTGGGTGGGATTTGGATTTTTGTTTCATTTTAGTAAAAGGTGGAGATTCAAAGTCGGCTCCTTAACCAGAGGATATATTGGATGTGAATATGGTTTATTGCTTTCTGACCTACATTTTTCCCCCTTTTCTCATCATTTGAAAAGTTACTTGACAAGTTGAGAGCACGCAGCTCAGCATTTCCAAACATCTGCCTTGAAGGAAGCCCCGTGCCTCCGATTTTCACATGATGATCAAAAGTGGGTTTAACTTTCTCAGGTTAAATGGGAACAGGGGGGATGGTCTGGCAGGGTTAGAAATATATTTAAGAGGAACATGAGAGAGAGAGGAAAAAAGCAGTTGGAGCTGTCAGAAGCTTAACCCTAGAGTCAGGCTGGGCTCATGCAGCCTTCAGCTGAGAGGCATCGGTCTGGCTCTGCCCCAGTTACCCATGTGTACCCGGGACTCCAGAGTCTACCCATACTGGATGAATGTAAAGTCAGGGGGCACCGATGACGTGGCCTCGAGTCCTGACTCTGCTGTAAACTAGCTCTGAGACAATGGGATACGATGCTGGCTTTGAACTTCATATTCCTAATAAAGAGATTTTCAAAGTTCTTGCCACCTCCCCATTGTGTGATTCAAACTTGACAAAGGAAAACTCTAATAATGCAGATTCGTGCTTTATACAGGTTCAAGGAAGTTGCAAATTAAAATAAATAAATTCACATTTTAAATTGAGTCCATTTTAATATGAGCCAAAACAAGGTTACAACCATGGGCAGAATCAGACAGATTCCTGCTTTTTCAGTTTGTAATGTGTGTGTTGGGGGCGGGGTAGACATTGATAAAATAGATCAAACACATGAAATTATAAGATAATGGCTGAAAAGTCCAATAAAGAAGAGAATACCAAGGAGAAATATTAAAATGTCAACAAATGACTATAACAAACATATTCTTAAATTAAGTCAATATGAACCTGAGAGCAACTGCAAAAAGTTAAAAGAGAGCCAGTATTTTTAAAATTACATGTGTTCTGAAATTCCAGAATGTGTCACATGGATGGATTCTCTCAGGTATTATAAAATTAGCCGGCATCTTCCAGGGGGTCTCCCTGGCTCAGTCTAACTTCTGTTAATCCATTCCATCAGCACATTTTTCCTGTCCAAGTGCTATCTGCCAGACATCTTTCTAGGCATGAAGGGTACAACAGGAACAGTTCTTGCTGTGTTCATCTATGTTGCATGACAAATCTTAACAAAACTTAGAGGCTTGTGACTTATTCATTTTCATGACGCTTGGTTTGGCTGACTGGTTCCCAGCTGACCCGGCCAGGCTTGGTCCTGTGTTTGCATTTAGACAGAGGGTTGGCCTCACGCATCTCTGGCCATTGATGCAGGGACCCCGGGTGCCTGGGTTTTTCCTTTGTGTGGCCTCCCATGAGGTCAGAGGCCAGTTCAGTTCACTTTAGAAGGTGGTCTCAGGGCATGAGGGAGAAAGCAGAAGCTACAGAGGCTTTAAGGCCTAACCTTGGAAGTCAAAGATCACCACTTTCATTGCATTTGCTGGTCAAAACAAATCGCATGAGTATCCCTGATCCAAGAGGTGAGGAAAGACACCTCTAAGGAGTGTACATACCAAGATGGAAAATTTTGTGGCCATATTTTTCAATCTGCCAAACATGGTTGAAAACACGGATTCTGGAACCAAAAATCTCCTGGGTTCAGTGCAGTTCAGCCAACTAGATGTCATTAGCTAAGCAGCATCGGATAAGTTCTTTACTTCTGTGTGTCTCAGTTACTTTATCTATAAAATGGGAACACTAACAGTGTCCACCTCACAGAGGTATTTGAGAGGATTAAGTTAACACAAGCAGAACCCTTAAGACAGTGCCAATTTTGTCATAGGTACTGAACAGGGATTAGCTATTGTGGATGTGATTTTGAATTCTATTGTTAGTCCAGTCTATCAGGGAGACAGACACTCATCAATATATTGCACACAAAGATATTTAATTAGCATTAAATATTTATAAATTAATCTGATAAATTAATGTGAATTAATTAGTGTAAGTGCTAATTTATGCTAATGGTTAGCATTAATTAAAATTAATTAATTAGTGTAAGTACTCTAATGGAAAAATAGAATACAATAAAAACAAATAGTACAAGGCAAATGGGGAAGCCTCCCTGAGAAGTGACTGTAAGCTGAAGCCTGAAAACGATCCATATTAGTGCAAATGAAGGTTGGAAGGGATTTTTCAGGAGGCAGGCGCCAGACACCATAGGAAAGAGCTGAGCACCTAAGGGACTGGAAATTCAATCTATTCATTCTTTTGTGCCCTTGGCACGTGCTTACAAAAATTGAATACTATTAAGTCCGCGTTTTGCCATTCTTTCCTTGAAAGTATAATTAAAGCTACTGGGGACAGTGCAAAGGAACAGAAAGCTTCTTGTCTTTGGAATCAGGCTGGCTAATCTCCAATTCTGGATATACAATTTATCAGCTGTGCAAATCTGAAGAAGTTTCTCAACCTCTCTGAACCTCTGGCTCTTTATGTATATACCAGAACACCTTACATTTAGGGTTGCTGAGAACAGGAAATGACATCCAATACATTGAGAATCACAACAGACCCGGATGGGCAGACACAGACATCTGAGGCCTGGTTGTGAGGATTAAATGATGTAACATATTTGAAAAGGCCTCAAGGATACCCAAGTAATAAGACTAATAAGGTCTTATTGTTTGTTAGTGTTTCTTATTGTTTCTTAGTGTTCTCTTTGGCTCCCCAGCTCCCTTGTGGGGGTCTCCAAGGACCATGTATCTCTTCTCTCCTCCCAAGTGACCAGATCCAGTTCCTTACTCCACCTTCTGACTCCTGACTGGGGTTTGCACTAGTGAGATAAACCTGCCCCAGCTCCCGGAGACGGCTTTGCAGATTGCAGTGGCCATCCCGCAATGAGAGGTGGGTTTGGAGTTGGAAGGTTTTAAGAGGATGAGGCTCCCTTCCTCAGCATCTTGTCTGTGCCTCCCTCCCTCCTGGAGAGCACCCCTCTGAGAGTGGCTCAGCTTCAGGTCTCCAACCTGTCTCTCTGCCCCTCTGCTGTTTTCTCTCTCCCTCTCCCCGACTCTCTCTCTCTCTCTCTCTCTCTCTTTTTTTAACATGCAAGTTGCCATGAAAAATTTGTTAATGAAATATTTGCTCAGAAGTCTGCTCTGGGCTAGGCTGATAACCTATCTGTGTTTGAGTTTGGCTTCCCATATTCTAAATACTCATCTTCTGTCTGTTTAGCTTATTGATTGGTTTGGCAGGAAAAGAAGCCTTGTCATCAGTGACCAAGGTCAAACTAAACAGAGAGGCAGGGGGGCCGGGAGGAGAAGATGAACGGATGGGCTTGAAAGGCAAGAGAGACTTGTCCAAGTTTCCTTGAAGGGACAGATCCCTGCTCCAAACCATCCCCCTCCATCCCCAGGTTTCAATTCAGTTTGAGCTGGCAAGAGACACTCTTGGCAGAGGGGACCTGGATGGGGACTTAAGTGCGAATGTGGAAAGGTGAGAGGCTAGCAGATGGTGTAAACTTAGAGGGGCCTGCTTGGACTATGCCTGGGTGGGCATGTTAGGAGAAACGAGATAAGGCTGCTCGTGCCGCTGCGAGTGGTGTTAAAAGGCTTTTCAGGGTATCAGTGCTGATGGTCCTGCCCAAGTTTAATGTCTTATTAAGGCTGACTATTTAGTTAAAGGCAGGATAGTAATTAAATTAAAAATAAAGCCAATGGACAGATGATATGTGCAGCCCAAACGTTTGGCCCGATCTTTGATGACCCGCAGCATGTAAGACTTTCCTGGAGACTGAATGCATTACTTAACACTTTCTTCTGACTCGTAGTCTTAATTATATTTCTAAAGGCTGATAGTTGATGCAGTGGTGGGCAGGGAGAGGGTACAGTGTGACAATGTAGGGAGTGCCTGTGTGTACTGGAAAGAGCCAAGTCTGGGCTGAGGTTCTGCACCATCCTACGAGCTGTAGGAGCTGACCAAATTTCTCCTCTCAGAGCCTCAGTATCCACATGTGTAAAGCAGACGTCAAAATGTACACTCAGAGTTGTGAGGAAGACTGGGACTGTGTCTACACAGGGTCCATGTGTGCTGAGAGGTCTAGAAGATACTGTTTGGGATCAAATGTCTTCCGTAAGGATGTCACAAAATTGATCCCCTCACCTCCTCGACCACCACCTCTATGGTGAGAATTATATGTCTGTACACCTTCATTCACTCACTCACTGAACACAAGTTATTGAGATGTGTCTGGTGTTCTTGGCACTTCAAAGGACAGGTACAGGTTGAGGAGTCTTTATATGAAACGCTTAGGGACAGAACTATTTTGGATTTCTGATCCCCCTGACCCCCTGTCTCCCCTGACACACACATACCAGATTTCGAAATATCTGGTTTCGGTGCAGATACATACATATCTCATTACATATCTGCAAAGGTGCAGATATGTAATGAGATATCTTGAGTTTGGGATTTGAGAACATTTCCAATTTTGGATTTTCCGATTAGGAATGCCCACTATGTATAATGAGACCCAAATCTAAACACAGAATTCATTTGTTTCGTATACACTTTAGACACAAAGCCCGAAGGTAATTTTATACACTATTTTTAGCACACCTATATTTTGACTGGGACCCATCCCAAGAGATTAGGTGTGGAATTTTCCACTTGAGGAGTCATGCTAGTGCTCAGAAATTTTCGGATTTGGGAGGGTTTTGCATTTTGACTTTTCAGATGAGGGATGCTTTACGTGTGAGATTAAGAGACACTTCTAGCTCTTTAGGAGCCTGCAATATTTTTTTGGAGAAAATCTCAGAAACAGGAAAAGTAAATGGTCACAGATGCCGTGACTTAAGGGACAGCTGAGAGCATAAAAAAGGGTGGAGGAGGGAGGGCCCAAAAGAGCTTCTCGCAGGACATTTTGAAATAAATGCTGCTTTCCACGTAGGCAAGGAGAAAGGGAGCACAGGGAACAATGACCACAGGGCACATGCTGCACAGCCTGCTCTGAGATGCCACACGGCCCCTCTGCTGGAGTCAAAGTGATCCCACGAGTGGAAAATTCCACACCTGACCTCCGTGATGGGCAGGATGGGAAGACACTGAGGATTTGGGGAGAAGAGAGGTGAAGGGATATGACATAGGTTTGTCAAGAGAAGTGAAGTCTCCTGAGAAGATTAACAAAAAAAGATAGAAGATGACTGAACCCATCTCCATGGGGTCAAACACCAGGTGGACAGGGGACAAGGGACCATGCCTGTTGGCAAGGAGAAGAGTGGGGCTTAGGATCACACACTGGGGTCTTGGAGAAGGGTGGTGGTGGGTTCTGAGAGCTTACAGTTCCTAGAGCCTAATGGCCTGGGGATCATGGATGCAGAGGAATTAGGATGAAACTTTTGCTCTCTGGAATGTCACCAGCAAACTTGACAATGGGGCACAGATAGGTCGTCACCTAGAGGGTTCTGTTAATGCACTCATTAGCAGAGCAAGAATAGGCAGACACTGCACGGAGTTTTTGAAAACTGTCATATTCTGCAATTGGGCCACGGAGTCAAAAAATGTCTGCAGTGGGGAAGTATATATGGTTCCCTCAAAAAATAGGGAGGGGGACCTTATACACTGATTACAGAGGCACCTGAGGACAATGCAGCAAACTTACAGGTGAGATGCATGGTTTTCATTTTCAAGGTGAGCACAGCAACCTCTGTCAGACACTACACACAACTATTAGTTTAAAGTAGTTCACAATAGTCCTATACCTTTTTTTTTTTTTTTTTTTTTTTTGGTACCAGGGATTCAACCCAGGGGTGCTCAACCACTGAGACACATTCCCAGCCCTTTTTTATATTTTATTCAGAGACAGGATCTTGCTGAGTTGCTTAGAGCCTCACTAACTTCCTGAGGCTGGGTTTGAACTCAAGACCCTCCTGCCTCAGCCTCCAGAACTGTTGGGATTACAGACATTCACCACCACACCCAGCCATAATGATCTTATTCTTGACAATGACACCACATCTTTGCAAAAGACGTTTTTAGTGGTTGCTATAATAAAAAGCAAGGATTGGATGAAGTTAGTGTAGAATAGGGAATGAGAATGGTGGGAAGCAGTTGGACTCCAAGGTTGGAGAGATTGTACGGCGCTCAACAGGCCTACACAGCCATGAGCAAGTCACTGGCTATGTAGGAAACAAATGGAAAGTATCACTTTTTCTTTCCATTTGTGTGTATTGTTTCTTCAGATGGCTACTAAGTTATTAGGATATAAACTGTTATGAAGGTGTTTGCACCTAACCATTTAATCAATGGGAATTCTGTATATTTCTTTAGGTCTAAGGGCAACACACACACACACACACACACACACAGTCATTAAGGCAGGAGGGATGCTGTGAGCAAAGGAAGTTTGGAAGCTTTGGATTCATGGGCTAACCTGAGTTCCTTCTATTAAAACAAACACACACACCAGCAAAATGACCTCATAAGAAGTTAGAGCTAGAAGAAAGTTTAGGGGTCATTGCTGTAATTTGGTAAGAGTCTGCCAAGGGCCCAGCCAGTGGAACTATGGGAGGTGAAGGAATCTTTAAGAGCTGGAGTCTAGTGAGAAGTCTCCAGGTCAACAGCCTAATAGAACTAGACTAGTAAGGGACCCAGAAAACACACAGAACAGGAATCAAATTTATGTATCAGGAATCATTGAAAACTCACTGGCCATTCTTCCCTGGGAGGGAGTTCTCATTTCCAAGAACCAGCTTTTTTTCCATTTTTCTGACCTCACTTTGTCTCTAGATCATCTCTTTCATTGATCTGGCAAAGTCTAGCCCCTCTCCCAGGCAGAATTCTCTAAATTTCTCTCTTTGATAATTAGAGAACTTGATTCCTTCTGTTACAACTCACTAAAACTCATCTCAGAGCCTGGTTTCCCACACAGCACAGTAAAACTCCAAACCAATCGACACCTACTCCAGCCGGCCACCCTTCTTAAGGTTCCCCACAAATCATAAAATCTCCGGGTTGCTTTCAAATATTCAAAACTTTCCCCTTCTTTTACATGCTAGGAGCAAACGTATGAAACACAAGGTGATTTTTTTTTTCAAACCTTCAGCTGCCTATTGTTGCCCTATTTGTCTCTGGCTCTCAACCCTGGTAGGGTTGTTGCTTCCCAAGAATGACTGAGCTGTCTATGATAGTCTTGGACCCAGAAATGACACCGGGAAGTGTAGCCTGATTTCTTCCCAGAGGCTGGAGCAGCAGGTCTGGCATCTGCAAGCTTGATGACGATAAGTCGGGGCTGCTGTTGACACATGAAGCTTCAGTGGCCCAGCCAAACTGATCAAATATAAACCCAATTTCCAATTTGCAGGGTTGGGTGGACTAACAGATTGTGTCAGAGGCTTTGCACCGAAGCCTTTAAGAAGACGGAGCTGTTGCATGGACCCATGACTCCCTGCCCCTCCCTCTGTCTCTGACACTTCATCATTGCTATTAATACCCAAAGCAGGCGAAGTACGGACCTTGCCCAGGACCAGAGGATGGCATGGGAATGGGTGATACTACCCCACTAATGACAGTAAACATGGGTAAATTTTAAAAACTCTCTCTTTGTTCCAGGTACCTTTCTATGCACCATCTCATTTCATTCTCTCCAGAGCCATGAAAAGTAACTAGTGTTGTGATCCCTGCATATCAGAATAGTTTTATGAAATATTTGCCAAAGGATTTTTCACCTGTAATAGCTTTTGTTTTCTAGTCATCTGCTGCTTGCCCAAAATACACCTTGGCACTCATAGCTCTTGGAATAGAATTGGTACGGAAAAAATACAATTGAAAACAAGACCAAAAAAAAAAAAAAATGATCTTGGCACACTCCACAATCCACCTCTCTCTCTCTGTCGGTCATCTTCAGCATTGCTCATCATCTAGAGTTCTGTGTTTGCTTCTTTCCAGATAGGAAAAGGCAAAAGACAAATAACAGTTGCTAGGCTGAGTCGACCACCCTCTACGCTTGCTTTCTTGCAAGCTGTACCCAGTGACTTCCTTAAATTTCATTGGCAGAAAAATACCACATTGTCACCCCTTTCTACAAGGGATTCCGCAAAATGTATGATTTTAGCTAGTCATTATGCCTGTCTAAAAGAGGAATGCAAATTAAAATTACACTGAAGTACCTTTTTTGTTTTTACTCACCAGACTGCCAAAAATCAAAATGTTTGATAACTCTGTGTTGGAAAGGGTATGCGTAAAAAAGAAGATCTCAAAAATTCCTGTGGGAGTATGAATTTCTACAACTTTTATGAAGAGCAATTTAGCAAGATCCATCTAAATTAGAAGTGTATATATCTTTTGGCTAAGCAATTACATATCTAGGAATTTATCACATATATATAAAATATAATTTATTATATATATGTTATCTCATATATATTATTTATCATATAAACATGAGATAGCATATATTCTACATATACATGTGTGTGTTCACTTCTGTGTGAAATGATATATGTATACATTTATGCATTTAAAAAATGCTTATAATAATCTACCAGTAAGGGATTAAGAAATTGATTAAATAAATTATACTTCATTCATACAATGTCATATCATGAAGTCATTTAAAACTTGAAAAAAAGCAAGTAAGTTCTTTTTGTACTATATGAAAAGATCTCACAAATATATGGATATATATATATATAACACACACACATATAAATACACATACATGTATATATGTGTATATATAACACACACATTTGTATGCACACACACATGTACCACATCTATATGACATTTATCTACTATATGAAAGGGACATATGTATGCATGTATTTATGCACATATACAAATGTATGAGTGTATATATATTTGCTTATAAAAATAGAAAATATAAAATTATATGTGTAAAAAAAATGAAAATACAAGCTGCAAACTTGGAAGAAAATAGTAGATATTGTTTTCAAAATGTACAAAGAATTCTTAAAACTCAATAATGAATAAACATATAATGCCATTAACAAATGGGACAAAGGCCTCAGCAGACACCTCACCAAAGAAGATACACTGATGGCATGTAAGCATACAAAAGATGCTCAACATTATATATTATCAGGAAAATATAAATTAAAACAACAATTTAGCACCACTATATACCTAATAGAGTGGACCAAATCCAGAACACTGACAACATCAAGGGCTGGCAAAGACTTGGAGCAACAGTACTTCTTATTCTTTGCTCACAGAAATACTAAATTGCATAGCCTCTTTAGAAGAAAGTTTATCAGGTTTTACAAAGGTAAACATGTTTTTACCATATGATCCAGCAATAATGCTCTTTGGTATTTACCCAAAGGAGTTGAAAACTTATGTCCACACAGAAACCTACTTGTGAATATTTGCAGCAACTTTATATATAACAAAAGTTAAAAGTAATCAGGAGGTGAATGGATACACAAATTGTGCTATATCTAGACAATGGAATATAGTCCAGTGCTAAAAAGAAATGAGCTATCATTTAGAAAGAAATGAAAAGAAGTCAATCAGGAAAGGCTACATGTTGCATAATTCTAACTATATGACAATAAAGACAAACTATGAAGACAGTAAAAATATCAGTGGTTTCCAGAGGAATAGGGGTGGGGAGGAATATACAGAACTTAGAGGATTTTTAGGACAGCAAAACTACTTTTATGACACTATAATGGTGAATATGTCATTATACATTTTTCCAAACCCAAAGAACATAAAATAAGAAGAGGGAAGCCTAATGTAAACTGTGGCCTTTGGATAATAATAATAATGTGTCAATGTAGGTTCATAGATATTAACAAATGTGTAACTCTGATGAGGGATGTTGATAATGGGAAAGACTATGTGTGGGAGGTAGCAGGGCGAACACTGGAAATCTCTGTTCTGCTCAATATTACTGTGAACTTAATAAAATAAATAATAAAAAATAAAGTCTAGCCAGGTGAAGTGGTACATGTCTGTAATCCCAGCAGCTTGGGAGGCTGAGGCAGAGGTTGGTGAGTTCAAAGCCAGCCTTAGCCACTTAGTGAGACCCTAAGTAACTTAGCAAGACCCTGTCTCTAGATAAAATATAAAAAAGGCGGGGGATGTGGCTCAGTGGTTAAGAGCCCCAGGTTTAACCCCAGGCATACACACAAAAATTAGTCTATAATAAAAAATTATATGTATGTATGTGTTTGTTTGTATATGCTTTAAGTTTTATACATAGATATATGAGACTAAAATATTAATTCAATGTGATGAGGAAAATTCTGATATTAATACCAGATAAAGAAATTATAGAACAAATTTAAAAGTCAGTCTCATTTATAAATATAGAAACAAAAAGTAAATTAACAAATTGAATTCTGCTTTATATGAAAAAAATTAATCATGACAAGGTATGGTTTATTGTAGGAGTATAAGAATGCTTTGACATAAGAAAATAACTAGTAGGTTAAAACTTGTAACTATCTTAATGTTGAATTATCATTTGGTCAAATTTAATATCCATTTTTGATGTTTTAAAAATGATCAGCCAAGATAAATACAAAACTTCTGCTTGAAGTTGATGACCAATATTTATTAGAAATCTATACTTCATGGTGAAACCTTAGAAGAATTTTCAATAAAATTGAGATAGAACAATAGTTTTTTCTCTCCTAACTTCATTTAACATTATACTGGTATTCAAGTCAAGACAACATAAAAAGAAAAAAGAGAAAGAGGAGTATTGAAATAAAAGGAATAAAAACAGTCATTATTTATGGAAAGTATAGTTATATATCATAAAACTAAAATATTTAGTTGAGAAATTGTTGAAACTACTTAGTATATTTAGTAAAACCTGGACATAAGATAAACATAAAAATAGACAACACTCCCATGTATCTACAATAACCAAACATTAAAAAAATAATAGAAATGATGCCCTTCACATAACACTATGAAATATCTAGGAATATACTTCCAAAGATGTATAAAACCTTCATGAAAAAATAGAAACCTTTCTTAGGAGACATAAAAGGAGATTTGAATAAATAAAGCATATACTATGTTCATGGATAAGAAGACTCAAATTGGATATATAATTTTCCACAAATTAATTTATACATTTAATTTAATTCTTTGAAACCCTTCAAGATTCCTTTAAATAAACTTAACAAGTTGGGTCTCAAATTCATATCAAAGAATATAAATATCAATAATGGTGAGGACAAATTTGAGAAAGAAAATTGTCAGGAAGTCCTTGACTTATTAATTACTGAAGCATATTATAAAGCCATGTTTATTAAAATAATATAATATAGTTCGAAAAATAGACCAGTGGAATCAAATATAATTCTGAAACAAAACACTGAATCGTATGGGAATTTAGTGTTTGATGAGTCAGCTGGTTTTTATTACAAAAATAAGTAATAAATGGTATTGTAAAAATGGTGAAATATTTGAGACAAACACTAGACAATATCTTCATCATACATAATTTATAAAAATAAATTCTAATGGATAAAAGGCCTAAAAGTAAGAAGTATTGCACAAAACAGGCAAATATTATACCGATCTTGAAATCAAAAAATTCAAAAAAGGTCTTTAAAAAGGAAACATTGATCAATTTCATTAATTTATAAACACACATGACTTCATTATGATAATGGACACTAACTAATAACCATTTGATACCAAACAAACAGTGGTAAAAAAAAAATTGTCACATAGAAAAATAACCCAAGATAATATTTAGAATTGAAGAACTCCTACAATTGATAAAGATAAAAACCAGACAATTCAAGCATTAAACTGGGCACAATGATGAATAACAAAATCCATTCAGAGAAGTGAATGTGTGAGAAGTTTAGAATGGAGGGAACAATATGAAAAGATGCTCAACCTCACCTCTTCATGACAAAAATGTACATAGAGACAATGGGAAAAGATGAAGCAGCCCCCAGAAGTTTTCACATAGAACTGAAAGCAACCAAAAACCTGCAGAGAATGCCTGGTCCAAACAATTACCAGAGAACTCTAAAGAGGAAATAAAAGTAGACACACCAGGAATGAACATCAAAAATCAAAGTATATCAAAATGGCATTAATTTTCCTTTTTTTTTTTCTTTTTTCTTTTCCCTTTCTGTGTCCTCTTGGATTAGCTGGAAAACTTTAAGTGAGCACTATGGTAGCTAGGGAGCCTTCAGGAGAAATGCACAGCCCTGACTCAGAAGTCAGGGAAGCTAACTTCTAAATGACTTCTAAAGCTCATTTCTCCTTGTCCTTGATTATCTTGCACACTGCCCCACAAAGCATTCCTGAGGTGGTGACAGTGGCCCAAACCAAATAAAAATAATAATAACAGCAGCTCTGGAAACCTGCAGGAGCCAAACTCTAAGGAAAAATAACTTTACTCTCCATTTAGTGCAGTGAGGGTTTCATGAAGGTAAGGCCAAACTATTTTTTCTCTTTCTCTGTTTTTTTTCTTTTGCTCCCCAAAAGTTGGCCCCAGATACATTGCAATTGTATAAGTGGATGATTTTTGCATTGAAGACTAAAAAGGGAACTGATCATACTAGGGAGATCTCAGAGAAGGAGAAGTTCAGGACAGCAACTCAACAAAATTTTGGGTTCATCATTAAATCATCCATGCCTGAGTCTAATCTGAATAAATTCTTCAAAGACCTTAAGAACTGAACATACCCATGGACTGTACACTCGTCCCAGGATGACCACGTGGTGGCGCACACACAGGAAAGAGCAATGCATACAGCATTGTAAGACAAAAACTGGAACTGACCTAGTCACCACAGCCTACAGGAGGCAGATTGAAACCTGTGGTCTCACTAACCAGAATTGCTCACTAAAGCAAAAATATCAACAATATTCATATAATTCAAACAAGATCCAGTATCTCATAACTTAATATTTGAAATGTCAAGAATGCAGTCCAACACTACTCAGTGTATGAAGAATGACATAATTCTCAATTCATGTGGAAAGAGACAATAAACACCCACAGGAGATGATATAGACATTGGCATTATCTGATAAAGGGATTAAGGCATTTATAAAAACACTTGAGAACCTAACATAAGTAATCAAAATAAATATTAAAAGAGAACAAATCAGCAAAAAGAAGATAAAAAGAGAATGAAAGGGACATTTTAGAACTGAAAAATAGCATACATGAAGATTTCCAACTAACTGAATGGGCTTATTAGCTGATTGGAGGTGACAGAGCCATCCTTAGTGAACGTGGAGATATATCAATAGATATATTTCAATGTGAACAACAGAATGAGAAAAGGATAGTAAAAAAGAAAGAGTGGACCCTCGGGAACCTGTGAGACAGTCACAAAGAATCGAATGTCTGTGTCATCAGAGTCATAGATGGGCAAAAGAAAAAGTGAAAAATTTTTGGAAGAAATAATGAATAGAAACCATCCAACTTTGTCAAATGATTTAAACGTAAAATTCAAGAAATTTGGTGACTCCCAAACATTAATAACCTAAAGAACTCTACACCTAGCCAGTCATCATGAAACCCCTGAAATTTTCTTTGAAAGACAAACTTTGAAGGTGACAAAAGAAAAACACCTTACCTATTATGTTCATCAGTTTTCTGTCACTGTGACAAAATACTTGAGATAATCAACTTATAGGGAGAAAAAGTTTATTTTGTCTTATGGCGTCAGAGGTTTCAGTCCATGATCAGCTGATTCCATTGCTTTAAGGCCTGTGATAGGGCAGAATATCATGGCTGGGGGCATGAGGTAGAGCAAAGCTGCTGGCCTCATCGTGGCCAGGAAGCAGGGAAAGAAAGAGCTCACTTTTATAACAAAGCCCTTCTCCCCAAATCCATTAAGCTGTGAATCCATGAATAGATTAATACATTCATGAGGTCAGAGTTCTCGTGATCCAGTTGCCTTCCAAAGGCCACACCTCTGAATCCTGCAGTTCTGGGGACCAAACCTTCCACACATGAGCTTTGGGGGGACATTAAACCATACACTCATAGAGAGAAACAATTTGGATTACTTCATCTTTCTCATCAGAAATTGTGGAGGCCAAAGGAAGAGGTATAACATTTTTATGAGGCTGGAATTTTTTAAAAAATCTGTCACCATAAAATTCTATTTCCAGCAAAAATAGCCTTTGGGAATGAACACATTCATTCTCAGACATCCTCGGAAGAAAAGTAAAAGAATTCACAGCTCAATTCACACTCACAGCTGCAAAAGAATTGCTAATAAGAACATTATTTCTTTAGGTAGAAAAATGATACCACAAGGAAACTTGAAACATTAGAAATGATGAAAGTATGACAGAAAGGATAAATATGTGGTTAAATACAGTGAGCTCTTCTTCGTTTTTTTTAAAGCATGACAGTTGAAAGCAAATTATAGCAGGGTCTTGACAGTTTCAATGAATGTATACGAGGAGACTACAGCACTACAAGGGCACCTAAGTGGAGAAAGATTTGTAAGTTATTGAAGTGGTAAAATATTAATTGTAAATGGACATGAAAAATTAGCGGTGTATCTTCTTATCCATAGAATGATTATAAATATATATTTAAAGAAAAATAGTCAAAATTGCAGTAGATAAGTTACAATGAAATATTAAAAAATGTTCAGACAACCTAAAAGAGGGCAAGAAAGGGAATCAGATCAGCAAAAATCAGAAAGAATGACTGTAATAAACCAATTAAAGATAAAAAGTGTCAGAAAGAATTTTTAAAAAATGATCCAACTGCTTGCCATCTATAACAACGGTATGTATGGTATATCTTTGTTCAACCCTTTTGCTTTTAACTTACCTATATTTAAATATAGGTAAGTTACCTATATTTAAATATATTTTAACTTACCTATATATTTAAATGTAGGTAAGTTAAAAGCAAAAAGGGTTGAATAAAGATACACCATACAAAGACGAATCAAATAAAAAATTGGAATGGTTTGCTATTTATCTGTTGCTGCATAACAAATTACCCTAAACTTGATGGCTTAAAAATACATGCATTTATTGCCTCACCATTTCTTTGAGATAGAAATTTTTATAATTTTGCTGGACTCCAGGTTATTTGCTATGAATGTGTAGGTCCCTGATGAGATATTGTCCAAAGACATGAATGGAGAGGATCCACTTCTACATTCACCCACATGGTTACATGATTAGTGCCAGGATTCAATCCTTGAGGAGCACTTTATCTCCTTGCTTACTATTGGCTTGAGACCACCTCCATTGTTTGTAGCAACTTGCTTCATCAAAGCCAGAGAGAGAGAGGGAGGGAGAGAGAGAGATTGATTCTGTGAGTAGGATGGAAGTCACAGTCTGATAACTCAATCATGGCTATGATCACCTTCACTGTTCCTATCTGTTAGACCAAGTTACTGGGATTAGTTCACAGGAGAGAGAAATTACATAAGAGCATATTTACAAGCAGTTGAAGATCACTGGAGGTCTTTTTAGGTTCTGTTTACCACAAGCAGTTATATTCACATCAATCAAAGTAGACTTCAGAGAAAAAGAAAGTTGCCAAAGGTGAAGAGGGACATTCCATATTACTAAAAGGGTCAACTCACCAAATAAGACATAATAATTCTAAATTTGTATACATGTAATAACAGAGCTCCCAAAATGCATGAAGCAAAAACTGACAGAAATGAAAGAAGAAATAGGTGAGTTAGTAATTACAGTTGTACTTCAACACTCCTCTTTCAGGAATAGACTTACTATACAGAAAAACAGTAAAGATAGATAACTGTGAACATCAACCATTGGATGTAATTACTAACCCAAACCAGCAGAAAATACATTTTTTCAAGTGAATATGAATTGTTCATCTATATGTGATATAGATGATATCCAGAATCATAAAATAAATATTAAGATATTTAAAAGAATTGAAATTATGCAAAGCATGTTTTATGACTACAATAGAATTATGCTAGAAATCAATAACAAAAAGGTAATCAGAAAATCTCCAAACACTTGAAAATGTAAAACACTGAGGAATGATTCTTGGATCAAAAAAAAACCTTCATAGAACTGCTTGAAGAGGGAAATATAACCTATGAAAATTTGAGGAATGCAACTAAAGCAGTATTTAGAGGAAAATTTGTAGCACTAAAATGCCTATAGTGAACAGACAAAAAGGCATCAAATAAATCTAAGCTATTTGAGAAAATTAGAAAAAGAGCAAAATAAATTCAATCAAGTAGAAGGAAGTAATAAACACAAGGAGAGAAATCAATGAAACTAAAACCAAGCATAAATAGAGAAAAATGAATGAAACTAAAAGTTGGTACTTAGAGGGGAAAAATCAATAATATTGATATCTCTAGCTAGACTGTCAAAAAAGATAGAAGACACAAACCAGTATCAAGAATGAAATGTGACTTATCACTGCAGACCTCACAGACATTTAAAGGTTAATATGGGAACATTTGCAAGCAACTCTATGCACAATAATCTGAAAATGTATATTAAATGGACCAATTCCTTATAAACCACTACTAAACTACTAAAGCTATCAGAATAAAATAGACAACACAAATAATCATACAATGACTTAAAGTTTTGAATTTTCCAAAAAGAATATCAAGTTTCATATGAGATTTCTCAAACATTTAAAGAAGTAAGACCAATTCTATACATTGTCACGCAGAAAATAGAAGAGAGATACATCATGGCTCATTTTCTAAGGCCAACATTTTACCAATACCAAACCACAAAAAAAGTGTAAGAAAACCAGATCAAATAATTTATAATATGTAAACTACAGCCCAGTATTTATTTCTCATGAACATAAATGAAAAAAAAACCCCCCATAAAATATTAGGAACTAGAATAGTGAAATATATAAAAAAGAATAATTCACCACAATTAAGTAGGATTTATCCAGGGTTATAGGCTAATTTAATATTTAAAAAATTCACCAGTATAATTCACCATATTTACCTTCTGGAAAAAAAATGTGTCAGTTTATCAATAGACGCAGGAAAACATTTATTAAAATACAACATCTACACATGATAAACACACTCAGTTTAAAAAAAAAAGAAAAATTCCTCAGTATGATAAAAGGTTTTTACAGAAAAACAATAGCAGCAAAGAAAAACAAAACACCTCAGTTAATATCATTCTTCATGTCAAAACAACATCCACCCCTCCCTGATTTTTCACCTTAACCTCTCACCACCAAGATGATCTTCCCCTAGGATCAGGAATTGAAAAGAACAAAGGGGAATAAATGGAAGGGAGGTGGGATGGGGATAGGGAAAGACAGAGGAAAGAAGCAGACCTGACTTTCTTATGTACATATAAGAATATACCACAGTGAATCTCACCATCATGTACATCCTCAAGACACTGATTAAAAACAATTATGAATAAATAGCAGAAAGATCAGTAGAGTAGAAGGAAGGGAACAGGGAGACAAAGGAGGGGTGGGGAAGGGACAGTACCGAGGACTGAATTAGAAAAAATGATACTGTCATGTATAACTAAAAAGAACCATTAATTTTTTAAAAAAAATTTAAAAAGGAACAGAAAAGAATCTAGGTGTTCATTCCTCATACTCTCTTTCAACATTGTATTGGAGTCTTATCCAGTGCAATAATTCCAGAAAAAGAAATTAAAGGAATATAAATTTTAAAGGAATATAATCACCTATATCAGAAAATCCCAAAGCTTTACCAAAACATCCTAGAACTAATTAAGTTTAGCAAAAGCAAGATACAATGTCAACAAACACACACACACACACACACACACACACACAAATTCTCTTCTTTCTTTATACTACTAATTAACAATTAGAAACTGAAATTATTTAAAATAGCTAAAAAATAACACACTTAGATATAAGTCTCAGAAAACATGTACAAATCTTCTGTTGAAAACTGCATGTTGATGAAAGAAATCAAAGAGGATCTAAATAAATGGAGAGACATATACTGTTCATGGAATGGAAGACTCAGAATACTAAGGTCATCAGTTCTCCCTAAATTGGTCTATGAATTTGATCAAGTGCCAATCAAAATGTTAGCATCCCTCTTTGCAGATGTTTATAAGCAGATTCTTAATACAAATAGAAATATAAAGAACCCAAAATGGCCAAAAAAAAAAAGCAACTTTAAAAAATTCTAAAGTTGGAGGAATTTAACTCCATGATGCCGAAACTTACTATAAAGTTACAGTATTCAAAATAGTATGATGCTAGTGAAGTGATTGACAAATACATCAATGAAACATAATGGAGTCCAAAAAAGACCCATTAATTATAGCCATTTAATCTTTGACGAAGATGCAAAAGCAACCTAAATAAAGAAAAGATAGTGTTTTCCACAAATGGATTTGGACCCATAGGTCACCCATATGTAAAATAATAAGGCCGGCCCTATTGCCTCAAACCTTGCATAAAATTTAACTAAAATTGATTGTAGATCTAAATGTAAGCAAATAAAACTTTTATAAGAAAATGTAGAAAAAAATCTTTATGATCTGAATTATGTGAAGAGTTGTTAGACATGAAACCAAAAGCATGATCCATAAAAGAAACCCTGTTCAATTTGAGCTTATCAAAAGTAAAACCTTTTGCTCTGTGAACGAATTGATGAACCACAGACTGTGATAAAATATTTGCAAAATACAATTCCAACAAAGAATTCACATCCATAATATTAAGAATACTCAAAACTCAACAATAAGAAAACAAAAAATCCAATTAAAAAGTGGGAAAATATCTGAACTGACACATCACTAAAGAGGATATAAGGATGGTAAATAAAAGATGCTTAACATCATTAGCTATTAGGAAAATGCAAATTAAAACTACAATGAGATAACACTTATTAGAATAGCTACAAAAAAATTTTTCAGCATTGCTAAGTGTTAGCTGGCATAGACGCAAAGCAACTGAAATACTCATACATTGCAGGAAGGAAAGAAAAATGGCACAGATACTCTGTAAAATAGTTTAGCAATTTCTCATTGTTAAATATATGGTTATAATTTGGCCTAGTAATTCCACTTTCAGAGAAGTTAAAATGTATGCTCACATAAAAATCTGTACATAAATGTTTAGAGCAGCAGTATTCATAATTGCTAAAAACAATCCAAATGCCCTTCATTGGATGAATAGATAAATAAACTATGGTGTAGTCATACGGCAGAATGCTACTTATCAAATAATGAGGAATAAACTATTGATATTTTGAAACAATTCTTATGAGTCTCAAAAGCATGATGCTGAACAAAAGAAACTAACCTTAAAAGATTACATACTGCAGGGGCTGAGGTTTTGGCTCAGTGGTAGAGCATTTGCCAAGCATATGTGAGGCACTGAGTTCAATTCTCGGCACCACATAAAAATAAATAAATAAAATAAAGGTATTGCATCCAACTGTAACTAAAAATATATATGAAAAGATTACATGCTGTAAAATTTTATTTATATGACATTCTCAAAAAGATAATACTATAGTTGTAGAGGATGAATCAGTGGTTGCCAGAGTTTAGGAATGGGAAGAGAGTATACTGATTATGCATATATTAAGATCCATAGACTATACACCAAAAGAAAATAGAAACCAATTTCACTCTATGATAATTTTAAAGACAAAATTTTATTGGACCAAAGAGAAAAACTACAACCATATTTTCAAAAATTATGTTTTCAGTGCATGTTATCAGTCACTTTTCAATTACTATTACCAAATACCTGATGCTGAATAAATTTATAAGGAGAAGAGGTTTATTTAGTTCATAGTTCTAGAGGTTCAAGGGCATGGCCCAGGTATCAACTCAGCCCTGGTGAGGACCTCATGACAAATGGTACTATAAGGTGTGGGAGGGTGTTTGGAAGGAAGTGATCTCATTACCAGACCAGAGGTCAGAGAAATACTCAGGGGCAGGTTTGCTGTTCAATAACTAACTTTTGTAAGAATTAACTCAAGGTCCAAAGAGAACTGTCTTAGTCCCTTCTGAGGGCAGCACCTCCAATGACATGTGGACCTCCCATTAGGCTACACTTCTGAAAGTTTCCGCCTCTTCAACAGCACCTCACTGTGGACCAAGTTTCCTACACGTGAATCATGGGGCAATAAATCACATCCAAACCACAACAGCATTTATATACATGAAAAAGAATATTTCAGAAGTACACACAATTTAAAAGTCAATGAAATTAGGAGTAGTATTTACAGATGGGATAGCAAGCATCTAAAGAGACTTTGGGGGTTTCTGCTTTCTCTTTTATATTGAAAACATATTACTGCATTACTTGTATATGAAAAATAAATATTTTAAAAGAGGGAACACACTCTCTGCTATAGAATGAATGCTTATGCCCACCCCCTACAACTCTGCCAAATTCATATGTTGAAAACTAACCACATGATGACAATTGGAGGTGCTGAGGTCACACAAATGGGGTCAGTGCCTCTATAAAAAAAAAAAAAAAATCCCAGAGAGCTCAGTGATCCTTTTAGCCATGCGAGGAGATAGCCAGGAGATGGTAGTCCAGGAACCAGGGAATGGATTCTCACCAGACATCGTATCTGCCAGCACTTTGATCTAAGCCTTCTTCGCCTCCATAACTGTGAGAAATAAATTTCTGTCTTTATAAGCCATCCAGTCTGTGTAGTTTGTTATAGCAGCCAGCACAGACTGAGACACTCTAGGACAGAAAAGTAAAGCAGTTGACAACTGATAAGTCTGCCATCACCAAAAACCCAGTATGAAGCACTAGAAAAATGCAGTCACTGTGGAGATGGGTGCTCAGGAACAGGGCTTGGGAAGTCAGAGAACACTTACAGCAGGCAGGGAGCCCCACCTCTCTCCAAGTCCCAGAAATCCAGATGAGAATCCATGAAAAGACCACATACAAGCAGGGGCCAGGGAACTTGGTAGGGAAACAGACCACACCTGCGAGGCTTGCCTCATTCTGCTCTACCAGCGTCCCTGCACCTGCTCTCTGGCTCACCTTTACCTTCAGGACAATGCTCAAATGTCATCAGTCCCTTGGGGGCCTCTGACTCCCTGTCCAACCTCTTCCTATGACTCTCCCGTTGTGTTCCAGCCTTACAAACGACAGTGCACAGATCTGAGAGCTCTCACACATTGGTATGTTTTCTCTGTCTGGAATTCTCTTTCCAGAATCAGGACAAGGGCTGCTTCCCCAGAAAAGCTTTCCTGAGTCTCTGTCTAGCCCAGTGCCCCTCCTCCGTGTTCCTCTACCACCCTACAAATATCTCCATCTCGCTGCTGCTGCTGTACTTTGTCTCTTTCTCCTCACTGCCCAGTGGGACACTCATGTGGGCATCAGACTCATCTTTTTGTATTGGGTGCTGGCTCATGGAAGGTGCACAAAAGGACATGGTCTTTGCAATGAACTACTGAACTGTGTAGTAAATTGTTTCAAGTAAAAAATAATCTGATCAGATCCAGGTTGAGAATTATCATCCTGGAGGTGGGGATTCTAACATTCACTGATGGGGGAAATGGACCAGGAACAAAGCATACTGGTAAGCCAGCCATCCAAGGAGCAAAATCCATGGTTTGTTGCATTTACCAATGTCTTCAGTATAAATATTCCACCATGGTCCATTTCAAGTCACCATTATGATGTCATGTGAATGCAAGTTGAGAAAGAGATGCACAAAACTGGCTCATTCAAATGGATATGAGCTGATCCAAGCCAGTGCAAGCCAGCTCCAGCACAACAAGGGCCCAGGACCTCCTCAGGATTTCCCAGCCCCTTGGTCATCCACAGCAGCAGAGGCTGGGCCTGTGGGCAAAAGTCAGGCTGAGGCAAAAGTTCCCAGCTCAGGCTGCACTCCGCCACCTGACCATCCCTGTCTCGCCACTCCTGAGGGGCTGGTGCAAGATTCTCCTCCTCCAACAAGCTTTTCAGAAATGCCTTTAGCCACCAAGAACCTCGATATTTATGAAGTGTGTTTGGACTGCAATTTATCTTTTCAGATTCTCACAACTCATTCGTATCTGACAAGTATACTCTAGCAATTGACTTTGTATCATCCTCTCTCTTCTTTTTGCTTTTCTATTTATCCTACTTTTCTCAACTCTCAGGACAAAGACCGTTGTAAACATTTCTCTTGGGTCTTTTTTTCTCACTTGGCACAGGGCTGAGTACAGTAGTGTTATGCACTTGCTCTTGAATATTAGTGCCAGGCCACGTGCCCCTTTGGAGATTGAGTCACAGAGGTTCAGTGGCCACATCTCAGATGTCTGCCATTCAGTCACTTCATTTGCCTGTCCCCATCTCTGGCTCTTGGCCAATGCTTTTGGTCCTACCTCTACTCCCAGTGAACTGTCACATCCCATTCAATTGGACCCCTTCATACTGCTGCTTCTTAGTTTGCAAATACTTTTTGAGTCTTATTCACTGTTTCTGCCATGTTAGTCAGTCTCCCTGTTTTCACCTCTTACTGGCAAGTGTGACAGACAGATAGATACACGGATGGATGGATGGATGGATGGATGGATGGATGGATGGATGCATGGACATATGATGGATGAATAAACAAAACAGCTTGCTGTCTTCCATAGACCACACCAAACTTGCTACTGGTAGTAGCTGCATCCTGCCGGGCCTTCGCTTTGCCTTACCTCTGCCTGTTGCATTCTTACCAATCCTCCAAGGCCCAGTTTCGAACCCACTTGATTTGACAATTTTCAAAACAGGCTTATTGAATGCTTAGTATGCCTAATAATCAGGAACTAGGTATTGCCATTCTTCCAGCTCAGGGTGACAGCGCCCTTTTCTGAATCTCTGGAACACCTCACATCAGCTTCTCCTGGTTATATTTATCATTGTTTGGCTGGTATGACCTATTTATGTACCCATTTTTGCCCCCACCCATTAGACTATAAGCTCTTAAGACTGACTTTTTAGACATAGCTACCTGTTTGTCTATTTCCTGCCTCCCTCTGGAGCAGAGTTTTGTGGCTAGTAAAGCTCAGTGGGTATGTCTGATTTGACTCAATTCACTAAATTGAATTAAATGTCTACATAAAGGATGGTTGAATCAGACTATTAATACCTGATTCTGCAAATCTCCCTGCCGTGCCCCGTCCATGTTCTTCACAGAATAGACCTTCGGTCCTTGCTGTTGACAGACTGATTGATGTGTTTGAAAACGAAGAGTGATTCCTGGTGAGGGAGAGGTTTTCATTTGCTCAATATGTTTTGGCTTCAAACCCTCAAACAGTCATGCCCGAGGTTTCAAAACCACAACTGCAGTCGCCTTCCGTCTAGAGCCAGGTTGCCACAGAGAAGGGGCCTAGAGAATAAAATACTTCTGAATGGATCGATGGAGGCATATCTGAAGATAGGAAATTCCAAAGGCTTTCCTGGACTGCCCCTAGGACTGGCGCTATTATTAACCTCCTCTGTGAGGCTGAGCGGCCGTCTGGCCCCGTGCAACTGAAATGATTTGCTCCTGGACTCATGCCGTGGCTTTGTAGGCAACAGCCACTTCCTAGAAGCCAAGTCAATTTGAGAAATAAGGGAGGCCCTAGTGGTTTGTGGTGTCAGAAGGCGTTTCCTGTGACATTAAGAGCGGGGAAGGACAAGCCAGCCACAGCAAGTCCAAGAGAAAGAAGCAAAACCTGGTTTGGGAAGCCCAGAGGTGACTTCCAGCCCCAGCCCTTCTAGCAGCCAAACCTCCACTGGATCAAGTGCACGTTGGGGGGCAGGAGGAGGGAACGCCCAGAGAGACAAGTGCAGCCTACTCCAGGGGTGCCTCGGTATTCAGAGCATCACAGAAGGGACAGCACAGGGCTGCGGAATGTCCTGAGCTGTGCACTCTGAAGCAGTTGAGTGGGCCCTGCAGTGGGGGAGCAGCATTGGAGTGAGACAGTGAGATGACAAACATGCAGCCACCGGGGAACAGGGTGTGCAGATAGTTCCTGTGGATGCTGTTCACTCAGGTCCTGATGCCCAGCACATGGGTGAGGGAGAAATGTCACCCCTGCTCCACTCACAAAGAAAAGGCTGTAACCTGCACCCTCTAGACAAAGAGCCATGGCCTCCAAAGCTGGCAAAAAGAGGTGCCTAGTATTTAGTGTGATCCCCAAAGATCTGGGCAACCCTCCAAGCTTAAAGGGAAAAAAAAATTTTTTTCCTAGGAGCCAGATAATACCTAAGATTCCACCATTGCTTTTCCTGAGACTTACATGTCTACAAAAACACCACCGTGAAGGGGTGCTCCAAATGTTACCAGCCGTTCACACCTCAAGGGAGAAAGGCTGTTTAGAACCCTTTCCTGCAGCAGGTTTTCAGAAGGTGAAGGCCAGAGAAGATGAGCGAGCCAGGGAGCTCTGGGTCATGGGAAAAAAGAGACTTGGAGCACAGAGGAAGCATCACAGAGGAGACCTACTGAGCCTGAATGCACTATCTCCTCTGCAGTTTTGCCTGGGTCCAGCCTGCAGGTCAATGTCAGGCCCACTCTTTCTGCCCAGACCATTAAAAGAAACACAGCATCAGGATCTCTTAACAGGGCCAGGTTCAGGGACAAGCAACCTGTGGAATCACCCAGGGCCCCATGCTCAGAAGGGCCTTGCGCTGGGTTAAGTGCTCTGCTGTGTTAATAATCTTCATAAGTTTTAAGGAAGGGACCCCACATTTCCATTTTGCTTTGAGCCCTTCAAATTATGTAGTTGGTCCTTCTCTTATCTTTCCCCTGGCGAATCACAGAAGCCCTCTGAATGAAGGTCACTCTAACCTCACAGTTCTCTCTTCATTGCACGTGTTATTTCCTTGAGTCTATTTTTACACACAGGGAATATTTGAAGAAATGTCCTTAATTCCTAGCACTTTAATTCACCTCCACCTCCACCAGCTAAGCCGCTTTCTAGGTGACTTAGGCACCATGTGATCCCTCCTATTATTAGCACATGCCTAACCAGTCCTAGCCTCCCAAACCCCTGTTTCCCTTGCCCTTTTATATAGCTGTCTCTTAGCAAAAGAGTGGCCATGACCTCCTAACCTCAAGAATACTTGGCGCAGGTCCCTGTTTCTCAGTTGTATCTATTGTTCTAGTCCAGAATGACACCGGCTTCTCTGCGTCTTGCTGACATTTCTGACTTTTTGTGGGGAAGGCCATTAATCAATCAGCTGCATCTGTTTTGGAAAAATTAAATAGCTCGAGTCAAGGCAAACACAGTAAATAATCCTTCAACAATCCAGGAGAGAAGAGCAGGCCGCAAAGCCAGGGTTGTGTCTTCTCATTATTTGAAATGGATTTAATCTGCTGTTGGATCCTCCCCACCCAGGGTAAGGTTACTTACTGGACCCAGAAAGAAGAGATCAAAAGCTCTTTTAAAATGCAGGACTCAAACCAGGGTATTAAAAGTGTAAGTGGTCTATTCAACACATACTGTAGAGAATGAGTTAGCCAACAGGAAGCCCGTGAAATGGGTTTTCCTTGTGATTCAAAAGTCCAGGAACATTCTCTAATTCTTTGATAAATGTGGCTTTCCTCGTGAGAGGCAGTAATGACACTATTTTGATTAGCTTTTTCATCATTGTAACCAAAAGACTTGATAAGAGCCACTTAAAAGAGGGGACAAAAATCTACCTTGGCTCACAGTTTCAGAGGTTCAGTCCAGGATCCGCCAAACTCCATAGCTCTGGGGCCCAAGATGAGGCAGAATATGAGCACAGACGAGTGAAGAATTAAAGATGGTGGAACAGAGGAGCTTGCTTTCCTGGCTGCTCTGTGGTGTGAAATCAAGAAAGCAGGCAGACAGCTTCTCAACAAGGTGGGCAAGCGATAAAAAAGAGTAGGGGGGCTGGGATTGTGGCTCCATGGTAGAGCACTCGCCTAGCATGCTTGAGGCACTGAGTTCCATCCTCAGCACTACATAAATGCAAAATAAAGATATTGCATCCATCTTAAAACTAAATAATAAAATAAATATTTTTTTTTTAAAAGGGTAGGGGACTTTACTGGAATTTAAAACTGGACATTTAAAGCAGATTGGGGACTCAGGAGGTTGGATATAATAAGAAAGAACTCCCCAGTGGCACAGCCACTGCTTCAGCTGGTTCAGAAGCACCAGCCAGAGCAAAGTGGAGTGATAAAGGAATTAAAGGAACCACATTTTTAGGAGACCTGAAGGGTGTCTGGGAACCGAGCGTTTAGAGATCAAGGACATTGCCTGACTAAACAGAAAGAGGCACTGCACAATATCCTTGTGCAGGAAAGAAGCCACCATCTCTCTCCAGGTGGTGTGCAGAAGACAAAGGAAGGAACAATTTTGCAGCCAGAGCTTGGGAGCCGGCAGCTGAGGGAGCCAATTCCTGGCAAACCCGAGTTTGGGCCAAAATACAGGCCCAGTAAACACACACTGATTGACATAGAGTCTGCTTAAGTGACCAGGAGAAAATCAAATGTGGAGAGAGGTTTGCAGAGGAGAAAACTGGTCATGGAAACCCACCTGGCTGTACCACTCCCCCTCCAACCCAGCTTCTTGCAGGACTAAGCATCTCTGAGAAAGATGCATCTAGTTGGGAACTCAGGAGGGTAGGAGTGGGAGAGAGTGAGTTCAGAGACTGAACCCAAGACCAGGAAATGTGGGATCTTCAGGTGACATAGGAGACTAAGAATTGGCTTCTCTTCCCACAAGTAGAAGAGACACCTGGGGTACAGCAGGACCTGAAATTGCTGGGCCCTGCAGGTGGGCTGATTTAAAATCTCCAGACTAATTGACATCAGCCAAGAAACTGGAGCCCACCTAAGCCTAAACCCTGACTCCAAGAATTCCGTCTACTGGATTACCTTTCTTACTTCCGTAACCAGAGGATAGAGCACCACACTCCAGAAAACCGCACCTAACACCACTGAGGCAAAAAGCTGAGAATCTTATGAACTCCAATGGAAAGAATTCTTTAACTTTTCATTGAAGTAGAACATTACGGTAGATGGGCATAACTGAGAAAAGCAACTCAGGACATAGCAACCAGGAAACAGAGAACTCTGCTCACCAGGGACAAAATATATACCCAAAGGTATGCCCCTAGTTACTCATCTCCTCCTGCCATACCCCACCTACCCATTTATCACCTAGTTAATCCTCTGATTAGGTTATAATAGGAGTAATCTGATGATTAGATTACAACTGTAACAATCCAACCACTTCACCCCTGAACATCCCTGCATTGTGTCACACATAAGCTTTTGGGGGACACTTCATATCCAAGACATGACATGCTTAAATGGTTGCTCCTGGAGTCAAACTGGGGTCCAACCTGGACCCTTATGAAATGTCAACCTTAAGGAAATTACTGTACCACACTGTGCTTCCATTACTTACCTGTAAACTAATAACTTACTAACTTCCTCAAGGTTCTTGGGGGAATAGATGAATTAGTATCCATGTGTTGAGTTGAAGATGGCTGCAAATTTTTTGATTCCTCCCATTGAGAGGAGATATTTTACTTATCCTCCTCTTGGTTTTAGTCTGACTTATTAACAGCTCTAATAAAGTAACGTAGAAGTATAGTTTGCCAGTTTTTAGTCTAAGAGAATCAGAAGTTTCTATCATAGTCTCTTGGAATTCTGAGCCAAGAAAGCTGATTATCTCATTAGATGCCCATGGAGAGGCACTGAAACCACCGGAGGAGAAGAAAGTCACCTCCTTCAAGTGACTCCACCAAGGAACCAATCATGTGAGTCAAGCCATCTTGGACTCCAAAGACCAGGCCACCCACCAGGTAAATATCATTGAAGGAGCCTAGCTGATGCATATAAAGCAAAATAATTGCCCAGAAGAGCCCTGCCCAAATTTCTAACCCATAAAATTGAAATATTGTGTTAGCTTTCTACTGCTATGAAAAAGACATAAGATAAACAACATAAAGGAGGAAAAGTTTGTTTTGGTGCAGTTTCAGAGGTTTCTGTCCATTGTTGCTGGAGCCATATTGCTTTTGTGCTTGTGGCAAGGCAGGACATCATGGTGGAAAAAAGTTGCTTACCTCATGGTGACCAGGAAGCAAAAAGGAGACAGAGGAAGGGTCCAGGGTCTCAGCATTTCTTCAAGGGCACTCCAACAATGACCTAACTCCTTCCAACTAAGCCAAACTTCCTAAGTGTTTCACCACCTTCCAACAAAGCCACAGATTGACAGCCATCTTTAACATATTGCCCTTTAAGGTCTAAACCATATTTAAGAACCACATTTAAGATCCAGACCATAACCAAAATATATTAAAAACAGTTGTTGTTTTAAGGTACTGAATTTTAAAGGAGTTTGTTAAGCAGCCATACATGCAAGGGAAAACCATTACAGCCATACCTACACAGACCAATAGCAGAATTCCTGCAACAGAGGAAACATTCAATAAGTGTTCTCCCAAATTCTTCAGGGACATATTTGTAATGGTAATATTAGGTGGATTGAATGTTCTGAATATCTTAAAACACTGTAACCTAAATGTAAAAATCCACACCCCTAAGCTCATTGTAGTTAAACCCAGGTACTGTATTACTTTTCTCTTTACTACTCTATTCATACAGTTCCCTCTTCTATTTCCTATCCTCAGTCCATTTTTCAGGTCCTCTTACCCACCACCTCCTATTCATGCTTTATATCAGTGCTTCTCAAACATCAAGGTGTGCATGGTTCACCTGGGCATCTTGGAACAGGGCAGGTTCTGATTCAGTAAGTCTGGAAAAGCCTGAGTTAAGTGCTGCTATAGAATCTCTTGGCTGCCTTTCTGACACTTGCTTTCTTTAGTGCTGACAGAGCCCCAGTTTTTTTGTTAAGGTCTCCCCTCATCGCCAGGGACTTCGGTAAATTTTAATGAACAAAAATACTAGTTTTGGAGTTGCCTTTCTCTTTCCTCCTCCTCCTCCTCCTCCTCCTCCTCCTCCTCCTCCTCCTCCTCCTCCTCCTCCTCCTCCTCCTCCTCCTCCATCTAGGTGTTTGGGAAACTTGTTAGGAGATATTAGGAAAAGTTTGCTATGCTGAGTGCATACTTTTAGGAAAGTTTCTTCAATCTTATAAAGAGACACATAGGAGAGAAATAGGTCTTTATCTGTCCCTGTATGTTAGTCTGTTGATATGTGATACCTGTAGCTACTGCAGCCACCTTGTGATCATGAGGGTTCTCTACAATGTACTCAAAGAGGATGGCAAAGTGAGAAGATCAAAAGAACCTGGGTCATGGTGGTTGAGTCATTAAATTAACCAACACTGAGTATTCCTACTGTAAGACTTCTATCTATGACAAAATAAATTAATAACCCCACATCTTTTTGTTGTGGTTAAGTCAATTTTTTTAAAAAACCAAGCTTTCTAATACTAGTGATCAAGAGCATCCTACTAAGGATTAATCTGCCCTGGCTCTTTTCTACCCATGAGTCACTTGCATCTTTTTATTCCCTATGTTGCTCTGTGATTATACACCTGCCTCCTCTGGTCAGGTACCTCTTGAGGTGGATTCTTTGCAGCCTTCCCCTCCACAATACGGTAAGTGATATGAATTTTATGAACTGAAGTGAACTCACCCTAAGGGTTTTCAATTACAGAAACATTACATTTTATTCATTTTAGGCATTCTACCCTCTCAAGGTTTAACCTTGAAGAACTGCCTCTTGATACTCTGCCCTCCTTGACCTCACCTCCCACTAACATCAGTAGACTCAGAGCACAATCTCATTTTGATATTAACCCAAATGAAATATCATTAAGAAGGTTGCAGAAAGGCCACATGACTCATTCCGAGACTGAAAATAATACCAAAAAAATCATTATAATGATTATAGTAATGCCTTGCCTTTGCATAATAATAATAATGGTTACCATTAGCTACATCCACCATATCCTGAGCATCTCTGTATGCATGACCCTGTCTTTACAGGGATAAATAACTTGCTAAAGAACATATGGCCAGTAAACAACACAGTCAGGATTTGAACCCAGGTGTCTGACCCTTGAACCCAGAGTCTTCCTACTTTGCTTCCTGAAAATCCCTTTCTGAGCACTTCATACTTGTTAAAGAGTTTCAATGCACACGATCTCATTCAACATTCTCAAAGGAAGCGGGGTACAATCCGCCACATTGTTTTGATATTCGTGCTGCTGACTAAATATAAGTTACGCTGGGATCATTATAGAGCTTATTTTCTATCCTCCAGTTTATTGTTTTTCAAACCCACTTCAAATAAGAAACCACTTTTTGGAAGGGAAAATAACCAAATATGACTGAATTGGGGAACTTTTTTTTTTTTTCACTGCTAAAGAAAAAAAAATTAAGTTGGCCCAGTTTTTCACAGCGGCATGTTGATGAAATGCCATGAATGAATTGTGGGATGAATGAATGAAATATTTCAAAGTGGAAAAATAAATCATGAGGAAGAATCAATTCCCCCAAAGAAACAAGGCTGCAGATAGCAATTCCCTAATTTCCAGCCCCTCTCACATTTTTCATTCCAAGAAGACCTCTCTGTCAACACCTCTTTGATGGAGACGTAGATCTAAAGCAATAAGAGAAATCTCATTCTTGAGAGCTTCTCTTTCCTTTTACTCTGGGCATTAGCATGGCAGAATGTCTTTGTTTCAATGAACCAAGTGGTCAGCACTAAGCTACAGCCACTCAGGGGGTCCTTTGGGAGGAAAAGAGCAGGTATCACCTAATGGTTTTTGGTTAGGGAGTCAGTAGGGACAAACATTCATTTCCTACAAGAGCATGTCAATTTTCATACTCAGTATTCTCCTTAAAAAGAAAAAAAAATCATCTTTTCAAGGATTATCTAAAGCATATTTATTCTTTCATAACTTACTCTTAATAAGCCTCCCAAATTTCACAACCTATTGGGTGAATGTGTCCCCATTATAGAAGCACATAGGGAGCCTGGTTGTAAGCATAGAGAAGGCATTCAACACACTTTTTAATTAATCAGACTAAGGTCAGCCTGTTAGCTTTCTGTCACTGTGGCAAACACCTGAGATACACAACTTATAAGAAGGAAAGATTTAATATGCTCATGGTTTCAGAGGTCATAATTAGTGATTGCTTGGCTCCCATCACTTTTGGGTCTACATGGCACAGTACAGAGTGGCAGAGTGTGTGGGGAGGAGGTCTGCTCACTCATGCTGGCCAGTAAACAAAAAGAGAAGGAACCAGAGTCCCAATGCATTCAAGGGCATGCCCCCAGGGACCTCACTTCCACTAGGCTCCACTCCCAAAAATTCCACCAACCTCCAATAGTACCACAGACTGGCAACCAAGCCTTCACTACTTCTTTGAGATACCCTCCAGATCCAAACTGGAAGAGCCAGATTGATATTCTTCCCTTTATCTCCACATCCTGGCCAGTATCCCACCCCGCCCCTCCTTTCCCTGGGGTAAGTTGCATATATTTGGTGGACAGACTAACTTACTTGAGTGTGGCCCAGGGCTGGTGCATGGCAATGGGAGCCAGCAGATCCAGTATGGTGATTGTTCCTATCAGATATGTTGATATCTCCTGTCCCCCACTAAAGAAGGGGAATGATACCAGACAGCAACCATGCAATGTTACCACGTGACACAACCAGAAATAGGGTAACTTTGCAGCAGCTCTTGTTTTGCATGAGGGGACAGGAGTCAGGACAAAGAATCAGAAGTGAAGTCATAATAATAACAAAAGCTATGTTTGCTGGGGCATAAGGATGTGCCAGACCCAATATATTGACAGTAATGGTGATCTACAGGAATTATTATATTGTCTCCCTTCTTACTAGCAAGGACACTGAGACTTGCAGAGGTTCACATCTCACAGCTCACAACTGGCTGAGCAAGGAAATGAACACAAGCTGTGTGCTTCCAGAACCCATCTTGCTTCATGGGGCCCTACCACTGCCCACAGAGCCGTCCTCCAGGGGCAGAGGAGACTCTCGCTGGCCTCAACCTCTGGAACTCTCTCCCAATTCCATCACTATTCTACAGTGGCTTCCCTGCCACAGTCACCCACTTCTCACCCTGGGTGTTTACTTTGTACTTCGTGTGACTTTATATGTCACTGAAAGATGAAGGTTCTGGGTTTTAAATTCTCTAAGGACATTTAATCAGAGGGACATCAAGATTTTCAATGTCTGCACTCACCCTTGAACTTGACCCTTCTTTCCTCCCTGCCTTGCATGTGCAATGCCCAGCATAGTGCTCCTCACTCCTACCCCTCCAGGCCTTTCTCCTGATGCACCCCTCGATCCCCTCCTTTCCACCAATGCCTCTACGAGATGTGCCTCAAAGCTCAGCCCCCCTGACCTCCTGATTCCTGCCCTCCTGCAGCATCTACCTTGGGCCCTACATTGTGCAGCTTCCGCTGACATCCTCTCACATACTGGGCATTGGCAGCTTTTCATTTTTAAAAATCTTCTGCTTGGATTGTAAGCTGGGTGCATGCTTTGCTCTTTGCTCACACTGACTTCCTTTACCTGTCCTTCCCCAAACATCAGCCTATGTCTTGGGGGGCAGTGGAGAGAACACACAATACCAAAGGGTTCATTGAAGCATCTCACCCACAAGGGGCTTTGCTCACTATGGTCATTGAGCTGGAGATGACAAGCCCACTGCCTAGCCTTCCTCTTAGAAACCATTTTCTCTATTTCTTCTTCCTTCAGAACGGTGACCAAGGTGGCACACCTCCACTGCCACACCTTGAAGAGAATTGCTCTCTCAAGTCCCCATGGAGACGGGCAGAATCATCGCAAAGGGAGGCAGGCTGGTTATGCCTCCCCCTGAACTCGGTGTACATTCTCACGGGGACACATTCTGTCTTATCAGCAGCTCAGCTGGCTCCCAAAGCCCCAGCCATCTCCTGCACCAAGGCCCCCAGATGGTGTGTTCTGTGGAACACAGTGATGGAGGGAGGTTCCAGAGAGGGAGGAGAGCTGCCTGGGGGCTGAGTGCCATCAAATCATTTGTCCCTTTGTCCTGGCCCTTCTGCAAGATGTCTTGCTCTTAACAGGCATCCTGATGGCAAAAGAAAGCCTCAGCCGCGTCCAGCCTGTAAGTGCTGGAGGCATGTTGGGCAGAACAGGTTGCTTTCTTCTTCCGAATCAAGCCTTCCTTCCTTCCTCTCTCTGGCTGAGTTGGAAAGCTCTTGAAAGGTAGCAGATTGCAGGCTCTGAAGGCTGGTGTCTTCTGTTTATCCACAGAACGAGGACATTGGCCAATGCAAGAGCCCTGTACTGTTCCTTCCATGTGCTGCTGGCTCCACAACACTTGAAGCAGCCCCCTCCCCCAGCAGCCTCCCACTCCTCCATGCTGTTTCAGAGGGGGCTGCTGGCATATTCTCTCTAAGGCAGTGGTCCCCAAGCCACAATCTGAGATGACCCACATCACATCAATTTACCAGGTCACAAGTAGCAATTGTTTTAATGAACTAGAAGGAGATAGAATGTGCCAGTACATTATAGAGGATGAGCATGGTTTCAATAAATTTTTGTCACACACACACACGCACACACACATACACGCTCACACGATGATATCAAATGCATTTCCTTCTGTGGGTCACAATCCCAAAGTTGTAAGGCCTAGAAGAGATAAGTCTTGCCCTTGACTCAGGGCCTGGACTTCTGGGGCAGAGTTGGACACTTCTTCAAAGCTGACCAGCCTTCTCCTCTTACTACCATTTAAAAAGTAGCATCCACAAAGAGCAATTACAGGGACAACGGAATAGGAGACCAAGAAATGAGGAAATGATTTCTACCCTAAGAGGAGGAATTACAAAGAAACTGAAACAAGACAGGCAAACCAGAATATGATATACAAAACATCTGATAGGGTGCTGGAGGGATGTTAATTCCCACTACCAAAGGGACCCTCAGAGTTCTGGTTTTGACCAAAAGCAGAAAGGATGCTTTGTGGTGGAGTCAGGAGTTGCTGTCTAAGCCTGGCTTTCAGAATCAGGGGTATGCTATTAACCTGCATTTAGAATGATTCAGTTCCCCTAAACTGAGTTATTAGCATACCCTCCCCCAATCCTATACTCTGTAGGATCTATAGTAGGACATGGCCCTGGAAGAGGGGCTTCCCACTGGAGATAGCCTCGTGTTGATGTAATTCCTAGAAAAACTAGGATGCGTGTAGGGAGGACCAAACTCTCTCCCCTAGAACTAACTTATTTTGCTGTGTGACCTTGAGTCACTTTACCTCCCAGAGATCTTTGGCTCTGTAGTGGAGTGTGGACAGACATGGCCATACTGGTCAATGGCTTTGAGACTTGGTGAGGTATCTGGCGATAGACATATGCCAGAAAGAATGAGGATTAGACAGAACCTCATGTAAGATTTTCACATAAGATGAAAGATCTTTCCCTCTTCCACCCCCAGTAAAAGCTCATTCCCCATCGTCTTGGACATTTGTTCCTTTCAGCTGTGAAAAGGGCCTGCTGTCACCCAGTGAAACACAAAGCACTATGGGGCACAGCTGACTTGAATGAGTGAGCCAGCTATACTCGTCTCAGGGATGGTTTGGCTGCTATAAGAACAACCCCACCTGGGTGGGTGGCATGGCAGTGTCCCATCTGAGACCCCACCTACTTCCCCCTTGCCTTGCTTTGCCCAGGTGTGATTCCAGGACAGAGGCAGCAGGCACCGCTGTCTTGGAGACAGCAAATTTGTAGCTAGGCCTCCAGCCCTTGCTTGCAAGCAGAGGTCCTCTGCCTTTGAGCTCACCCTTGGGAGATCTTTACACTAAGAAAGGGGAGGACAAGAGATGTGTTTTTACTGCAACACTGGCCACTGCCAGTTATTGTATCATTTCTAAAGCCAGAGATAATGTTTCATGAAGTTGACAAGTGGCCAGAGTGTAATGTCCACCATATTCCCTTTCTTGGCTTTTAGAAAAATTTGTTTCATGTTTTCATTCCAATTCACCTTTTTTAAAATTTTTTTTATATTTATTTTTTTGTTGTAGTTGGACACAGTATCTTTATTTTATTTTTTTATGTGGTGCTGAAGATTGAATCAAGGGCCTCACACGTGCTAGGCGAGTGCTCTACTGCTGAGCCACAATCCAGCCCTCATTCCAATTCATCTTAAGTGATAAACAATTCTACACTCTGCTCCAGGACTCTTACTCTAACCTTTCTTCTTATTCTAACTTTAGCCCCGAGTCTAATCCACACTAGGAGGATGTGGGTGGTGACCAGGGCTACCTTTTTACAATGAACATCAAGGAAGAGCAAAGTTTATTCTGTAGGAGTAATGAGCCAACGATCCCAGGTCGGGGGGCTAAGAATTGGGATTTCTAGCAAGTTTCACAGTGGGTTCTGTATGGAAGATGGCTTTTAAAAAATAGAAACTAAACCTATTTTTATTCTCTAAAAGAGAAGTTAACGTTTACTTTAGGTAAATGTAGTCCATGATGTGTGTTGGAGAGACAGGACCTCCCATTACCCTCATTAAAACCCAAGTGGTGACCAGAAACTGAGGCAGGAGAATTGCAAGTTCTGGGACAGCCTGGTCTCCTTCAACTTAGCAAGTTCCTGTCTCAAAATTAAATTAAATTAAACTAACATGGCTGGGGTGTAGCTCAATGGTTGAGTACTCCTGGATTATTCGATCCCCAGTACCACAAAGAAAAAAAAAAGAAAGAAAGAAAAAGAAATTAAACATTTTTTTAAAAATAAAAAGTTATTTCAAATGAAGTCTGACTAAAGGCTATATCTAAATCAGAAAGAAAGAAACAAACAAACTTTGGATTTATACTGAGATGACTATGATTACTCAGAAGAGACTGTTTTGCCAAAATCAGATCCAAATAGTTCTGTTTGTCTAGCAACTTCACTCACATTTTCCAAATGATCTCATCTAATCCCTTGAACCCTGGCACATAGGGCTGCTACTAATCCCTCTACTTTATTGGTGAGGGCATTGAATAAGTCATTGAAGGACCTCAGCAACTGGGGCTTTAACTTGGTTTCCTATCTCAGGCTTTTAGCTCTTGCCTCATTGCCATGTGGTCTCAAATGTCTGAGGGTTTTTAATTCAATTCACAGGATTTGTCTTGAGACTGGTGGTGGCCAGAGTAATTGACCATAGAAATGTTTGACAGCAGGGTTCTCATTGAACTAGGATGAAAACTTAGAGATCCTATAGGACAGGTGGTTCTTGAACTTGAGACACATCAGAATCCTCCAGAGAGGTTGTTAAACACACACAGGTGGGCTTCAGATTCAAGTAGGTGTGGGTCGGAGGGCTAAGAATCGGGATTTCTAGCAAGTTTCCAAGTGCTGCTGATGCTTCTGGCCAAGGAATCACACTTGGGAAACACTGACCTACGGATTTTCTCACTTAACTAAGTGAGAAAGGGCTTTCAACTAAAGCCCTTTGAAGCCAGAAGTAGTGTCTTCCTCTTTCTCTGTATCTACTAGTGGCCTGCTCCATCCATCTGTCCTCTGCATTAACTCATCACTGAATTACTGTCTCATGTCCCAGCCCCTCTGTGGCTGAGGTTTCTCCAGGAGGGAATCTGTCCTTGAATCTGGGAATATCATTGCCTTCCCTCCCTCCCGCTTCTTCAAACCTTATGACAGTAATGACATTTCAGCACTTTGGGGACATTCTAGTTCCATGATTCTGATTACAAATTCTCACCTCTCCCTTGGATTTTAAGAAATTTCAAAGACTTCAAGACAGAAATGAGGAGCATACACTTTAACTACAGGAGTGACTTCGCAAAGCAGCTCTCAGTGCTAAATACCAAACCACTCGATGGTCCCTAAGCTCCCCTACCAAATTTGAAATGCACATTAATACATTCAAGAGTCTGAGAAGTTTAGCCAGGGTGTAGCCAGGGTTGAGCATAGTTCTTCCCCATTCTACATGACTACAGTCGCTCCTCTTTCCCAGATAACATTGCTCTCAGAACAAAAGCATATTGATTACACATATTAGGAAGAATAATTTGGCAAGTCTAATAGAATTGACTCGATAACTCCTCAACTTCCAGTTTGCTCCTTAACCACCCCTTCCCTGAGGCGCACGCATAGGGGGCCTGCCCATAAAAGCCACAGCATATGGGGGCAGTGAAGGAGAAGGAATAAGGAATTTCTCTCAAATTTCCTAAGAGGGTGGGTCCTTCCGGTTCTGTAGGGGAAAAAAAAGTGAGTAGGGAAACAAGAAAGACTGGGAGCTGGGTGTGGTGGTGCACACCTGTAATCCAGCAGCTTTCAAGGCTGAGGCAGGAGGATGGAAAGTTTGAGGCCAGCCTCAGCAATTTAGTGAGGCCCTAAGCAACTTAATGAGATCCTGTCTCAAAATTTAAAAATATAAAACGGTTTGGGATGTGGCTCAGTGGTTAAGCACCCCTGGGTTAAATTCTCAGTACCAAAAAGAAAAAAAAAAATCACACAGGACTCCCTCCACTTGAAAACAAGGCAGGGAGGATCATCCTTTCTGGCCTCCCTGCCCCACAGGGCTGAGGTAGAACAAGGGGAAAGAAGTCCTACCCCCAAGGAGCTTGCCTTGTTTGGAGGAGCATGGCTTAGATTTACACATGAAGTAATCCAAGACAATATATAAACTCTCAGGGCCTCCACTCCCAGAGGCAACCCAGGAAGAAATGTACCATAATTAGATGATGCTTCACACATTCAGATGTCATTGTGTCAACGCCTCCCAGCAGACAGGTCAGAGCAGCAAAGGGTCTCCGTTGCTCATGCTGCAAATACAGGTGCCTCCAGCTGACTCGATCCACTGAAGCCTTACACAAACAAGTACATCCCGCCAGAACAAATTGGTCCTCAGAGAAGGACGCCTTCCTACCCGAGTCACTCACGCACCGGCTGACATATGTAATACATTGTTTTCCTGCCACTCAGGATGAGAGAAGCACTTAAACAATTATTGCCCTGGGGAGCATGTTCCAGACCCCAATCACCTTCCAGGTTAGGAATAAACTTCAAGGTCACAAGCCAAATTATATTTTCCTGAGGGAGAAAGGCTGAATCATCATATAGGAAGCCCTAAGATGGCCAGGGGTCAGGAAATGAGTGAATCGTGCTTCCTCTGTGGATGCAGATCTTGTATCCCTGCTGGCCAGGGCTTCCGCCAACTCTTCTCCTCACTCCTGGAAGCAGACAACTCATTTCTCTGGTTTCCCTTTGGCGCTCTGAGGCAAAGCAATAGGTCTAGACCAGCAATGGGGACCAGGTACCCTCAACCCTTCGGCTGCATTTCCATTGTTTGTCTGCTACCATTTCTCCTTTCTTCAGGTCTTCCTAATCACTCTGGAAGGACTTCCAATAAACTGGCAAAGGATGGAAGAGACGGTGCCTGCAATAAAAAGCAAACAGGTCCAGGGACCGTGCTCCATCTCACTATGACTCAACAATAAAATGTCATTTTTTCTGCTTATCCCATAAGCAATGAAACAAGCATTAAAATGCTGAGTGTAGGCAAGGGTGTGGTTTACAAGAAGGCGTGACTGCTAAGAATGTGAAATCTTACCGAAAGATACTCTACCAAGTCTAACCCCATGTGTTCATGGGTGTATGTTTATTAACCTGGACATGTGTTCACAATAAAGGAGATAAAAACAACATGTATGAAACAATTTTATTATTTATTTATTTATTTGTGTGTGTGTGTGTGTGTGTGTGTGTGTGTGTGTGTGTAAAAGCATCTGGAAGGCTATACTCCCACATTTTATTTCTGGTTTTCTTTGGATCTATACCACTCCTAGTCCTAGGTCCTTCCCAGAACCCCTGGAGGCCTCACTTTGGCCCTGCTTAACCTGCTTCTCTCCACAGGGCAAGGACTCTGCAAGGCCAAAGGGAAAAACACCTGAATTTCTAGCCCATCCTCCTAGTGCACACCCCAGTATCCTGCACCCTGAAATGTCCCGGAAATCAAACAGCCTCTAACTCATTCCAGGGTTGCATGAGCTCTCACAGGGTAGGTTGCACTACTGGTGCACATGGCCCAGACCCAAGGACTGGTCACCAGGAGGCCATTTACAGAGGCATGAATGGAGTCTGCATGTGTGCACACAAAAGGCCCTCATGGTGCAGGCTTGAGCTGCGGGTGGGCAGAGTGACAAGGACATAGGAGACCAAGAAATGAGAAAGGAGGTGGCCAGAGGATGGGAATCAGCTCTCCCCTACCACCACGCTCTGTCACAGAACTTCAAGGAGTCCCAGGGCTCTAAATTTGAACCTGAACTTTCAGGTATTGCAAAGGTAAGGATGAGATGTATTTAACAGTTTGTTAACTGGATTTATAACTCTAAATATTTAGGCAGGTGGAATGTAGACCTTCATTTATACTCTTGCCTCAGACCATAACAATGTCAGAGCTGGACCTGCTTTGGATAATGGAATTAAGAATGACTTAAATTGTTTCCCTCCTTCTTTAATTTCAACTCCTATTCCCCACCTCTCTCTCATTCCATGTTCCCTTCTTTCCCTCTTTGATTTTTATACCATATACTAAAAAAACTGACAGTCTTTGTTTTAGTAATTCCACATCCATGACAATAGTAGTGTAAAAATCAAAACAAAGATTAGAAATGTTGACAAATCATTTTTACATCTAAAAATGAAAATAATTTAAATGCTAAACAACAGGGAAATAATCAAACGCATTATGATATATCTGTACATTATATAACTAAGTATTTAATTATGCTATTAAGTCACTTTATATTAATGATGAATTATAGTGAAAAATGCTCAAGACAATGTTATGAAAAACAAAGTACAAAGTTATAATTATTCTATAAGTATGATTTGCACATAGGGAAAGGAAACCCTCTAAAGTATTAATTGTGGTTATTTATGTCTGTAAAATTCTGGGTGAAATTCTTTTTCCTTTATGCTTTTAATTTTTTTTTTCAATGATTAGGGATTCCTTTTATAATCAGGAAAAACTCACTTAAAAGTCCCAATGTGCCTGTTCCTTTGTCCAGCCCTGTGTTTTCATGAGGAAATGATGCCCTGGTGGCCTTTGACGTCACCACAAACACATCCTCCATCCTTCCGCCTCTGCGAGGTCCTGCTTCCCAAGTGCTGCTTCCCTTCGGTGCCTCCTGGGGTTTGGGTTCCCTAGAGCAGCTCTCCAGACCCTCACCCTACCCATGAAGCTGCCTCTTTGGGGGCCACCAGGAGGTTGGCTTCACAGGGAGGGAACAACACAGGTGCTCTTAGAAAAGCCAGGTGCTCTGCCCCTCTGCTTGCAGGTGCCTGTATGGTCCTCTGAGAGCTGTGAATGCCTCACTCCACTCAGCACATCTGTGATTACCTCCCTCCATGTGCCCCACGGAGCTACTCTCATTCTCTTTTACTTCCTGGGAAAAGATCTGATTACTTCACACAGTTGTCCAAGGAATCTCTTCTTCCTGGCAGTATGGGGATGGAAACCCGGGAGACTCTGCCACGCACTAAACCACCACCTCCCCAGACCTTTTTATTTTATATTTTGAGACAGCAACTCGGTCTACATTCCACCTGCCTAAATATTTAGAGTTTGAGGCTGGCCTCAAACGTGTGATACTCCTGCTTCAGCCTCCTGAGTAGCTGGAATGACAGGCCTGCACCACCATGCCTCTTGTGGGAGACTTCATTCTTAACAGAGGAAGGCGAACTGAGCCCAGGGAAGGAGTCTCCAATGTCAGCATGACCGGCACATGACTTCTGAATGTAGAAGACACCCGGAGACAGAAGCAAGAAGTGAATCAAACCATGTCAATCACCATGGGATCCCTTCAGAGAAGCCCACTGAGATTTAGGAGTGGAAGGATAGAGGACACTTCCCTTAAGTATCAGAAAACCCAGAAGAAAAGCCAGGAGAGCCCAGACACCCCTTAATTAAACTAGAAATGAAATTGTAGAGTCAGAACAGAACCACGGTGAGCTGCCAACACTCAGCATGCCCTGGACACTTGTAAGAGGTGAAAGGAAGCAAATAGTTACCTTGTTATTGCCACTTAGAAACTCTTCCAAGTGACAGATTAGCATCTTAAAGATGCTCCAGTGTATTCTACCTCCTGCTTTCCTCCCAAGTCACCCATACAGACTTGGATTAGAGTGTGGTGAAGGCCTTCATTGGTCCCCATGTTTAAGCCCTGGGAGTCACAACATAATTTGGGAGTTAATTGTAAATGTTGGACTATAGACCCTTAGAGACAGGTCTCTCCTAGTAAAACCATGTGACTTGATCATCAGTGCCTACAGTCAAACAAGGAAGATTACTTTAAATTTCCGAATCCCTGATTACTCCAACACTATATCATCCAATGGTCTTATATTCCATTTTATCTCTTTCTAGTATCAGAGTGATTTTTCCAATTTTTAATAATTTTGTCCTACCCCCAGAATTCCTACTGAAATTGTACTTATTTCCAGCTTGGTTAATTCAGGAATCTAATTTGATTCCTTCTTTGTTTTCTTCTGAGTCACTTTTGACCTCTTGATAAGTTCTTCAGGGGGAGGGTGCAGAGGAGAATATATTTTATTCTTCTTTGTGTAACTTCTTCAAAGCTAAAACATCTCTTAGCACCTACTATGTGCTCATGAAAGAAGACTCAAAGGGCTGCGCAGATGGTCTCTGCATCACGTAGTGGGGAAAATCCCAAGTGGATCCTGCCCTCAGTTTCCTCCTTGAAATGGAGACCATCGCACCTTCTTTTATTGCTGTTCATGAGTTTTAAATGAGATTGTACACAAAGCTTTTGTGGCAATGTTTAACATGATCATGGCATCAGCTCTTATTTTTATCATCATCAGCATGTCTTTTCTTTCTTTGAAGTACAAAACTTTAAACCATATTCCTCACAATGAGAAAAACAGTTGGTCTCAAACGAGCCTCTGACAGTTTGGGTGCCTCCAGGAGGCATCTAACACCATCTCCCTTCTCCGTGTGGTTTGACCTCAGCGCTGCAGCCCTGGCTCCCGCAGCGTAAGAACAGCTTGGCTTGTTGCCTTGAAACTTATTGGCACAATAAGAGATAATGATTTCCCTGTACACACTCCATCAGAGCAGTTATTGTTTAAGTATTTCCCTTATTCCTCCTTTACCGGAAAACAATCCCTTATAGAAATCAGCTGAGGAAGACACTAATAGCAACTTCAAACAGAGCTTTCTCGCTGCCCTGACTTGGCAAGGAGGTCTCTTTGGAGCAGCTAGCCTCAGACCCAGGAACAGAATGTGACAAAATAAGTCCCCGTGGACCGATGTGGGCACCAGACAGTTGGCAGCTTTGGGGCCAGCAGGGCCAGCAATAAGAGATTGGTTTCCTCAATTGAGGTCCCATTTGGATCCTGTTTGCTAGTCCCAGAAGGTCAGAAGCCATGCTATAAAAAATAAGAGATTTTTCTCTCCTCTGCCCAGCCTCCATGCCTTCTAGGGTATTTCTTCTCTGTCCCTTGGGAAATTTGTGTCTTTGTGGGATCTGTCCTCTGCCCTTCTTTTGTAAGCATACCCAGGCAAAGATCCATTTAATTTTCAGAAACCGTGTCTGTCAATAAATTGCCTTTGCTCTGTCTTGGAAGGGGCACTGCCACCCCCTTCCCTGAGCAGACGTACCTCATGTACGAGGAGCTTTTCTCATTATCTGTCTCGACCTCTGGCGCGGCCTTCTTTTCAGCGTCTCCTTGGGCTTTTCTTATCATGCTTTGCACTCCTCAACTTCCCTCTGTAATCGGCCTCATCCTCCTCAGCACCTGGTGTTGGAGCCCTTGCTTATGTCCTCTGTTATAACCTTGATTAATTCCCCTCTGCTTTCACAGAGCCTCTACAATTGCAACTGTCGTCCTTGTTCTCACCAAACCCAGCACTGCAGCTATTTTGCTTCTAGCTCCTTCCAACCTCGCCTTCTGTAGGAGACCAGACACGAGGAGTGAATGGGCGCCATTCCTCCAACCCATGAGGATTTGTTCATTAAACACTTCCTAACATGCCAGCTACTGTTCTGGATGCTTATGACAGACGTGCTCCCTGCCCTTATGGGGTTTATAGTTGAGTCAACATGAAAGGGACATGTAAACGGGCAGTATTAGATGGCAAGCCCAGACAGCCCACACCATCACGAGCTCACAGGGGCTCCATGGGGTAGTTGAAGTCTTTGAGAATCACACAAGCCACCCTTTCTACCCCTTGCTACATCACACACATACCCAACATCTGTCGAATATCACATGAACTACTAGCTCGAGGTAGTACACATTTCAACATTAGATCACAGTATGTTCTTTTCAACGGTGCTATAGCTACAAAGCTGGATTTTCAGCAGTTTCTGTGATTAAAAAAAATATATATCCTGTGAAAATCAAGGCAGTGTCCTAAATGATTCTGAAATTTGAGAAAGAGGAATATCACCCAAGAGCTCTGTCCAATCCCATGAGTTGGGAGTAATTGTGGTTGTTCAAGAATTAATTTAAAATGCTTGATTTCCTTCTATTTGTGAGAATTAATTTTCAAACAGCATAAATTATCGGGGACATGATTACTACTACTTCGTTCAACCCTAACTACTTTAGAAAGTTAACTGTTAGGGATTTCTTTTGGCCTTGAGATTCTGAAAAGACATTATGAAGACACCAAGGCCACCATGACAGAGAAAGTTTGGGGATCTCTGATTGAGGCAGACATCCGAGAGAGGAGAAGGATTTGTTAGTTGAGGGAAAGAAGGTTCCAGACCATATACCAGGGTAGCCAAGGTCAATTTGGAGAATCATAAATTGTCTGGGACATGCTTATTCCTTGGTCTTTCGTAGCAAGCTCCGTCCAGGTTCACTCACTCACAATTTGCATGCCCTTCCTTGTCCCTGAGACCCTGCCCAAACACTTTTCCTCCTATTTCCACATCTCCAAGGCCTGGGTTCAGGCCCAAGCAGGAAAAGTCAAGACCTAAAAATGATAAGATTACTGGAGTAGGGCAGGCAGATGGTTGCCCCAGGAATGCTTGGTAGCAGGCAGAGTAAGGGGCTTCAGGTGTCTGCCTAGCAGGTCTGACAGCAGGTAACAGAAAGCCAGCCAGGAAGAAACTGGATTTCAGAGACAGGACTCTACTCCCTGGAAGGAACTGAGCCCCTGAACAGGAAACCAAGCAGGGACACAGTTCTCAGAAATGGGGCACAGGGCGGGGGGGTTGGTGACAAAGAACAAGGTAGGAGCCCAGTTTCGAGAACAGGCACCAGAGACCAGCTGAGAGGAAGTAGTCTATTTATAACAGGGGAACATCAGAAACAACTTTAATGTCCACAAGTAGGAGATCAGTAAATAAATCGTGGTAACACTATACTATGGAATATTGGCACAGCATGGAAAAAAAAAACAGTGATCTGTAAAACTATGTGATAATATGAGAAACTTTCTTAAGCCGTGTACACTGATAAGTTGGAAGAGCCCATTGCAACCTGTATTGTAAAAGAAAAAAAAATGCCTTTTTGATGTATATAGTTAGAATTGGTAAAGAGAAAAGAAAAAAAATGAAAAGTAGCTAGAGGGCTATATAACCAAATATTATCTAAATGGGCAGAGTGTAGCTGATTTTAATTTTTTCTTTTTCTATTTTCTATATTTTCCAAATGTTCTAAATTAAAAGATCACCTTGGTTACTTTCACAAAAAAATAAATAAAAATAAGAGCCATTTGCAATAACAACTTTTCTCACTGCAGACTAAAGTCATAGGTGAAATCCATCTCCCCAGATAGGTAGATCCTCTCTACCAACAAGGCAGGTCAACAATTAGAAGGTAGGAGACAGGGTGACGTGGATGTTTGCTGCAACATCAAGGCCATCCTGACTCTAGGGAAGATTACAATACACTAGCAACCCAGCAGCTATACTGCTGGTCCCCATATCCTTCACTGATGCACATGGCCAGGTGTGACATCACTCTCCAAGTGCAGCAACTGGTCAACCTACCTCTGACACTTCAGCTGTCTGGTGAGGTTAACCCAGGAAGTAAGGTCAGAAGTTGTTGCAGGAATATCAGAATGACACTGTCCTGGCTAGTGTCAGAGTACAGAGCCAGGGACCAGCAGTCTAGCTTGAATTCTGACCCAGTCTCCAAGCAGCCATGTGATTTTGGATAAAGCACATCTAAACTCATTTCTTTATTTATAATGTCAGGGAAATAATAACATCTACCCTACTGGGTAGTTGTGAGGTTTAACCAGGTAAATGGGTCTGGCTATGCTTTGTAAACTACAAAGCCATGCATATGTCAAGTTCATTATTATTACCTGCTTGTGGGAGATTCCACGAACTCGACAACTAACATTATTGCAGTATCAGAAATCCCTCAAGCTCTAGAAAACACACCATCCTCATACAAAGCAGTTTAGCCTTTGTACTTGTATGAACTCTCATACTAACAAACCACATGGCCCCAATCTCCATGGGGAGAGTGCAGTCTCCATTAGGGAAATTCCATGAAATCACTCCCCAGACTCTAACGCTCCAAGAGAGCTAGAGAAAACCAATGAGAAGAGCCCTGTGTGATTTTTGCTTAGCAATCAATATCTTTAGCTAAGACATTGATGTTTCTGTGCTTTCTAAAGACCCTAAACTTTAGCTGAGCCTCAGATCATGACCTGGGAAATAGCCAGAGAAGATTAACTGAAAAACTAAGTTTAAGCCATGCATGGTGGTGCATGCCTGTAATCCCAGTGACTCAGGAGGTTCAAGCAGGAAGATTGCCAGTTCAAAGCCAGCCTCAGCAGCTTAGCAAGGCCCTAAGCAAGGCAGCAAAACCCTCTCTCAAAGTAAGAAATATATAAATAAAAAAGGCTTGGGGGCTGGGGTTGTGGCTCCGCAACAGAGCGCTCGCCTAGCATGTGCAAGACCCTGGGTTCAATCCTCAGCACCAGATAAAAATAAATAAATAAAATAAAGGTATTGTGTCCAGCTATAACTAAAAAATAAATATTTTTTTAAAGGCTTGGGCTGTAATCCCAGTGGCTTAGGAGGCTGAGACAGTAGTATCGTGAGTTCAAAGCCAGCCTCAGCAATGGCGAGGCACTAAGCAATTCAGTGAGACCCTGTCTCTAAGTAAAATACAAAATAGGACTGGGGATGTGGCTCAGTGGTTAAATACCCGTGGGTTCAATCCCCAGAAACAAAAAAGAGAAAAGAAAAATTAAGTTTAAGAGGATCTCATCTCTTAGAGATCCTGAGGAGCCCCCAAAGAAGACCATAACAAATTAGTTTCTCATTGGATTTATAGATTTTATATTGGAAGGAAGAGAGAGAGGAAGAAAAGAAGAAAGAGGGGAAGGAGGGAGGAAGGAAGAGATAGGAGGGAGGAAGAGAGGGAGGGAGGGAGGAAGGAAAGAAAATGAGGTCTGGAAGTTTTATTTGGAGGAATGAGAAATCTTCTCTATCCCCCTAGAAAGTAAATATAGCATTAAGCTGATTAGTCTTTTAACCCAACCAAAGAACCATAGACAAAGGGTAGAACCCACTTATGGATTCTTGGAGTTGTAAGAAGACTTGGTTATCATTAAGTTTCTCATCCAAGAAGCTTTACTCTCTGGGAACCACATGAAGCACTGAAAGTTGTCATTAACCCAGCAGACCAGGACCTCCATCCTGTTCTTCCCCCTGTGTGTCCTTCTCTGAAGAGCGCCAACACCAGGCACCTTCCGGTATTGCAACCTGTCCCATTTGGACTGTCTCCTAAGCTATCCTTCCACCCAACCAATTTCTGTTCTCACTTAGACTGTGCAGTAAGTGGCTGCCTACCCAGGACACCACATGCTCCCAGCCCAAGGTCCAATCCTGACCCCTGTCCCAGGTGAAGTTTAAGAGGAAAAACTTGTTCAGAAACCCCTAAACCTGGAAAGAAGCTTCTCTATCCCATCTCCGAAGTTTCAGAGTCAAAGCTCTGGGACTCTGACTTTCTTCAGAGTCCTTGACTTTCTGTTAATATATGTGAACATCCTCAAGTTCAGTAAAGATAAATAGGAACCACTGCTTCAAAGTTAATTTATTTTGACTGAGTCAAAGAAAAGGAAAATCAACTCCTTTTGTAAGATTTTTCGTTTGTTTCTGAGAACACTGAATCTGTCCCCAAAGCAGTGTGTCAGGGACATACCAGTCTTCTCTAGCTTCTTTCTTCTTGCCTTGTAATTTCCTTTCAGCTTGGAAAGTACAGTTTCACCTGGAATTCTTTGCAGGCAAGACACACCACCTTACTCTACCCCACCCCCAGCCTGAGATGCCGGGAATTTTTCTCAGGCTTCTCAAAAAACTGGCCAATATTGGGGAACATGTAATGCCCTATCATTCATTTGCTTAACAAATATTTCCAAGTATCTACAATGTACCAGTGATGACACTAAATACTATCTAATTAAAGAAAGTAATCTTCTCAAAAAGATGCACACCAAAATTGTTTATTTTAACAATGTGAGAAATTCAAGTTAAAGATCTGGTGAACTTCTTGCTAGCTGGGAGCAGCAGAGGTGGTGGGGATCTGGAAGTGATTCCCAGTGATTTTAAGGTGAGGATGGGCAGGAGAGAGTTTTTGCTTTGTAATCTCCACAAATAGATACCTTGCTTGATACTTCACAGGGTTTTTTTTTTTTTTTTTAATTTGTTTGTTTTTGGTAGCAGGGATTCAACTCAGGAGCACTCACCATTGAGCCACATCCCCAGCCCTATTTCGTATTTTATTTAAAGACAAGATCTTACTGAGTTGCTCAGCACTTCTTCTTGCTGAGGCTGGCTTTGAACTCTCTATCCTCCTGCCTCAGCCTCCCAAGCTGCTGGGATTACAGGTATGCACCACAATGCCTGGCGATACTTCAGATTTTGTAGACAAGAAAGAAATGGCAGAAGGAAGACCCTAGGGCTTCGGGGAAATGGCTCAGAGAAGAGGTTCAAGTATCCTCTCTCTCTATTCCCCCCCTTACCATAGGCCTGTGTAGAAAGACAACTTACTTCCCAGAACAGAATCACCCAAAGGAGACCAAAGCCTTCTGAGTCATGGCCACTTTCTTCACCTACCCTCTAAATTCATATTTGAATCAAGACACTTCATAATTGGTACAAGTGACAGATTTGAGGGAAAAAAAGGAATAATGCAAAACAGCCAGCAAGAACAGATTTTCCTGTGATTGAAGATGGCAATAATAAGACAAAAGACAGATTTTTGCCTTCAAGAAACTATCTCCTCATTGCAGCCAAAGCAACACAAAATTTAAGGCAAACATTCCATTATTTTCCCCCCACTGTTTGGAAATATGGAAAAAGAAAATCTTGCCATGATTTTTTTCCTTGTGGTTTTTTTTTTCCTGCCTAGTTCTACCAGAAATGACACTTTTTTTTTCCTTTTATCCTACAGTGTTAATAAATGACAGGGTATGATTCTTCTGGTGCTTGGAACGGAGGACAGATCCTGCAAAGAAAAGAGCCTGGATGAGAGACAGTCTGCAGGAAATTGTGAAGCTGCTAAGAAAACAGAGGCCCCCTCAACAGGCAGCCTTCACAACATTAGTCTTTTTGAATCTGATGAAAATATTATCTGCCTTATTGATCACCAGCTCCCTAAATAGAGCAGAGCTGTTTATAACAAATGCAACCAGCAATCACAAATGTGCAAAACAATAACATGCTACCCTCATATCCTATCTACCTACCCAATATCAAACACCAGACAGGGCAAATTGAAGCACCATACTTTTTTTTTTTAATTAGTCCATTGTAGATATACATAATAGCAGGGTTCATCTTGACATAATTATTCAAGCCTGGAATATAATTTGCTCTGATTCGATCTCCAGGACTTCCTCCTTCTCTCCCCTCTTTCTTCCTTTGTTTCCTTTCCTCTACTTTACTGATCTTCCTTCTATTACTTGTGGTTCTTTTTAATCAGTGATTATATATATATATATATATATATATATATATATATATATATATATATATATACACACACACACACACACACACACACACACACATAAAGGTGACATTCACTATGGTATATTCATACATGTACATAGGAAAGTTTGATTAGATTCATTCCACCATTAGATTCATTCTTCCCTTCTTTTTTTCTTTCTTACCCCTCACCCCCAACCCTTACTTTGGTCTAGCTTCCACATATGAGAAAAAAAAAAAACACTCAACTATTTACTTTCTAGATCTGGCTTATTTTCCTTAGCATGATGTTCTCAATTTCCATTCATTTACCAGTATGTGGTGCCATGATTTCATTCTTCTTCATGACTGAGTAAAACTTCAGTATGATTATGTACCACATTTTTCTCTTACCCATTCATCTGTTGACAGGTACCTAGACTAGTTACAGAACTTGGCTACTGTGAATTGCGCTGCTCTAAAAATTGATGTGGCTGCATCCCTATAGTATACTAATATTAGATCTTTTGGATAAATACCAAGGAGTGGAATGGCTGGGTCATATGAGGTTTCCATTCTTAGTTTTTTGAGGGATCACCATATTGCCTTCCAGAGTAGTTGTAATAATTTGCCATTCCACCAACAATGTTTCTGTGTATATTTTTCCCCCTCATAATCATTAGTAGCAGTATTACTGATAATTGCCATTCTGACTGGAGTAACACAACATATTAATGTATCTTTCATATGCATTTCCCTGATTGCTGAGATGTTGAACATTTGTTCATATATTTATTGGTCATTTATAATCCTTCTTTTGAGAATTATCTCTTTAGTTATTTTGCTCATTTATTAATTAAGTTATTTGTGGGTGGTTTTTTGTTGTTGTTGTTGTTGTTTGGTATTAAGTTTTTTACATTTTTTATGTATTCTAAATAGAGGTACCCGAGGAGCAGGTAGCAAAGATCTTCTCCCATTCTATAGGTTCTCTCTTTACACTGCCAGTGTTTTCCTTTGCTGCGAAGAAGCTTTTTAATTTGATGCCACCTACTTATTGATTCTTGGTTTTATTTCTTATGCTTTAGGAATCTTATTAATGAATTTGATGCTTGTCCAATAAGCTAAGGTGTTGGGTCTAAATTTTCTTCTAGCAGTTACAGAGTTTCTGTTCTAATTTCTAGGTCTTTGATCTACTTTTAGATATCTTTTGTGAGAAATAGGAATCAAGTTTCATTCTTTTGCATATAGATATCCAGTTTGCCCAGCACCATTTGCTAGAAAACACTACCTTTTACAATGTATGTTTTCGGCACCTTTGTCAAGTATAATGTGACTATCTACGTCAGTTTATCTCTGTGCCTTCTGTTCTATTCCATTGGCCTTCATGTCTGTTTTGGTGCTGGTCTCATACTGTTTTTGTTACTATAGCTCTGTAGTATAATTTTAGAACAGGTATTGTGATGCCTCCTGCTTCACTTTTCTTGCTTAGTATTGCTTTGGATATTCTGGTTATCTTATTCTTCCAAATGAACTTTAGAATTATTTTTTTAATAGTTCAGTGGAGAATGTCATTGATAATTTGATGGGGATTGCATTGAATCCATATAATGCTTTTGGTAGTATGGCCATTTGGCAATATTCATTCTGCCTATCCAACAACATGGGAGGTCTTTCCATCTTCTAAGGTCTTCTTCAGTGTTCTATAGTTTTCATTGTAGAAGGTATTTCACCTCCTTGGTTAGATTTATTCCTAAGGGTTTTGTTTTGCTTTGTGGTATATGTGTGTATGTGCATGTGTTCACGTGTGTGCGTGTGTGTGTGTGTGTGTTGAGATTATTGTGAATGGGATAGTTATCCTAATTTCTTTTTCAGCAGATTCTTTATGGGAGTGTAGGAAAATGATTAACTTCTGTGTATTGGTTTTGTGTCCTGCTGCTTTGCTAGATTTGTTTATTAGCTCTAGAAGTCTTCTGGTGGAGGTTTTATTTGGGGGGTGGGGTGGGGATTGTCTTCTAAACATAGAATCATGTCATCAGCGAGATGATTTGACTTCTTCTTTTTTCTCTCCATATCTCTTTAATTTCCTTCTCTTACTTGATTGCTCTGGCTGGAGTTTTAAGGAGTATGTTGAATAGGACTGGTGAGAGTGGATAGCTTTGTCTTGTTCCTGTTTTTAAAGGATACGACTTTAGTTTTTCTCCTTTCAATATGATGTTGCCGTTGGGCTTGTAATATATAGATTATACAATGTTGGGGTAAGTACCTTCTATCCCCAGTTTTTCTAAACATGAATGGGTGTGCTGGACTTTGTCAAATGCTTTTTCTTTATATGTTCAGATAATCATGTGATTCTAGTCCTTAGCTCATTTATGTGGTGAATTACATTTATTGATTTGCCTATGTCAAACCAACCTTGTATCCTGGGGATAAAACCCACTTGATTATGTATATTATCTTCTGAATGTGTTGTTGAATGTGGTTTACCAATATTTTATTAAGAATTTTTGCTTGTATATTCACCAGAAATGTTGGTCGAAAGTTTTCTTTCCTTGATGTATCTTTGTCTGGTTTGGGTATCACAGTGATACTGGTTTCCTAGAATGGATTTGGCAGTGTTCCTTTCTTTTCTGTTTCATGGAATAATTTGAGGAGCATTGGCATTAGTTCTGCTTTAAAGGTCTGGTAGAACTCAGCTGAGCATCCATCTGGTCCTGGACTTTTCTTTGTTGGAAGGCTTTTAATAGTTGCTTCAATTTCAGTATTTGATATTGGTTTGTTTAAGTTTCCTGTATCCTCATGGTTCAATTTGGTCAGGTCATCTGTCTATAAGAATTTGTTAATTATCTTCAAGATTTTCTAGCTTATTGGAGTATAAATTTTTTAAAAAAGTTTCTTATGATCCTCTGGATTTCAATAGTGTCTATAATGATATCATCTTTTTCATCTCCAATTTTGTTAATTTAGGTTTTCTCTCTCTTTTGGTTAGTTTGGCTAATCTTGTTTATCTTTTTAAAGAACCAACTTTTTGTTTTATTGATCCTTTGTAATTTTTTTATTCTCAACTTTATTAATTTCAGGTATGGTTTTAATTTTTTACTGTCTTCTACTGATTTTGATATTAGTTTGTTCTTCTTTTTCTAGGGCCTTAAGATATAACATTAGCTTATTTTATATCTTTCCTTTTTTGTGTGTGTATGTGTGTGTGTGTAGGAATTTGGTGCTTTCCTCTTAGAACTGCTTTCATACCATTCCAGAGATTTTGATATGCTGTTTCTCTATTCTTGTTTGCTTCCAAGAATTTTTTATTTCTCTCTTGATTTCTTCTGTGATCCATTCTTCACTTAAAAGTATATCATTTAATCTCCAGGTGTTAGAATATCAGTTTCTCTTTTACAGCTTGTCATTGATTTCTAATTTTATTCTATTATGATCTGATAAGATGCAAGGAATCATCTCTATTTTTGCTAAGATTTGCTTTGTGCCCTAATATATGATATATTTCAGAGGACATTCCATGTGCTGCTGAAAAGAAAATGAATTCAGTTGTTAATGGATGTACTATTCTATAGATGTGTGTTAAGTTCTTTTTATTAATAGTATTTTTTAGTTCTGAAGAGTTTGTACTTAGTCTATGTCTGGATGCTCTATCTAGTGGTGACAGGGGTATGTTGAAATCACCCAGTATTGTTGTATTATGTTCTATTTGATTCTTTATACTTAGAATGGTCTGTTTTATGTATGTAAATGCAACACTGTTTGGAGCATAAATATTTACATTTATTATATCTTGTTGTTGGGTGATTCCCTTAACCAGTATGAAGTGACATTCTTTGTCTCTCTTCTGATTTATTTTGATTTGAAGTCTATATTGTCTGATGTGAGAATAGCTATCCCTGCTCACTTTTGGTTTCCATTTGCATGATATATCTTTTTCCATCCTCTGCCTTCAACATGTGGATATGTTTGTCTTTAAGGTGAGTCTCTTGTAAACAACATATGGTTGGGTGTTGTTTTTTAATTTAATCTTCCAATCTGTGGCTTTTGATTGAAGAGTTCAGATAATTTACATTATAGAGATAAATCTGTATCTGGCATTTTTTTATTTCCTGGCATTTTGATTTATTTCTAATGCTTAATTCAGACTTGATTCTTCTTTAATTGACTACTCTTCTTGTGCAGTTAATTCTTATCCTGGGTTTAATTTTTATTTCTTCTGCATGAAATATTTCATCAAATATGTTTTGTAATACTGGCTTAGTGATTATAAATTCTTTTAGTTTCTATTTATCATTGAAGGCTTTTATTTCATCTTAATCCTGAAAGATAATTTGCTGGATATAGTCATCTTGGTTGATACCCATTTTCTCTCAGGACTTGGTATATATTGTTACATGCTCTCCTGGCATTTAAAGTCTGGGTTGAGAAATAGTTCATATCTGAATCACTTTACCTCTAAATGTGACCTTCCATTTTTCTCTTGTGGCTTTTAAAATTCTATCCTTATTCTGTATATTAGGCATTTTCATTATACTGTGTCTTAGAGTTTTAGGATATTTTCTGATCTTGCCTATTTGGAATTCTATGTGCTTCTTCTATTTGTGTTTCCATCTCATTCCTAAAATTTAGAAAGTTTTCTAATATTAATTAATTGATGAGTTTTTACATTATTTTAATGTATTTTGGAGGCTTTTTCTACCCTAATGATTTGTGTGTGTGTGTGTGTGTGTGTGTGTGTGTGTGTGTGTGGTGCTGGGCATTGAACCCAGAGCCTTGTGCATGCGAGGCAAGCACTCTACCAACTGAGCTATTTCCCCAGCCCCCAGTGATTCTTAAGTTTGGTTTCTCAACATTGTTCCAGATTTCTTGAATATTCTGGCCATGGTCTCTTAGCATCATTTTTTTATTGTCAACTTTGTTTTCAAGATCATACACTTTGTCTTCAAAGCCCAAAAATCTGTCTTCAAATTGGTCTAATCTATTGGTGATGCTTTCCATTGAATTCTTAATTTAATTTATTGATTCACTTATTTCCAGGATTTCTGTTTGGTTCTTTTTCAGAATCTATATATTTACTAAAATGGCTTTTCACTTCCTATATTTTCTAAGTTTATTTCTTACATATGATTTTAGCTCATTGAGCATTTAAACTATGAACTTTCAAAATTCTTTCTCCAATACTTCTTCCACTATGGTGCCCCTGGTGTCAGTTATTGAAGTGCTATGGCTGTTTTGGGTCATTTGTTTTCTTGCTTTTTCATCTACTCATCTATTGGGATGATTATTGCTTTTTCTTTTATGCAAGAGACTATTTAGTTAGTTTTTGTCTCATAAGAGTCCCGAGCTGGGTGAATATCCAGGTATTGATGCTCTCATATAAGTTGTGACCTTTACTATTCTGAGTATCAGCAATACTTGAGAGAAGACACTAAATCCTATTCACTACAATTACTTTAGAACAAAGCCATATAATATTCAACCTTAGGAAAACCCCCCAAATTGTTGATACTGTTCGCCACAGTTCGTCTTATCCAGGTATAAGCCTGTAGTAAGGTTCTCTCTGGCTAGCCGGTCCCCTTCACTGGCTCCTTTCTGGGCTGTGGAAAGGTTGGGGATTACTACCTCGCTCTGCTGTCTCACCTTCTCTATCCTCTGCTATACATTTTGATCACATGAATTTTGGGAAATTACAATAATCTAAAAGATCACCAGATTCTCAGTGTCAGATCTAGTTTACTTTGAAGTATTGAAATATTGAAACCCCAAATTAATTTTTCCCAGGAAAGTTTTGATAATTTTTTTTTCTAATTTTTCCATTTCCCTCCCTGTAGATTGCTAGAGTTGAATGGAAACATGGAGATATTCTAATACGATGACCTCATTTTTTGGCTAGGAAAACTGAGGTCCCCAAAAAAGAAAGTAACTATTTTCAAGGTGATATAGGGGAGTCAAAAAGTTGGGATTAAGACTCAGATGCCCTGATTAGCTGATTGAAAGCTGATTTCATTTTTGGAAGGACCTACCAGCTTTGCACAGAGAGGTTTCTTTGTTAAGGGAGATGGTGTCCCCTTTAAGCTAGCCGGGCAATTCTTTGGCCCCTTCCCTTGCCATTTCCAAGGAATATACAATGTGGGTCTTGAGGATGTCTGCAGCTTTGAAAAACAAAGGTACACCTCCTCTGTGGTTATCCTCCCAGGGTTGGTGAGATTGTTTCTAAAGGTTGGTATGTGTTTTTTATTTAATGCATCTTGGAGCAAGCTGTCACTCTGTAATGTTTCCCCCTCTGTTTCTCAACAATCCCAAGATTGAGTGGAGACATCATCAGGAGCCACTTCCTCTCCAAGTCAGGAAAGTGCACCTTTTAACCCCACACCCTGGGTGCCTAACCCTGGTCCTGGCTCTGTCTTTTATGTTATTTATCTCCTATGTTGTTATATGGGTTTATATGGGGGTTTTTTTCCATTAATTAACAACAAAGGAAATGAGTCCTTCAATCCCTGTAGCTCTGGTTTTTGCATACTCAGCAGGTCCAGATGCAACAGACCCATGATATTCTACAGCACTTACAAGTCAAAACTGCCCCAGTCAATGAGGTTTGTTCCCAAACTTCAGCTGATTCTTGAGGTATTTGCTCATGAAGACTCTGTAGTCTTTGGTTTTCCTCTTCCTCTCTCCACCAACATCTGAAATAGCTTTTCCTGTTAAATTTTGCATGAGTATTTTTCTCTCTCTCTTTTGGCAAACTCCCTGCTCCCTGTTTTCTATGCCACTCTCTCCCTGGCTCCTCCTGCTGAGCTCCTCTTCATTTCCTTCTTTCCTTGATGCCCTGGAAACCACTCTCTGAGATGTGGCTTATGGCTCTGTGTCACTCACTCCTACACTGGTTGATGAGGTCCAAGCCTGTGAATGCTCTTGCCTTGCCCCTGAATACCAGCATGCATCTTCCCCTGCTCTTGTAAGTGTACCACTTATATATGCAAACATTATCTTTATGTCTTTCTAACAAGAAAATAGAGATGAATATCTAGGTATTTTAAATATATGAATAAAAAAGAACTCTGAAGCAATGGAAGAAAACACAAAGGATTTTTATGATTGAATCATAAAGAAAGAATTCAAGCATTTATATTTATGAGAAAAAAGTAACCTGCATAGTACTTCCATCCTCTTGTTCAAATATGTCATCTTACTTGGCTTTCAGTCTGCCTAGCCTCTGAATCAGTCACTTTGTCCTGACACTGGCTTGGACTTCCCTTCCAGAAATGCCTCTACACGGTTGATCACAATGACTGTCCTCATGACCACTCAGCTGATGGGCAGGGTGTGAACATACTCTGAATATGTAAAGTAATGAATAATCCTCTAATGGTTTTACTCATTATGTATCTCAATGTCTGACTTTGCAAGTGCAAAAATTGTGCCTTCTGCTCTTGACACACTGCTGGACTTGAGAAATACCTAAATAATGGATGGAGCAATAGAAATGTAAGGAGGCTGAATGATAAGAAAATAATAAAAGTGTTCTAATTCTTCAAAATCAAAGATTTACTTACTTTTTAAAGCATGATTTTATTTTATTATTTTATTTCTTCCATATTTTTATTGAGGCATTATCAATATCATTTCCCAGTATTTCCTCTTTCTCTCCTCTCCCCCAAGCCCTTGGTCTTTTTCCTCTTCTTTCAATTTCATAAGACCCTTCCATTACCACTACCTTTCTCTTCCTTTTGTCTTTCTAACCTCCGAAAGTGAGAGAAAGCATATGACCCTTGACTTTTTGAGTTTGGCTTATTTTGCTTAACATAATGTTATCAAGTTTCATCCATTTTCCTGAAAATGATATAAATTTATTCTTCTTTATGGCTGAATAAAACCCATCTCTCCCTCTCTCTCTCTCTCTCACTTTCTCTCTCTCTCTCTCTCTCTCTCTCTCTATATATATATATATATATATATATATATATATATATATATAATAAAATTTTATATACAATTTTCTTTATTCACTCATCCATTGATGAAGAGCTAGGCTGGTAAAATCATTTGTCAATTATCAACACTAAAGAAACAATCAACCAAACCAATAGAAAAGATAAAATCAAGAGTGATGGGAAAGCCCCAACCTCTGAGCAGAGTGTGCTCCCACCCACGGGCCCCTTCTGGACAAGGCAAATGTGCGTTGGTTCTGCTGTGCAAAGTGAGAAGCTGACTCTTTCTTCCATCACAGTCAAATCCAGTGGCTGCTTTCCATTCCATTCATCCATTCTTCCCAGTGGCTGCTCTTTCTGCTTTCGGCTGTCTCCTGCCTTCTCTTCCTCAGCTGGACCTTGTTCACATAGCCAATGGAGAGACAGCCCTATAAAGACAAAAACAACCACCTCACGCTGGACTACTGGAGGGAGGAGCTTGTGAGGCCTTTGCAGGGAAGCCACTCACACAGACTCCCATCAGCCTAAGGTGTCATCAAGCTGTCACCCCAGAGCAGGACCAAGGGGAAAGAAAATTCTTTGCTCCTTTACTAAGTTGTTCTAAGCCCTTCCCTCTCCTCTCCACAGCCAGTCTTAACTAGCAAGGCTTTTCACCGTACTTTGTGATATCGTCTTCATCCTTAAAATCATTCCTACCATTTCCAGTTCTTTTCTTTCTTTCTTTCTTTCCTTTAAACTCAGGAACTTTTAAACTATCTGGTATTTATAATTAATTTGCTCTCTGCTGTGATTATTCCATCCCTTTTCCTCTAGACACTTCTACCTGTCTTTACAGTACTTAGAAATTAAATAAATAAAACAAAATAAAATGAAAAAAAAAACTCTTCAATATAACAAAATTCTTGTGCAGTTTTAACCTACACAAATAGTATTAGGCTATAACTTATGAGGTTGCCTTCTTATTTTTATTCTTTTTTTTAAAGAGAAAGAGAATTTTTTAATATTTTATTTTGCAGTTTTCGGTGGACACAACATCTTCATTTTATTTTTATGTGGTGCTGAGGATCGAACCAAGCACCCCGCGCATGCCAGGCAAGCATGCTACCGCTTGAGCCATATCCCCAGCCCCTTTATTCTTATTCTTATTTTTCAGAGCTGGGGATGGGACCTAGGGCCTGGGCCATGCCAGGCAAACTTTCTACCACAAAGTCACATTCCCAGCCTGAAATTCATTTGGTTGAATCAAAAACTGCCAAGTTATAAGGACTCAGCTCAACTGTGACTTCACTGTGGTCCCCCAGGTAATGGCATTGTGCATATCCTGTAAAAAGTCAGTGGAACTAACTGCCATTGTGCCCTGAGCAAGGCATGACTTGGGGGACTACCATGACAAAGCCATCAGCTTCTGAAAGCAGCTGAGGAAAGTGTGAGGGGAGGGATGGTCTGTGTCCCAGCCATCCGTGGTCAGGAAGGGGACACCTGTGTGCCTGTCTGCTCCTCTCTCCTGTCTGCGCTTTGCAGAGGAAATGCAGTTGTAATGTCCTCTCCCCACAACAATGAGGAGAAATGGACAAGAGGCTGTTTCATCACCTTTTCCTCTGCCCTGATGCTCTGTTGGGGACCGGAGAGCAAGTATCAACTGTGTTTTGGAGGATGCAAGAGGAAATCGCTGTCATTAACCCAATATGGGTCATTCACTCTGGGGTACAATGGTTGTAGGTGGAAATTTCAGCAGGAAAGGAAAAAGAGTTCTTTGACCCAGGAGCTTGTGTCTGGGTCTGTGAGGCCACATGTGTACGTCTGTGTCACTGTGCAAAACACAGATAATGTGGTACTTTACCTTGAAAGTCAACACAAAGCAGAGGAAGGATTTGGAACCAGTGTTTGTGGAAGTCATTGCAGCTACAGAATGGAATCCAATTTTATTTTAATAAACAGGAAATTTTTCTTTTCACAGCTTAAGATGGGAAACAAGTATTGTTCTGGAACGACTCTCTTTCTTCTTCTATTTGGGAGTTTTGAAGCCAAGAGAGCCCATTTGTTTTTCCACAAAATCTAGCCCCAAACCACTCTTCCAAGAGGAATGGTCTTTACTTTGAAATCTTCTTCACCCTCCACTCACCTCTTGCGCTTGCTTGTCCTGCCAATTCTTTCCTAACAAGAAGGGAAGGAATGGAGGATGGGTGTATGAAAGACAGTTGAATGAACTGGGCATAACTTTCCCACGTTCATGCACAATAAGTGTAACTCCACATCATGTCTAACCACAAGAATGGGATCTAATTAGAATAAGTTATACTCCATGTATGTATAATATGTCAAAATATACTCTACTATAATGTATATCTAAAAAAGAACAAATTAAAAAAAAATAGTACATCCCCCTTGGTCAATCACACCAAACAAAGTTTCTGTGCCTTTATATGTTACTCTGAGAATTAAATGTACATATTTGTATATATGGATTATTCTTAGAACAGCATCCAGCTTACAGTAAACATTATATAAATGTTAATTAATGGTATTGTAGGACATGATTAGTTAATGGATTTTATCATTGTTTCAAAGATTGGGGTGTTCCAAATAATCACTATGTGAGAACCTTGATTAAAAGTCATTGATTTATCAGAGGAGAAATCATGGCAGCTCCTCACCTTGGCTCTCTAGAGTAGCAATTCAAATAGAAATAAACTGAGAAGCACACATGTAATGTTAAATTTTCTAGTGACCACTCCTTAAAAAGTAAAAAAGTAATTTTAATAACATATATCTTATTTTACACATGTATTCAAAACATTATCATTTCAACATGCAATCAATACAAAATTATTTAACCAGATATTTTAACCTTTTTGTGCCAGTGTTTAAAATTGGATGTGTGCTTGGGAACATGGCGGCGGGCGCAGAGAGATCAAGTCTCTGACCTCTTCAGCTGCGCGGGCATAGGGAGTCGTAAACCGTCTAAATGCTGTTTGCTCAGGATCACTAGGCAATGCTGAGCTGACGTGGATCTGGGGCGAACAATCTGGGCCTCTCAGAACACACACCGAGCCCGGATTGGCTGAATTCAAGCTCCCGTTCGCCTGTTTCTCGCAGACAAACTGCTGTGACTCAGCACTAAACGATCCTGCTGAAACAACTGGTCGGCCCTTCTGAATCTACAGAGGTTAATGCCAACCGAGCCTTCATAGGCAGTGGCCACAGGTTTGAAACGGGGCTTGGGAGAGCCAGTCAGGACCCACCCGTTGCATTGGTCACCCAGCAAAGGGAACAAACTGTCGCCATTTGCATGGGATACCACCATGGCAGAGAACTGACGTCACCAGAATGCGGCAGAGGAGATAACTCCATTGAAACCGGTGGCGACAGGTGTGTAACCCCCTAGCCTTCCCTCTCCACACAGCGGGGAAACCTTAAGGGCCCCTCCCAGCTCTCCCGTGAGCACAATAGCCAGACCGAGGGAATCAGGAGGGGCGCTGGACCTGCGGCGCGGAACTCCCGGCTACCGCTCCCACCAGTGCTGACAACTGAGGTCTCTTGCACCAGCTACCGGGGGCGTGGCTACCGGAGGGCAAGCAAAATTCACTGAGCATTCTCAGCCCCAAGCTCTACAAACTTAGGGTCTGAGGGAATGCCAAAAAGGGAGAGTGTGCCCAGTCGTTCATGAAAATAGGGCTCCCGGGAGCAGCAGACCTGGTGTGTAGCCAGTATTGTGGTGAGCTTCACCGGTGAGCGGGGCCTGGCTTGAGGAAAAGTGGGGAAGTGACTAGACACAAGAGAAGGCCCTAGGCACTCAGGATTGGAGACCCGCCCAGTCTGGGAGGAGGAGCTGCTGCACAGTGATTGGTTCCCACGTATTAATCAAACTCTAAGACTGCATTTATTAATTTTTTTTTTAATTTGGGGTTTTTTTCATTTTTTTGTTGTTTTTAAGTTTTTTTTGAAAAAAGTTTTTTTATTATTTTTTTAATTTTAATTTTAATGTTTTTTTAAATTTTTTTTCTTGTCTTTTTTTTTTCTTTTGTCTTTTCATTTCTTTTCAATTTCCTTATTCCCCCTTCCTTGAATTCTACCTGCCTACTCTCATTCTCTTTAGTGACTTCTTCCCTTCCCTTCTAATACCTTTCCTCCCAAGCATCAAATAAATTTATAGGAGTAAACAGTAACTCAGCAGTCAAACAGAACAAGAAGTAACATGAGCAGCATGAAAAAGCAAGGAAGAAAAGGAGTACAAACAATGAAGGACAGCCTAAATATTCAGGAGGACCTAGAGGCATCAGAAAAATGGTCAAATAAAGAACTCAAGGATTACCTTAGACAGGTGGAATGGAACCTTAAAGAGGATATGAGACAGCAAATTCAAACAGTGAAAGAACACATTAAAAATGAATTACATAAACAGATAAAAGAAGAAATTAAGCATCTTTATCAGGAGATAGAGATTATAAAAAAAATCAAACAATAATTCTAGAAATGAAGGAAACTATAAACCAAATTAAAAACTCAAATGAGAGTATCACTAACAGAGTGGAGCAAGTAGAAGCCAGAACGTCAGATAATGAAGACAAAATATATCATCTTGAAAAGAGTCTAGCCAACTCAGAAAGGCTGGTAAAAATTCACGAGAAAAACATCCAAGAGATATGGGATAACGTAAAAAAAACCGAACTTAAGAGTCATTCGGATAGAGGAAGGTATAGAGGTTCAAACCAAGGGAATGAGCAACCTGCTGAATGAGATAATTATAGAAAACTTTCCAGAAATAAAAAAGGAAACGGATATACAAATTGTAGATGCATACAGGACACCGAGCATACAAAATCACAGTAGACCAACACCAAACACATTGTTATGAAGATATCCAATATACAGAACAAAGAGAAAATATTAAAAGCTACAAGAGAAAGGAGGCAGATTACATTCAGGGGTAAACCAATAAGGTTAACAACGGATTTTTCATCACAGATGCTGAAAGCGAGAAGATCCTGGAACAACGTATTTCAAACACTGAAAGACAGTGGATGCCAACCAAGAATTTTGTATCCAGCAAAATTAAGCTTCAGGTATGACAACAAAATAAAAATCTTTCATGATAAACAAAAGTTAAAAGAATTTGCAGCCAGAAAACCAGCACTGCAAAGCATCTTGAGCAAAACACTACAAGAGGAAGAAATGAAAAACAATAACCAAAACCATCAGTGAGAAGTGCCTCAGTAAAGACAGAGGGCGGGGGGAAAGCTAATCATGGAGAAACAAACTAAATTTAAAAAAAAGATAAATAATCAAACATGGCTGGAAGTACAAACCATATATCAATAGTAACTCTAAACGTTAATGGCCTAAACTCTCCAATAAAGCAACATAGGCTGGTAACATGGATTAAAAAAACAAATCCAACAATATGCTGCCTCCAGGAGACACATCTGATTGGAAAAGACATACACAAGCTGAAGGTGAAAGGTTGGGAAAAAAATATTCCACGCACATGGTCCTCGTAAGCAAGCAGGGGTAGCCATCCTCATATCGAATAAAATCGACTTCAAGACTAAGTTAATCAAAAGGGATAAGGAAGGACATTATATACTGTTAAAAGGAACCATTCACCAACAATACATAACAATTATCAATATTTATGCACCAAATAATGGTGCTGCGACGTTCATTAAACAAATTCTCCTCAAGTTACAGAATCAAATAAACCACAACACAATAATTATGGGTGACTTCAACACACCTCTTTCACCATTGGACAGATCCTCCAAACAAAAGTTAAATAAAGAAACTATAGAACTCAATATCACAATCAATAACCTAGACTTAAATGACATATATAGAATATATCAACCATCATCAAGTGGATATACCTTTTTCTCAGCAGCACATGGATCCTTCTCAAAAATAGACCATATATTATGCCATAGGGCAACCCTCAGTAAATATAAAGGGGTGGAGATAATACCATGCATTTTATCTGATCATAAGGGAATGAAACTGGAAATCAATGATAAAAGAAGGAAGGAAAAATCCTACATCACATGGAAAATGAACAATATGTTACTGAATGATCAATGGGTTACAGAAGACATAAAGGAGGAAATCAAAAAATTCTTAGAGATAAATGAAAATACAGACACAACATATCGGAATCTATGGGACACAATGAAAGCAGTTTTAAGAGAGAAATTCATCGCCTGGAGGTCATTCCTCAAAAAAAGAAAAAACCAACAAATAAATGAGCTCACACTTCATCTCAAAGCCCTAGAAAAGGAAGAGCAAAACAACAGCAAATGTAGCAGAAGGCAAGAAATAATTAAAATCAGAGCAGAAATCAACGAAAAGGAAACAAAAGAAACTATTGAAAAAATTGACAAAACTAAAAGTTGGTTCTTTGAAAAAATAAATAAGATTGACAGACCCTTAGCCATGCTAATGAAGAGAAGAAGAGAGAGAACTCAAATTACTAACATACAGGATGAAAAAGGCAACATCACAACAGATACTACAGAAATACAGAAGATAATTAGGAATTATTTTGAAAACCTATATTCCAATAAAATAGAAGATAGTGAAGACATTGATAAATTTCTTAAGTCATATGATTTGCCCAGACTGAGTCAGGGGGATACACACAATTTGAACAGACCAATATCAATGGATGAAATAGAAGAAGCAATCAAAAGACTACCAACCAAGAAAAGCCAAGGACCGGATGGGTATACAGCAGAGTTTTATAAACCTTTAAAGAAGAATTAATACCAATACTTTTCAAGTTATTTCAGGAAATAGAAAAAGAGGGAGAACTTCCAAATTCATTCTATGAGGCCAACATCACCCTGATTCCGAAACCAGACAAAGACACCTCAAAGAAAGAAAACTACAGACCAATATCTCTAATGAACCTAGATGCAAAAATCCTCAATAAAATTCTGGCGAATCGGATACAAAAACACATCAAAAAAATTGTGCACCATGATCAAGTAGGATTCATCCCTGGGATGCAAGGATGGTTCAATATACGGAAATCAATAAATGTTATTCACCACATCAATAGACTTAAAGATAAGAACCATATGATCATCTCGATAGACACAGAAAAAGCATTCGACAAAGTACAGCATCTCTTTATGTTCAAAACATTAGAAAAACTAGGGATAATAGGAACTTACCTCAACATTGTAAAAGCTATCTATGCTAAGCCTCAGGCCAGCATCATTCTGAATGGAGAAAAATTGAAGGCATTCCCTCTAAAATCTGGATCAAGACAGGGACGCCCTCTATCACCACTTCTATTCAATATAGTTCTCGAAACACTGGCCAGAGCAATTAGACAGACGAAAGAAATTAAAGGCATAAAAATAGGAAAAGAAGAACTTAAATTATCACTATTTGCGGATGACATGATAATATATTTAACAGACCCAAAAGGGTCTACAAAGAAACTGCTAGAGTTAATAAATGAATTCAGCAAAGTGGCAGGATATAAAATCAACACGCATAAATCAAAGGCATTTCTGTATATCAGCGACAAAACTTCTGAAACGGAAATGAGGAAAAACACCCCATTCACAATATCCTAAAAAAAAATAAAATACTTGGGAATCAACCTAACAAAAGAGGTGAAAGATTTATACAATGAAAACTACAGAACCCTAAAGAGAGAAATAGAAGAAGATCTTAGAAGTTGGAAAAATATACCCTGTTCATGGATAGGCAGAACTAACATCATCAAAATGGCGATATTACCAAAAGTTCTCTATAGGTTTAATGCAATGCCAATCAAAATCCCAGCGGCATTTCTTGTAGAAATAGATAAAGCAATTATGAAATTCATATGGAAAAATAAAAGACCCAGAATAGCAAAAGCAACTCTAAGCAGGAAGTGTGAATCAGGCGGTATAGCGATACCAGATTTCAAACTATATTACAGAGCAATAGTAACAAAAACAGCATGGTACTGGTACCAAAACAGGCGGGTGGACCAATGGTACAGAATAGAGGACACAGAGACTAATCCACAAAGTTACAACTAACTTATATTTGATAAAGGGGCTAAAAGCATGCAAAGGAGGAAGGATAGCATCTTCAACAAATGGTGCTGGAAAAACTGGAAATCCATATGCAACAAAATGAAACTGAATCCCCTCCTCTCGCCATGCACAAAAGTTAACTCAAAATGGATCAAGGAGCTTGATATCAAATCAGAGACTCTGCGTCTGATAGAAGAAAAAGTTGGCTCCGATCTACATATTGTGGGGTCGGGCTCCAAATTCCTTAATAGGACACCCATAGCACAAGAGTTAATAACAAGAATCAACAAATGGGACTTACTTAAACTAAAAAGTTTTTTCTCAGCAAGAGAAACAATAAGAGAGGTAAATAGGGAGCCTACATCATGGGAACAAATTTTTACTCCTCACACTTCAGATAGAGCCCTAATATCCAGAGTATACAAAGAACTCAAAAAATTAAACAATAAGATAACAAATAACCCAATCAACAAATGGGCCAAGGACCTTAACAGACACTTCTCAGCGGAGGACATACAATCAATCAACAAGTACATGAAAAAATGTTCACCATCTCTAGCAGTCAGAGAAATGCAAATCAAAACCACCCTAAGATACCATCTCACTCCAGTTAGATTGGCAGCCATTATGAAGTCAAACAACAACAAGTGCTGGCGAGGATGTGGGGAAAAGGGTACTCTTGTACATTGCTGGTGGGACTGCAAATTGGTGCGGCCAATTTGGAAAGCAGTATGGAGATTCCTGGGAAAGCTGGGAATGGAACCACCTTTTGACCCAGCTATTGCCCTTCTCAGACTATTCCCTGAAGACCTTAAAAGAGCATACTACAGGGATACTGCCACATCGATGTTCATAGCAGCACAATTCACAATAGCTAGACTGTGGAACCAACCCAGATGCCCTTCAATAGATGAATGGATAAAAAAAATGTGGCATTTATAAACCATGGAGTATTATGCAGCACTAAAAAATGACAAAATCATGGAATTTGCAGGGAAATGGATGGTACTAGAGCAGATTATGCTAAGTGAAGCTAGCCAATCCCTAAAAAACAAATGCCAAATGTCTTCTTTGATATAATGAGAGCAACTAAGAACACAGCAGGGAGGAAGAGCAGGAGGAAATGATTAACATTAAACAGAGACATGAGGTGGGAGGGAAAGGTAGAGAAAAGGGAAATTGCATGGAAATGGAAGGAGACCCTCATTGTTATACAAAATTACATATAAGAGGTTATGAGGGGAATGGAAAAAAAAACAAGGAGAGAAATGAATTACAGTAGATGGGGTAGAGAGAGAAGATGGGAGGGGAGGGGAGAGGGGGATAGTAGAGGATAGGAAAGGTAGCAGAATACAAGAGTTACTAATATGGCATTATGTAAAAATGTGGATGTGTAACCGATGTGATTCTGCAATCTGTATTTGGGGTAAAAATGGGAATTCATAACCCACTTGAATCTAATGTATGAGATATGATATGTCAAGGGTTTTGTAATGTTTTGAACAACCAATAAAAAAAATAAAAATAAAAAAAATAAAATTGGATGTGTATTCTACACACAGCACGTCTCAGTTTGGGTGCCAACTTGATAGCATAAAAGTCTAATGTAGGTGGGTGTTTCCGACAAAGATGGTAGCTGGCCACTTCCTTCCATAACAAAGAACAGAACCAAGTAAAAAACCAATCTATTTCTCTGGAATATTTGAGTCAGAGCATCAGAGTGCCATGGAAAGGTGTCAGAGATGCCATGGAAAACACAGAAAAATGATGGCCTTATAAATAAAGGAACTAAGCACATAGTATCTACCATCCCATCAGATACGGACAAGTATCCTGACTAGATCCACTAGTGCAGTGAAAAAAAACCAGAAACGTTGTGTGGACCTATTCGATTAGCCTGGCCCTCACAAAGCCCACAAAAACTGAAAGATGTCCCAAACCTACAGCAGAGACATGACCTGCTCAGACCTGCCAGAAAATCTGCCTACGAGATGTGTATCCCAGCTAATGGTGCAATCCTCAGATCTTTGCTGCCTGGGCCATTGAAGAACCTCCACTCTTCACCAAAGTTGATTATAGCTAAAGAAGCTTCACAGAGGCTACATGAAAGTGCCCAGATGGAACCAAAGTCAATGAAGCACATTCAGTTAACACTCTAGGACATACTGCCAGCAGAAAGTTTTTTGACTACAAAAAGCCACCCTACAAAATTGGCAGAGGCAACAGTTCTACCAGATGCACAAATACCAGTGTAGGGACACAAGAAGCATGAATAAAACAAGGTAAAATGATGCCTCCAAAGGAACACAGTATCTCCCTAGCATTAAATTCCAACGAAAAGGAAAATGATAAATTCAAAAGAATGATTTTGTGCCAGGAAACTTAATAAGAAACAAGAAAATGCAGACAGACATTTCAACCAAATTAGGAAAATAATTCACAACATGAATGAGAAATTCAGCAAAGAGATACAGATCATAAAAAAGAACCAATAAAACATCATCAAGCTAAAGAATTCAATAAATGAAAGAAAAAATGCTGTTGAGAGACTCAACAGCAGAAGTTTTAACCCAGAAGAAAGAATTTTTGAGCTTTAAGATGGGTCTTTTGAGAAAATGTGGTATATATATATATATATATATATATATATATATATATATATATATACACACACACACACACACACACAATGTAATATTATTCATCATTAAAAGAGAATAAAATCATGGCATTTTCAGGTAAATGGATGGAGTTGGAGAATATAATGCTAAGTGAAGTTAGCCAATTTCAAAAAACCAAAAGCTGAATGTTTTTTCTAATATAAAGAGGCTGAATCATAATGGGCTTAGCAGCGGGGGGTGGGGGGACAGAAGAATGGGAAGATTAGATGAACTATAGATAGGGCAAAGGGGAGGGAGGGTAAGGGAGGGGACATGGGTGTATGAAAGAGGGTGGAATGAGATGGACATCATTACCCCAAGTACATGTATGAAGACACGAATGGTGTGACTATACTTTGTGTACAACCAAAGATATGAAAAATTGTGCTTTATATGTGTAATATGTATTGTATTGCATTCTACTGTCATATATAACAAATTAGAATAAAAAGGTGGGTCTTTTGAAATAACAAGTCAGATATTAAAAAGAAAATTAATAAAAAAGAGTGAAGAAAGCCTTTGAGATTTAGGGAACACCATTAAGCTAGCAAACTTTTGTATTATGAATGTTCCAGAAGAATAAGAGAAGGAAATGAGGTAGAAAACCTATTCAATGAAATAATTGCTGAAAACTCTCCAAATCATGAGAAAGATATAGGCATTCAAGTTTGGGATGCTCCAAGGACCACTAATAGATTTCATTAAAAAGTATCCTCCTTGATCATAATACAGTCAAAGTGTCGAAAGTAAAAGACAAAGATTGAATTTTAAAATCAGCAAAAGAAAAATGTCAAATCACTAAAAGGAATCCTCACTAGACTGTCAGCAGACTTCTCTGCAAAAAGCCCTTATAGGCCAAGAGATAATGGGATGATATATTCAAGTCCTGAAAGGAAAAAAAAATGCCAATCAAGAACACTGTACCCAGGGGTTGGGGTTGTGGCTCAGTGGTAGTGCGCCTGCCTGGCATGCATGAGGCACTGGGTTCGACTCTCAGTACCACATACAAATAAATAAAATAAAGGTCCATCAACAACTTTAAAATATTTTTTAAAAAATACTGTACCCAGCAAAGCTATCCTTCAGAAATGAAAAAAAAAAAAAGACTTCCCAAGACAAGCCAACAGTAGGAAATTCATCACCATCAGATCAAACCTATAACAAATGCTTAAAGGATTTGCTACATTAGAAGCAAAAGGATGGTAACTGTCATTATGAAAATATACAAAAGTACACAATCCAACAGTATAGCAGATGCAGAAAAGAGAGTTAAGAGAATAAAATCTACCAATACAGAAAAATCACCAAATCACAATGATGAACAGCAGAAGAGGAAGGAAGGAATGAAGGATATATAGAAAACAAACAAAAAAGTTAACAGTAACATATGAATATGTTTTCAGTTAAAAATAACAACACTGAGTGCAAATGGATTAAATTCCTCAATTAAAATATTTAGACTGGATGAATGGGTTTAAAAAATTAGACCCAGTGATATTCTACCTATAATAATATCACTTCACCAATACACATATACTAAAATTTAAGACCTAGGAAAAGATATTCCAAGCAAAAAGAAACCAAAAACAAGGACTAGCTATACTTACATCAAATCAAATACATTTTAAATCAAAAACTGTAAAAAGAGAAAAGAAAGTCACTATTTAATGGTGAAAGGATTAATTCAATAAGAGGAAATGACTATTGTGTGTGTGTGTGTGTGCGCACACACACACACACACACACATCCCTCTTACTCCATGCAGGAACACCCAATTATAACACAGAAAACATTTAGTGCTAAAGAAGAGACAAGCTCTAAAACAATGAAAATGTCCTCCCAAAGCTCATGTGTCAAAAACTCGAACCCCAATGCAGTAATGCCCAAAGATGGAGCTTTTGGAAAGTGATTGGATCATGAGGCTCTAACCTCATCAGTGAATTACTCCCTTTAATGGATGAATGATTTAAATTGACTACTTGTTGGTAATTGGAGGCAAGTAGAGCATGGTTGGAGGAAATGGGTCACTGGGGACATGATCTTGGGGACTATATCTTGTCCCTGGTCTCTTTTCCATCCCTTCCTTCCCAGATGCCATAAGTTGAGAAGCTTTTCTTCACCAACCTTTCCTCCATGATGATATTCTGCCTCACCTCAATCCCAGAGCAATGGTGCCAGTCAACCATGGACAGAAACCATGAGCCAAAATAAATCTTTCCTCCTTTAAGTTATTATTTTCAGGTAGTGTGATAACTGCAATGAAAAGCTGTCTAACAATTGAGATTTTCCACTCACCCTTTCATCAATGGACAGATCATTCAGTTGAAAAATATTAACAAGAAAACATTGGAACTAAACTATACTTCAAATCATATGGACCTAACAAACATTTGCAGAATATTTCATACAATAGCTTCAGAATACCTGTTAATTTCATCATTACAAGAAACATTCTCCAGAAGAGACAGACCATCTATTAGGCCACAAAACAAGTGTCCACAAATTTTTAAAAAACTGAAATCGGAACATGTATCTTCTCTGACCACATGAGAATAAAACTAGAAATCAACAATAAAAAGAACTTCAGGAATTACACAAATACAAGAAAATTAAACAGCATTCTCTTGCACAACCAGTGGATCAATTAAAAAAAATCAAAACATAAATTAAAAACGTTCTTTAAACTAATAAAAATGAAAATATAATATGCCACATTCTATGGAATAAAGCAAAAGCAATATCAAAAGGGACATTTAGAGCAATAAATACTTCTATTAAAAAAGCAGAAAGATTTCAAATAATTTAATTATGCAACTTAAAGAACTAGAAAACAAGAATAAACTAAACTCAAAAACTAGTAGAAGATAAGAAGAAAAATCAGAGGAGAAATAAATGAGAGACTAAAAATAAACAAACAAAAAAAAGGTTAATGAAAGAATTCTCAACAAAATACTAATAAATAAATTTCAATAGAAAATCAGAAAGAATATATAGCATGATCAAGTAGAATTTACCCTGGGAATGCAAAGATGTTTCAACACAAAAATCAATAAAACATCACATCAGACAGTGAAGGATGAAAACTAAATGATCATCTCAATAAATCTAGGAAAAAATTCAATAAAATTCAATATCCACTCATGATTAAAATCCTCAAAAATGAGAAATAGAAGAAATGTGCTGCAACACAATAAGGACTAATATTACAAGCATATAACCTAAATAAAATTCCATGAAGAAAAGCTGAAATCACTTCCTCTAAGATCAGAAACAAGGCAAAAATGTCCACTTTCACCATTCTCATTCAATACAATAATTAGACATCTTAGCCAGAGCAATAAGACAAGTGAAAACAATAAACAGCATCAAAGTAGGAAAACAAACAAGTCAAATTATCTGTTTGTAGACAACATAATTTTGTATATTAAAAAAAATTAAAGACTCCACATACAAACAAAAAAATCTCTAAGAATTGGCCAAGAAATTTAATAAAGTTTGCAGGATTAAAAAATTCAGTACTTATTTTCATAATCTAGAAGCAAAATTGTGAGAAAGAAATCAAGAAAACAATTCTACTCAAAATAGCTACCAAGAATTAAAATACCTAGGAATAAATTCAGTCCAACAAGTGAATGATCAAAATTACAGAACACTTATCAAGGGAATTAAAGAGAAAACAAAAAATGAAAAGACAACATGGGCTTACAGATCAGAAGAATTAATATTGTTAAAGTGCTCATACTGCCCAAAGCAATCTATAGATTTCATGAAATTCCCATCTAAATACCAATAGCTTCTTCACAGATAGATATATTTTTTAAAAATACTAAAATTTGTTTGAACCACAAAGGACTCTGAAAAGTCAAAACAATTTTGACCCAAAAGAACAACACTGGGGGCATTATAATACCCGACTTCAAAACATGCTACAATGTGATAGAACCCAAAACAGTACGATACCAGAATAAAAACAGACACGCAGACCCATGGAATAGAACAGAGAACCCAGAAACAAATGAATGTATTTATTGCCAATTGCTTATTAACAAAATCAGCAAGAACACACATTGGAGAAAAAGTATAGTCTCTTCAATAAATAATTCTGGGAAAACTGGATATTAGTATTCAGAAAAAAAAGAAACTAGACTTCTATCTCTCACCATGTCCAAAAATCACCTCAAAACAAATCAAAGACTTAAATGTCTGACCTGAAACTATAAAATTATTAGAAGAAAGTACAGGGAAAATACATCAGGACACACGGTTCTGGGCAAAGATATTTTTGTGTATGTGACCCCCAAAAACACAGACAATAAAAGCAAATGTTGTCAAATGGGATTACATCAAACCAAAAAAGTTTCTGCTCTCAATAGAATGCAGAGACAATCTACGGAACGGGAGAAGATATTTGCAAACTATATATCTTATGGGGGGTTAATATCCAGTATATATATGGAGTGGAAAAACTCAATAGCAAAAATAACAACAATCTAATTAAAAACTGGGGGAAGCTCCCAGATAGTCATTTCTCAAAAGGTGATCTACAAATTGCCAACAAGTATATAAAGACGTGCTCATTGTCATTAATCAACAGGGAAATGCAAATCAAAACCAGAATGAGATATCAACTCACCCAACTTAGAATGACTAGTATGCAACAGACAAAATAAATAAATAAATAACAAGTGCTGGTGAGGATGCAGGGAAAGGGAAATTCTTATAAACTGTTACTGGAAATGTGAATTAGTACAACCACTCTGAAAAACTGTACTCAGGTTCCCCTAAAAACTAGAAAGAGAACTACTGTGTAATTCAGTAATCCCACCACTGGGTATATATCCAAAGGAATTGAAATCAGTGTGTCCAAGAGATATCTGCACTCACATGTTTATTGCAGCACTATTCTCATAGGTGTCACCTATTCAGCATAATTGCCCATCAGTGGATAAATGGATGAAGAAAATGTGACATATATCTACAATGGAATATATGAAAGCCATAGAAAGAATGAAATTCTGTCATTTGCGGCAACATAGATTAAAGCTGGAAGAAATTGCATTAAGTGAAAGACAAATGTTATAGGTGGAAGTTAAAAAGTTGATCTCAAAGAAGCAAAGAGTACAGTACCAGGGCTTAGGAAGAGTGTGGTGGATGAGGCATGGGGAGAAGATGGCTAATAGGGACCAGGTGCAGCTGGATGGGAGGAATAACCTCTAATGATCTATAACACAGCAGGACAACTATGGTTGACAACAATTAATTGACTATTTCAAAATAATTAGCAGACAGGACTTTGAATGTTTCTAATGCAAAGAAATGATAGATATCTGAGGTGATAGATAAGCCAATTACCATGAAATCATCATCACACAGTATATACATATGTTGAAAAGCCACCCTGTACCTCATCAACATGTTTGATTATGATGGGTTGATTAAAAGTAAAAATATATTTTTACAAAAGTCCAGTGTAATCCTACCTACATGGTGAGACCCTGTTTAATAGAAATAGAGTCCTCATTGTTTCTATTAAATTTAAATTCAAGTTAAATAAAAAGTGAATCCAGTTCCTCAATGACACTGGCTAGAGTTCAAGGGCCATAGGCGGCCGACGGCCACCATATGAGAGCCCACAGGTCTCAGCCTCCTGCTGACTACTTCTACTCACCTGCCACCTCCTTCCCACCTACAGCTCGCCCTGGCCCAGTCACCCTCTCCTCACCCCCTGCACTAGGTCCTTCCTACCACAGACCTTTGTTCACACATTTCTCTTTACCTGGAATGCCTTCTTCTCTTTCAGGACCCTTCTTTTGTCTCCTTTAATTTGAAACTCTCCTCCTCTCAGAAAAGGAAACATGTCTCAGGAGCTCACCTCTAGGATTTGGCACTCCTTCCATCCCAGTATTCCCAAGTCTGTTATGCAATTGTAACTATTATGCATGTACTTGCTAAGAGTGTGTATGTGTGTGTGCGTGTGCTATTTTCTTGGCTTGATTGTTACCCCTTCCAGGGGAGAATCCTTGAGGTTGCAAACCATTTTCCTCTTACCTGGACTATTACAGAAGCCTCTGGATCAGTCTCTTGCTTCCTCCCTGGGAGGCCTTGAAAAAATCACCCTCCCCTCAGTCTCCAGAATGACTTTGCTTAAAATGCAGATCAGGTCATCGGACTCCCTTGCTCAATCCTGCTAATGACATGCCATTCTCCTTAAAATGAAATTCTAATTCCTCAGCCTGGCTTCTATCATATTCCTGGGAAATATATGTTTCTCCAACTCTATTACATCTCCCTCATCATGCCCAGCCACAACGGCCTTCCTTCTATTGTCTGAGCACCTCAAATCCATGTCCAATTCAGAGCCAATGCCTTGTTGAACCCGTTGTCTGAAATCCCGATGGTTGTTGGGTTCATTTCTTCTCATATGTAAGATCTCAGCTGACTTCTTATTATCTCCACTCCCATTTCTTACCTCTGGACTCAGAGCTTCTCACAGCTCCATGTTTGTTTCCTTTATTTCTTCTTCTTCTTCTTCTTTTTAAATTAATTGGTTCTTTTTAGTTATACATAAGAGCAGAATCCATTTTGATGTGATTATACAAGCTTGGAATATGTCTTATTCTAGTTAGAGTCCCATTCTTATGGATGTGCATGGTGGTGTGATTCACTCTGTTGATCATATATGTACATGGGAAAACTATGTCAGATTCATTCTATTGTCTCCTTTTCCTAACCACTCCCTCCCCTCCACTTCCTCCATTGTCTAATCTACTGCACTTCTATTCTTCCCCTCATACTCCTCCTCCTTACTGAGGGTTAGCTTCCACATATCAAAGAAAACATTTGACCTTTGGTTTTTTGGGACTGACTGACCTCACCTGGCATGATAGTCTCCAGATCCACCCATTTGCTGGCAAATGTCATAAAGTTATTCTCCTTTATGCTGAGTAATACTCCATTGTGCATATATACCACATTTTCTTTATCCATTCATCTATTGAAGGATACCTAGGTTTGTTCCACAGCTTAGCTATTATGAATTGAGCTGATATAAATATTGATGTAGCTGCATCACTGTAGTATGCTGATTTTAAATCCTTTGGCTATATACCAAGGAATGGGATAACTGGGTCAAAGGGTGGTTCCATTCCAAATTTTCTGAGAAATCTCCATATTTCTTTCCAAAGTGGTTGAGAAAAGGTAATCCCAACACTCCAACATATCAGCTCAGGAACTGACTTGCTTAATAAGACCCCTAAAGCACAGGAAATAAAATCAATAATCAATAAATGAGAGGACATCAAACTAAAAAGCTTCTTCACAACGAAGAAAAGAATCAGCTCTGAAGGCAGAGCCTACAGAATGGGAGAAAATCTTTGCCACCTGCACCTCAGATAAGGCATTAATTCTCAGGATATACAAAGAACTCAAAAAAACTTAAAAGACACACACACACACACACACACAATAATCCAAACAATAAATGGACAAAGTAACTGAAGAGACATTTCACAGAAGAAGAGAATGAATGGTCAACAAATATATGAAAAAATGTTCCACATCTCTTGCAATTAGAGAAATGAAAATTTAAACTCCACTGAGATTTCATCTCACTCCAATTAGAACAGCAATTATCAAGAATACAAGTGACAATAAATGTTGGCAGGAATGTTGGGGGAAAGGTGCACTCCTTCATCTCTTCTTACCCCTTTATTGATCTTTGGTTCATCTTTTCTTACACCTGTTTGAAACTGTTTTGTCCATTACTTGCATACTTTATTTAACATCTGTCCCCTCCCTGGAATATAAGCAGGGAAGTCACTCCTCTTGTTCACCACTGTACCTTGGGCCCCAGAGTCCTAGCACAATGAAAGTCTTAATTAATATTTCAAATTGTTAATCCACACGAGATCCCATGTAACTCTCACAGTTGATAAAACCTAATGATATTTTGAATAAAAATGCTAAAGCAATATCTCAAATCACAAAGTACCTAAATGGTGGTTGTAAACTCAAGTCCTGATGAATACTCAGCAGGGAATGTATAAATAAGATGCAACAGGGAGGGGAGGGGACTTCGACCAACTGAACAGTGTCTGCACCATCTAGAAGGGACAAGCCATTCTGCTAAGTCTTTGTTGCCTCACAAGAATACAAGCCCAGTGTGAGCAGAACCTCTGGTTTTTCAAGAAAAGTTAGATGTTCCGATTTTTTAATAAAAAGTGAAAAGGTTGATACATGGATACTAAGTTGCAGCTCCATAGGAATACAAAATTCCAGTGTGCTAATTGCACAGTAGGGTGACCAAAAGGATTTTAAATACTTTTACCATAAAGAAGTGATAAATATTTGAGGAGTTAGATATGTTTAACCTGACTACACAATGTGTACATGTATTGAAACATCACATGTGCCCCATTAATATGTACCATTTTTGTGGTTTTATGTATAAATTTAAATTTTTTTAATTCAAAATTTTTAAGAATTCTTAAATAATTTTTTTAATTTATTAAACTGTACAGACAAAATAAGACTGCTGGATATATACATAACCTATCAGTTTGCAACTTTGAATCTTAGTGCCTTGTTTAGTTTTTATATCTATCTCAATTTCAATGAATCTTGAGCCAAAAAAACAAACCTCAAAAACCAAAATTCATAATTTTCATTTTTCCCCTTTATATTTCTCTTTTATTTCTCCCTTCGACCCCATAACTCAGAAGTCATTGATCTTTTTGCATACTAAATCGATTGGCTTTTTATTTCCATCTTCATCTTCTTTGAATGTTTAACCAAGGGAGTGAGTCATACAGTAGGTGCTGAAATGCATTATCCAGACTCCCTTTGGTAATTCCCCACTCTGCTAGGAATGTTCTCTGCAGATACACTGTCAGCCCATTTGGGGGATTGTCTAAGCTGAAGAGAGCCTAAGTCCATGCTCCTTTCCTGGGGTGGTGTCTATCCACTGACTGATTGACAGAAGGATATAAAGTCCTAGCCCTCTTGGCCCAACTCAGGAAAGCTCTGAAGGGGCACGCTGCCTTGGAGCACTGCAGCATAGCCCAACTCTCCCTCTACCTAAATCTGTTCGTTAACCTCCCTTTCATAGGTATTGCTCTAAGAGCAGCCTCTAATAACCCTATTACACATGATGCTATCCCAGAATCTGCTACCTGAGGATCCCAAGTGTGTCTGTTAATATAAGAAAAATTTGAAGCTGGATCTCCTGCCACCTGGGTGGCAATAAGGACCCTATTTCTGGTGGTAGGCAAAGTAGAGACAGCCCCTAGCACAAGGTTGCAGTAACACTGGTATAACTGTTCCACTTGGATGATGAGCTGGTAGAGGGAGATGCTAGGGAGGTATATCTGGTATTTGAAAATATGAGAGGAAACATAATTGTAAGGGGAGTGGAACTTGGTAGACCTGGAGAAGTTAAACTGAGGCTTTGAAAAAAATATAGCAAAACACTGAATGTAGGTACTGAACCCTTGGGGCCTCTTGTGTGCAAGAATGAGCAGTTTGGAAGCGGCAAGGGGAATTGCCACTGACCTTCAGGAAGGGTGGGAGCTGTTGTTGCAGAGGAGGAACAGAGGAGGATATGAGTTGGCACCCACATTGTGCACCTGGGCATCTCTTGGTTCTCTCTTGCTCCATTTTGAAAGTAAATGGACAAGTACAGCCACCCTCACCTGAGAAAGGCATGGTGACTCTGATCTCAGTGATGAGGATTTGAGTCATGGCACCACATAGGCCAAGGGCCAGCAGAAGAACCAGCTGAGGGTGAAGGGAATGGAGAACATAAGGGGCAGGGCACACGAGGAGAATCTGCTATGGCCTGAGACCAGCTGTAGTAGTGGAGGCTGCAGTTTGCCCACTAACTTTCCTCTTTCAAGTTCTGAGGAATAGGAGGCCACTGGATCCTGGAGCCGCTGCTCTCAGCACATATATGAAGAAGTGGCACTGAGGGGTGAAGGGGGTGGGCTATGCAGACACTGAAGCGCTGCCCAGGTTCCCCTTCAGGGGGAAGGATTTGCTTCCCCTGCTCTTCAGCTGGGAGTGCCAGAGGTGGACACTCCTAGGATTCCAGTCCCCAATGGCCTTGCTGGGAAGTCACCTTGCCTCAGGTCAGGCGGTCTTTTCAGAGACCCTTCAAATAACAAGTCAGCAAGGAGGTATAAAGGCTCAGTACCTCCACCGCCCATAACTCAGAACACCTCCAAAGGGTCATGCGGCTTCAGAGCCCCCCTCTGTCATCTGAGGTGTTGGTGGAGATTGCACCACCATCCACATCTCGTCTGCTGATCCTGTTCCTTGCCTTTGCTCCTACTGGCATTGATTCCAAAATCACTCCCTTCAGACCTCCCAGATGCTGATCTTCACCTCAGGATCTGCTTCCCAGGAAATGCATCTGACTTTGCCTTCTTGAAATCCCTCTGCCCCTTGGTTCTCAAACACTGTATTCCTGCTACCTCTCCGATGGCATCCGCCTCCATCTCCACACACTCCCCTTCCTTCTCCTAGTCCTTAAGGTAAGGGTAGCCTATTTTAGTCACCTTTCCTTGAAGGGGAGGATTTTCTGATAACAGGATGCTACCTACTAGGAGAAGCTTACACCTGAATAGGCATAAACAGATTGTTCTCCCACTTTTCACATTCCCTAAAGATGAAGCATCAATTTCTCTTGTCTATCCCCAGGAAATACAATAATGGGTAATATGTATGGCAAGTGGTCTTCTCAAGTCAAGAAGGTACTGAAAGTTTCTTAATTCCTCACAAAAAGAAATTATATTTTATATGATGAGCTGGTAGAGGGAGATTCTGGGTGGAATATCAGGTATTTGAGAAACATGGCAGGAAATATAATTTTTAAAAGAGTAGAACTTGGTAGCTCTGGGGAGTTATAATTATATTTTATAACTTTATATTTTATGATGTTATCCTCTCTCCACATACACACTGTCATTGCTGATACACACACACACACACACACACACACACACACACTCATTACAACAACAAGGCAAAAACATACCTATAAAGTATATGTGGATTCCTTTTTACTGCCAGTCTTTTAGCCCTTGGCCTGACAGCCTCCAGCCTCTGGGCAGGAGAGCCAATTCCCAGTTTTGCTTGCAGTAATTCTTTGATCCCATATGACCTGCAGAGTCTTGCAAGTCCAGAGGGTGGTATAATGTAATGGAAAACAGAACCATTTTAGCATAGTACCTGAGTTTTAGGCATCAGTGTACCACTAATTAGCTCTTCTTAAGCAAAGTCTCTCTTTTCCCATTTATAAAATTAAGAGAATAGTCCTTGACCAACGAGTATGCTTTCTAGAAACACCTACTAGGACTAAACTAAAACTTACATGTAGAAGTTAATAGGAAATGGATACATGTCCACAAAGACAAATTTCCCTTTGAATTTTCTCTTGTGAGACATATGCTGTCCAAGGAAACTTCAAGATTTAAGCAAGTGCATGTGACCGTCATTCAGGGGTCCCCAGCCCACTCAGGACCCACAGATGACTCAGGTCTGGGTTCTCTGGTTGATGTTCTTAATCTAGCAGAGAAAGAGGTTTCTGGAGGCCTTAAACCTCTGCAGCCTCCACTGTATCTTCCTCCACTCCAAGAGGCCAAACTAGGGCTGATCTTCCAACAGCTGCCTCCTGGTGTTCCAGAGAAATCTATAAAGAAACTGCTTGCCTCTGAATTCCCCTCCACTTCTGTTTACTTTGGGGAGCCCACCCAAAGATGTTCATCCTTTATGAGGCACATCTGTGCCACTCAACATGGGGGCCATGGAAATGACCACCCACCATGCTGAGTGTTACACCAAGCCCAGGTTATTGTACCTCCTGTAGAGAGATCTGTGCTTTCTACTATTTGTCCTTGGGGAAAGAGACCCACCGGGTGTCAGTGTCTAGAACTCAGGGGAATGCTGTGTTAAGAAATAAGCATATGGGAGATGTCATCACCTTCTATGGTCTGAATGCTGGTGTCTCCCCAAGTTCCTTTGTTCATCTAATACCAATGAGGTAGCATTGGGAAGTGGAGCTTTTAGGGATGCTCAGGTCATGAGAATGTTGCCCTTACGAAAGGGATCAGTCATAACATAAGCCTGAAGAAGTTTGCTTGCCCCCTCTACCTTTTGAGGACATATAGAATGTGCCAAGCAGGAGGGACAAGCCCTAACTGGATATCGCATCTAAGGGATGTGATATCCAGTTAGGGCTGGGATTTCCAAGCCACCAGAACTATAAGCAGTAAATTTCCATTACTTACAAACTCAGTCTAAGGTACTTTGCTATATCAGCAGAAACAGATGAAGACACTAACTCCTCAGAGAATTTCCTTCTATATGATTTGTCTGAGTCGAAGGTAGAGAGGGAATACTCAATGTAATTTGCAGATACTAACTCACCTGAACTTCTGATTTCTTGCAAGGGGACATTTAATTTCATACGAATTGGCATTTAATATTTTCTAGATGATCTTCGGGGATGGAGTCTTCTCAGTCTCCCTCAGACCCTTTATTCCAATGTTGGAACATTCCAGAGATCAGGAATTTCATAGGTATAAAGTCTCAGCTGCTTTGCTTTAAATATGTTTAATTCATTTATTATTTTAATTTAGAGAATACTGTAAGTCCTGCAATAACCAAAGTATTAGGTTAGGCTCACTTTTTTTCTCTTGCATAATTATCGGCCCACATGGATGGCTGTAGCTTAACCACCTACCCTGTGAGGACAGTTTATCCTCCTAAAGGCATTTTTTCAGGGCTCTCTGGGCCTCTCATCCTCCTTCTCTGGCCTTTCACACTTTCCCAATGTTTAGGAAAACCAACAAGAAGCCACTGCAAGCTGTATGCCACCCTTGATATCCAGGGCAGGAATCCAGGTCTGCCTGCCTCTTCCTCTCCACTGCCACCCACTTATGGAGCACAAACTTATTTCCCTTTAAATCTTGGCACCCAGCATAGATCTGGCACTCAATAAATAGTTGGCATAGGTAAAACAACACTGTTCCTCACACAACTCCCCTGCCTCCTTAGGGCTCTGTCAGTCCCAGAGCAAGTCCCGGAAAACATAAAGGCAAAATGTGACCTTTCGTATCAAGCATCACCGACAATGGGGAAAAGGTGCAGTTCAGGTGATTTATTACTGAAGGTTTCCAGGAATACAGGGGTGTGTCCAAGAGCTCCAGCTTGGAAGCAAATTTCTTCCAAAGGGTCTGAGCCTCAGGGTACATGTCCAGGCTAATGGGAACGGAGAGCCCTGGAGAGGTGACCCTGCTAGCACACACCTTTCACCCTTGGCAAAGTGTGGGAATATCTACTGGGTCAGTAAGGCCAGTGTGGAGAGCTTACTGGGAACAGAGACTAGGCCCTGTGACTCATCTCAAGGCCACTACCAGGACACTCTCGCTACCGGCCATTTAGTGCCCAAGTCCCGGGAATCTCTATCACCTAGTTCCTTGTTTTGAGGCCCTAGGAGGTGGGAGAGGAAGAAAGAGAGAGCCACCAAGCCAGAGGATTAGGAGCCTGGAGCCATAGAAGAATGGTGGCCTTCCCCTCATCTGTCTCACTCTTTTAAGTTGGAGTCTCTTCCTTCACTTTGCTAATAATGTAAAGTATCAGCTAAAAATTGCAATGCATGCATTTCATTTGAGTTTTATTGCCCTAACAGACAGCATTAGATTACAAAAGAGGACATTTTTCTTCTCAGTTTTAGCTTATTCTGATGATTTATGATTAGATACAGCAAGAGTTCATAAACTTCCCTGACCTGCTGACAGTTTTTACAGGCTCCCAGATTTATTTCCATCTCAAACTTAACAGCTTTCATGTGACTGATATTCCCAGCGTCGTAGGGTGGCCGAGCCAGGGGCTGAGAGAGCGCCTCTAATCTCCATGTTACTAATTTAAATGAAGTCTTGGTCTGTTGTTTAAAAAAGACATCAGTCATCCCGGGGAGGTTTACAGATCCTCTTGTAATGTAATGTCAGCCCCTTCTGAGATATGAGGTTTATAAAGCTTCAGGATGTTGAGTGCTGGCAGACATGCCAAGGTCACCGTGGATGGCAACAGGGAAGGGGAGGGAGGGGGATGCACTTGAGAGGGGAGCAAAGAATTCCAAAGAAATGCTGTTCTCCTGGAAAGACAGGATATGCTTGCAAAGGAAGGAACTTGGTTGGGGGGAACCAGAGTCATTCTGAGGGTGGGATCCCCTTGTTCTCAATTTAGCATGTCCCCTCTCCACCTGAGACAGAGAAACCTGAGAAAATGCATCGTCCGGCCCCTTTGCTGAAGATCATTGGCTGTTTGATCACCTGGTATGTTGAGCTAAACCACACAACTGAGTAGAGAGACCCCAAAAAATGTGTGCTCAAGGGGCTAGGGACCAGAAGAGGGGAAACATCTTTGCCCAGCTACAGAAGGTCTCCAGAGGTGATAGGAAGGAGAGAAAGGGCTTCACTCAGGGCGTGGGGCTGAACTGGGTTGCTTTTCTCACACATTCCCATGCTTGGGTGTCTGAAGATCACTGGTGATCAGACCCTCAGACTGCCCAGAAGTGGCCTTTTGGAGATCAGATAAGAAGTGACGGGTAGAAATAAGCTCTGGCTCACTGTGGACATGAACTATGGGACTTGCTGGATGTGGAGCAGGGACATTTTTCTTTGCCCTGTGCCGCAGTCTGGCTGGGCACAAATCACAAGCCACTCAAGCAGGAACAAACTTTATTTTCCGAACTCCCGCCAACGCCACCCACGCAGCCCTCCTAGGCACACCACACCAACCGGAACTCCCTCCACCTGAACTTCACCAACCAACGCGAACTCCCCAGGAAATCCCCAGGAGAACTCCAAAGTAGCGGGTGCCCCAGGTGGACAGCAGGGGTCTATATACAATTGAATCAATCCAGCATCATCTTAATGGCTCGCCTCTCAACCATTACTTCTGGCAAAATGCCAGGGGCCTTTCCAACTCGGCTGTGGCTCTCAACAGCCCTGAGATAGTGAGGGTATAGGATGAATGCTTCACACAGGCACTCCCTTGCCAGAGGGGAGAAAGGCTGATTCCCATACTTCCTTGAAGGCCTGGGTTCTGGACAGGAAGGTCTATCTGAGAAGGCTTCAGCAGCCTCAACCACAGACCCCCAGGGGCCACACAACACTACTGCTCCTACCTCACATTCGGAAGCCCCAGGCATATACCAGGTTTGGGGCAGAGGTACTGTGAATCCTCAGAGCCATTGAACATTGAAGAGAAAAAATGAAGTGGGTGTTCTTATTGCCATTTACAGATAAGGCCACTTAGGCTGAAGATACTATAGAACTAGTCCAAGGCCAGCTAGTAGGTGAAGAGTTGAGTCTTAAAGTCAGGTCTAATTCTAAGGCCATGTTTGTTTTGTCTGTAAAGCTTTGGAATCCAGGTAGTTAACCATTTCCTTTCGTTCTGGGAAGAGACTGAGAAACAATGGTTTATTTCAGTATTTCTCAAAGTATGATTTCAGGCCCACCACCATCACCAGCAATAACTGGAATCTTACTTAAATGTAGTTTCCAGGTGGGAGCCCCCCCACCCACATCTCCATATTAGCATATGCCTTAGGAGATTCTTGTGCACAAAACATTTGAGAATCATTCATCTTTTCAACGTATGTAGTGGTCCTGGAGGAATTAAGCAGCAAGGGAAATTATGCAGTTTCACAGCAATTTCTGAATTTTCTCCTCAAAAAAAAAAAAAGTAGTCTTGCTGTTTGCTTGACATGAATTCCTAGAACATAATATTAGGAAACAGTAAGAATAAACATACATTTCAAAGTCACTTCAGAAAGAGTTGGAAATTATCCACCATTCTGCATCATTTGTCTCTGCATCCGGAGCATCCATAGATAATGGTGATATAGAAACAGCTGGCTCAGCCAGATGTTGGCATTTGTTAACTGCAGCCATTTCCCTGTTAGAATACCAGATGTCCCTATTTGGGGGTGGATTTTTCCTCTGAAAAATCTGGTGAACTGCATAGCAGTTTCTCAAAGAGTATCCTATGGACCACCAGTGTCCAAAAACTCTAGGGTGCTTGTTAAAGGTGCAAATGTGCCAGCTTTACTGCAGATCTACTGAATCGTATGCTTGGGGGGATGGGGCCCTGGAATCTGTATTTGTGAGAAGCTCCCTGGGTTATTCTTACATACACTCAGCTTTGGGAATGTACCTAGTATACATGGCTTAGTCTTCCTGGTCAGATGGACCTTAGCTCTGAACCTTACTCCACAGCTTGAACCTCATACATGGTTGCCTGGACTGCAAAATGGTTCACCACTTTGAAAATCAGTTTGACAATCTCTTATAAAACTAAAGTAACACTCACTATACAACCCAGCAATTTCTCTCCTAGGTGTATTCACCCGAGAGAAACGAAAACATATCCGCACAAAGACTTGGGCACAAATGTTCACAGCAGCTTTATGCATAATAACCCCAGATTAGAAACAATCCAAAGTCCATTACAGGTGACTGGACGAACACACATGAACATCCACACCTCAGAATATCACTCAGCAATAAAAACAAAACCTGGCCAGGCACACAATAAGGTTGAATCTCAAAAACAATATGCTAAGTTAAAAAAATTTCAGATGCAACAGTTTAAATATGGCATAATTCCTTTTAAATGAAATATTATAAAATGAAAACTGATCTATAGTGATAGAAGGCAGATCACTGTGAGCTCAGGCCAGGGGTGGGAACTGACTACAAAGGGGCTCATGGAGACATTTGAGGGTGACGAACTAGTTCTGTTCTGATCTCGGTAGTGTCACAAAGATGCATACATTTGTCAAAACTCATCAAACTGTACACTTAAATGGATGCCTTTTATTGAACATCAGTTCCAGCTCAATAAAATTGATTTTTATATGTTTTGAAATGTTCAGTGAAGCCACATCCTTTATCAGCTGTGTGATGCTGGCCAAATTACTTTACTTCTCTGTTCCCTTCTCTTTTCCCCAATCCAGTGTAGTTTCCAAAATTCCCTTTTGCCTCTAATTCCCAAAACTCCCCTCCTACTTTAAAAACCTATAAGCCCCCTTTGTTCATAAATAAGCAAATACCAGAGTTTAAATGTTTACCTAAATTTTTAAAACGTTCTTGATGTTATAAGGACATAGTCATCATCGATAATGGAATCCTAGCTGACAAAGTAAAGGAGTAAATTCTCACACAATCAGTGAGGATCTCCTATGCATTTCCTGATAATAGACACGCTATCTTTGCTTGGGTTTCATTTTGTTTGGCGGAGGATCTCAAAACCACTAGAGAATAGAGCTTAGCTGAAACATCTAAAGGCTCACACATTTTATGGGTAGTAAGTTGTAACGGGAGAAATTCAATTACTTACCCCCAAATATCAGATAGCACCCTACATGGGAAGTAAAGGCCCCCTTTACTTTTCAGTTCTACTTCACAATTATAGCACCTTAATTCATATTCAATCAATTCTCATTTATTACATATCTCAGATACATGTCAGGCACAAGGTACCATCACGGGGTGTCAAAGTGAATTAAAAAAAAAAAAAGAAAGAAAATTTCTCTCCTCATTTTGCCCTCTATAAACTCTGGAGAACACATGAATTTTTTTGAAATGTGCCCCTCTCATTGCCTCACCCCTGTGGATGGGACCATTTCTCTGGGTTGCAGGGGCATCTTAACACCATCCTTCCATATTTCTTCTTGTCTGACTCCAAATCCCTTAACTTCCAGCCCCTCCCCTGTTCAGTTGGGTTCGCTGGTGATCTTCACAGTGGGAAGACCATGCCTGTGTCCCTCTGTTCCAACAATGGTGCAGGTCCTCGTGGCTAATCTGGGCATTTGTTTGCACACCATTCTCCTGCTCTCTGTTACACAAGTCTCCACACCTCTCCTCTAGCCCCCAATTTTCTAAAAAAGATCTCTGGCCCGATCATTTTCCCACCCAAGAATCTCTGTTGGCCCCTATTGCCAACTAACTTGAGTGTTCAAGACCCTTGTGAATTTTGCCACAATTTATCTAGATTCATCCTTAGTGTGTCCTCATCAAAACATCTGAGTAGTGGTATGGTGGAGAGAAAAGTTGCGGGGGCCATGAAATTGCTATGTCTCCTTGAACCACTTACTAATATTTTTCCATAAGTTAATAAACTTTTTTCTAAAATGAGGATAAAATTCTTATCTTAGTATTTTCTGAAAATGAATATGAATATTCATAAGTGACTAGACACATAGTAAGTACTTGGTCAGTTATGGTCCAGCCAAATGGCATTAGTTGTTATTTAGCAAACACAGTCCATTGCTTCCAAGGGCCGTGTTTTTGCTTGAGCTCCTCTTCCCACCAGGGGCAAATGTACCAAAGTACCCCACTGTCTTTCCTTAGATAAATGACTCTTTTTCCTGGGTTTTCAGCCCCATAAGAGAATGTGCCTTGTGAATCAAAGCAATACAGAAAGGGATAATTGGAGGTAAGACTGACAAGTAAGGAAAAATGTAACACTGAAATGTCATTTTAATGACAGATGGGCAAAGAGGAGGGGACAGGCAGAAAAGAACAGATATGGATCCCCAGTCCTTGTTGTTGCAGAACAATGAGCAGAACACAAATGCTGCCATGCCAAAACTGTTCTCTGGGCTCATGTCACCATGCCCTGCCTTGGGAAATATAGCCCAGGCCAATATGGGGACAACAGTATAATGCCTGTCTCCTTTACAAATGCAGACCTACACACCCCACTGATTCCAGCCATCCATTTCAATCTCGGGAATGGAGGATCAAACAATCCCCATTTTACCATTAAGAAGCACATCCTGCCACCGGTGCTTTTTTGTGTCTAACTGTAGGCCAAGCCCACTCCCTCCCCTCAGTGGGAATGGGAAGACTGAAAATCCTCCCACAGGGCGTGGTGCTAAATTCCTCAGCAAGTTATCTGAGGAATGAAGCAGGATGAAGGTGTTCATTGACAAGCATCATGTGTCCACAGGGCCTGCCCCTCCTCTGCCAGGTCCCATGCCAGTTCCCACTGAGAAGACCCACTTGCAGATCTCAGTGGCTATGTCACCAGCGTCACCCCTGGTGGCCACCGAGGGTAGTGCTTTTTCCTCACGCTCCTATAACAGTAATAAATGCTAACATTAGCATAGCAAGTGCTATGTACTAAATACAGATAGTGTCTGCTAAGAATGAGGAAATCGTCTTAGGAAACTCAAAGAGAGAGGTCCTAGTATCACCGTCATCTTATAGAGGAAGGACCTGTGACTCCAAGAGGTTAAGTAACCTTCTCAAGATCACACAGCTGCAGGATAGCAGAGCTGAGGTTTAAGACATCAATCAAACTACAGAGCTGTGCCCCCATCCGTGATATCTCACAGCCTTCTGCTACCTCCCCAGCCTGCCTCCCCATCTCCTGGGATCCAGTCTGTGCACGGTGGCTCTCACCAAACATGTATGTCATCACTCTCCTCTGCAGGAGCCCGCAAAAGGACTTGGTCCTCCCAGTCCACAGCCCAAGCTTCAGGATCAGGGTCCTTGTCTCTCTTCCCTCATTCAGAACCCTCACCCAGTCCATTGGACTCTGACATCAGAACAATGCACATGCCATTTCTGGGGCCTTGAACTTTCCCACCATATTATCACATTCCTGAAATCTGAGTCAGAATGCTCATGTCATGAACCACAGAGATGAGACCCAACCTGTCTACCCCTCCTCACCAATTACCTGTCACTATTTATATCATAATATGATCATGCCTTGATTCATTCCAGAAATATTTATATAAGAATTCTTGGACTTTCATGATTTCTTCCTTGTTGGATCCCAGAGTTATTGAAGGAAAGGGCTGTTTATCTTTCCTCAGCAAGACTACTGGAGACCTTGCATTTGTGACTTTAGCACAATGAAATTCAAGCCCATCGATGCCTATAATTCCACCATTAGGGGTTCATATCTTTGACTTGTATTTGTCTTGTCTTAAAATAAAAATGCTCTTAGGAGGAATAATGAGTTGAGCATTTCTAGTTATTCATTCTTAGACTGGATGAGCTGATAGGATCCTAACCTGATAACAGAGTTTAAGAGAAGGAGAGAAAGAAGAGAATACAGAAATATGAGAGTATCAACTTCGGGACTGGAAGAGATGAAAGATACATCAAAGAAAGGAAAAGGCCCAGAGTGACCCACCTGCCTGTGATTTTGTTGCCCCGTGACACACCAGCTTGCCCCGATTGCCACTTGCATATTGAGCTCAGCATTTTGGCAAAGATTTTCTGAGACATGAGCTCATGTTCATTTTCCTTCTGAATTTTGTTCCCCACCCCTTCACAGAGGATGCAACAGTCCTGGGGCTTGGGGGTCAGGCTTGACCATTGGTCTGCCTATCTACTGAGCAGCCCATCACCCTCCTTCTGTAGACAACCACATTGTCCAGTCCAGAACTCGACTCGAGATGGAGGCTTGTGTTGCAAACTAGAATTTGGGGCACGGAGCCTGGCATCTGAGGTGCTTCATACAATCTATTGTTTAGACGCTTTCATTTCCAAGAACAAAAGCTCTCCTCCTCCCACCTCTCCATCCCTTCAAAGGGCACCACCGTGTAGTGACAGAAGCACATCTTGATATCATTTCTGATATCCATAGGTTTCAGCAATCAGTCACAGGGTTTTGTTCCAGGAAAAAGCAATATTCTTTGACAAATAAGCCATTTGCCGAGCAGTTTAAATGACATTGCAAAGAGTGACACTACAAAACCGATGTGCCTGTTTTCCTTGCTCCTTTTCACGGAGAAACAGCTAATGCCCCAGATAAAGAGAGCAGATCTCATGTGACTTCTAACATGAATGCACAGCACTGTACAAACAGCCTCTGGAAAATCAGCCCTGGTGGGTCACTCCGGTTAGAAGGGCCCCCATCAAGCTGCATCTTTTCCACACTGTCTCAGAAAGGGAAAACAGCCTCACTCTCAGGTCCTCGAGGCTTTTCCTGAACGCCTTCCGTTCCTTAAACATTTCTCCTCTTGGTACAAATGTGGCAAAGCCCACGGTCTCTCAGCCCTGGAACTACCGTGGCCTGCTTTAATGTGGGGCGTTCCCAGGAGGCAGATGTTTTAACTAGCAGGGGAGAGAAAGATCTGTTTCTTATTGACGGAACCCTAGCCTGTGTAATAGAACTTCAAAGATGCGAGGCCAGATTGGGCAGGCAACATCAAACGCTTGTGACTGGTGCTAAGTAAACTTTGTATTCTGACATACAAGTTCTTATCTATTCTGTTCCAGACTTGAGAGCAGGAGGCTGCATCTAACCAAATCACATTGTTTTTCCTCACAGCTGCCAACTTGGAAAAATATCAGGGCACAAAGGGACCATTAAAAAAAAAAAAAAAAAAAGAAAGAAAGACACACACACACACACACACACACACAGGATCATGTTTTTGTTAGTTCCTAAGCAACACACCATTGCCAAGATGGGGACTCTAAGAAAAATGAGAAGATATTTGCTACACTTCCTATTGAAGCTACTCACTAATCCCAATCTTTATAATTTCTTTATAAAGAAATTAACAGTATGGACTTAGATAAAGCCTGTGTCTCCCCACCATCCATACCCTGTCCCTGTTTCTTTGATAAAGAGCCACTTTTTAATGAGGCCAAATCAATGGTTTAATTATATCTAAACTCAAACAATGAAGCTATTTCCTGGCTTTTTTTTAAAACAAACTAAATTCATTTATTTTTCAAATTGTTTAAAAGGAATTATATTCACTTTGGATTATCTGCTTTTTCCATTATTAAAAAAAAAAAGAACTTTAAAATGTGTTTCATTTCAATGTAACTGGAACATAATAACATTTCCCTAGTCTGGGAACCAGAGAAAATCAGTAGGACCATCTTTCTATCAAAGTCCATGTGTGCTTCCCTCATGTGGGTTTGTTTCAAAGCACCAGGTTATTTCCTCTGAGAACATCTATGTGTGTCTATCCTGGGGAAGGGAGGAAAATCCCTGAGAAGGAAATTGATTTTAAACCTGGGATTTTCCTCCTGCCTTGGGAACATGTTTGTTTAATCAGCGGGTCCTTCTGAGGGTCTTGTGTGTGGGATCTGTCAGCAATAGGATCACAGCTCCAGCCCTGCCTGCCACAGAGCTTGGCCTCAGGACCTCTCGGAAACAGGCAACTTTGCCTACCCTTTCCTCTACCTTGAAATTCATGGCTCCATGGCCCAACCCCATCCTGATTCCCTCTTACCTCTCCACATCCCCTAGAGTGTGAGCTACCCACATCTAGAGGAGCCTAACAAGAGACTCCAGAGAACAAGACCATGATTCTCAACCTTTGGTGAGGTTTACAAACACTAGACCCTGATAGCCTAAGAGTGTCCCAAGGACTAGCAGCTTCAGCATCACCTGGAAGCCTATAGGAAATGCAGAATCTCAGGCCCTGCCCCAGACCTTTTGAATCCAAATTTGCAATATAACAAGATCCTCAGGGAGATCTGAAAGGCACTGCCCCACTCTCTAACCCTGAAGCTCCAGGGATGACTTGAAGTGACATCCTGGATTCTTTGTCTCAAAGGTGCCCACAGTGACTCTGCTGCATCCCAAGTCCAAGAACCAGTGGTATATGGCGCCAAAGCACTAGCTTTGGGGTCAGACAGACCAACATTGTAATTTTATCTTCTTAACTTATTAGTCAATGATCGTGAGCTATTTTGAAAGGGACTAAAGGGACACAAAGATTCTGAACATTCAGGGAACTATTTGTATAAAGACCCCTCAAAAAGGCCATTGCTGAGGTCCCACTTTTCTTCTACCCTTCCCTGTTCATATCAGAACACTATGTCCTCATCCCAGAAATCTCTACCCTACCCTCCTCTCTGTCCCCCAAGTTCCTACTATCTAAAGCATTTTAAAATCCCAATTTCCTGACACTTCAAGGCCCTTTCTGCCTCTTATTACTCCCGGATCTTCATAACCCCTTCCCTTCCCAGATGTAAGCTCACTAAAACCCCAGTTGAATATCGCTGTCTCTGTGTCCCCATCAGGACCTGGCCCTGTTCCCTATGCTAAGAAGATATCTAATAAGAAGTCATCCTTCCAAACTCCTTTAAATGTCATTCAAAAAAGTCCCCCATCGTACAGATGGAGGCAGGGAAGAATAGGTATTTCCATTTAACATTAGTCTATAAAGGCCACATCTTTGCAGGCAAAAGTAAGCAGGATATTGAAGCAATTCATCTATTCGGTGAAGCAATTATTAGACCAAAAACCTATAATTGGAAGACACATAAGCATTTAAATACTAATTTATTTAGCATATTCGGCTGTCAAGTCTGATAGTGTTAATTATCAGAATATGACATTATTTTAACTTCGGTTTCTGACATAAAGTCATTTTATAGCATCTCTCCCTCATTGGTGCTTTAATAAAAGAAGTTCAATTCGGTCCACCCATTCTCATTAGGCTGGTCTTACAGTGACAAGAAAGAGTGGGCGGGATCAGCGTTGCAGGGTGTTATGGCCCCTAAAGTGGCACAGGGTGGGGCTGGATTGCTCAAATTCATTAGATAATTTCTCACCCCTAAGTGCCATTTGACCTGGGTCAATATATTCTTAATTCACTTGATAAAAAGTGGACAACAGCCCTGAATGACTCACAGGCCAGATGATACTTGCCCAATGACCCAGAGGTCCCATTTCAATTATAGAGGCAAATTAAAAGTTCCTCCCTGGCAAAGAATCAAGTGTCTCCCCGGGGAGTGGGAGTGGGACTGGTAGCTCATGGTCTTCTATCCTGGTCAGAGAATGTGGATCTCCATGGCTTCCAGGAAAAAGTGGATTCTTCCTTGGGGATCCTAAGAAAACTGGGGTCTCTTTTTCAGTTGGCACATAGGTCAGTAACAGGCAGAATTCAAGCTTCAGAGCCTTGGTCTTCTGAGAGTGTTGGGGGTTAGAGGATGGTGCCCTACTCCCTCATGTGGACCTGTTTATGAAAATCATGGTCGTATTCATATTCCCTCCCCCCACCCCTCTCTCTCATGCCTACTATGTGCCAGGAATCTTTAATCCTTATAATAACACTGAGCTGAATACTATAGGTACCCTTTTGACAGATAAGAAAACTGAGACTCAATGAGGTTAACTAACTTGCCTCAAATCCTTCAGCTAATGAGTCACAAAACTGGACATCACATGCAGACCCCCACCTCTGAATACTGCTGCCTGCTAACCCGCCTTCGGCAGACAGAGTCTGATTAGTGTTGCCTTTGCTCCCTCAGCCCGTCCCCTTCTAAACAAAACAGCACAGGTCTCTCCTCCAGTCTCCAGTTCCATGTCCAATTACTTTCTAAGGGAGCCCACATCCTCGCACTTGCACTTATCGATCAAAGAGCACAATGACTTCAATTAACTTCCTCTGAAAAGGATTTGGGTAAAGTCTTTGGTCTCCTTGAGGCTCTATGCTTTATATTTCTTTGCAGCCCTTTCCAACACTTAGATAATGTCTCCAACTCACCTCTGGTTCTCAGTACCTGTTTGTTGAATGATTAAATGAGGCAATGACTACTGAATGCTATTCGGGTAGTAATTCCATGCTTCTGCCCTGACCACAAATGATCTATTTAATTGATTTTAGTGACTCCACAGTAGCTGTTATATTACCTCAGGGCAAAATTACTCATTTCTTGCTTCTAAGACCTAGTAATTTATATGCTGAACATGTAATAATCTATTATATCAAATACCCACTCTTATTTGAAGAAAAAAAAATAGCTTGCCGCTGAACATAACAGCCCTAGATACACAAAATAAGTACAGGTGACTTATGAGTTTACACAAAAGAGCCTTCTGTTCTGGATGCAGCTGTTTCAGAAAAACACAGCTAAGAGTATAGAAGGAAGCTGGGTAGGTAAATATTAGGAGAGGCCTTTAAAAGCAGCCTTGATCACTGGATCCTGAGGATGTGTTTGTTAGGCAAGGATGCCCTAATAATGCTTAATATTGATACAGCATTTACAATGCAACAGACAGGCAATGGGAAAGCTGGGCTTTTTTTTTTTTTTTTCCTGAAGATGGGCAAGTGAGAACATGATAGGCCAAGCTCACAGCCTCAGACCTGGCAGCAAGACACCCAACAGGAACTAGCAAAGACCCAGGCACCAGAGAGCTGGGGCTGCCTGCATAATCTGCTAGAAATAGCCAAGGAGCAAAGGAAACCATGTTACCAAGCCCAGCACCGCTGACCACTTCATATGGACTCTACAGTGGGTAGAAGTATGTTGGGGAGAGGAAAAAGAAAAAGGAGTTAGGTGCTGACAGAAAACAGCCCATGTGCTCCTCCCCACTTCCCTGAATCTCTTGGGCCACTGGATCTGAGGCCACATGCGCTACTTCCCACCAAGAGTGGTTGTTTGCTAGGCCTGTGACAGTCTGCAGAACCTGCCTCTTTTTCATCTTTCCTCTTTGACTCAAAATTCCCAAAGCCAGTGCTTCCATAAAGAACCATGTTCCCATGCTCTCACCATGATCAAAACCAAAAACCTCTCTTGGAGTCAGGTCCAGCCAGCTTTGAATCTAAGTATCATTATTTGTAAAAAATTTGTGTTACTGAGCAAGTGACTTTATTTGGCAGAGTGGCTGTGTCCTCTTTAAGATGGGCATAATAGTGACTCCTTCATAGACTTCTACTCAGGCTGATGATAGGATAAGACAAAGAATCTACCAGATACCTGGCACAGGAGAGCATGCTCTATAAATCTTAGCTTCCTCACCTGTTACTCTTGTTCTTTGTCCATCTAAGCGGCTCCATCTTCTGTTGGTGTGTAACAAGGAACAGCTGGTCAATACCTGGTGAGGTTTTACTTCATTCCATATGTCCTTGAAATGAATCTTCTGTCCTCTATACTCCTCCTCTTACCATAAACTTCTTTCCTTTCATCTCTGGAAAATCTGGAAACCAGAGGATCATTCAGCCTCTCATGGAAAGGACGGGCACTGATCCGGTTGACAATACCCCAGAGCAATCTGTGGCCTAACTAGCATGCTAGTTGGCCAGAATTCTCCCAGTTCTAGCACGCAACCTCCCATGTCCCAGGAAATCCCACATCTCAGCAAACCAGAGCAGTTGGTCATCCTAGCTGTGTGCAAGGCCACTTTACAGTCAAATAGAAATCATATCACTACTCAGATTTGCAAAGAAGAGAAAGTGACATCAATAAAAACCAGTCAAAAATCATCATGATACACAGGAATCCTATGCTGCAGAGGCTGAGTGTGGTTAGGCAACAGAGGGTCATCTGGGAATGGTTCCACATGGGACATCAAACACTATTCTTCCAGGCAATTCCCAGACCAGACATGAAAGGCAATGGAGACATCCAAAAAGCAGTGGAACACTCAGAATACTCTTTAGGTCTTGATGATGATTGAAAAGACAGAAAATGTACACATGGAAGTAAGGTGGTTATGATACTAATTTACTGACATTGCTGACAAAACCAGACAGAGTAACCTTCCCAGCCAGGAATGGATTCCCTACCATTGCAACAGAAGAAAACCAAAGTCTAGAATTTGCAATCATTCCAAAATTTAGTCGATATCCACTCTGCCACACCAACCAACTTGTAAGACCTGGAGAAGCTGCCAACCCATCTATGTCTAGATTTCCTGGAAAATTAATACATGTTTATGGGTTGTTGTGATACATTAATAAAATAATCCATGCAAAATGACTAACACAGCATTCATTTCTGGTCTTATACAAGATCAGATTGCTTGAAGACCCTCCCAATATGAAACACCTAGAAAATGTTGAATAGATAAATGAAACTTCTTTGAAAGGCAAGAGCTGGGTTTATAAGAAAGAAAACTTTTCAGGGACCCAAAATAAAGGGAGAACTGAAAACCAGAGTTGAAACCCTGAGCTGATTCTAAAGCTGTCTGTGGAGGATAGAGGCTGTCAGATTTGGATATGCAAGGGCTTGGGTGTAAATGGCCACATGAAGCAAAGAAGTGAAATACAATACTCTCCTTTCCTCCAGATGAAGCCAGAAGCCTTGAAGTGCTACCTTAGTTATAGAATGAAATAAACATCATCTGCACTCTGACTCAGGAAAGTGGTCAAGAAGTTTAGCTGTCTTTTACTAGGCTCTGGATGAGGAAAAGAAATGGTGTCCTCTGAGAATTCATGGTACAGGCCTGGCTTCATATGGGCCAGGGATCCACATTATTCTGGATGCATGGCATAGAAAATTAATAGAAAAACATGACTGGGGTCTATGACTCTATTTGCCCAGCAGAAACAAATGAAAAAGTGTCTCTGGAGGGACATAACCTTCCTGAAACTGCTAAAGTCCCTCAGACAAATGTCCCCTGGCCATAAGTGACAATCCATATTGATGAAGAAGCACACAAAGAAGAATCCACAGTAAGCAAGAGTCAGCAGACCCAGGAAATAACAGAATTTTAACCCCTGAGAATACCCAAATAAAATCAAAATTAAAAAAAAAATAAATGTTTACAACCATAAGCACTTAAAGAATAAAAAAAAAAAGTCAAGATGTAATGAAATGACAATTATACTGGGAAAGAAATATAATTTCTACAAATGAAAAAAAAAAGATTCAGTGATAGATTAATCAATAGCTAGACACAGCTGAAGAGTGAGTGAAGGGAAAGATGGATCTGAGGATGAAAGTTCTGAAGGCACCCCCATTGCTACATCAAATAAAGGACACCCAAACAGCAGCATAGGAAATCAAAGAAATAGGAAAGCAAGGATAAGATGTGAGGATGATAGAATGAGAAATTTGAGCAAGGACCTAGAGAGAACTTTGGGAGGAGAAATATAATATTCAAAGAAATAAGACCTAAGTTTGGAGAATTGAAAGAATATGTACATTCATTATCCTTGAGTGCACTAAAAGTTAATTTGTACCTAATCTCATTGCAATGAAAGCACAGAATATGAAGAAGAAGAGAAAGAGGAGGAGGAAGAGGAGGGAGGGAGGAGGAGGATGGGGAAAGTTAAGTAAAACTTTGGAGAAAACACTTTTTTTCCCCCTAGCATTTCATTGTAAAAATTTCAAACACAGAGCAGAGTGGACAGAATCTCATGATGAATATCTATATAACCATTAGGTTATACCATTAATTTTTTTTAATATTTTTTTTTTGTGTAGATGGACACAACACAATGCTTTTATTTTTATGTGGTGCTGAAGATCGAACCCGGGTCCCGCCCATGCTAGGCAAGTGCTCTACCGCTGAGCCACAATCCCAGCCCCAACCATTAATATTTTACTGCATTTACTCTTTCACATATTTATCCATCTATTCAAATCCGGATTCATCCATCAATCTCTTATTTGTGTTTTATTGTTGCTATTTACTACAGTTCTCCCTCATTTCCCTAATTTCAGTCACTCTAATGGCTGTGTAGCTAGCTATATCTCATTTTGGTTTTAATTTGTATTTCTCTCATGATTAATAATGTTGAACACTTTTTCATGAATTTATTGACCAGATATGTATCTTCTTTAATGAAGTGTCTATTCAAAAATGTTGCTGACAACACAGGAACAAAAAAAAAAAACAGAAAATATAATTCTATTTCACCAGTCAGGGTCCAATCAGGAGACTGAAACCACAGTAGTAATTTAAATAGGGAAAATTTTGAAAAGTGAATTATTAACTAATAAAAGGTAGTCAGCCATCCACGTGGGCAAAACAGATTTTAAGGGGCAAAGAGGTAAAAACTACAGACCAACTACTCTTTGGGTTGGGGAAAAAATGAGCAGGGAAGAAAATTAAAATCTCAGGGGAGGAGATCCTCAAAGCTGAGATTCATAGCTCTGGGTAGGAGGCATAGGTGCCATAGGAACAGGGTGCCTGTTGATGTGGTAACAAAGATGAGAGCTGAGAGTCACCACCTAATGTGGTAACCAAAAAAGTGACTGGAGGAAGTCACAAATAAACAAGGATCTCTATATCTTGATCTGCTCACTACTGAACTATAAAACAGAACAGAAGGGGAAAACGTTCCCCGCCCCCCGCCTTCTTTTTCCAGCCTTGCAGTGTCCATCTAGTGCCCTCTATTGGCAGAAACGAACACAGAGCCATCTGTCAAAGGAGAAAGGTAATATCATGTTTAGGTCCAGTATCACAAATTATGACAAAGAAGGGCAATTTCAGGACAAAGAGGCAGTAAATTAATAACATATAAGTATCTTAAAAGTGCTTAGAAAAAAAGCATAGCAGTGAACATAGAATTCTATACCCAGTTAAACTATCATTCAAGCATGAAGCCATAATAATGACTAACTACCATTTTTCTTTGTTATACAATACATGTAAGAGAAAATATGTAACAATATAGGTAAGTTAGGACTTTTTCAGGCAATCAAAACCTGATAACTTATTACAGGCAGACCTTCAATTCAAGAGCTACTAAAGCGCTTCCCCTCAAGGAGAAAATTAAATCTAGAAGTAAATAAATACAACTTGAAAAACAAAAGGTAACCAAATTAATTGGTAAGCTTCTGGGTAAATTAGATGGTAGGCAAAGAAACTAGTAAGTTTATGAGCTTATAAATAAGGACAGTATGAATTCATAATGATAAAAAGTAAAACTACTTAGAAGTATAAGTGTAAAAGATAAATAAAATAAAATAAAACCACCATATGAACAATAGGAAGAAATGATCATAAACTGCTTCACGTGTCTTGTATTTCTGGAATGTGGGCACAGATCAAGGCCTTACCACTTAATCCAGAAGACATGATAGGCATTCCCTAGAAAGGTTTAATACAATCCTGGGTGATACTTTTTAAATCAACTGTATGCTATAATGTTAAATTTGCTCAAAGAACAGAAATAGAATAAATACACATAAAAATCAAAATATAGAAAAAATTGGTTCAATGCAGAATAAAGTAGTAATGGAGATAAAAATATTGTTTTAAAAATTAAAAGTGAGAAGCTAAATCTTTGGAAGAAAATAGTCCAAACTTATCAGTAATTCCAATAAATACGAATAAACCAAACTCCCCAAATAAAAGACAGATTTTTTTATCATCTTTTAAAAATTCAGCTATATAATCTGTACAAAAGATACAGCAAAAATATAAGTACATATAAATATTAAAAGTAAAAGAATAGAAAGAAAAACTTTCTGGATTAATAAAAATAATAAAAAGCGGGTGTCATACTGTTATGAGATGAAATAAATTTCAAGAATTTTTAGAGATACAGAGGGCACTTTTTACTGATAAAAGGAAAAAATTGTCAGATAAATAAGACAATTAAAGTGTCTATTCACATAAAAAACTAACCTTGAAATACATAAAACAAAAGTCAATAGTTTTTTTAAGGAGAAATTGACAAAGCCATCATCATGGTGAGAGATAATGTACTCCTGTTTCAAAGGAGTAAATCAAGCATAGAAAAAAATTAGCAAAGATATAGAAGAATCAACAACACAGTTAACAAATTTTAAATGAATGTAAAACACTGTTCAGGAAATTTTATAGAATAGATTCTTTTCAAGCACATATAATAAAAGGTATGCTAGGCCACAAAGCAAACTGAAACAAACACCAAAAATTGGTATTATACAAGACCAAATGCCTGATCAGTATACAAGTAAGTCAGAAATTAATTACAAAAAGTCTTTAAAGATTGTAAAAGCATAGTTCTAAGTAAAGTGTGTAACACATCCCCTGACAAAGCATAACAGCTTTAATAATGTTAAATGTCACCTCATTGACATTGGCAAGCCCAATTCCACATTTCCCTAATGGCTAGCATCTTACAGATGGATGCTCAAGGTCAGAGATGAAAGCAGGCTCCTCCAAACAAGGGGAAGAAACCTACCCTCTAAGGATACTATACACGAATCCTTGACTCCTCTGGGCTTGTAACCCCAACAATTGACTTCCAGGAATTTAAATGTACTTTCAACTGAAAATTTGCTTATTGTGGTCTTCATGATGTAGACCCAGCAAAGTAGAAATTTTTCCTCCCACTGTTCCAAAGCACAAAGTGACTTTCCCAAAGTTGAATTTGGCTGTCTATTCTCCAAAATACTGAGGAAAGGGGTGATACACACTGTGGCTAAGGTGTGCTGATGGGTAAGGGGGACCCTATGGGTAAAAATGTTTTCATGTTTATTCAGAGATGACCCCCAAAGAGAGGTCACTGATCCTAGAAAAGAAAGAATAGGCACTTCATGAAGAACAGAGACAGTGCAACAATGGTAAGGCAGCCCAGCTCTCTGTATCCCTACTCTGAACACATGAGTATCCACTTACTCTGAGCACCTGACACCTCACAAGGTCACCCTTGTACAAAGGGTAGAGTAAGCTATTGTACCTTAAATGAAATATACTGGAAACCTAATTTATCAGTCTGCCTCTGATGAGACAGTATATATAACTTTAGTCCTCCAAAGCATACATTCTCAATAGGGGTAATATTGCCACCAAAGGAGAAAAGTTTGGTTGGAGGCGAACAAAGAAATTTAGATATTGTAATGATTTGTGGCTTTCCAAAGGATCCCTATACATAAATAATATGCAGTATGTCTTGGTCTAAATTTTCATGGTGAAAAGGGGATAATTAAGGAAAAATTGTCTAAGACCACTTCATAAAAGGGCAATAATGGGGAGAAAGTTTGAGAACTACTGCTCCAGAGGAAGAATGGACAGATCTCTCCAGAGGAAGAATGGACAGATGCATTTGAGTCTAGCAATCAGATCCTGCCTAAAGATAGCCCTACACCTAGACACTAGACAGACTAATTAACCTCTCCTTCATTATAAGCTTTTTAAAAAATTTAGAATTTTAAAATCTTTATTTCGGGTGATATGTATTAATTGTACACATTCATGGAGTTCAATGCAATATTGATTTCATCAGCATGTACTTATTAAATGGAGATAATTAGTATTTCCCTCTTCCTATCATTTTTTTCATATTTGGAGACTTTTGAACTTTTCTCTTCCTGATCTTTATAAAATATATAGTAAGCTATTGTGAATTACAGTCATTACCAGCTTTTAGATTTCAAGAAAAGGCATCAGTCATCTTGGTGAAGAACCCAGCTCTCAATTTTCCAATCAACCTTTCCAAAAATATTTCTATGGTACTTTCTGTATCTGTGCTGTACAATATAGTGGCCACTACCATAGCATGCTGGATATATGACTAGTCCAAACCGTGATGTGCCGGGAGTATAAAATGTTGATGAACTTTTCCATGGCCCTCTTCTATGCCACACATTTTGTTTGGCGTGCCCATAATTTAAGGCTCTAACTGCTTTTTACCAGATACATTTCTCAGAGTTGTGTTTGCAGGGATCAAGCTGGGAGCATGCGATAATATATTTCTAGGAGAAAAAAGCAGGCTTGCCCTCTGCTTGTTTAGGGTAAGTTCCCCAAACTAGGTGTCCTCCCTGACCCCACAGTAACACAAACCCATGGCATGTGTGGCATCCATCTGGGCCCTCCACATCACCCTGGTGAGATTTGAGGGGCTTCTGCAGGGCCCATTCTCAGCTCATAGAGGCCACCTGAATTCCTGGCCACATGGTCCCCTCCACGTGAAAGTCAATAATGAAAAACTTCTTACTGCCACCTTTATAATCTCTCTAATTTCTGTACCTCTGACCTCGAGAGTCCTGTGTAAAGGGGCCATATGCTTAGGTCAGATCCACCTGCTTCTTCTCCCTATTTCAAATCAGCTGACTTGAGATCTTAATTATACCTGCACAATCCCTTCACAGCAATGTTGGTTAAGTAACTGGGAAAAGGTGAGTGAATCAAGGGTTGTGAATCACTGGAGTCACCTTAGAGTTTTGCCTATTATTACAGGGGATGAGCGGAACTCATGTTGCGTCATGAGTAACAAAGCCCTTTATCTATGTGGCAAAAGTAGTATAAGTAGCTTTTAAAAAGTTAAAAAGTCAATCCCACATCTGCCCCAAAATTTGTTGGATTTAAAAAATTTAGTATTAAAACGGCAGTATGTAAAACATCTCATTAAATTTTTTTATTAATTACATGTTGAAATAAAATTTTAGAATATTTGGTTAAGTAAAATGAATTATTAAAAGTAATTTCACCTGATTATCTGTACTTTCTAATGTGGTTACCTGGGGAGAAAATTGAAATTACAACTGGAAAAGGGTTGCATTATATTTCTATAAGACAGTGCTGGTCTCCTTGCCCAGCAGCTAATACACTGAAGTCCTGAGTCCTAGGCAGGGTTTGTATTATAGCAGCCCAAGAGCCAACTGTATTCTGCAGATGTTTTGTTTGGCCAGCAAGGTGTTCAAATTTTATTATTTAAATGCCTTCATGTGGATCATGTATCTCACAGTACGCCACAGGCCCCACTGTTCTCTATTGATCTTCACCTGGCTTTATACATTGATTTCACCTAATAGGGTTCTGTAAGCATTAACACTCTATAGTCTCTGCAATCACAGTTATACTTTTTCAGGCATATAGAAGGATAATAACGTGGGAGGGTTATCAAAGGGCAGTGGTCAATCATACATTGATGTGCATGACTTAAAAGAAATCTACAAGTTTCAGAACACAAGAATCCTCATTGGGCAGCTCAGTGGCCTTGAACCAGAAGACCTGGCTTTAGATCAAGCTCTATTATGGATTCAGGGAGAGAACTTGAGCAAGTCAGCTGCCATCTATGGGCTCTGTTTTCTCAATGACAGAGATAGAAGGTCTTAAGTTCTCTCTGAGGATTTCAATTTGATGGTTTTGCTAACTAAATCTACTAAAGTGTGATACATGGATAAGTAGGACTCAAAGATGCTTGCTTCTATCTTCTTGGTACAGGCTAAATGTCCCTTATATGAAAAGTTTGAAGAGAAGTATTTCAGATTTCATTTTTTTTCCAGATTTTGGACTATTTGCATGTACATAATGAGATATCCTGGGGATGGCACCCAAGTCTAAACATAAAATTCATTTATATTTCATACTCATCTTATACACATGGCCTGAAGGGAATTTTCCACAATACTTTTAGTGCACCTGTGCTTTGACTATGACCAGTCACATGAGGTCTGATGTGGAATTTTCCACTAGTGCTGCCATATTGGTGTTCAAAAATGTTTTGGATTTTGGAACATTTTGAATTTCAGGTTTTCCTGCTAGGGAGGCTCATTCTGTATATAATTACCCTTGCTCTAACTGGTCAAAAAGAAAGGAAAGGAGTCAAGAAGATTCAAAGTCCTACATAGCTCCAGTGGTAGTTTGTCAAAGAAGGAAGTCAAAACATTTGGCTACAGTGTTGTTTTGTGTTCTCTGTGGATATAGATCATTCAGGTTTTGGCCCTGTACCCCAAATGGTAGATAATCAAGAGCTGGCAGCATCCCGATACCTACATCTGCTCCCCACTCCCTTCCTCTCCTGACAATGGCATTTTGTAGATCCAGAGGCAGATGCTGCAAGCTGGGCCCCAGTGAATGTGAGCAGGGGTTTGTGGCTGGCAAGTTCCCCCTCTCTCTTTCTACCCATGACATCTTTTTCATAACCTGAATTTCTTTAATTAAAAAACATCTGCCAACTCCTGTTATCTGCAAAGATGCGCCATAGCAACTCTCTTTGCAAGCCCCTTTTGTAACCGATGCAAACAGGTGGAAGAAAAGCCGCTATAAAGCCCCCTGAGTTTAAAGAGAGAAGAGGAAGGGAAAGGAGCTCCCCTGTGTGTGTTGTGTGTCTATGTGTGTGTGTGTGTATGCACGCACAAGCACATGTGCAGGAGTGTGTATGTGTGTAACACAGGAGGATACAGATGGGTAGCTGTCTCTTGCAATTCACCCTTTGAAAAAGTTTTTCTTCTCTATCAGAGAGGAGAATTAGAGAACATGAGCATCATACCTCTGGTACACATATCACAAAATGACTGACATCTTGTGAGAAATCAAACACACAGACAAAAGAATTCAGTGAGTTAGCCTCACTTGTTACAACTCACAATGTATTTTGGCCAGAGTGATTCTGGTGGATTCAAAGAGAAGAGACTATCAGGTCTCTGATACCTTTGTCCCTTGCCCCATGAACAGTTACTTCTAAAAGAAGCAACTCGGCAATAATCCTAAGAAGGGGTGACATTGGCATGCTAAAAGCAGGAGTACAAATGGAGACCAATAATCCATGTCTAATATGTCTATTGAACTAACATATTAAAATGTTAAATAAACGATTTTCTATCCTCATACTTGACAAATACACCTTCACATCAACCTGGAATTGTAGTCCCACATTTAGAATTTAAAGACACCTTAGAGTTCTGCATCAGATGTGGAGGAATGGGAAGTGCCAGCCCCAGCATTCCACCCTGCCTCTTTCCCTTTCTTTTGGAGATACATCCTGCACAGCACAAGCCTGCCACATATGTAGACACTCCAGCCCTCCCACCCAAGCTCTGAGTAGGCCATCCACAAACAGCAGCCCCTGGGCAAGCCTGTAGGACTACTCCATACAGAGCATCCTCTTCTGTCCCCTGCAGACCTGACCCAGCAAGAAGGCAAAACCAGCTCTGCAAACCCAAAGAATCCCAGGTTTCTGAGCCCAGAGCATGATCTCAAAACTGGGGACAGAAAGGCATGAACTCAGGAGGGCACACATCCTAACCCCATGAGTTCTTCACCTTGTGGAGGAACACAGTCAGAGAGGGCTGAAGCCACCTCCTGAAATTCAGAACCCCTCTGGGCTGTGGCTGGGAACAATACTGATCTCATGTTCATGCTTCCGTCACTGGGCCTCCTCTCTAGCTGATCTGCATGCCTTTACCTCCCCATTAATCCCCTTTCCTAGCATGCTCCTCTCTCCCACCATCCCAGCCTAGGAAGTGTGGCCCAATATTGGAGAGAAAATAACCTCCAATTTCATCCCATCCCACTTCATTAAACCTGTTCTCCATTGCTAGTCCCTAAAATTTGAAATGGGTATATGAAGAGTCATCATCCTTTATCTAAGGTTGGCCTCCTTACCTGAGAGTTTCCAGAGGGCAAAGGTCTTTGTGCTTGGACATTCCACAGCATATTCTCATCACGGCTCAAGACAAACAGTGGAGGAACAAAGTCAGAGAGTGAGACTTTAACCACTCCCCTTTAACATAATGCCTGTTTTTTGCCTGATCATAAAAGTACTGAAAATAAGTGTATTTAGACGGTGATGACATTTGGTCAATTTCATTAACAGTGCTTATAACAAACCTCTATATCTGCGATCATATAATCACCTTCCTCTGGGGTAACACCAACATTATCACACAAGGCTTATGATTTTTTTTTATTTCTAATATTTGCTTTCTTGCCAGCCCCAACTACTGATGCAGTTTTTCTTTTCTGCATCTATCTAGACAAGCCTGCTCCCTCTGTATAAATCTTAGCCCTTTCTCCTTAACTCTTCAAATTTTATGTAATAGCCTGTACAAAGTTACATAATAAAAATCGCTATTATTGCTTAATTCTTTTCTACTTTTTATTAGGAGATTTAAAAAGTAAAACGAATATAGATAAATTCCATTCTACATATTTCTTCACCTTTTATCATCCCTCTCTGCCTACCTTTCCTCCTCCTTCACACATATTCGAGAGAAGGGCAAGGAGAATGAGAAAAACATCTTCAGTATGATCTTTTTTTGAAAAAAAATCCCAATTCACACCTGGTTGAGGACAAAATATTTACCCCAGAACTAAAAACTGAAGTATTTATTGGATCTTTCAACTAAAAGATGTCAAACATCCTAATTCTCTTCCAATAGCATCTTTATAATGTCACAAACAATAAAGACTCATACAGTGCCTAGTGGTGGCTCTACTTTTGAGGGAGGAGATTAAGTTCTGAGGAGAAAGTGGAAGGCACGGAGTCTCTCTGCCCCATTTTGGCCACAGTGGTAAAGAAATCATTCCACCACCTTCCCACACATTCCTAGACCAAAGGGATGAAGGAGAGGAAACCCGGGAAACAAGTTCACAAGAAGCACATTGTGGTTGAGTAGAAAGAAATTGTTGATCTCACTTGGAGAGAGTTAAATGGACTGAATTTATATAAAATCCAAAATAGTATCTGCTTGGATTTCTAAATATACTTACAAGCAACCACACTTACTGCACCCAGCACAGCATCTGACTTACTGACAGAAGAAAAAGAGGAAACATGATTATTTCATAGTTTATAATCAAGCTACTATTTGCAAACATTAGTAAGAAAGAGATCCAATAAAACAGTGATGAAATCAACAGAGTTTTGCAGAATTTCAAAGTGTATATAATGGTGAGGAATGTCCCTTCTCAACAGGTGGAGATCTTTAGCAGCATTTCCTAACTTCCCCACATATTGCTCCTGCTAGCAATGTCTACTGCCAAGACCTGGCTGCCAGGAGGAGGCTGAGCATGAGGAGAATGAGCCACCCCCAGTTCATTTTGACTCTTCAATGACATTCTCAATTTGAAATATTTTCTAATATTTTTCTTTGTAGCGGTCCTTTGGAGGATCTCAGGAAGACATTGTGGGTAAATTGTCTCTAAAACAAGCTAGACGCCTGCTCTTATGCTAACTCTCTTCCGCGAACAGGTGTGCTTGTGAGCAACCCTCATGGATAAAATACCATTTCCCATTCCCAAAGTAGGGCATATGGGGATCACTCAGCCTTTCTTGGATAGATTATTTCTACACTTTACACATTGGTTTTGCTTTTGTGTTTTATCCTGCCCACATATCATAGTTAGCAAAATTATTCTAGAAAGGTGAGGAAATGGTATTTCAAAGGTCAACGATTAGTTCTAAAAGGGAGAAAACTTACCACTAACCTGTGTTTTAATGAAACGCCTAATAGAATATTTGTGTAAGAAAAGATAAACTCTACAGTATAATCTAGAAGGACAGGCCAGAACAAAGGGAAAAAAATGAATGACTATCTCTGTGTGGAGAAATAAAAGGGTTTTGTTTGTTTGTTTGTTGTGCTTATAGTCCAAAGGGGATTAGATAAGAGGTCCAGACCAGGCAGGAGATGAAGGAAGTCAAGAAGGAGAAGAAGTAGGTAAGAGAAGAGTCATGAAACAGGAAGGGAGAAGAAAAATGGGCCATTAAAAATTCCAAGTGCTGGGTGTGAGTGAGAAGAAACTTTTTAAAATAATGATATCTAGGTGGGCGTGTTGGTGCACACTTATAATCCCAGAGGCTGAGATAGGAGGATCACAAGGCGAAGACAGTCTCAGCAACTTAGCAAGACCCTTTCTGAAAATAAAAATAAAAAGGACTTGGGCTGTAAGTCAGTGGTAAAGTGCCTTTAGTTTTAATCCCCAGTATTACCAGTACTACTACTACTAACAATAATAATAATAATAACTAATATTACTTTTAAAACTGTTACATGAAACCATAATGTTGCCTTTCTCTTATGCCTCAAAATTTCAGTAGATCGGTGACACTTGGAGGGAGAAGAAAGGAAGGGGTATTGGAGATGAAAGAAACTGCAAGAAAAAGAAAGCTACATTTCATGTTTGAATCTGCTCTACTCAGAGTAGAAATAAAAAATTAGTGAAAAATCCAACTAAGAACATGTAAGCTCTTCCACTTCCAAATATCTTCACAGACATTGCTATGTTCTGAATATCAACTCCCAAAATTCATTTGTTGAAGCCATACCCTCAAGCCATACCATTTTCTCTCTCTCTCATACACACACACACACACATATATACATATACATATATGTGTGTGTGTGTCTGTGTGTGTGTGTGTATATATATATATATATATATATATATATATATATATATATATATATACTGGCCTATCCCAATTGTACCCCATGTTACAATTTCCGTTTTAAGTTCATTGAGACCTGACTGGTTCTGATACACAGGGATCTCTTACTTAGCTAGAAAACCAGAAACAATAGAATACTGAACCTGTTGTGGAGAAACCATGATTTTGGGGTGAATTCGATTTTGAGGGTTTGCTCCAATATAAGCAATACTTAAGTCAGGGTTATGGGGTCCATTTTGCTTCTTCCAGTTTCCTGGAGAATGTATTTTTAGGGGAGAGAAGAGATGGCTGTCATCCATCATTCTGGAAAGTCATGAGATTTACAGAGATAGTTGCCTAAACAAAGGACAAGCATATTAACAAATCTAGCTGTCCAAAAGTCAGGGCTAATGTTAACCAAGATGAGCATTACTGCGATTCCATCAAGATGTCCTGTTATTTATTTAACTTTTCCATTTTCATTTTTTATTTGGGTAAGATAATTGCTTGTGATAAGCCTCGGGTGTGGAGATCTGGTGCATACAGAGTGGCAGGGGGAGCTTCAGTCTGTAGTCTCAGGATGCACTGGGGGAAAGGAATCAATGTATTAACATATTGAAATGATTTCAATTAATGTCCTTTAGCAATTTTCTTCAAAAAAAAAAGAGGACCTCTCCAAAGTGAATGATCCACTCTTACCAACAGGAAAAAAAAAAAGCCTGTTAAAAAGATAATGCATTTAACTGCTCGAGAGAAAAGATATTTTATGAGTAGATTTCATAAGAAATAAACAAACAAAAATGCATAGTGTTTCTTTCCCCTGGGTTTCACACAGAAATGTTATGTGTGACTTTCACTTCATAGCATCTGCACCTCCCATTGCTTCTTATGGGGACAACACTAGGATTTTGATGCCAAATTTCTAAAATGGATCTGCAATAAATAAAGCCTATGTATTTAAATGATGACTTTAATGCACATTCATGACCATTTCTATGGAAAAGCAACCATGACCTTCAGGCTCCTGATTGTCTGCTATGTGCCCGTCTCTTCTTCATCCCCTGATGTCCTGTTCCCCACTACCTTTTCTGATCTGTCCTGAACCTAGAGGCCTGAGCAGAAGCAAACTAGGGCTTCTGTGAAACCGCTAATAGCTGGAGGCACATTCGAGGATTTCCTAAGGTAGCAATGAATACTCCCAGTTAGGTGGTACCCACAAGGAAGGTCCTTCCTTCACTACCCAGGACTCTCTGGACCCTGGTCATCTACTGCTCAAGGGTGCTCTCATAAGTGGTACTTTCTTCAAATGAGGAAACTGAGAGTATGAGATTGGCCCAGAATTGCATTTTATGGCTGCTGCTGAAACCAACCAAGATGACGGGGAGGGGATTTTGTTAGAGGTATTGCTCCTTCCTTAACATTATTTCCACCAACTGGGGGAAAAAAATCAAAGATGAAATACCTCCCCTTTTCCTGCCCTACTCTGATCAACTGAAAGGTACAAGAGAGCTTTTTTTATGCTTTTTAGGTGCTTTCTGAGGATAATTATTGACCTCAGCCAGAGATGTGACCCAAAAGAGAAAATAAACAACTAAACAATATCAAAAGATTTTGAAAAAAAATTATTAAATTATAAAAATTATTTACTTAATACATATTTAATTAAATAAGTAATTAAAAATTAGAATGTTTAATAAAAATCAAAATAGAAATACACTGTTGTTTCATAACAGTGGCATCAATGCTTGTCCTGTTGCTCTGAATATATTATGAGAATCTCAAGACTGAGGACAGTGAGTTTTATCTCTCTTGTCTTCTGTGTAGCTTGTGGTGCCTAATGCAGGGAGGGTAAAGAAGATTCAAAGTCAGAAATTTTGAATGGAGCAATGCCCCACAGAAGTGACATAGCCCAAGCAGGAGATAAGGAATTTATACCTCTGTGGCATGTACTCACCCCATTCATCTAAAGATGGGAACACTGGCTCCGAATTTCCTCGTTCTCCCCTGGTGAAAATGGAACTGTGCTGTGTCCCCAGGACCTGTTTGGCCAATGAGATCAAAGAGAAACTTGTCCAGGTAAGGCAAATAGTTTTTACCTCACCTGCTGACTCAGATTCAGCTGCCAAGAGCACTGTGCTAAGAAAGAGTCAGAGGATGAATCAGAGCTCAGCAGAAATTGTAGTAATCTATGCACTACTCTGCATTCAGCAATGGCTCCCAAAGACTTGTGAGGGACAGGGTGGCCCATGGGCCAGAGATTTGCTACCCTGATCTGCAGATTTTATTAGCAAATACATTGTTCCTGCTAACTCTTCAACAGTCTGACTGAAATTACATTAAACTACTTCTCTCTATCCATGGAGGGAGTAGAACAAGATGGTAAGAAAAGACAAAGTTTCCCAGTTGAGACAGAGCAAGCATTCTCAAGAACACACCTATGGTGAGCTCTGACAGAGTAAACTGAGATTCAGATCTGTTTAGCATTTTGTCCAACAGGATTTATCAATCTAACTGAACCAATCCAATAGATCTAACCCTCCTGGCTGGTAGTATTGCTTCCCACTCCTGACAGCCTTCATTACAGATAACTGGGTGGGTTAAGCAAACATCATACTTAAGTCATGCTTTACTAGGTCTTTATCACTCACTCCAAATAGTACACCTGCAATGTATCCTGGTGCCCATCTGCTTCCCATCCACACTATGGGAATATGATGGGCAGAACTGAGAATCCAATCTAGAGCAGCCCCAGAGAAAGAAGACCCCCCATATCCTACTTTCTGTCCAACTGGAATGGCTTGGGGAAAAAAGAAATGGATGTGTTCAGGTCAGGCAAATGAGATACAGCAACTGCACCATCCACAGAGGGAAATGTTAATTTCTCTAATTGATGGGGGGAACATCTATCATTTCAGAATATGCTTATTTTTCTACAAGGAAATTAGGCCAATTTATGCAACTGTTTACAATGTCACTGTGCAGTTGTGAAATGAAAGTTTTCTCTGGGCTTAATGTGGCAAAATGCTGGTCACTGACTTCTGGTGAGTGGCCCATCACTAGGAATCTGGATGGATTTCAGAACTGAGATGAGAGCTCCAAAGCTCACAGTGCCCTCAAGCAAGGAACAAAGAGAAACCAGCCTGCCTTCATGCAGACTGCATGCTGAAAGAGGAGTCCTGGTGAATGTCAGGCCTCATTGCCTCTAGAACTACAGCAGGCACAGCCTGGGGAGGGGAAAAAGCCAACGGCAGTTGTCCTCTGGCTTGTTACCTCATCTTCCACAGTCACTTCATCTGTACAATGGGGACAATAATCTCTGCTCTGTCTCCATCCAAGATTTGCAGGGTGGATAAAATAGTTGATAAAAGAATACACTATTAGCTGCAGCCCTGATAGTCTCATCTCAGTACTCAGTTTGTTTAATGCTGGGCTTTAGCATAACCTGTAATACTTTTTCTATTTATTCCTGCTTTGGTTAATGTCTATCCCCCCAAGTAGAATGCAAGCTCTCTAAAGGTAGGAATCTAGAACAATACCTGACATTTACTTAAGCTCACATTTGATGAGTACTGACATCTCCACTGTCCCTCCTCACGATGAATTCACTCCTTCCTTCTCTCTCTGTCCAAATGGATCCTCTGCTTCAGTGATACCGTCCCCTTATCTTTAGAGTAATCTAAACCATTTTCTTCCTGGAAGGTCCATTGGAAGTTCTACTGTTTCTGTGAAATTATGTACTTCCTTAAAGTTTTCCTTTTGCCGGGCAAGTGTGTGGAGAGTGTTCACGGAGGTGAAGACTATCACACAAACTCACACATCCACATTCCCTGGTCACCTAGGATCCTGTGTAACTGCTGCTGGGCCAAGGTGGCTTTGGTATTATTAAAAGGAAATGGCTGATTCAGCAGATTCCTAATAGGTAACAAAATCAGTACCATTTTTAAGGTTCCTGTGCCAAGCACTAAGCATGTCACATAATATTTGTCACTGAACCATCATTATACACCTATGACATAAACAGTAATTGTCCCAGTTTGGTTTGCAGGAAATAAACTGAGACTATTTGGGTATGGTAGCCTTCAGCGAACACTAAATTGATGAATAAAATTGTGACAAGAAGAGCAAGACAGGACCACAGGAGTGCCCTCCTCCTTCCTTGATAAAAGGCGCAGGTTGGGAATGAGGATATACACCGTGGGCCTGGGGTGGTAGTGCTGGGTGTGAGGTGATTGAAAATACAAGATTAAGCTGCAGTAGTCTTTAATTTGTAAGCTGGAGTCTCCTGTCTTCCTTGACATAAGCCACCTCACCTCTGCTCCCCATGCCTTACCCCCCATGAATGGTTTATATCATTGGAACAGGTTAGATTTCAGAGTTGAAATTCTGGCAGCAACCTTAATCTTTGTGTACAAGCTGTGTAACCTGGGGAAAACTATCTGAGTCTCATTTTTTTCTTTTTTTAAATTTTAATTTCTTATATATGGCAGCAGAATGCATTACAATTCATATTACACATATAGAATACAATTTTTCATGTCTCTGGTTGTACACAAAGTAGCGTCACACTATTAGTGTCTTTATACATGTACTTAGGGTAATGATGTCCATCTCATTCCATTGTCTTTCCTACCCCCACACCCCCCTTCCTTCTCCTCCCTCCCCTTTTCCCCTTTGCCCTATCTAGAGTTCATCTAACTCTCTCATGTCCCCCCCACCACCACATTATGAATCAGCAGCCTTAAATCAGGGAAAACATTCAGCATTTGGTTTTTTGGGATTGGCTAACTTCACTTAGCATTATGTTCTCCAAATCCATCAGTACCATTTTTAAGGTACCTACAAATGCCATGATTTTATTCTCTTTTAATGCTGAGTAATATTCCATTGTGTATATATACCACTTTTTGTTTATTCATTCGTCTACTGAAGGGCATCTAGGTTGGTTCCACAGTTTAGCTATTGTGAATTGTGCTGCTATAAACATTGATTGCTGTGTCCCTGTAATATGCTGTTTTTAAGTCCTTTGGGTATAGATGGATGAGTGGGATAGCTGGGTCAAATTGTGGCTCCATTCCTAGTTTTCCAAGGATTCTTCATACTGCTTTCCAAATTGGCTGCACCAATTTGCAGTCTCACCAGCAAAGTGTGAGTGTACCTTTTCCTCACCAACATTTATTGTTGTTTGTATTCTTAATAGCTGCCATTGTGACTGGAGTGAGATGAAATCCTACAGTAGTTTTGATTTGCATCTAATTGCTAGAGTTGTTGAACATTTTCCATATACTTGTTGATTAATTGTACATCTTCTTCTGAGAAGTGTTGTTCAGTTGACCCATTTATTGACTGGGTTATTTGGTTTTATGGTGTTAAGATTTTTTAGTTCTTTATATATCCTAGAGATTAGTGCTCTATCTGATGTGCATGTGGTAAAAATTTGTTCCTAACTTGTAGGCTCTCTCTTCACCTCACTGATTGTTTCTTTTGCTGAGAAGAAGCTTTTTAGTTTAAATCCATCCCATTATTGATTCCTGACATTAATTCTTTTGCTATATGAGTCTTATTAAGGAAGTTGGGGCCTAATCAGACATGATGGAGATTTGGGTCTACTTTTTCTTCTAATAGACGCAGTGTCTCTGGTTTAAATCCTAGGTTCTTAGTCCACTTTGAATTGAGTTTTGTGCATAGTGAGAGATAGGGGTTTAATTTCATTTTGTTGCATATGGATTTCCAGTTTTCCCAGCATCATTTGTTAAAGAGGCTATCTTTTCTCCAATGTATGTTTTTGGTGCCTTTGTCTAATATGAGATAACTGTGATTATGTAGGTTACACTCTGTGTCCTTTATTCTGTACCATTTGTCTAACAGTCTGTTTTGGCGCCAATACCATGCTGTTTTTGTTGTTGTTGTTGTTTTGGTTTTGTTGTTGTTGTTGTTGTTGTTGTTGTTTTTAACTGTTTCTCTGTAGTATACTTTACAGGTTTGGTATAGTGATGTCACCTGCTTCACTCTTCTTGCTAAGGATTTCTTTGGCTATTCTGGCTCTCCTATTTTCCCAGATGAATTTTATTTCTATTTCTATGAGGAATGTCTTTGGGATTTTGATTGGAATTGCATTAAATCTCTATGGTGTTTTTCAAAACACTAGAAAAACTAGAGATGACAGGAACATATCTCAACATTGTAAAAGTTATCTATGCTAAGCCCCAGGTCAACATCATTCTAAATGGAAAAAAATTGAAAGCATTCCCTCTAAAAACTGGAACAAAATAGGGATGCCCTCTTTCACCACATTTATTTAACACAGTTCTTGAAACACTGGCCAGAGCAATTAGACAGACAAAATAAATTAAAGGGATACACATAGGAAAAGAAGAACTCAAATTAGCACTATTGCTGACCATAAGACTCTATACCTAGAAGACCCAAAAACTTCCACCAGAAAACTTCTAGAACTAGTAAATGAATTCAGCAAAGTAGCAGGATACAAAATCAACAGCCATAAATCAAAGGCATTTCAGTATCTCAGTGACAAATCCTCTGAAAGGGAAATGAGGAAAACCACCCCATTTACAGTAGCCTAAAAAATAAAACAAAATGCTTGGGAATCAACTTAACAAGAGGCGAAAGACCTCTGCAGTTAAAACTGCAGAACACTAAAGAAAGAAATTAAAGAAAACCTTAGAAGATCGAAAGATCTACCTTGTTCTTGGATGGGCAGAATTAATATTTTGTCAAAATGACCATACTACTACTAAAGCACTATACAGATTTAATGCAATTCCAATCCAAATCCCAATGACATTTCTCATAGAAATAGAAAAAGCAGTCATAAAATTATCCATCAATTTAGTGTTTGCTGAAGGCTACCCAGGCATTGTCCTAGGTACTCGAGACCACGCAACACAACCCACACTAGCCTCTGCCCTCTAGAAGCTCCTGTTCATTATCATTATTTGAAGTTACCTTGCATTTGTTTGCCGATTGCCTGCCCCCGCCCTTCCCACTCCCACCTTGTGAATGTATAAATGCCATAAGAGAAAAGACACTATCTTTCCCACACTGTCACTCCAGTGCCTAGACAACTCTGAGCTCCCAGGAGTCTTATTTAACATTGCCTTTAAGCTGTGGATTTTTCTTTTTTAAGACTTTTCCTCTTTAAAGGCAACACTCTCCCCCTACACACCTCAGTTCATTCACTCGGTTTTTATACAGTAGAACAGACTTGAAGTGTGCAAACACCCTGTTTCATTTTTGATAACCCTGAACTTGACAGGAACATTCTGAACTATCTGCCAGATTCTTTGGCTTCATCTTACATATGCCTTTAGCAGATGCCTCCTAAAGCACACAGATTGAAAGAAAAGTGTTCATATGATTTGACAAGTGAGCACTACTGGCTGCTTCTCAGCGCGCCCACTTCCCCTTCTCTCTTGTACTAATAGAATCTCAGCTTTGTTCTTGCCTCCCCCTGCCCCTGACAACCAGGCACCCCCAGCTCCTGGGGGAGGTGGGGTTGATCTAAGGACATACGTGTTCCCAGCGGTTCAGTAACAAGCATGTGATCTTATCCTAGTCAAGGACACAAGAGGGAGACTTCCTCGGGCCTCATAAAGAACCACAGAATAAGATGGTCTCTCTGGCTTCCCTGGACATGGTTATAGATGGCCACCAGGGTTTGCTACCGTCCTTTGGTGACCAGACCAGGATGGTGCCAGCTTTGAGAAAGGCTGAGCAGAAAAATGGAAAGAACCTGGCTCTTCAAAGACACAGATGCACCGTAAATCAGCAAACCTGAAGTCATAGTTTGTGGATCACAGACTGGGAATTTATTAAGACGCTGGTGGAGTTAAGGGTCCAAAGTTGGCGATCCACAGAGGAACTGCTCCAGGAGTCCACAGAGAAAATCATACTGAGGGCTCCCCCAGCCCTCGCCAATGTGATAAGTGCATCCCTCTTGACGTGAGTGAGGTGGGAGTCCCTGAAGAGCCCTTTCACTTTCTCCTTTCTAAGAATGAGAGCTGTGTTACTCTGCTTCCCATCCTCCTCTGGCCACTAGGACTCACTACCCCAAATCTGTTGCTGTATCACAATTACTATGATTGTCAAGATCCACTGCTTCTTCTGTGCCTCAGTCAAGATTTTCTATTTCTGTTCTGTTCTACTAACGATATTGGACACGGCCACTTTAGATTCTGCCCAAAAGAGTCGAGGTGCAAATCAATGAATGATCACATAGCCATAGGACTATTGTCTAATAAGGAATTAACCAAATGAACCTCCTGCTGGGGCTGCTGACCTAGGTGGACCAGCTTTCTCAAAGCAAAACCCACAAATCCCCACGACGACATGAAGACACGCAATGGTTTTCAGGGTCACAAGGACGTACGTGTGAAACCACTTAGAACTCTCTACTCCATGTTGACCTGGTGGGTTCTCCGTGCAACTGGATCACAGGCTATGTGATGACTGGCTGTAAAGGTGAGGGTACAGAGAGGAAATGTTACCTCCAGGCCCAGCAACGTAGACCATCCTGAAATCAGAGTATGGGAAAGCAGGAAAAGACTTGTGAATGAAGTGGGACTTCACATGAGTATTTTCTCTTCTGAAGCATGAGGTCTTGAGTACTTATGAGTGGTACTTATTTGATTTTGACTCCCCGACTGCTAGCACCATGCCTGGCACACCCCAAATACTCAATAAGTTGTTGTTTCTCTCTTAATGCTAGTCTTTGTTTCCTTCCAATTTTGAGGGGCACATCTATGACCACTGGGAAGCATATTGGCTTATGTTTCCATGGGAGAAAATAAAAACTCTGGACTGGGAATCAGGAGACGTGGGTTCTGGGCCTTACCATTAAGGAACTGTGTGATGTGCACCCAGGCTGAAAAGCAGAAGTTGAAGGATACAGGTGGACACACTCTCTGGCCCGAACACTGGCACCTCTTCCTGCCGTGTCCTTCGCTGTCTTTTGAACTCTCTAAAGACTAAATAAGGCCTCTGTAGAAATAAGAGTTATCACGTAGCAGATGTTGGAAGCAGTAAATAAATCATTAGTTATGGCGTGTTTAAAAATACTCCCTAGCACATACTAGACATTCATGTTAGCATTTATTATCTTAAATAAGTCACTATGTTTTTCCAGGCCTTAAATTTTGCATCTCTGGAGACTGAGTTTGAAGTGGATGAGAGATGTTAGATCGTCAACCCTGATCCCTACTTTTGTAGCCTCTATCCGTGACAGATAGCACCAATCGATCTTAACACTCTCTTCCACTGAGTCCAGTCATAAGTTTAGAATCTTTTCCAGGATAACACTCTAGGAAGCCACTGTCAGATTTTCAGATTTAACGTAAGAATTGAAACCCATTTTCAATTCTGGGAAGAGGTAAACTTGAAGATGCTGTGATTGTCAAAGAACAGATCTAAGAGAAGATGGGAAAGGGAAGGTGTCTTGCCTGTCTGTGGCCTTCAGTGCCATTTCAGGTCCCATTCTTGGTTGACCAACTCCCTCTAGACACATGGCTGTGAGATTTTGCTATTCCTCAGCTTCCCCCTGGGACCACGGCTGGACTGTTTTCTCCCTCTGAAGCATAATTGCAGTGATAAAATGGTGTGTGGCTAATTGCTGGGTAGGCCACAAACAGAGCAACCCCACATGTAATTTTAGACTGGCAGAGACTGTAAATTATTCAACATGATAACCGAAAGATTATAGCAATGTGTGGAAGTGAAGAGAACGTTCTGGGGAAACAAGAGGCTGGCTTTTCAAGGGAGGGTCATCCAAAATGTCTTTTGCAAAAGTGAAGACCACACCTTGGGCAGAAATGAAAACAGGGCAGGCCTCTGAATTCAGGCCTGGAGAGGTCTGTTTTTATTTATAGAAACTTTAATTTCCTTGTGAGAATAAAGTCATAGTTATCCATGTGCTGGAAGGAAAGGAATGACCTGGATTGTGAGAGTCCACAAACAGTCCACAACCAATCATGTGTACTGGGTTGATCAAAATCACCCAGACAAACAGCCTTGCAGGCCAGAGTCTCCTGACTTCTCTTTCTCTGTTCATGGCCCCACTATTCTTTCAGCTATTCAAAAGTCTTCTCTCATTCCTCCCAGGTCTCATCCCTTCTCCAACACAATACTCCAGTGAAGGCTATCCCATGCTCCTCATTTTCCCTCCCACTGGACGGTCCTCATTTAGGCAGAGGCCATCAGCCAGCCCCCAAGCCCTAGTTCCCTGGTTCTAGAGTCTTCCTGAGTGTGGCCACCTTTTTCTGATTTCTCAAGGAACACTTTAATCAAAGCCCTTGTCCACTCAAACCTCCCAAGGCTCCACTGCCTGTCGGGTGAAGCCTGCGCTTGCCGGCCTGATGCTCAGGGTCCTGGGGAACACACAGCTCTACCTAGCTTTCAGACTTTTCTACCATTTCCTTCCCCTCACTCTCTGTTCACCACAAGTGGCCCAAAAGCTGCTCCTGGAACACATTCTCCCCTTTTGGAGCCTTTGTATGGCCGTTCCCTCGCCTTAATAGCTATCTCCACATACTTGTTGCCCAGGCCTGGGTGTTTCCTTCAAGATGTTTGTACATGTCGACAATCATCCTTTTGCATTACAAAATCCACGACACAGGTGACTAAGCAATGGCTACACTGCAAGTCCACTCTGAAAGCCCTCAAGGAGCCAGTACCTACCTCTGACCCAGCTGCTGTTCTCTGCTCCTGTTATGGTTTAGATTTGAGGTGTCCCCCAAAAGCTCATGTGTGAGACAATGCAAGAAGATTTAGAGGAGAAATGATTGGGTTAGAAGAGCCTTAACCCAATCACTGAATTGATCCCCTGATGGGATTAACTTGGTGTTAACTGAAAGTGGGTAGGTATGACTGAGGAGGTGGGTCCCTGGGGGCATGCCTTTAGGATATATATTTTGTATCTGGCCAGTGGAGTCTCTCTCTCTCTCTCTCTCTCTCTCTCTCTCTCTCTCTCTCTCTTTCTGTCTTCTGATCATCATGTGAGCCCCTTCCCTCCACCAAAGACTTCTGCCGTACTCTTCCGCCATATTGTTCTTCCTCACATTGAGCCCTAAGGAACAGAACCAGCTGTTGTCTATGGACCGAGACCTCTGGAACTGTAAGCCCCCACATAAAATTTTTCTTCCTCTCTAATTGTTCTTGTCAGTTCTTTAAGTCACAGCAGCAAAAAAATTGACTAAAATAGCTATCAACCATCTATGGCTCTTCCAGACGTGCCCCAACCTTGCTGGGCTTGGTCTGCTGGCAGTGGGAATTCTGTCAGTCTGCTGTCAAGATAGTTGGAGTATGATGGGGAAGAGGCTAGAAGAATGGATAACTGTAGGTTAAAAAGAAAAACAGAAAAGAAAACCTCACTCGAATTCTCTCTTGTCTTTCTTTATCTCCTACCATCAACGAGTACTGTTCCCTGACTTACTTATTACCTCTAAGGCCATTAAAGTCAAAGCCACAAAATTCGGATGGGTTCCAAGGATTTTTTACCCCAAAGAACCAAACCTGAGCTAGCTGGCTGCAGGCTAAACAAAAAAACCCTTTAACTTCTTTCCTATCAACTCAAGGTGAAGAGTTTTCCTAATATCCTCTGTTGGAAATCAAACCCTCACCACCTCCACTTCATGCCCCTCCAGGATGGGACTGCTTTGGCTGCTCCCCACCCCTTCTGCCCATCTGCTGGGATGGCATGGTGCCCGCTCACAAGTTGGTTGGAGCCTATGGAGGTGCCAGGCAACAATGTGTTTTGATGGGCAGCCTGCAGAAGGTGGCAATTGCCATCTCTTGTGAGTGAAGGCCATAAGCAGTGCCAGCCCTGGCATGCCAGGTCTCTGTACACTTGTTCACACCTGTTGACTCTCCAGTGCCAAGAAAAGCGTACTTGAGCTAGGGACAAGGGTGGGGGGAGAGGACATACTCGGAGCACCGACCTCTTTGGTTTCCTTGTGGGTCAGAAGAACCCAGAGAGATTCAGTGAGTCTGACTAGGAACCATACCTATGTCCCACACTGGGAATTGCTCTGTGCTCTTTGTCCTCAATATCAGTGTGTGCTCACTCAAGAAAGGAGACCCTGCTAGGAGACTGTGACACAGATACAATTCAATCCAGATAAGAGAGGCCAAGAGAAAGCCAGACTGTGTTAACCCTGATCAGAGGGGCCAAGTCATCCAGACGCTGTCAACTCCTTGCTTATCCACTTCCCTAGAAAATTGCTGCTTTGTGGACAGGACATGAGCCCAGCTCAAGTCATATAGGCCTGACTTTGTAGCTCAGCCCAATTCACTAACCACCTGTCCTTACCTAAGTAAGTTACTGACCTTACTTGAGCCTCAGGCTCCTCATCTCTAAAATGTGGGTAACCACACCTATCTCCTTGGACTGTCACAAGAATTAAATGAGACAATATCAGTTCAGTGTCCCAAGTGGTGCCTGGCATACGCAGGTCCTCATCATATTAGAGTTTCCTTTCCTGCACTGCCCTGGCCCGTCTTCATTCCCTATTCCAATAATAGGAAAGGCATTTAGGAAACCAAAGGGCCTTACGGGTATCAGTCTGGGAACAGGTCAGAGGCACTAAATAGCAGAAGAGGTTCCAAGGTAAGCAAAATGGGGGAGAGGAAGGAATAGGAAGAGATAGAAAAAGGGAGTTGAAAACTGGGGTTCCCTTTCTAAAAGGCCCCCTTCCATATCTGCATTCTTATGTCAATGCCTCGTTCCAATAATGGCTCATGCTCTGGACTCCATCCCCACGTCCTCTCACCAACATCTTCCTACTCTTTCATTCCAACTCCTCCACAACGGCTGCTCAGAAAAACAAAACTCAGCAAGGAAAGTACGCATGAACTCTTATCATCTCAATGTTCCATCTATATACACAGGATGTTCCTACCCCAAACCCTTGACAGTCTTCATGATTCTGCTGAGTCTGCCAAATGTCAATGGCAGTGCCAGACCAAGTGAGGGTGACACAAGGTGGGCCCCACCCTGCCCTTCAGGTTTTCAGTCCAGGAAGCAGAAAGGAGCTCAAATACTCCTTAAAAATCCAGGTCAGAATGAAGCTCCAACCGACACATAAGCAAACTGCTCTGGGGAATGTAACTAATTCGTCTCTGCCGTCCTCTCCTGGCCAGTGTTTGTGCTGACTTCACCAGTCAGCTCTGCTTCCAGCCAGGAGGCCCCAAAGAGAAGGTCCCATATGCCTTCCAGCGAGAAGCCATGCTCAGGGATGCACTTACTCACCTCAAGAGCCTTGTTTGCATCAGAAAATGAGGGGCCACGAGAAGCTTATTTGGGCAGCACTCTGATCGCGTTGGTTTGGGGGAGCTTCTTTAACGGCAGCACACTGGATGTGCAGACTCTGCAACATACTTGGGACACACCTGGAAGTCCCAATGTCATATATAGGAAGAGGATTTTAAATCAGCTGAAAGCCTGAGAGACAACTCATATATGCAAAGATGTCCAAGGAATTTCCCCAAGAAACCACCCTAAGTCCTGGACAGGTCGGTAGAGAAGGAAAGAAAGAGAAGCAAAATACTTAAAAATCTATGCGGGCAAAAAAGTCTGCCTGCTTCCTCAGGAGGGGAAAAGAGGAGATCTGAGATAAGCCAAGAGATGAACATGGAAGAGGGAGTCTTGAAAGTGGGGGGGAATTCTTGTAGGACCTGTTGATGCATGCTTGGGACTTTAATGGAATTTGGACCTCCAGAGTTTCAAGGCATACAAAAGGAACAAAAATAGATAGGCTGGTCCTCCCAATCTCAAGCGTAATCTAGCTTAGAAGTAGTCCCAATGCAGCAATCCAAAATCCAGTGTCAGCCCCAGTTCTACCCCTGGAACTGTCCCAGAGGAACATAGGCTTCCAGAGACTGCTAGCTTCACAAAGCATGCAATATAGTGCTATTGTGGGTCGTGCCTGCGATCTGTGGTGAGCTAACACACCCAGTCCTAGGTCTCATGGAACTAAAGCAAGCCCTGGAGTCAAAATACCTAATTCCAGAGCTCTTCACCTACACTGAAGATCTGGGTGAACCTGAACAGGTTCCATAAGCTCAGTTTGCCCATGTGTGAAATGGGGATAAAAGTAATACATAACCAGCTAGGTTTTGTAAGAATGGATGAGCTCTTCAATGAAAAAGTCTAGCAGTTATGTCCAGAACACAAGGTCAATGAACGTTAGCTCTTCTTGTTGTTTGTTATCCTCATTATCCTTACCATGATCACTACATTTTATGGTCAGTTTCAAAATTTAGTGAAGACAGAGGTGAATCAAAGGTAGGCACATAAAATGTACTTTCAAAGTGGTAAAGTATAAGCACTCTAAGGGGAAGTCACAGTTTGAGAGTGGAAACTGGTTCCCTGACCTAGTCCAGGGGACAGAAAGGGGCTCACTGAGGAAATGACATTGTTTGTTTGTAGGTAGGGTCCCAGGCAGAGGAGACTGCTTATGCAAAGTTCCTGAGACAAGTCCAAAGTCCCCACAGGAAGCTGATCCCCAAAGGATTGTGGTGCACCCACAAAGAGCAGGAAGCCCCAGGAGGGAAGGAAAGGCTGAACTAGGGTCTTCATTATATCAGAATGAAGTTGAGAAATGACTTGGGAGAAGCAGCTTCTTTGTCCAGTGCAGGCCGATGGCTGCCGGAGACACCCCACATAGCTCCACCGTGATCTGGATCTCATAAGCCACCTAAGTGCCAGCAGAACCCAGGCATACTGCCAGACCTGAGAAAAAATAGAATGTCCGCTTCCCTCCCCGTTCCCACCAACACCCAGGAAGCCAAGCCCTTAGCCTGCCCTGCCAGTCAGCTCCACAGTGCTCCCACTTCTGTCTGACAGGGTCGCCAGGATTTATCAGCCAGGTCTCCCCTTTCCCCAAAGGAACAGCCAACCCCAGCCCCAGTTCCGGTTCCAGCCCAGTGGTACAAGTCTCTGAATCAGCCTTCTGAGAGAACTGTAACCTGAGAAGTGACACTTAAGACTTTCCTTCCAAGCTGCTTCTGAAACCCTCAGAACCCCAACCTCTTTTAATTAGAGGGGAAAGGATGGGCTTCAGAGCCTTTGAAGGCCTGCAGTTGGAGATATCAATCAGGCAGTTTGTGCAAAGTCTGGAGTTGGGAGAGGGGTACCAGCTGCAGGTATACACCCATAGTTAAAGCCAGGAGACTTGGCATGAGATCATTAACGACTGAACTGGATGAGGGGACAGGGTCCCAAGACTGAGCCTTTAGGTCCTCAGGAAGAAAGAATGGGTCATCCTGGAGGGAGTGCAGGGTCCATGGAGGATCTTCATGTGCTAGATTATTTTCCTTCCTCTTTCCTTCATTCTTTCCTTCTTTCTTTCTTTTTGAACGGGAGATAATATGGTATGTTTGATCACTGGCAAAAATACTCTAGTAGAAAGGGAAACTTACAGGGGAAAGAAGAGATGATTCTAGGGGTGATGGGTTAAAGACTGCGAGAGGGGAGGACACAGATTACCTGGAGCAAGTGCAGGTAGCCTGAAAGTTCTGATAGACAAAATGCTTACATCTTTTCTCTGTTTGCATTATTTTCTCAGGGAAGCAGATTCATCACCAGAGAGCCCAGAGGGGTGTTGGAAGGTGGAGAGAGAGGAGCACCACATGTGATCCTGTGGGCTAGGAGAAAGGGAGAGTGCTGGATGAGGGGGTTTAGTACACAGGCTTGCTGGGGAGATCTGAGGGCCCACCCAAGCACAGGCAATCATGACTGAGAGTAAGGCAGAGGGCATGATTGACATTTCTCTCCAACCCACTTCCCCTATGTAGGTGAAGCACAGCAGGGGAGGAGATTCAAATTTAACCAGAGCTGGGATTTTGCCAGGCAGGCATAATGGAGGGAGTCTAAAGCGAGGAAGGCCTAGGTGTAGGTGCTCAAAGAACGGAATCTATTAGAAAGAATGATAGCTTAGAAGTAGTCCCAATGCAGCAATCCAAAATCCAGCGTCAGCCCCAGTTCTACCCCTGGAACTGTGCAAACATCTGCTCCCTGCGCCTCTATTTCCTCGTTTATAAAATGGGATCATAATCTACCTCCTAGGACGTCCCACTCTGAGAGTAGGATGATGGATATGGAGGTAATTCATGAGACTAAGACAAAAGCTCGTCTTGGGAATACGTTATTAGTCCACCTCAAGCTACTGTTTGCTTCTTTGAGCAAGTAGACAACCATTCTAAATCATTCCTCACCCCGACCTGCCCTCCCTCTTGCCTTATCTTCTCTTGGGATTCGGGGGGGAAAGAACATAGTGGGGGGACAAGTTGGAGAAAAAGAAGGAAGGAACCCCCATGCCTCAAAAAAGAAGAAAGAAAGAAGAGAAGGAGGAAGAAAAAGAAAAGGAAAGATAAAAGGAGATTTTTCTAAGTCCCTTTCTTCCCCACGTGTCCCTACAAGAGTTGCTTAGGGAGAGTCAGGAAGAGGGAGAAAGACCAGGATCCACCAGGTGTAGACGAGGCATGCATTCACCAATCAGACTTTCAGAAGGATGGGAACCACACCAAGACCATAGCTCCCATGATAGGGTACCAGCTCTTAGTTTGGATCTTTCACAAACATTAGCTCTGGGTAGGGATTTAGTCCTTAATTCTGCATTTAAAAGGCAGAAGCAGTGTGATTTTTCAGAACTGTCACCTCTCATCATCTCAGTGTTCTCATCTGTATCACGGGGAAAACGTCCTCATTTGCAGAATTTCCTGAGGATCAAATGAGAGCCTACATAAATAAAAAGTCTTATTCATACTATCACTGATATTATTCTTGTCATTCCGGCTACTGAGCCAGGGCAGACAATGCCCACTAGCATGCGATGCCGTCATCCTGATATCCAGCATTACCATGTGGCTGCTCTTTAGATCTGCTGACAAAATGGTGACTGTGGAAATAATTTCAGTCCCATTCACAGATTTTAAATAACTGACTGTATGCAGGGGAGAGGATTTGGCTGTGGGGAGGGGTGGTCGCTAGCACCATGCAGCTGCTATGGCTGTGAAAATTTAACCTCAAGCAGCCTAAACATTCATTTTACAATGTACACTGCTGATTACTTAATTATGTCTAAAATATAAGTCAGACACACTACAAACCCCAGGGAGTAAATTACACAGATCTATGAAGCAACATCTATGCAGTCATTCTGGTCTCACATTTCTGAATTATCTTTTCCCCCCAGTGAATTTGCTAAACCTCTCCCTTTTCTGAAAAACGAATGGCTACTGCACACAAATGATCCTCTCCTCAGACAGAGTTCCATGCTCTGCATAGGAGAGCCCCGTCTCCAACCCCACACCATGGACTCCTACCAACAGGTTCTTATCTTTGTGTATATTTGAACTAGGAGATCTACATATGCTTGATCTCAGCATGAACCTCCGTGTGACCTGATTTAGTTACCATGGTCACCAATTAGATGAGTCCTGTTGACTGCAGAACAACAGTCAAAGGATTTCTATTAAGTTCCAGGGTAGAATAACAGTCATATTTTGTGAACATGCTTTATAGATTATTTTTCCTATTTGTTTACACCAAGGTCTACCTCCCTCTATCTGCTGAGAATGAAGTGGTTATAAAAAATTCAGAGAAAACCCTTCCTGGAACCAGCAATTATATTTTCTTACAAAATGGATGCATCAGCTGGGCTCTCTCTGGGATACAGGTAGGTAGGTCTCACTCAGAACCCACCTGCAGTTCTCCTCAACCACCTCACTCCCCCCATGGCCTCACCTGGGTACACATGTAAAAATTTGCTACGTAAAACGTTCTCTATGTCAGCAATGAGGCTGTTGCGCTTTCTTATCATGCATGTGTTCACTGGAGTAGCACTTTTAATTTCCTTCAAGTCCCTTGCATTCAAAACTTGGCTAACTGTTGGGCACAGGGACTGAATTTTCAGCAGACGTCAGCTTTTAATGTACCTTCCACACTGAGCTTGATCATTTCTAGTTTTCGACTGAAAGTGAGAGACTAGGGACTCTCCTTTCACTTCAACATGCAGAGGTCCCTGTAAGGTTTTAAATTGGCCTAATTGCACTATTATTATTTCTCAGGGAAGAGGGATGCCTGAGGAAAGGGAGAGACACTGGGAATGGCCAGTTGATGGAATAGTCAGGACACATAACAACGTTTATCAATTAGGTTCACTTTCTCACGTAGGTGTGGTTCATGGTGCTCCAAAACAATTACAGTAGTATCTCCAAAGATCACACACAGATCACCATAACAGATATAATAATAATAATAATGAAAAAGTTTGAAATATGGCAAGAATTACCAAAATGGGACACAGAGATACAAAGTGAGCACTTGCTATTGGAAAAATGGCACCCATAGAATTGTTCGATGTGGCTTTACCAATTTGCAAAAAAAAAATGCAGTATCTTCAAAGCACAAAGTGAGGTGAAAAAATAAATATTCCCATATATTACCTCTGCCCATATAAACCATCTATCTATGCATAACACTCAGGGTTTTTTTGTTTGTTTGTTGAAGGTTCAATGGGGCAGTGTTTTGTATAATGATTCCAGCCAATGAGTGTGGTCCAGTGATTTGGTGATCTTATGAAAACCAGGCCTGATGGTTTAAAAATATTAAATTAACAAGTAGATATTGAATATTTTGTGACTGTATTAGTTTCTGGTAGCTACCATAACAAATTGTCCGAACTAGTGACCTAAAGCAATAGAGTTAATTTTCTCACAGTCTGGAGGCCAATATATCTGAAATCCAGATGTCAGCAGGGTAACACTTCCTCTGCACCCTAGGGGAGCGTCTTCACTTGCATCTGCAGCTTCTCCTAGCCCAGGGATTCCTTGGCTTGTAGCTTCATGATTCTAATCTCTGCCTTCATCTTCACAAGGTCTACTTCTCTGTGGCTGAGTCTTGTCTTCTGTCTCTTCTGGAGATATTTGTTATTGGATTTAGAACCACTGAATAATCATGGATGATCTTCTCTTGAGATCCTTCACTGAATTAAATCCACAAAGGCTCTTTTTCCATATAACTTATAGTCACAAGTTCTGAGAAACACAGGACTATATTTTGGGGCTCCACCCTTTAATCCACTCTACTGACAGCATATGCTTTTTCTAAAGGCTTTATGATATTTAGAATTTAAGTATGTGTCATGTCAGTTAAATTTTAAACTTAATTTTGAAATTAAATTTTGAATTTATTTTTAAATTAACAAATTTTAACCATACCAAAGACTACTTACAAGGATGCATGCCTTGGGCTGGGGTTGTAGCTCAGGAGTAGAGCACTTGCCTTGCATGAGTGAGGCACTTGGTTCAATCCTCAGTATCCCATAAAAATAAGTAAATAAATAAATATTAAAAAAGAATGCATGCCTTCCTCAGCATTTAGTTATTAACCAAGGTAAAGTTTGATATTATATTGGTGGATTAGGTGTAAGAATGCTTGGAAGTTATAAAATAAATGATAATGAAATATCCTAGGAATTAGCCAGATAACTCTATGCCCAAAAGGCCAAAACTGAATACCAAAATCTCAGAATCAAAGGCATTCTGAGATGAGTGAAAACAGAATGACTGGAAAAGAGAAGGTCAGTGAGACAGCCCTGGACTGGTCACATGGCGTGCTGGCTGGGAACCATCAGGCAGCCATATGCAATATGGAGGCAGAGCACTTGGCCAGACGTGAGAGCAAGAATACAGCATGAAATCTATTTTATGGGTGGCCATTTAAGAGAGCTGATCGGTGCATGTTACACTGATAAACGTACTCAGCGGTATTATTCTGTGCAATATCGTTCCTGAGATGGTTGCTTTTGACCATGTATCTGTGTTTCAAGCTGTTTCAGGTATAAATGTATTCATTCTCTTCTGTTAAAATGTTGTGCATACCAGGCAATTGGGTGGAAAGTTTGGGATTTGTGTTTATTTGCTTTGTTTTTTAATTCTACTAATGGGATTAGGTTGGAGCAAAGTTTAAAGTTCGTATTAGCTTTTTTCTGCCTATTTTCTTTTACTCCAATGCCTTAAGGGAAGGACCTGTGTTTCCACATCTTCAACTATTCTGTCCTAACACCTTCTGACCACCTTGGGAACTGTATTAGTGTCCTCTTGTCACTGTAACGAATGACCACGAATTCGGTAACTGAAAACATCACAGATTTGTTGTTTTCTGGAGATCAAAAGTCAGACATGGGGCTACAATCAAGGTGTTGGCAGGACTGGGTTCCTTTTTGGAGACTCCATAAAAAGAATCCTTTCCCTTGCCCTCTCCACCTCTAGAGGCCACCACATTCTTACTCTATGCTCTCCTCCTCCATCTTTAAAGCCAGAGCGGTAGAGTGGTCTCACCACATTGCATCTGTCAAAACTCCTTTTCTGCCTCCCTTCTCCCTTTCTATATTTAAGACCCTTGCACTGACATTAGGCCCAGCTGGATTTATTAGGCTAATCCCCCCACCTCAAGTTTGTTTGTCTTTTTTTTTTTTTTTTTTTGGTACCCTGGTTGAACCCAGGGGCACTCAACCACTGAGCCACATCCCCAGCCCTATTTTGCATTTTATTTAGAGACAGGATCTCACTGAGTTGCTGGGCGCTTCGATTTTTGCTGAGGCTGGCTTTGAACTCATCATCTTCCTGCCTCAGGCTCCTGAGCCACTGGGATTACAGGCATGAGACACCACACCCAACTCCCCAATCCTTTTTTATATTTTACTTAGATACAGGGTCTCACTAAGTTGCTTTAGGGCCTCACTATTTGCAGAGGCTGTCCTTGAACTTGTGATCCTTCTGCCTCAGCCTCCCTAGTGGCTTGGATTACAAGCATGTGCCACTGTGCTCAAGCTCCCACCTCAAGTTTCTTAACCAATCCCATACACACACTCTATTAGCCATGTCAGGTAACACAGGTTCCAAGGATTAGGACAGGCACTATTCTGTCTTCCACGTACAAAACAGATCTGAGAATAAAATGATCTACCTTCTTGCAGTCCACAAAGATCACCCCTCCAGGTTTGGGCACAAATCTCCCCTAGTCAGAAGGGTTTTGAATGAATTTTTATGTCCTGGCAAAGATAGCTGGGTCAGGAGAGCAGCTGGAAGGGAAAGAGGAGTGGAGAGAGGTGGCTAATAGTCAGTTGAGCAGTTGAGTTTCTGCAGTTTACAAATGACCACCATAAAAATTCCACCCCATGGGAAATGAAATACAGGTGCATTTCATTACAAGTAAATGCTGCATAAGGAAATCTGCTCCTACCCACTTAGATAATTTGTCCAATCAAGGAATCACAGCACTAAAGTCAGCCAACCCTAATCCTGCTGGAACTCCAGCAGTATATATCACTTAACTGTCTACTAATGGGCTAAAGCAGCTGCTAATGGGCTAATAAGCTGGCCATTAACAGCTTCTTAAGTAGTATGCTGGGGGAGTTTTGTGACTCTGCTTACAGCCACTGAGAATGAGCTGCGTCTTCTCAGTTTATAAAAAGATCCTGAATCGGGGGCAAGAATGTTTTCCCCTAAGGGTTGATTTACTTGGCTCCACATGTGGAGAAGCAATTGTTCAAGTTATCAAAGGATTTCTCCCTTGATAAAGATATTCACTCTGAAGTTCCCTGCCAGCTTCTTCCTTAGAGCATTTAAATGCTGGTTTACAAACCGTGACTTGCTTCCAGAGAGACAAGAAATAGAGAAATGCTTAAATGGAGTCTTAAGACAGACTCTTTAAAACTCAAACAGAAATGAAGACAGAGCCTCATGACCACTGGAACATGAACATCCCCAGACACAACCAGTGAAGAGTACAAATGAAATCAGGGTAACATGAAAAACGATCACTATCAATTATCAAGGCTGCTCATTTACTCATTCAAGGAGGAATTAACTGAGCACACACAGGGTGGGGCTGCAGCCACAGGGTGCATGGAAGACAAATGGGCAAACCTCACGACATCCTGGAGCTTATGAGTAGAGGGGCTATAAAGAGACAGAATAAGTAAATCACTAGGAAACTGACAAATGCGCAGAAAAAGAGCAAGGGAGAACGGGGGACAGTGGGGTTCACAGTGATGGACACCTCCTGAAGAAAGTAACATTTGAACAAAATCCTGAAGAAGGTGAGAGTCTGAGCCTGGAGGAAATGCAGGCATGGGCAATAACTAATGCAAAGACCTTCCAAGAAAAATGTAGCTGCTGGAAGATTCTGAGCAGAGGAGTGAAGGATTCTCATCCCTTCATCAAAAATCTCCCCAACTGCTTCAGGGAACCCCAAAATGATGCCTACAGGTTGGTGTATTCTCCCATGGTACCCTTATCCACAACTTCTTCTCACTCCTACCACCAATGTCACGCTGCTTCCTAACACTCCTGGACAGCCAGCCCTAGCTTGCTAGATAGAGCAGGGACAAGTGGGTGTGACCTCCCCTGCCCTCTGAGAGTTCTTTCCCAAAGCCACATGTCTTTGACACAAACTCTCATAGTCTCTCTGAAGAATAGCTCCTCCAGTTTGGGGGCCTTGGGTCAAGCTAATAAGCCATTCCTTTTTCAAAAGAAGACATTCCCCAATACATTTAAATTCCTAAGGGATCTATTTTTTATAATTCAAGATTTTTTCTTGTCAATATCATCTATTTTCTTTTGAAGTTTAGCTCTACTACTTTAAAATCTAGATTCTTTTCTCATCTTTCCTACAGATTTTTCCTATTTTGGAAACTCCTCTGCTGCAAAGGAATATAATATTCTCACCCTCCAATATGGAGTCGCAAGGTGTGCACACACTCAATTGATATTGGCTAATCTAGTGTGTGCTAATTCCACATAAGTTCAGCTCTGGACTAGGCACAAAGCAGTCAAAGAAGTAAAAGGCATCCTGACGCACCTACATAATAGCTTCTGTTTGGTAGGTAGGGAAATTCTTGGAAACAGCATCAAATAATGGTAGAATGTGGTAAGTATGAGATGAGACCTTCTGAACTCTGGCTCCTATGAATTCAGAGAGAAACTGGGTTGGATTTGAATTGGAGACATTGAATGATTAATGTAGTTCAACAAGAATAAAATCTCAATACTCCATCAAAGAGGGAGATAGAGACAAATTGGTAGCCATGATCTATGTTGCTCAATAATTACCAACTGTGTAGTCAGTTTTCCATCACTGTGACAAAACACATGACAGAATCAACTTAAACAGAGGAAAGGTTTATTTTGGCTCACAATTTTTGAGGTTTCTGTCCATAGTCAATTGGCCTATTGCTTTTGGGCCTGTGGCAAGGCAGTATATCATGGAGGAAGCATGTGGCAGAGGAAGCTGCTCACCTCATGGTAGCCAGAAAACAAAGGAAGAGAGAAAGGAGTTGGGATATCAATATCCCCTCAAGGACATGCCCGCAATGACCTAACTTCTTCCCACTAAGTACCATCTCTTAAATGTTCCACCACCTTTCAAAAGCACCACAGACTGTGACTAAGCCTTAATACATGGGTTTCTTGGGGACACTTATCAACAGCAGCAAAAGCCAAGGAGCTATTTTTAATGACCCTATTAAAACCTATGGTTTGGCAATTAAATCCTGCTTGGAATTTCATAACACTAAGAGTACAGAACATTCCTCAGCAGAAATTCTATCAATGTTCTATCAACAATGAAAAGTGAACTACATAGTACTTAGCTCCATCAAGTGGGCTCACGTGACAAAGCTAAAAGTGTGTCTAACTTTTGGATAAAAGAATCTAGGCATTTGGGGACACTGAAGAGTATGTTATGGGTCTTCAGGATCTGATGATTGGCACTAGGAATCACCACAGTATGTGATGGGAGAAAACATGTTTACAGACAGGTGCAGGTAATACACTGGGTTAGGGAGACACCGGAGCAATGTCACTGAGTGGGGCATGATTTTGGTTGCTGTGCATTATACCATGAAGCATGATAATGCTGTTTGATGTTACCTTGGCAATTAGGCTTCCAGTAAATAAATTAGCACCCTATTATAAGTAAGAACCCAAGGAGTTGTTAGGAAACAAGCAATGCGAGAAACAGAGACAGAGTGTGAGAATCGGTCGGCCCATCTAGCAGAGACCAGATATCCTGCTGCTTCACAAAGCAGCAAAAAACTTACTGGTGTTCATCTCCCCTCAATGAAATAAATTTCAGAGCATGTGCTTCAATAAAAGAAATTCACCTATGGACATAGGAAAAGAACTGAAAATGGCTGTGGGGATCATGAGAGGTCTGTTATCTAAGAAATGAGGATGGTTTTCATATGCTAGCATTAAAGTTTGCAATGGTTGGGTGATGTTGGATGCAGGTGAGAACATTATAAACACCATTCATCATGGTATTGCTTACCCTCCAATACCTAAGCATTGGCTTTTATATCTGTGCAGATTTCACGTGTCATTATTTGATTGTGTTGACTGAGCCCATATCCCTGCTAAGGAACTTAAGTTGGATAGAAGTAAAAGACTTCATTCAGAATAGTGCCACAGAAATGCTCTCCGTGAGGCTTGAATAAATTAAATCACAAACACAAGCAGGTTGCTGGCTAGGAATCTGGTAAATCATGGAACAAATATTTTGAAATGTGAAGTACTCACCAATTAACCTATTATGCAATTTACACTTACTATGTTTCTTTACAATTGTTTACTTGGCTTTGTGGGTTCTATTTTTTTTAAGAGAGAGAGAGAGGATTTTTTAATGTTTATTTTTTAGTTTTCGGCAGACACAACATCTTTGTTTGTACGTGGTGCTGAGGATTGAACCCGGGCCGCACGCATGACAGGCGAGCGCACTACCGCTTGAGCCACATCCCCAGCCCCCTTTGTGGGTTCTAATTCCTCAAAAAAAAAAAAAAGAACCAAAAATATATATCAACTATCTTTCTTTAAAGTAAAACAATGACTAACCTCGAAAGAAAGGTATAGTCAGAGTCTCAAGTCACAAGTTTTCCATACTCTTTCATTGCTAGATTTGGTGTCCAATCCTGTGATCTTAGGGTGATGCTAGGCACTTTGCCCAGGACAGTGTAGTGCATACCTGATGTCCTGACATAATTATTAAACACACTTTCTCCCAAAATGTCCCAAGTTGTATGATAAATTAATGGCAATCCTATATAGAACAGATTCTAAAGAACCAGGAAGGTATATCTTGGATGTTATTCATGTCACCTCCAAGAATAGAAGCCACAGCTTTTTGACTACTCACTTGGGAGGTTTTACTAAGTATAGTCAGTTATCTCTCAGTGTCCTGGGGGATTGATTCCAGAATCCCCTGAAGATTCCAAAATCCAGGGATGTTCAAATCATTTACATCAAATGGAATAGTATTTGCATGTCACCTAAGCCAACCCTCACGATCTTCTCCTACGTCTTAAATCATCTCTAGATAATACCTAACACAATGTAAATATTATACCATATTGTTTAGGGAATAGTGAGAAAGGGAAAAGTCCCTATAGGTTCAATACCTATGCCCCTTTTTAAAATTGTTTTGACTATGTGGTTGGTTGAATCCCTGGATATGGGGGAGCGGGGGACAACTCAAACCTCCACCTATGAATTTCCTGAGTTTGCATTTTCAGTCCCAAATCAAAATCCTGCTCTTACCTCTCTCTCCCCTGGGACTCACCCCCTTTTGTCAGTGGACAAAGTAGACACGGTCAATATTATTTGCATGTTAGCAACTGAAATCAATCAACAAAAATTTATTGAACCCCCAAACCTACTTCAGAAGATGCAAAATTCCCGGTAGTCTCAATGATTTGATCAAATAATGATTTCTCACCACTTGCAATGCCTTTGTACTTGAAATGTGGCTTCTTGGATTTATATGTGGTAAACAGAACTTAAGAGGGAAAATTCATGGTGAACACAGCTTAGTAGCAAATCTAAGATCTGCCCAGCAATGACCACTCACAAACCCCCTGTGGTGGACACACACAAACTCTCATACACACACACACACACACACACACACACACACACACCTTTCTGGGGATAGCAGAGAATCTTCAAACGAGACACAAATTCATTCTATAAATGTCCTATTTTCTGGCTCTCCACATTTTTTTTTCCTGTGCTGAATTGGTAATAGAGCTAATAAAGGTTCAAGATTGCTCTTTCTGGGGGCCAAATTTTTCTTTTTTTTCCATGTCATGCTTTTTATTCAGAAAATAATTTTCTTCGCATTGTTTTCACAAAAGCTTTCCAACACCCCCAAATAATGCAGAGAAATTGCCTTTTTATTTTGAACAGGCTTTTTCAATGCCCACTGTATCTCTCAGCATATCTATTATATTAATCCAAGCCTTAATGATACAATGGGTAAAAACAGTGTACGGATGTGTATAAATGAAAAATTTAATAGATTTCCCTCTTAATGTAATAGAATTGGCATGAGGCATTGGGAACAGGAGTGAAAGTAGTCACTCAAGCATTGTGTTTACATGATATTTAAATACAAGTGGCTGGGGTGTAAGTACTGCTAAGTACACCTGAAAGGGATGGTGCCTCCTAATCATTGTTTCAGCAATTGACAGTTGTTTACACAACAGCAGCACATTCGCTGCTGATTTGAATAATAAACATGCTTAAATACCAGCTGGATAATAGAAGGATAATTGAAACATAGTTTAAAGCTCTGATTTACAGGCATTGTAGCAACACTTTTATTTGCTGTACAATGCCACACTTCTGTGCAGTCTCTGAAAAAAAAAAATTAAGGCATTGTTTCAAACATTGGGGTCTATTAAACTTGATTAATACACCCAGCCTATGTATCCATAGCACAAGCCATGCCTGGGCATACTTGAGACAGCTATTGTGCCATGTGTTTTATTAAAACACTCGAAGATTATAATAGAACCACTCAAGAGACCCACAATGTATTGTGTCCACCGGGCCCCAGAGTAGTGGATGGGACCACAGGTACTAGAATTAGAACCAGAGCACATTTCACCATGCACGGGTGAAAAACAGGAGAGTGGACCTGGATCATCTCTGACTGTGAAATTCTACTAAGGACGATTCTGAACTCTGTCCGATCTGCCCAGTCTCTGCCCCTGTGCCCTTTTCCTCTTTGCATGCCCATTGTCCCCAGGCCAAATTTACTTCTTACCTGGTCATTCCAAGAGGCCTCATCTGAGCATCTACTCCCAGGGCCTCTCTGATTCAAGCATCCCACCCCATGTCACACAACACAATGGTCCCTTTGCAGATTGGAGCATCACAGCCTTGCAGGCTGGCCAGCTCAAGTTGACCCTGTATGTCAGCTGCCACTGGCAGGTGTCAGCTACCACTCAAGTCCTCAGATTTGAGGATCCTAAAATATGATTGAACCTGTTCACGTGGAATGGGTTCTACTTGGGGAAGTTGTTTCATGTAACCGAATTAGTAGGAGCCTAATTTACCAACCAGAATGTTAATCTGCTCATTGATTTATCAATTTATCATGGGAGATACATCTTAGAGGATCATTTACATGGGTCATTCATAGCACTCTCTCCAGGAACGATTGCCTCAGAGGAGCAAATTATGTGTCAGAAAGTTGCTTAATGAACATAAAGTAAGAGCAAAAGGCACGGGATGAATTGCCACTTTCCACTCCAGAGAAAATACTGCCTAAATGTAATGGCACCCAGGCACCAAGCCAGACATCTATTATCTCTTAATTTTTTTAACCCCCCGAGGAATTATTATTACCTTTTAAATACAAGGGGCTGATCTAAAGCCACACAGTTGTTGAGTTACAGAAAACCACATTATTGCTAACTAATCACTAATCATTATATTGGTGACCAACATTGACACATTGATATATTCCTCGCCTCCCCCTTCCTGTATCAAGATAAATTAAAAAAAGACAGGTGTTTATTTTCTGACTCCCTTTTTAGGGAATCACCTGTCCTCATGATAGGGGCTTTTCTACCTCCTGTTAGACCTGGTAGATAGATGTTCCACAAATGTTGAGTAAGTGACTAAAGTGACAGGTTAAATAATGGACCTTAAATGATTTTTACTTAATGCCAGATGTGTCTCTCTGAGAATTGAGCCTCCTACATGGCAAGAGAGTTTGGACCATCATTGCATCTCCAATCCATTAAGAAATGGTGTTGCCTCTGCAAATAGCTCATCTCATCAGGTATGAGTGGTTCATGAAGATTCAGTTTCCATCCCAACCATATCTTGAAATTCTAAAGACACATTACCAGCATCTCCCCACTGCCAAATGCATGAAATCCATTTCCTTCATTTTGTTACTCACATATTCAAAACCAGATGTGAAACTAGGAGATCCATTTCCAGAAGGAAAGACATCAGGGCCAAGAGTCTTCACTGCACAGCAGGATGGCACCAGTGGACTGGTGCCGTCTTGCCCTCAGAGACCCTTCTATGAGAATTTGCCCTGGTCACAATCACTATTGAAGTAGTAAATCTGGCTGAGTAGAGAGGTGGGCACCTGATCCTAGGACAGCTGATGCAGAGGTCAGCCAACAACCTGAGACATGGTCTGACACAAAAGAGGAGCTGGGTCAATCTCCCCCACCACACACACACACTCACATATAGTCAGGCATCCCGTGAAGCCTAAGGCAGGAACCCAAACAATGGTGCAGCAAAGTGGTCAGGATCATGAACTCCAGCACCAGACAGCCTGGGCTTTAATCCTAGTTAGTTTATCCTTTTCCTTGCGGTGCTTCCTGAGGCTGATCACTCTACCTTTAACAGAACATGGCACAGTGAACACGTGTGTATGATGGCACATTAGCCATGAGATGGAACCCTCCCACATGCCAGCCAGTGTGTTCGGCCTGCTAGGGGTGCTAACTCCATTCATCCTCACATGACCCCCCAACACTGTCATTACCCCAGTTCTCACATAAGGAGCCTGAGGCACAAGGAGGTTACGTGTCTTATCTCAGGTCAGGCTGCTGGCAAGGGATGGACCTGGGATTTGGATGCAGATAACCTGGCTCTAAAGCAGCACAGACCACAGGAAGGGAGGGCATGTGCCTTGGGACAGAGACAGCACTCAGGGGGTGCTCTGGCAGAGACACAGTCCTGACGCACCTCAGAGTCTTTTGCCTCAGTGGTCTTCGGGATCTCCATTTCTGGAAACTGCAAGAAGTGAAGCTGGATTGGTCCTGAATGAGGCTGGGGGAGGTGAACTAGTGGGATTCGAAACAGGACCTCAAGACACTTGGGGTTGAAGAAGCGGGTGTTGCACGGTGGCAAGGGAAGAGGGCAGGAGGCCGCAGCCTCATGGCCAGGGGAGCCACAGAGTGTGCACTGGGCTTTTGCTGATGGTGGGGGGACCCAGATCTTGAGCCCACTAGAGACTTCCTCGCGAGGCACTTGGGGGCTGGTGGCTGGATTATCTAAGGCTAGGTGGCTAGCTAACCATGCGTTTATTATTACACAATAGGCTATATAAAATGCATGAAATGGTAGCTAATAATAAAATATTATAAATTGTCAGTAAGGAAAAAAGCAGGGGAAGAAAGCCTAAAGGAAAAATAACAACAAAAAACAAAGCAAAACAGCAGAGTCCTCCAGAATCCAAAGAGTAGCCTCCTCCCTTTTCTGAAAGAAAAAGTTACCTTTGATCGTACACATAGTATAATTCACACCAATTCGTGTCTTCATACCTGTACTTTGGATAATAATGATCATCATATTCTACCATCATTAATTACCCCTTCCCCTCCCACCCCTCAGCTCTATCTAGAGTTCATTTGTTCATCCTCCCATGTTCCCACTCCCTATCCCACTATGAATCAGCCTCCTTTTATCAAAGAAAACATTTGGCATTTGGCTTTTGGGGATTGGCTAACTTCACTTAGCATTATCTTCTCTAACTCCATCCATTTACCTGCAAATGCCATGATTTTATTCTCTTTTAATGCTGAGTAGTATTCCATTGTGTATATACGCCACATTTTTTTTTATCCATTCATCTTTTGAAGGGCATCTAGGTTGGTTCCACAGTTTAGCTACTGTGATTTGTGCTGCTTTGAGACAGTGACCAAGGAAGCAGGCTGGGGGAACTGTCATTCTGAAAGTCCGTCGAGGAGCCAGAGGTCCAGGAAGGAGCTCGTCCAACAACTTGAATGGATTGGGAATACGGCAGGGGACAAGAAAAGAAGGAATGCATTGGAATTCTGTATAGTGAACAGCCAATCCTCACATCCCTGACTAACCCAGACTTCTGCTTTGTTTTATTTGTGTTTATATTATCCCAGATTTCTTTTTTTTTCCAAAAAATCAAGTACTTACTGCTAAAGTAACTGAATGAACAGAGTAGAGCTAGGACACTTGGCAAAGGATTTTATTTGGACACCCAGGGGATAGCCTGAAGGCCATTCTCTAAACTGTCTACCATAAAAGGAAGCCTGATGGGCAGCATACTATCCAAATACCTGGGCCTTGGTCAATATTTTCACTGCCTAACTTTATAAATAAATGGACACACAAGGACTACTGGATACTTGAAGAAAGACAACAACATGCAAGAGAATTTTCAAGATAAATCAAAAGGCCCTGTAGAGAAAACAGGTAATTATAGAATAAATAAAGAACAAATGCAAAAAAGAAACAAACAAAAAACCTATCTCACGTATTAAAAATATTTCAAAAGAATCATAAACAAGGATAGGGTGCTTTTTAAAAAAATAGAAAGAGAATATAGGAAAGCACATAGATAATACACATGATTGAGAAAAGAAAATTCAGAACGAATTTGAAAAATAAAATTAAGGAAATCAACAAAAGTAATTTAAAGAGACACAAAACATCAGAGAAAAGGTGATAAGAAATATAAAACAATCCAATATTTTAAATACTTACTTAATAGAAGTCCCAGACAGTTCAGAAATAATAGCATAATTGTTCCTGCACCTAAGAACATAAGTTTTTGATAAATGGATCCATTATGAGTAACACAATGAATCAAAAAGGAACTATGAATGTAAAATTTATTTCTTCAAGGACTAATAAAAGGTTCTAGAGGCTGGCAGAGAACTAACCCCCACCCCCCAACACACACACTCCTGCAAAGAAATGAGAATAAAATTTGCACCTAATTTCCCAAGAGCAACACTGCATGATAGAAAAAGAATGTAGAAGATAATATCTTTAAAAAGTCTGAGAGAAATTGTATTTAATACCAAGTTAAACTGCCAAGTAAGTATATCATTTAAGATATGAAAAAAACTGAAATGCGATCTCCTGCACCCGGTATTAGAGAATTACTTGAGGATGTTCCCCAGCAAACCAAAAAAGTAGCACAAGAAAGTGAAAGGCCTGGACTACTGAAAACATTGGCCCCATGCCAGAAATGAAATAAGGCCAAAAATAATAGCTTTGCCAAAGACTTAGAGAACAATCACTCTGGTTGGACAAATGGAAGGGAAGAATCACAATAAATAAGGGAAGAATCACAATAAATAAGGGATTCCACAAATTTGGTATCATGCTTGATAAGTTGGAAACTTTTTAAAGATAAACTTAAGGCAGAAAGTATGGGGGGTGGGTACAATGATAAACTCAAAGAAAAACAAAAATCCTATTTAAAAGAGAAAGTATAATCCATAAGTAACCACTTGGCTATGATAAAATTATTTCTGTTACCTGCAGTATACTTTAACAGATGCACCTCCCTTTGTAATTTTTAAAAGATTATCATACCTCACAAATTTATGCACTTGGGTTGTGTTTTTTTTTTTAATTTTGCATACTATTATTTGAACACCTTTCTGGATATAAGTATAGTTCACACTTGTTCTGTTTAACAAGTTTTTAAGAATGTACCTGAATCATGATGACATGTTCACACATTGCCCTTTCAGTTTCCATAGTTTTGTTATTACAAATAATTTTACTACATTGATATCCTTGTGGGGTTATAGAATAAAAAAATAGATGCTTTCCTAATTTTAACAGACAATTTTGGATTATTTTTTCAGAAGGTTTCAGCAGCTCACACTTACATCAGCAGTACACAAGAATGGCAGTTTCCATGTATCGTTTCTAGTGCTGGATGTTACCAATTTTTGTTGTTTGTGTTTTGATCTACTGCATGAACATGGTATCTGATTATTGTTTTAATTTTTGCAAGTAGATTTTTAAATGTCACAATCTCTAGATATAGAGACAAATGGAAGTTGTTTTGGTTCTGTATGTGATGATTAAATGTTGATAGACAGTAACATCTTCTTTAGATCAATGAGTGTGAGGACAAGCAAGAGGTCCTACAAGTGTTCTACATGTGTCAATCATACTGAGAGTAGTGACTGCTACACCTAATCAGAGCCCCCACTGGAGGGGACTGTCATGACACCTGTCTTTTTACTATACCGTCACCCTGCCCACCAGTAAAGGAACCTGACCCAGAGACAACAGAGCCACAATCATCAGTTGTCTCTAACATGGCTTGGTAAAAAGACTGGTTAAGCTAACCATATTTTCAATCTCGGGAATTCAACTTGAGGAAGTGTGCAAAGAACCACTTGACTCACCTTGGCAAATGAAACTGAATGGCAGAGGTACCCTTAGAGATCTTGGCAAGCCCAGGTTACAAAGGAGCTACACAATGGAGTAGAGGAGATAGAGCCACTGTGGTGGGCTGGGAGGAATGAGAAGTAACAAAGAACACAGAGAATACAAAGAAAAGCTAAGCAACTTGTTAGGAAGAAGAAAATAGCATACATGCAAATTGGAAAGCAGAATGCCCTCACAATAGGGCTGTCTGATCATGAGAAAAGAGAGGAGCCAGCCCTTTAGTCATCCTGAATTCCTGAGGCTTTCTTAGCTCCTTCTTTCTGTTGCAGTTTCAATTCATACTTTATCATTATAATAATTTTATTGGCTGTGTTTTCTTAATACAAATTAATTTAAATATATTGTAATATATAATAATTTAAATATATTAAGAAAAGGAAAATATATTAATAATAATTTAAATATATTAAGAAAAGGAAAACGAGAGGAAGAAAACACAGGTTCATCCGTGATTCTATCATCTAAAGCTAACCACTAAATAGTCTTCATCTTTTCTTCTACTAATTTTTATAAGATCAGGTGGTCTATATTATTTGGCAAAATAGTTTTTTACACTAATTTGAGACCTGGAAATATTAATAATATTAACAATATTTAATGAACATTATCTATGTAATCGTCAAAATGTATTTTTAATGACTACATGATAATTTGATCTTTAGATAAACCATAATTAATTTAACCAAGTCTCTCATCTTGGATATCTATGGTGATTTAATTGTCACTACATAGAGGAATAAATCTCCTTGTGCAGAAATCTTTTTGTGTAATCTTTACAAATTCGATAGATCTGACTTTAATTCATATTTAGTAAATTACTGGGGAAGCTAACCATTTAATGTGTCAATTGGCCTTTTATATCTTCTCTTGTTAATGTCCTATTTATGCAACTTTTTTTTGCTAGTTTCTTTCACTTATATCTAGAAGTTGTTTATTTATTGAGGATATTAACCTTTGTCTTACAGAGTAGGAATATTTTCCTCGATTTGCCTTTCCATTTTGTTTATTGGGTAAGGGACATCCAAAAGCCATTTACAATCTGTATCTCACTAGCCCCCCCCCCTATGATCACCAGCCTTCCTTACAGCCTAAAGTGGTCATGAGATCCATTATGGCCAATAAATATGAAAGGAAGTTGCTAGTGAGCATTTGGGATTTTTCTTTAATAAAGAATAGTCTTTGCTGACATACCTCTTAGGGATTTTGCCTATTAGCCTGGAAGTAGAACATGAGCCTAAAGGCAGAGCAAAAAGCATGTAACCAAGAAGTAATTTGTAGAAGGACCATGTTCTACACTCCCAGGAGAGGAACTGGAAAAATGGAGATAGCCCAGTGAGCCACATCATCAGTCGTATTACCACCTTCCATATTACTAGTTGCTTGAGATAAATCATTATCTGTTTAGCAGAGATTTAAGTAAGGCTTTTTATAATTATTAGCCATAGATATTTTTAATAAAAAAATATGATATTTTTATGAACATAATTTTAATATAATAAAAATCTATCCAATTTTTTCTAAGCATACAAAGTGAGAACCAAGCTCCAAAAATAAATGAATGAATGGTTTACGGCTTCTGACCTGTGAAGAAATACTTCCCTTACCTCTGAGATTTTGTCAGTGTTCGGAAGCATTTGCTTTTAATACTTACATGTTTTTTATTTTTAAACCATAAGTCCATCTGAGACTTGTGGAGTGGATTGGAGGAATTTTTCTCTAAATGACAATCTAATTTTTAAAACACAGTTTCTTGAGTAATCTTTTGTATGTCCTGAAATGACTTAGGCTGTCACCTTACCTTACTTTAATTATTCAACCTCTATAACAGATTTATATCATGTACAGTAAGCCTGGTATTCCTCATTATTTCCCCCCAAATTCTAAGCTATTATCTCATATTTAATCATCAAGTTAACTTTAGAATGATTTTATTACATTTCAATATAATCTCTTGGAAATTTTAATTGAAATTGAATTAAATCTATAGATCATTGATATCTTTAATTATTGATTCTTTTCAGCCATTCATTTGTTCTATTTTCTAATAGATTCTGTGATAATAATGCAAGCATTCTTTCGTTTGCTTTATATATGAGTACCTTCCAAACCCTTTGACTCAGTCTAAATGTTTTTATTTGATTATTTGTATTATAGATGCATAACCATATCTTCTGATAGAAATGATTTTGTCATGCTTACTTCAGTTCTAAACCTGTAGCTCTTTGTCTCAGTTTATGTATTGTCTACAACTACAGAACAATTGCAAAAGGAAGATAGAAAAGGCCATCATGTCTTTAATGGACCTTCCTCAAGTGTGACAACACCATTTATGATGCTGAATGTCCATATAGACAAAGTACTCTTCAGCATGTAAAGACAGCACACTTCTATTCTCAGGAGTTGCTTAATTTTTTCAAAAGTGTTCTTTGACATCCATTAAAAAGATCTCCTTTCTTTCCCTCTAAACTATTGTAATCAATTACATGAATATTTCCTAATATGGGAAAATCCTGTAAAACTGGAATGAAAATTCTTGGTCATGATGTATTTCTTGAACTTGCTAGTGTATTTTATTTGCTAACATATCACTTATATTTCTTTTGGAATATAGCTATCATATATGTTCATAATGGACATATTTTCAAAGAAATTAGTTGTGCGTTTCAGTGGTTGTGGTCTTTGTCAGGTTATAGTATAAGATAATGCTCATTCAGGAAATGAAATCGCAAATGTTTCAAATGTTTTCATGGTTAGAAGTAATTTGAAAGCATCTTTAACAGATTGAAACACTCAACATAAAAAGACCTTGAGCCTTTTATTTTCTTTGTCACATAACTGAAAACTTTTCCAACTTTTTTGATCATTATTTAGTTTTACCTTGACAGTTTTCATAATTATTGGTATTGACTGTAGCTATAAATTCTTAAAATTTTTTAACTTTTTTCTACATATTTAGTCAAATCTCATTCTGATTTGTACCTTATGAGTTTTTTCTTTATTTTCTAAGTTTTGAAATCTTAGCTCATAGGTCTATTTTTCATCATTTTTACCTCCTCTGCATATACAAGCTTTAATATTAGTCCCCCAACATGATGTGATTTTCTGATGTCTCATTTTGTATTCTCCATTGTCTCTAAGTATTACTATTAAAATTTTACAGTTTTTCCTATCCTTCCATATATTCTTTATTTTTCTTTTTACCTCACCCTATAGCCTCTTCCTTTCATCCATGTTGATTTGCTTCTATTGAAGATGTCAAAGGATTTTCTGAATATTAAATCTGGATCCTGACATTGATAATTCTTAGACTTATACATCTGCTTGAATCTTCCTTTTTCACAGTAGTTTGATAGGACCTACAAGGAGAGCCACATCTGGCCTTAGAGTTTGTCAAAAAGACATGGTAAATGGATTGCATAGTTCCACACTATCTGTGTTTGACAACCTGGTTGCAATCATTCCCATGGCTGGGGAGCAGTTCCATGTGAACATCTTCACATGATATCCCTAAATACAGTAAGTCCACTTCCGATATATCACCTCCACTCTAAGATCACATCATTGTCACTAATGATGATTGTCACTAATTTTGATGACGGTTGAGCCACAGATTGATGACTTTGCCAGATTTCTGATTCTGCATTCCTAGCGTGGTCCATGGTGACTCTGCTGGTCCAGGAGCACACCTTGAGAACTACTGATCTATAAAATCACGGTCTAGTTTTCTGGACCTCGGAATGAATGTAGGCATAAAATACAATGATTTCTGCAACATATTTCCCTCTGGAACACTTTCCCTTCTGCTGTGCTTCACTTGTGGGGGCTTTAGAATAGGAAGTACCATCATAATCCCTCATTCTGCTTCCTACCCAGTTGTTGTAAGATGATGGAGTGTGGGGAGCAGTGGGAGGAGAGAAGATATTGACCCCCCCCAGTAGCTACATTTTAGGTTGGTATTTATATACATTCAAACCCAGAGACATGGGCAAAGGGAGACCGTGAAGGGCCTTCCCGCCATTTTTCAGGTTCTCTCTGTTTCATTTGGCTGGGAAGACATTCATCTTTATCTGTGCAGCTATTTTTATAGTTAGTATAGCTTCTCTTTAAATGTTGGCACTTAGTTGTCTGCCCATCTATTTTTAACATTCATAAATATTTCAGTTGTTCTTTGGTGAAAGCCATGCCAGAGAATTGGCCAGGCACCATTTTGAACTAAGACATCATCTTGAAGCAAAGCCTTTTTTTTTTTTTTGCAAAAACTTGACCAAAATAGAAAGCTCAGGGATCCTGGATTTCTTAATTTTATATCCAGCCCATCTCTGACTCCATAACTCTAAGAGAGAACCCAAAGTCATCAACCTTGTGCGATTGAAGATTCCTGTAACTAAGAGCCACTGCCACTAACTTCATTTCTTATAACCTCTAAATACAACCTTTCATGAAAAGGGGGAATGAGATGCAATTGGGGGAATAGGCTTTCCTGTTATATAGGACATGACGATGACAATACGAGGGTCTCCTCTTGCATTTTTAGACCCCAATATGACAGCAAACACCATCACCACTATTTCCACCACTCCTCTCACCACCAACTCTTCTAAACGTCACCCTCTCTACCCAACCATTCCAGGCACCACTGAGACTCAGCTGGGATCTACTGAGGAACTGGATGCAAAACAGCTTCCTAGGAGAACAGCAGTTACCACACAGCATCCCAAGGACATCAATGCTTTAGGGGAAAAAAAGATGGGGGGACAAATGTTTTCAGGAACTGTTCACAGCCAGTTTATAAAGAAGGAGAGAGCATTCACACACAAGAGAGGAGTGTTCAGAAACACGGAAAAGGACATTTCTCTATTGGTGACCATGCCTATTACATGACATTCAAATACCACAAGTGCTATTCAGCTGCCTGTAAGTCACGATAGGTGAGCAAAAACACTTATCTCCTTTGTAGAAAGGGAAAAGGAGGTGGAGAATCCTTCACACAAAGATCCACTTTGACTTAAAACACAGGGTAAGCAGTACTAGAAATCTATGTGTACAAAGCCCACCTATTAAGATTCCGAACAAACAGGGAGCCTCTGATACTACAAAGCTCCATTGTTAATATGTGGTTAGTTATGTCAAGGACACTAAACAAAGCTGCTTTTCATGTGTCAGTTTGAGCTCTCCCAGTTGATAACCACGGGGACTCCTGGGTCACAACCCCAAACGGGCAGCCATTGTGCAAAAGAAAACAGCAGATGGGCCCCAACATAGATAGCACAACTAGGAATCCTTGTGAATCTGGGCCTTGAGCCACCTGGGCTGGGTCTAGGCAAAATTCAGAAGTAGATAAAGTTTTACATTGGGGTCTGTTTGTTCTCCTCCATACACGTGACAGTCACCTGTTCCAACAGCTTGGAGTTGTACCTAGAGCCACCTCCTTCCCAGGCAAATCCCTGCCCCTGACTCCAGTGCCCCATGAAAGCCTTCCCTAAGGCCGCTGGTTTCTTCCAGCCTGATAACCTGCTCGATGCTGAGGCACTGATGGCTGCTGAGAGATTAATCAGTCTCTTTGCCAGATAACAGATGCATTTTGTTCCAGATAAAAGTAGCATTTTAACAGCTGCTTTCAATGCCTAATCCCCATTAGGCTGGGAGGTGAACATGAGGGTGGTTGAGGAGGGACTTCTCCTTGAGTCATGGCAGCTTCCAGCTATACCAGGGAACAAGACTGATCTGCTTTCACCCCTATCACATTGCACTGAGTTTGGGACAGTGTCTCCACAGTCCTTGGCTTCACTAGTGATTTGCAAGTATGAATAAGAAATCTGCAGAAGAGAGACAGAAGGTGAGGTCCCACCCAAGCCTGCCATAATCTGAGCTGTTCCGTGACCTTCCCTAGGAAACCCTCTTGTCCCAACCTGAAAGACAAAGTTAAATGCACTGCCATTTTTTTTAAGATCCTAGTCAAAGTGAGGAACTGGCCCTGGACAGTAGTGAATTCCACTCTCCCTCTCCTTACACAGCAGCCTCGGTCTGCCATCTTGAACCACCCATCCTAGCATTGACTTTGTTCCAGGAGCCAAAGGCCAAGTGTCTCCCCTTCCTCTGAAGACCACAGAGCACTCCAGGTGTCCTGCTGTGCGGGATGCAGAACCTTTGTCAGTGCAGGAGCACAATGAGCCTGTGAGTGAACGGATGTCCAGGCAGAGAATACGGAGGCCCCAACTCACCCCGCACAGTCAAGAGGGAAGCAAAAAAAGATTGGTCTCTGAGAGCCCCTCCCAGAAAGTCAGGAGGGCACTGAACACAATGTTGATCCCCTCAGCCAGCGCTGCTAAGAGCCCACGTCGACTGTTTTACCAGAGTGGAGTTCATTGTAGGGATTGCTATATTAAGCTGCTTTCAAATTCTATAGAGGAAAGGTGAAGGAAAGGGACCTGAATTTCCATTCAATAGGACATTAATGGAAGTAGGAGTGAAAGAGCATCTTCTGGAAGGAGTGGAAACCATGCCAAGCAAGTCTTCAGGAATAACCCTTTCTCCACCCGCCCCCCCCACACTCCCGTCCAGGGCCCATTGCAAGCCCATTGTCACTCATTTGCTAGGACTGTCACAAAATACTCCTTGTTAACTGTGGTCCCTGCCCTGAGTTTGTCCAGACTCCACTCAGTCCTCCACAGCATTTCCTGAGCTCTTATTCTGGAAATAAACGTGCCCCTGCTTGTTGGGATCTGCTAGCTCCTCGCCTGCAGAACAGGGGCTCAGTGTCTCCACGTGGCTCTAAAGCTGCTTCTCAAGCTGCATGGCCACACCACTCCCATCTGGTCCTGAGAGCTCCAACCTCTCTGAATAGATCAGGTTCATTGGAGCCAGTCATATTATACCCACTCAGGATCCTAAGCCACTGGTATATTTCTTTTTGCCCCAAATACCCTTCTGTGCCTGTGTGGCCTGTGTGTCCCTCAGCCACACCACGCTGCCTCTAGGAAGTCTTCTTTCTGAGTGTCTGCTCCCCTGGGGTGCCACTATTCCCCTTCATCCTAGTCTGCAGCAGATTGTGGTATGATATTCTGTTCCTGTGTCTTCCCCCACTCACCTCTGAAATAAGGAAGATGTCTCATGATCCAGTTTAAAGTCTGGAATTAAACCGAGGTTCAGTACATGTTTAATGAATGAGGAGCCCTGGGAAAAAGAAGTCTTCTTCACTCTTAGATTTCTGATTCCATCAGAATAGCCGGCTGGTGTGATTCCTAAACACTGTTGACCCCACAAACCCCCTTCTCACATTGACACTCCCTCCTGCTGGTTTTCCTGCCTTTGGTCTCTTGTCTCTCTCCTCAGGACGCTTCTCCACACCTGGGATGCCACCTCTCCATACTTAGAATCATGGTTGGAACCTACCTTCATCCCTGCAGTCTCTTCCTTTGCACTCAGGTCTGATGATCCCCTCTGCCTTATCCCACCAGATTAAGGGCATATGTCACACTGCTGCAGTTCTCAAGTTTTCATTGTTGTTGTTGTGGATGTTTTTCTTATCCCTTGGGTGCATGTTCTGGGTCCCTGATTGGAGCCCAGGATCCCTAGGAGCTAAACTACTGACTCCTTCCAAACTTACCCGGTGCATTGCAATAGGTCAGATCGTGTTTAAGGGGAAAAGGGGAGAACACAAAACCATCTGCTCTTCAGTTTAGATTCACTTTGGGGATAATTACATGAATCATCAAAGGATACACTGCTGTGTTACACTTTTCTAGAGGATTTAATTACTTTTTGACAATTTGCAAGGCAGAGAGCTACAAAGTAAGTAAAGTGCTAACTAGAGCCAACCAAACTCGAGCCATTCCCAAATGAAGATCAGAATCTTTGAAAAGATAACAGCACAACTTGAGACAAACAGGATGCGTTATTCCAGAGTTGTTTTTTAGATACAACTTTGCAGGAAATGAAGTATTCTTAGAGCCCAAACTCCAGCTACCATGTCCAAGGTGTTTAATGCAGCTTATATGTTTCCTACTTCAGTTCTCTGGGGTGGACTCAGCCTATTCCAGAAACCATTTGGGTCCTTCGCTTTCTTGGGTGCAATTCACTCTTAAGAGGTTGCCAGAACCTGGTAGGCATAAAGAAACAGACACTGTAACAGACAGCCTACCAACACCACCAAATCTAGCCCCTGCTTCCATCTCCCTGCCATTGGGAAGCCTATTGGAGAGATGGAATTCCTGTCAGTAACTCCAGGCAGGACACTTTTTGCTTTGTGCTGAACCTCAAGGAGGCATGTATCCATGCGTCCATGATAGTTTATGATAGTCTTGTTACAGCACGTTACACTGTTACAGATAAGCACAGCTACGTTGCATTGTTAATACAGCCATCCATTGCCACCCACCTGCCAGGTACTTGCCAGGGACCATGCCTGAGCTGAGGATGGGGAATGGCATCCCTGACTCGAGGAGCTCGGGTCTTGCTGATAAAACATGGAACTCTAGAGGCAATCACAACTACGATGAGTGACACAGAAGTAAGATAAAAGTTCCCATGGGCACATATAAGAGAGAGGAGTGTGTGTGTGTGTGTGGGGAGAGAGAGAGAGAGAGAGAGAGAGAGAGAGAGAGAGAGAGAGAGAGAGAGAGAATGTGCGTAATTGGTCTGGGGAGAAAAACAGAAAGGTCACCTGGAGATGTGACTCTTACATTGAGGCCTAAGGATTACAAGAATGTAGTCAAAGAAGGGGGAAGAAACAGAGCGAATAGCATTGTCAGAGGCCTGAGGCTGGAGTTCAGTTATATGTGATGACATTAAAATAGAATCTTTGTAGTTAATCAAATATTTTGTAGTATTCATTTATTTTTGTATCTACCTTTCTTTATAAACCTCTTAGTTTTAAAGATAATTAAAGGTCCAAAATAGAGATAAGATACTATGTACATTTGTACTAATCTTTATAATCTTTCTTAAATGGCCTAAATTACATAAAGACTGAAAATGTCATTGTTCTATCTGTTCTATAGTAAATTGTTCATGTTTAGCTATCAAATAAAGCTCAGAGAATAATCCTTACATTAAAAAAGAAAAGACAATAGAAAGAATGAGAGTATACGTGAAGCACCGTATGAAGAAAACATAGCTGAGATCAGGTAAGAAAGGTAAAAACATCATACTTTAACCACATTCCAGGCACCAATCTAGGTGCTTTTCTTGCCTCACCTCCTGGAACCCTCCTAATAGCCTTAGATACCTTTATCAACCCCATGGGACTGAGGAAATTGGGTACCCAGGGAGGTTACATGTCTTACCCGTGATCCCCTTGCACAAAGTGGCACAGCTGGGATTTAAACCCATGCAGACAAAACACAGATGGATTAGCCTCTCTGCTCTCCTGGGGTGCGGGTTAAATCAAGCAGGGCTTTGTGGGATTTTATCCTCAGATGAATGAGAAGGAATCAAAGAGTCATGAGCTAAGAAATGCCATCATCATTCTTGAACCTTAAAAAAGTTTCTCCGGCTGCTATCTTGAGAATGGACTGGAGAAGACAAGAATGATTAGAGGCACCCCTGAGAAAGCTAGCTGTAGTTATTTGAAGGACAGAGGATGGTGGCTTGGGACCAGGCAGAAGCAGTGGAGGTGGAGGAATATAAATGGACCCAAAAGATGTTCAGGTATTCAGGGTGAAAATGTCAGGCTTGACTGGTTGACAGGATGTAACCAGAAGGCAGACCGGACCACTTGGCTGGATGTTTTCATATGCTTTAAATTTAATACTTGCAACAATTCTAGGTAATAATCTAATTTCAAGGTCAGAGAGCTCTGAATGGTAAAGACAGGGTTTGAACTCAGAATTTGAAGCATTTATTTATATGCTTATCTTTCTTATTCTTTAAAGTCTAGGCCAATAACTCGGTCATGCTGTATTTCCAGCCCACAAAACCCATGCTGGGCACGTGGCTGGGACTCTGTAAATTGTTAATTAATGTGCAGAAGGAAAGGAGTGCATGGGTTCCAGCTCTTCCCTGACATCGTCTCTTACGAAATCATCACACAGTGGGCAGATTCCCTGTCCTCATCAGGGCCATCGGTATCTTCCAGGCCTAGTGAACAGAGAGGCCCAGATGGCGACACCTGCCCACTGGCCTCTCTCACCTGACCATCTGGAGTCTTATGTCTGTACTTCCCGGCCCCTTCAGTCCTTAAAGTTGAAAAAAAAAAATTAATCCAAATTAAGCTGGGCAGCTCAGATATTTAAGTTCCTCCAAAGTCTTAATAAATTTTACAAATATTTAACAAGCAAATTAATTTATGTAAAGATCTGTACATATTTGATAAACTTGAACCAATTTAATAAGTCCTTTCCTGTTTTAATAAATTCTGGATTAGGGTTAGACTTCCTACAAACAGTAAATACATAAGGAAAATATTTGTTATGTGTGTATATGTATTGTACCTGCCTTTCAAAGATCAAGAAAAGATTATCTTTGCTATAAAGACTTGAAACCTCCTGTGTTGTGTGCATGTTTGTTGGGAGAGAAGAAGGCAGGTGAACTAGCACGTGCTCAGACTGTCAAGCTGGGGAGGACTTCACGGACGAGAGGGAGTGCCAGGAAGATCACCTGAAGCTCAGACCACACAAAACTTCTAGAGTAAGCATATGGGTGAGAGCAGGGTGAAAACAAGAAGATCCAGAGTACCCACATTTTTTTCTTCTTTTTTTAACTGAGGGTTGAAGTCAGGGGCATTCTACCACTGAGCTACATTCCCAGCCCTTTTATTTTGTTTTGTTTTGTTAATTTTTGAGACAAGGTCTCACTAAGTTATCAAGGCTGGTCTCAAACTTGGGATCCTCCTGCCTCAGCCCCCTGAGTTGCTGGGATATGTCATTGTGCCTGGCTCCCAACATTCTCTTTTTATGAAGAACAAAAGCCTCTGCTAATCTTTTTTTTTTTTTTAACACTGCTTCCTACATTATTTGAACCATAAAATCTGCTCACAAATCTCCTCATGTGTTAGCTAAGACATCTATTCTTGCGTGAAACCTTCTTTAGTCTCTTATCCATCTCTAGGAAGAGTTGGCACTTGCTGCCATAGATTTTGATAGCACCCCATGAGTATCTACCGTATAGTACTTCTCTGATTGTCTTGTAGACTGTGCCTGCAAGTCTGTTGCCCTTATTGCATGGTCAGTTCCTTCATGGTGTGATCATCAGCAGCCTGCCTTTTTTTACTGAATATTTACTGAGTAACAAACAGTATGTGTTAGATGATAGGTGATACATCATATAATGATGATGCAATGGAGAGAAAGTAATGAACATGCAGTTCTTGCTTCATGAGGTTTACCATCTAGCTGGGTATAGCAGACATTGTCAGTGTTCGCATTAGTCAGTTTTCTGTTACTGTAACAAAAAGCCTGAGGTAATTGACTTAAAACCCTTAAAAGGGTTTTTTGGGGTTCATAGTTTTGGTGATTTGGGTCCATGGTTGTTTAATTCTATTACTTGTGGATCTGCAGCAACTTAGTACTTCACGGAGGAAACACATGGCAGAGGAACCCTATTTATTTTATGGCGACTGGGAAGTGCAAGAGAGAAAGGAAGACACCAGTTTCTCACAATCCCCTTGAAGGGATTTCACTATGACCTAAGGCCTTCCATTAGGCCCCACTTCTTAAAGGTTCTACCACCTTCCCAGAGCACCAAGCTGACAACATTCTCTTAATGGACTTTCTGATATTTCCTATATCACTTTTTCCATTTTCTTTTTTTCTGCTGATTCAATTTCTGGTGGTCTTCTTCCCTGCTTTCAGACCATCCTCTTCCCACTGTGTCTTCACATGCCCTTTCCTGAGTACATAGTGAATGAGTTCTCCGATATCACTTCTTGTAATTATGGATACTAATCTTATGAGATTAGGGACAACCCTTATGACTTCATTTAACATTAATTATCTTCTCAAGGTCCCATCTTTAGAGACAGTTGCATTGGGTGTTAGGGTTTCGACATAACCCTTTTGAAGAGGCACAAATATTCAGTCCACAAAAGAGGGGATATCTTAGTCTGTCTTCTCCTGCTACAATTAGATACAACAGGTAATTTATAAAGAAAATGAATTTATTTCTTCAAGTTCCGGAAGCCTGGACTCACTTCCCCACTTTCTACTAGCATTGCCTGGGCCCATATCCCTGCAAAACACTATTTGCAACTATTTGAATCCTTTCTTCAGAGTTTGCTTCTGAGGAAACCTAAACCAAGACACTGGAGGATACACAGTTGAGTGAGGAAGTCAGTGACCTCTACCTGCTGGCCTTCGTACCCTGTGCAGTCCTCATCCCTTTAATGTGTGATTTACTGACTCGTTTCTGATGAACCAAATTATGGCATATGTGATGGAATCTCACATCTGAAATCAGGTTATTCAAAGGCGGTGGCTTCCATCTGGGTGCTCTGTCACTTTCTCTGGGGAAAGCCAATCACCATGCTGTGGGGCAATTCCTGGGAGAGGTCCACAGGGGAAGGATTTGAGGCTGGCCAGCTCCACATGAATGAACTTGGGAACAGATCCGAGGTTTGCAGACAGTCCAGTGAATGAGTTGGGAAGGGCATCCTTCCCCAGTCAAGCCTTGAGGTGTCTGTGGCCCCAAGCTTGACTGCACCCTTGTGAAAGGTGTTGAGCCAGAACGACCCAAGGAAGCAGCACCTAGATTCCTGACCCACTGGAGATAATAAATGTTTGTTGTGTTCACCTGCTAAATCTGGGGTGATCTGCAACAGTAGAACACTAATGCAAGTGATGTGACAGAATTCTAGGAAGAAGACAATGGGATTATTTCATGGCCTGTCTTCCTTTACCCCAAGTTCAAACCCCAGCACTGAAAAAAAAAAATGTGGCCTAGAGTAGGGAGGAAAGCCTGCCACCGCCCTATTCCACATGCAGCTTGAGGACCTTTCTTCCATGTCAGCTTTTAAAAACCTCTGCCCACACCCTCAGAAAAGCCCTAGATTCTTCCAGGCAAACAATTGCAGAATAAAAGACTGTTCAGTGCAAAATAAAAGTTCCCAAAGCTACCCTCCTTTCCTATGGGACTTCGTTTGGAATGAATAACACACAACTGCCTGCTCACTTGCCAGGAGTACATGCTAGGCGCTGTGTCCATTGTGAATACAGCTGCTTCCGAGACACTGATAGGGGCAGAAGTTGGCAAAACTGCCCTTTGTTGCCAGTCCTCTCTGGGCCTGATATTTTTCCAAAAACTTCTACCTTGGTCAAAATTATTTGAAAGCCACAAACTAGCAAAGCTTACTCAAGAAGAAATGGAACTCTTGTGCATTGCTTATAGCAATGCAAAATTTTAAACTACTTTGAAGCATTTGGAAGCTTCTTGTCAAATTAAATACACACTTACTATATGACCCATCAGTCCCAAAACTTTGTACATGCATTGACTTGTACATGAATTTTCATGGCATTTTTATTCATTATGTTCAAAACCTTGGTGAGAGAGATGTCCCCAGTTGGTAAACAGATAAAAATTTGTTTATTCATTAAAAAGAATAGCATGAATATATAAAAAGCAGTAAACTATTGCTATGTACAACAACATGCATGAATCTCAAAAGCATTGTGCTAAATGAAAGATGTCAGGCACAAAGAGTAAGGAATGACTCCATTTATATGCAATTATAGAAAAGGCAAAACTACAGTGACAGGAAACAGATGGGTTATTGCCAAGAAAGAATTAACCACAAACTGGCAAAAGAGTACTTATTTGGATTATGGAAATATTCTACATGATCACTGTAGTGAGAGTTATACAATTGCATACAATTTGCCAAATGTTATTGCATTATACACTGAGAAGTGTTGAATTTTATCATATGCCTCAGTGAAACAGGATTTTTTTAATAGCAACAATTTTCTCTCTTTTAAAAGAGTTGGAACGATGTGAGAATAATACAAGTCCATATTCTTTGATTATAAAATAATAATTCAGTGGAACAAGTGAACCACTGAAGAAATAATAATGAAACTTGATCTGGGATGTAGAAGATTGTCTTAAGAAATTCTCCCAAAATAAAGAACCTAAAGACAAAAATACTAGTACTTGAGAAAGAAATGACAGAAATCATGGGAGATGGAGCCAAGAAAATTAATATCAGTATGAAAAAATGTTCAGAAGAAAAGAGTAGAGGGTGAAAGAAAACTAATAATCAAAAAACTAATAGATGAAAAGTTTCCACATTGGAGAAAGACCTAATCCTTCACATTGAAATTATTTGCCAAGTATCAGAGGGAGTAGAGAAATGATCCATAGTTTAAAATGTGTGAAACCCTAAGAATTAAAGAACATATATTGTTTGATTTCCAGATAATTTAATTTTCATTTTAAAAAAATTCAGCTGGGTGCAGTGGCTCACACATGTAATCCCAGTAGCTGTGGAGGCTGAGGCAGGGGGATTATGAGTTCAAAGTCAGCCTCAGCAATTTAGCAAGGCTCTAAGCAATTTAGCAAGATCCCGTCTCCAAATAAAACACAAAAAAGGGCTGGGAATGTGGCTCAGTGGTTGACCACCTCTAGTTCTATCCTCAGTACTAATAAACAAACAAACAAACCCAGACTATCATTAAATTCTCACTAACAACACTAAGAAGGAAAAGGGTAAAAAAAGATATTTATATGTAATTCTTAAATAAAAAGTCTGCCACAGAATTCTATACTTGGTATAGCAAACATTTCTGTGTGGGTACTGTATTAGGCTGCTTTCTGTCACTGTGACAAAATGCCTGAGATAAACGACTTAAAGGGAGGAAAGATTTATTTTGGCTCATGGTTTCAAAAGTTTCAATTCATCGACACTTGGCCTTGTTGCTTTGGGCCTAAACATCATTGCAAAGCTTCACACCTCATGGCTGCCAGGAAGCAGAAAGAGAAAGAAAGGGGGTGAAAGGGGCTGGGCATAAAGTATACTCTTCTAGGGTATGCTCCCAATAACCTATTCCCTCCAACTATGCTCCATTTCCTAAAGCTTCCACCCCTTCCCAACAGCCCATTAAGCTATGAAACTATAAATGGATTAATCCATTCATAAAGTCAGATCCCTTATGATTCAGTCACCTTTCAAAGACCCCAATTCTGAGCATTGCTATGTTGGAGACTCAGCATTCAACACATGAACTTTGGAAGGATATTTAAGATCCAAACCATAACGGGTACAAAGAAAGGAAATTCTTGACATAAATATTCAGAAGTCCACCATTATATCTCTTTCTTTAAAAAAAAAAAAAAAAACTGGCAAATGGAATGTACATTCAAATGAAGACTTCATGACAGAAGAAGACCTGTGCACAAATTAATTGTGATCAATGAAACCAGGAATAATTACTCCTAAACGGGTGTTGGTGGTATGGCCATGAAAAAAAGAGGAGGTGACATTTAAAAAATAATAGGTATCAATTTGGGAATAAGAAGTCAAATGTTTTATGATAATCCAAAGAGATAAATGGAAGTGTGGTTATCTAAGAGGATCATTTAAATTCATGAAACTAGTGATGAAACATGTATTTTTTTTAAAAAAATGTTTATTAAAATTGTAACGATTCTCACTGGTAGAATACAATCAAGATGTTAGAATTCCAAATGGCTTCACACAAGGGAGGAGAGGAGAAAACAACAAAGAGGCATCATTCCAGCAAAGCTAGGGAAAGGGAAAGAAGAATGTGAGAAAGCACAGGATAAACAGCCCGGGAACAATAAAGGGCAGGAGCAAAGCCAAACGCATAACACTTATCCCCAAAGCACCAAGCTGAGTGGGTTAAACTCCCTTATCTGAAGACAAAGGTTCTCAAGTGAGATGGAGAAACATAAAAAAAACCAAAGCAAAATTCACTTGAAAATGAAATGACACCAGAAACAAAAGAAATAAATGTACCTGTGATTTTTACAGGTAAGTTTTTGCTCCACTACAAACACAAAATATAATAGGTTTAATTACGTGTATAAGGCTAAGAGTTAGCCGTGAAATCAATTCACCATTTCCATGGACCAAAAGTGAAATTAAAATCACTGCAAAGTTGGAGAGTGAAACCGAAAACTTGATACTTTATCAATTCAAGAGAAGCATTAGAGAGAGAGAGAGAGAGAGAGAGAGAGAGAGAGAAGGAAAAAATGGTAAACAGGGGTGGGAAAGGGAGGGAAAGGGAGGGGGCAGGGGATTAGCAAGGATGGTGGAATGTGATGGACATCATTATCCAAAGTACATGTATGAAGACACAAATTGGTGTGAATATTCTTTATATATGAGAGAGATATGAAAAGTTGTGCTATATATGTGTAATAAGAATTGTAATGCATTCCACTGTCATTTATTTTTTAAAAGTCAATTAAAAATGGTGAACAGGAAAATAAAAAAGATGGTAGATATAATCCATAATTTATTTGTAATCATAGCAGATTTAAATAGATTAAATGAGCCTGTTTAAGATAGAAGCCTCAAAATGATTTTTTAAATTAGTAACAAAAAAAATCCATTTGTTATTTTGTTTAAAAGATCCAAACCAAAATAGCATGTTTGAAAAAAAAAAAAAAAACAGGAGATGGCCAAGTGTGGTGGCACATACCTGTAATCCCAGAGACTCGGAAGGCTATGGCAGGAGGATTGCAAGTTCAAGGCAAGCCTTAGCAACCTAGTGAGGCCCGAAGCAACTTAGCAAGGTCCTGAGAATGTGACTCAGTGGTGAAGCATCCCTGGGTTCAATGCTGGTCTCAAAAAAAAAAAATTTTTTTTAAATGAGATAAAGGAAGATACACTAGACAAACAGTAACCAAATAAAGCTGATTTGATGTGAGCATCACCAGGTGAAATTGGACTTCAGGTGAAAAACCCTCATAGAACGAATGAGAAACACCAGCACATTGAAATAATAACCTAGAAATTAGGTTTACCATCAGGATTCCTGTATAAAGGGTGAAACTTTAAAACTGGTTCTGGTCCACCTTTTTTTTTTAAGACTTTACTTTTGAGAACAACCCTTTGTTTTGGCAGGTGATGCCTAGCTTACATTGCTGCACTCACCAAAAGCTCAATGTAAATATCTCAGTATGATTCAAAGACCTGCATTTCTTTTTTTTTTTTAGACATTTTATTTTATTTTTTAACATATGTATTTGGTATTTTTATTTATTTATTTATTTTTGTTGATTTTATTTTTCTAAATACACAACAACAGTGGAATGCATTACTATCCTTATTACACATATAGAGCACAATTTTTCGTATCTCTGTATATATACGTATGTTCACGCCAATTTATGCCATTATACATGTATTTTTTTTGCATTACAATTCTTAATACCATATATACCACAATTTTTCATATCTCTGTTTGTATATAAGATATGTTGACACCTAATTCAAATCTTCATACATGTACTTCATTTCTATCTACATTTTCTCTTCTTTTCATGGAACATTTACCATTGACTCTATTCTAGCTATTGTTTTCAAAGGACTGACATCATGTAACCCAGTTTTACTTAATCTTCAGGGAAAGAAAATTTTATACAATGCGTTTAAAGAAAAATAAAATTAGAGCAAGACCTTCCTATTTGTTGTATTATATGAGACTAATGTAGCCTTGATGATGCAAATACAAAATGACAAGGCAAAAAATTAAAGCAGACTTATTTCATGAATGAATAAAGAGAAGAAACCAAACAAAATTTAGTAAGTTGAATCCAGCAGTATATTAAAATATGTCATTTTCAAAAAAAAGAATTTATTCCAGAGATGCAAGGATGGTTTAGCATCAAACCCTTCTTAAAAAAAAAAACTACCTATATTAACAGCTTGAAGATAAAAAATGCATATGACTAACTCAACACATATAGAATTTGAATAGCATTTAGCACTATACACAAAAGGCTATTAGCTAGCTAGAAATCAAAAAGAATTTCCTTAAAGTGAACAAACATATCTTCCAAAAAAGCTACTTGATACATGATATTGAGTAGTAGGAGATGGAGTTAAGAGATGTCTTTTTTCCTGATTTTAAGGGAAACGCACTTAAAATTTTTACTGTGAAGTTTACCATTACATATGATATGTGCTATAATTTTTGGTCAGTCAGTACCCTTTATCAGATCAAGGAAATTACCACCTCCCTCATTTATAAGAGTTTTTATTCTGATATTACATTTTAGCCAAAACAATAAGACAAGAATAAAACAAAATTATCATTATCTGCAAATAAACTACCAGAATTGATAAGAAATTTGATAAGCACATAAAAATGAAAAGCATTTAAACATAGGTGATAATCAATTGAAAAATGTAATAGTAGCTATAAAAATGCAAAGTATCTTAAAAAAATATCACTACCAAAGTTAATCTAACAAACTATATGTAAAACTTTATGAGGAAAATGCATTAAATGTTACTAAAGAACATAAAAAGAAATCCTGAATAAATAGCAAGAAAAAAATTATCATAGATAGAAAAACTCAATACCATAAAATGTTTCTCTATAAATTATTCTGTAAATTCAATGTAATTCCAATCAAAATACCAAGAGAATGTTTCTAGGGTATTTTAGCACTATTCTGAAATGTATGAAGAATAGTAAAAGTAGACAAATATCCAAGATAATTCAGAAAAGGAAAAATGAGCAAGAGGATTTGTTCTATGAAAAATCAAAATTTTTTATAAAGTTATAAATAAGGGGGACCAGAGTGGCATAGAGATAGACAAGAAATCAGTGGAACAAATTTGAAACACCAGAAACAGACATGATAAAATACAGGAAAAAAAAAATAGCAGCACTTCAAACATCTCACAGCATTTGTGTAAATTGGCATAACCCTAGTGAAAAGAAATTTGGCAATATTCTAGGACAGCTAAAAAATAAACATGCACATCCCATAACAGAGAAACTCTACTTCTAGTCTCACATACTAGAGAAACTCTCACAAACAAATGAGACATTGAAGATTTGTTCATAAGGAAAAAAGTTAGAAATAAGTGAAATGTGCAATCCAGAGAAGGAATATCAAAATATGATATATTCGTGTTAAAGAATACTCCACATCAGTTAAAATAAATGAGTAAATCCATACTTATTAACATGGACAGATCTCTGAAAAACCTAGATAGACTGTAAGAAAAGGCCTTGAAATGTAGTGTATGGTATGAGATTTTTTTAAGTCATTGTTAAAAGCACAAATTTATTACATACTCTTTGCAAATGCATTTAGTAAATACATAAAAATCTGCTCTGTACAGACCCCTAAATTCATGATAATTTTTCTTCCGAGGAGGGAAAGCATTGGACCAAAAAGGGAAATAGAGGAGATTTAAACTTTATATTTGATGTCTTATCTCTTTAAAAACAAATCAGCCACAGACTAGGAGAAAATATTTATAAAGGACATATCTGATATAGGTGTCTTATCCAAAATATACAAAGAGCTCTTAAAACTTAACAATAAGAAAACAACTCAATGTAAAAAGGGCAAAAGAGCTGAACCCCTAATCAAAGGAAGTACACAGATGGTAAATAAGCATATGAAAAGATGTTCAGCATCATGCATCTTTAGGGATTTGCAAATTAAAACAATGAGATACCGCTGCACACCTATGTAGCCAAAATCCAAAGCACTGAGAACACCAAATGCTGCCAAAATGTGAAGCAACAGGAACTATCATTCATTGCTGATGGGAATGCAAAATGGTACAGTCACTTTGGAAGACAGTTGGCAATTTCTTTAAAAAACTAAACATATTCTTACTATAGGATCCAGTAAGTGTGGTTTTTTTTATATTTACCCAAATGAGTTGAAACTTTATATTCATACAAAAACATGTACATGAATATTTATAACAAATTACTTATAGTTGCCCATATTTGGAAGCAACCAAGATGTTCTTCAGTAGGGGAATAGACAAACTATGGTACATCCAGACGATGGAATATTATCAAGCCCTGTTTTAGTCAGCCTTTTCACTGTTGTGACTAAAAGGATCTGACCAGAACACTTTTAGGGAAGTAAAAGTTTATTTGGGGGCTCACGGTTTCAGAGGTCTCAATCCATACACAGCAGACTCTCTATTCCTCTGGGACTCAGGGTGAGGCGGGACATCATGGTGGAAGAGTGTGGCAGAGGGAAGCAGCTCACAGGATGATCAGAAAGCAGAGAGAGAGAGAGAGAGAGGTCTCCACTCAATCGATAAAATATATACTCCAAAGCCATGCCTCCAATACCCATCTCCTCCAGCCACACCCCACCACTTCAGTTACCACTCAGTTAATCCCTCTCTGGGGATTAATTCACTGATTGGGTTAAAATTCTCACAACCCAATCATTTCTCCTCTGAACCTTCTTGCATAGTTTCACACGTGAGCTTTTAGGGGACAACTCACATCCAAACCATAACAAGCCCTAAACAGGAATTTGCTGTCCAACCATGAACAAGCAACAGATGCATATTACTAACTGAAAGAAGACAATCTGAAAAGGCTAAATATTGTATGATTCCAAGTATATGACATTATGAAGAAAGCAAAACTAGGGAGATAGTAAAAAGATCAGTGGTTTCCAGGAAATCAGGATTAAGAGAGGGATGAACTGTCAGAAACCAAGAGATTTTTAGGGTAGCGAAACTACCCTGTATGATACTGTAATTGTGTATTCATATCATCACACATTTGTGCAGATCTATAGAATGTACAACACCAAGAGTAAATCCTAACAGAAATTAGGGACTTTAATTAATAATATGTCAATGTTCGTCCACTGATTGTGACAAATGTACCCCACTGGTGACAGGGGAGACTGTAGGGGGAGGGGGAGAGAGATATGGGAAATCCCTGGATTTTTCCACTTTCCATTCTTTTGCTGTGAACCTGAAACATCTCTAAAAATAAAATATATTTCACTTTAAAGATTTGAATTACATATGAAAAATGCTAGGCATTTGTTCATTTTGGCTGGTGGTTTTCTTTTTGTAGACTTTTAATTTTCAAATAAAATATTTCGAAGAAAAATTGGTCAGAAATATCAACAACTGTAAATTTAGAAAAATAATGATTGATATTTAATAGTGGTAAGAAGCAAAATTCACAAAGAAGATATAATCATCATAGACACTTATACTTCTAAAAAGTCAGGAATTTATGAAGTAAAATCTATTAAAGCATAAAGAAACACTGAGAAAACCACCACAATAGTGGGAAACATTAACTTTTATTTTAAAAAAATCAATAGATAAAAAAATAAATACATAACAGATTTGAAGATCATCATCATAAACCCAATTTAATAGAGTCTGAACTTCATAATAGAAAACAGAATACTTATACTTTTCAAATATCCTTGGAACACTTTTTAAAATTGATTATATATTAGACTGCAAATAAAACTCAAAATAACTTAAAGATAAAAATAGAGCTGACCTGGTGTCTTTTCCCTAATTAGATCACAGTAGGAACAGGTCAGGCAGCCAAAGAAGGTCCCCCCTTACCAAGCTCAGCCCAACACTGGGATCTTAATTCAGGAGCAAAGTCTCCCTACCTCTCCTATGGTAACAGAGATGCCAGAGTAACTGTGTTCCTCTTCGGATATAATCTTTCCTCAGAAGAAATAAAAAATAAGAGTTCAGTGGAGGAAAGCTATAGTCTAAATTTTTTCTGACCTAATTTGCTTAAGTGCTAACCCTCTCTTTCACCCAAGCCTGAACCCTACCTTTTAGGACAACGGATATGGATTCTCTGTAGAACCTTGACTGGTTAAATTTCCCTTTAAATTAGTTGGACTTGGTGGAATGAAAGAAACAAACAGGGAAAGAACACAAGAGGTGATTCGAGAGAGAGAAGGGTGAGATATTGGTGAATCTCAAATGCCCAAGGGAAGCCCTAGGTGCAAAGCACATTCCTCAGGCTTCCCAAATGAAATTTCTCTCTGGCTGATTTAACACATGTCAGCTGGGCTTGCTCACCATTACAAGCAGTCCGTGTTCGGGTTTCAATGGCCATGTGTAAAACGGCAGAATGGACTAGGTCTGCACCCTCCCCATAAACCTGAGTCAGAGATAAATAGAAAGATTTATAAAGGGGAGGTACAATTCTTCAGCTACATTGGTTTAAAGATGGTGAAATAAATGAGTTAAATTGTTCACTCAAGGTGTTTCATGAAGCAGATCTAATGTGCAGTTTTGTGATCTGATGTGACTTTAACTTCTCAGTAAATCAAAAAAGCTTAACAAATATTAAGATGGCAAAGATGACCTGTGTGGGACAGATTTTGATCTTTCATTCATTATCGTTTAAGAAACCAAGGGCTCCAGAAGAAAGCAGCCAGCCAGCAGGTCATGTGACCAAGAGAAAGCACAGAGCGGGTAGAAAAGGCCAAGCCACTGCCAAGAGCCTCCCAGTGACACTGGTCTCTCCAGTCCTCCAGGAAGGATGCCTGAGATTTATGACCAGGGAAGTTCCAGAAAGTCAATTCCGCCCTTTGCTGGGTGTTTCCCAAGGACATCTGTTTCAGCTCCCGACACCCCCTCAAAACAGACCAGTTCATTGAAGTTGCCAAATACAAGGTATGGTGACCCTCTTTGGGGCAATGATGTGGGTGTTACCCTGGGCCCTCCCAAATCAACTGGGAAAACACTATGTGGGAGAAGTTTCCCCAAGTATGCAATTTTATAAAATTGGTTTAGAAGCAGGGTGCCATGGTGCATGCTTGTAATCCCAGCAACTCAGGAAGCTGAGTCAGGAGGATCTCAAGTTCAAAACTAGCCTCAGCAACTTAGCAAGGCCCTGTCTCAGAATAAAAATAAATAAATAAATAAGGCTAGGGGCTGGGATTGCGGCTCAGCGGTAGAGCGCTTGCCTAACACGTTCGAGGCCCTGGTTTTGATCCTCAGCACCATAAAAATTAATTAATTAATTAATTAATTAATTAATTAAATAAATAAATAAATAGGGCTAGAGATGTGGTTCAGTAGTTAAACACCCTTGGGTTCCATACCCGTTACCAAAACAATCAAATAAGTAAAAAATAAAAATAAATTGACTTAGAAGACCCCGAATTATCAAGCTTTTTCATCTGAAGAGGGTAAACCACTAGGAAGACAAAAGCCAGAGGCTCCACCCTTTTTATCTTACATATACCAAAACAATCCTGGAGGCTGGAGGTGGTCATTTGCCCATGGAATAATTGGAACCTCCAAATCTGAGAGTTGGAAAGACTTAGCAGTCATCTAGTCCTGGAGACTCAAGTAGTGACTGGTGGAACCTGGACCATTCTGGCCTTGTGGGCCTCAGAGACCATCAAAGCAATTGAGGAAAAAAACAAGCAGAGATGAGGTTCCGGGGTTCCTTGCTTATTCTTGCAAAACAGCTCTACCAGCACATTATTTTACCTATTGTAATTACACATAGGTTTTGTGGAGAAAGAAAGTCTGCCTCTGCTTATTTTACAGATGACGAAAGTGAGGTCTAGGAGAGAACAGCAGGGCACAGTACATAACCCAGCTATAAGAGTTTCAATGCTATAAGAAGAAAGAAGACCCATTGGCCAGGAGGTCCCAAGGTCCCCTCAGTAAATATACCTTTCCAAGGGGAGATGAGAAAAGTCTGGGCCTCCAAGGTGAATGGATGAGTAAACTTGAAAAATGGTACCCAAACTTGGGAGTGGTGAAATGGGAGCCATGGCAGAAATGTTTTCCAAGTCAAAGGCACCACACATCTGCCTCTCAGATCTCTATTGTGCAGGGGTCATGGGTTCATCTGGGATGATGTGGATCTGTGTTTCCCCCAGGGCCCATTTAATAAAATGTCCAGGCAGAGACCTCTCCTCCAGCCACTCCCCTTGTCTGCACAAAGACTTAGAGTCAATGCTGAGAACACTCCCAATTGCTCCTCTTTAGTTTCTGGGAGGCCATGACAGGAGACATTCTTGGTAACAAGGCTTAGAGGTCTCAGTGTTTCTCAGAGCCCAGGAAAACACTTTCTCATGTATCCAGCGTTTTGCCTTGCCTGTGTTAAAGAGAGAGAATGCAGAAAGAAATGAGTTGTGAAGGTTTATATTGAACTTTGTCCTGATAGATAACCAAAATGACTGGCTTGTTTTTTTTTTAATTTTGAATTTTTAAAGGTATTAGTCTCCATTATGACTTGCCCGGGAGTCCATAATAGCCTCATTTTATTAGATCCAAATTTCCTATTTAGACAAAAGAGCCTAAGAGCCTCTTCAGAACAAGTAAATAATATGCATTTTCCAAAGTAATTTGCAGACACAAACACATATGCACGCTGCTCAGATTACCAATAGGACAAAATCACCCAGAAGAAGATGATGGTGTTTTATAATTTTAAAACTAAATGTTTTTGCACCCAAACAGAAATACCTACTGTGTCCTGGAAAGGTCCCTCGGTGTGCTGAATAAATTGCACCTCATTTTTATCTCCTCCTGTACACGGTTTCTGATGGCTTTGAAAAGGCAGCTGGGAGAACACCATCTTCAAACCTGTACACCACTTTCAAGAATAGATTTCCCTGTCTCTCTCCCACTTCCACAATCAGCCAGATGAAATAGCCTCGTGCCCATTCTCAGACATCACTTTTGCAAAGGAATTAGAGCACCAGCTTACCACAAGCTTCAGGTCCCTTCTGCTGGCTGTCTCCAGGCTCAGCTCAGTTGGGAACTGGGATCTGGGCCAAGAAGAGCCCAGCTAACCGCTGACATCCACTCAGCACCCACAGGCAGACCAATAGGAGTAGTAGATTTGTCTATCCTAAGCCCAGTAACAGTAGGGCTAAAATTAGTCATCCAGAGGCCTGAGGACAGACTAGTGGAAGCAAAAATGGAGGCTGGGAGAGGGAGGGGAAAGACCAACTATGGAGAAGCAGCCTGGGCATCTCCTAACTCCCCCTAGAGGAGGGAGTGGGAAGTACTGGATCCTTCTATAGGGGCTGCATGGCAGCTGCCTCTGACCCTCAGGACAGACTCGGGGTCAGTGACTCTCTGCTGTCCACTCAGGCAGAGTCACCTCCCCACTAAAAAACCCTTTCCACTCCTATCTGTTAAATCCTATCAGTTTAATTCTTCAAACTTCTACCTTCCTTATAGAAACTTCTCTAAATTAATTTGGGAAGATTGAAGTTGTTTAATCATAGTCTAAAACAGTTAAAAATGGAGCTGATGATGCAAGTCCAAGTGGCACATAGAATGACATGTGAATGTTTGCACATATCCCAAGATTGTTGGCACTTGGGTGGTGGGGAGGACATATCTTTCAGGGTTAGTATTTATTCCTACTTCTTTCCCAATAAATCAATTGAATTCAATTTTCTTCCTAGGAATTTGCTTAAAGCAAAAGTAATGACTCTCTTCACAAATTCCCTACAAGAAGTTTATTATTTTTACCAAAACAAACAAATGGAGAAGGGTACTGAATTGCAATGCCCAACAGACAGTCATGGTGACACAATTGATATCATGGACTACATAATCCCACTCCATCCCACCCCATTTACATAAGAAAGAAAGAGAGGCAGGGTCAAGGGGAAGGGGAAGTGATTTCATGACTTATGTGTTTTATTGGGGTCAGTTTTATGGTTAATGCAAAACCAAAAGGACCTTGGACACTAATTGGCGATAGAGGATATTGTACCAAGTGTTGGTCTTTGTGTTAATAATGGATAAAAGAAGGCTGAGGTCTGAGCCACAGGAGAAGCTTATTTGGCATTGACTTTTGTCATTGCCACTAAATGTTGTCACAAGTAGACAAGGTAAGCTGGGTTAATTGTAACATTGCTCATGTTTCTTTGTTCTAACAAGAGCCATTTTTCCTGCTACAAAGGTAAGACAGGTGTTCCATCCAAGGCATTTAAAATGGCAGGTGCCAGATTCTAAAGACACCTCCTAAAGCAGAGCTCATTCAGATGGTCCCAGGAACACCAGCATGAATTGCTGCACTGATTATCTTGAAAGAGATAACATTCAAGAGGATGTAAAATTTCTAATATATCCTCCAAGAAAACAATCATGGAACCTTGGAGCCATATCTTGATATAGATAAAACTACTTCTAGTTGAATGTATTGTGATTTCTCCAGAATGGACATCCTTTATACTTTCCTAGAAAGCTCTTCTGTTTTCTCCATTACTCTGTGTGTTCCTCTAGGAAAGGAGTCAGAATTATTCTTTCTAGAAACACCTCAATGCATGCCAACCACAGAGCACAGAAGTCTCCTATGCATGTGCTCCAGACAAATTTTTGAAGTTTTATGGTGCTTTCCAGCTCTTGATCTTGGTCCTGTTTCCATCTCGTGAAGACATGCACTCACAGAACCAAACACTTTAAAAGCTGATTGAAGATAAAGACACCCACTTACAAACATCAAACACCACTGATTTCCCAAAGCCTCACAAGCTCCATCAGAAGGCCGAGAGAGTCACAATGGCGATTTAATGATGAGACTCTTCCAGGTGCTTTCAGATTAATATGGTCCAATGTAATGTCAAGCTAGGAAGAATAAAGGTTAATTTATTCTATTAGTCCCAATTGTCATAAGAATTTTACCCAACAATATGGTTCATTACATGCTGAATCTAACAATTATGTTCACCATAATAGAAATTATTCAGACAGATATGATCTGAATAGTTGTGATTTATTAATTTAGACACAAATTTAATTAGCGATTGATTTCCATTGTGTCTCTCTCTGAACATAAGTTTTGTGGAAAAGCATCCTGGAAAGAAAATATCAACTAAGAAATATCAGGTAACAATAACTAAGCAACAAGTCCACTTTTGAAATGCTATTTTGGCTTTCCCCTGAAACAGTAACAACAAAACTCATTCCAGGCAGCTTGAAGAGGTGGTTATTTTCCTTCCATCTGAGACACTCCTCCTGATCGCAGAGGTAATGATACCCCAGTGAGTTATACAGCTGTGCTGGTGCAGATGTGCTCTCATAAAAATGTGAGAGCCCCCATTCTTCTTGATCCATTGGAAAACCATCTCCAGCTTTAGGTCCACTGGTCCTGCTGCAGCTCCCAACTCTGGTCCGTGCCCTCACCACCTCCATGAGTCTCTGATAACCAATACTTGGAACCAAAGTTTTGCTTTAATTTTTGGTATCAAACATAAAAGAATGGTCATATAATTTTTTTAAACGAGGCAAAGAAATAGAAATAGAGAGGAACACTTTGTTTTTAAAAGATGAAAATGGAATTTCCAATCAGTAGTCCTCTGATCAGTTCCCTATATCCAACTTTATTCCCACTCCAACTACACCTGATAGTCTGGTAGCAACTTTTCATTTAGAGAAAAATGAAACATTTTGTCTTTCATGATTCTCAGAGTGGGATAGGAGAATGACAGGGTAGGAAAGACGAATGAGGATGGAGAGAAGAATTGGAATTGATATTTTCCTTCCATTCCTCATTTCTCCTTGCACTAGCCTTAGCCCTGTTTCCTCCTTTCTTTGTTTCATGTCTTGAATGATCAAAGATCCTTAACTATATTCCTTTTAAAAATAAGTATATTAATAACAGAAGTGGACATTTGGAATTCTGGACTTAAATGTTCATATATACAACTTTTGGTGATTTTCCAATGAAAGAAAGGAGGGCTTATTACAGTTGGATCCGGAATTTTCCCCAAAGTCCCAATGTAGCAAGGTTCAGAAGTGGAACTTTTAGGCAATGATTGGATCTGAGAGTTCTGATATCATCAGTGGATTAATCCATTTGATAAAATAATTCATCAAATGGATTAATCCACTGAGAACTGAATGGACTCCTAGGAGTTGAGACCTAATTGGAAGAAGTAAGTCACTGGGGTGTGCCTGGAAGGGTTTATCTTGTCCCCAGCCCTTTCCCTCCTCACTGCACCCCACACACACACTCTTCCTCCCTCCAGCTGCCCTGAGTTGAGTAGCTTTCCACCCCACTCTCTTCCACCATGATAGTCTGCCTTATCTCAGGCCTAGAGCCATGAAGTCCACTGACCATGGACTGAGACCTCTGAAAACATGAACCAAAATAAACTTTTCCATGGACTGAGACCTCTGAAAACAGGAGCCAAAATAAATAACCCAAGTTGTTCTTGTTAGGTACTTTGGTCATAGTGACACAAAACTAACTAACACAGAGTCTCTTGGTAAAATGGCCAGTTCTAGGTCTGGGGCTGGATATATGCAAGATGATACCAGAAAGTGTGGTCAGACCAGGCAATAAGGAAGACAATGCGCCTTGTTGAAAAGAAGGCAAGTGTCAAGTTAAAGGGGCAACCGCAAAATGTTGGAACAACTTTCTTCAAATACACCAAATCCATTATAAGTCCATTATTTCCTAAATGATACCAAAACAAACAATCCCACCTTTGGTCACCACTGGAGAACAAAGAAAATCTACTCAATATTCTGCAAAGTGGCACAGAAGGGAGAAAATGAAGCATTTACCTGCCCTTTCTGTGCAAACTTTACCTCAAAGTAAACAAATGGTTGATGAGGGGCATTTCTTTTGATGAAAGTATTCCAACTGACAAAGGAAGAATAGTAAAATTTGAATATTGCCATTTTATAACCCTAATTAATAATGAATCTAGGCAATGATCTTCAATGGTAACCTACACTTGGGAAGATGACCAGGCATTATGTACAGTGGCTGTACAGCACTCAACCATGAAGTATCCTTTTGAAAACACAGAATCTGGTCAAGGCACTAGACTAATTACCAGTTTGCAGGACATACTGGAGGTAGATGAACACACACAGTGTGTTTAATGATTTTTCATGCAGCAAAATTCAGAATGCAGAAAGCTTTACAGGAAAAATCACCTGCTTTTCTTTTAACCCATACATTGCAAGGAAAAAAGCAATAGCAAGAGAAATGGGGAAACCAACAGACTGAAAGAGACTTGGAGTTTCTATGGACAAAGTGTGACATGCAGACCTTGTTGGGGCCCTCCTTCAAACCAGCCAACCTAAAAATGTATTGTGAAATAATCAGAAAAATTAGAACACTGACTGGATATTTGGCGATAGGAAAGAATTTTTATTTTTAGACATGATAATGGTAATGTAGTGGGTTTTATTAATCAAAGAGTTACTGTCTTACACAGACACACATGTACTCATATACTTACTGGTGAAATGATATAATGCAGGAAATGAAATGATATAATGCTTAAGTGAGAAAAGTTGGACATACTGACAAAGGCCTCGTTCTGGGGTCCTCCGGTCATGACAAGGAAGAATTAGCACCTATGGACTGGGGCTCCTTTTTATGTACACTCTAGGCAGCTGGCTTGTCCCACCCATGTGATGCCTGGGATTGGCTTCAAAATCATCCACAAATAAGGGAGGGATTGGTATATGGGCATATAAATGAGAGAACATGTGAAACTTTCTATAATTCAAAAAAAACACAATTTAAAAAAATCTTTAAAATTGACCATGCTGGGTTTTTTTTTTTAATGTTAAGTAAATAGTAACTTTTGAAATAACTGTGACAGTAATTACTGTTTTCAGGTTTACTATCACTCAGCACTAAACTGTGAGCTCTTTCACATCAGAACTTATTCAGCTTTGGTGGATTGATGCAAAAAAAGGCAGCACACATCTTTCTGATCCTGGCTCTGTGCTAGGAGCTAGAGATGACATGAACAAAAGAGGACCTACCCACAGGACCCTTATAGTCCAGGACTAAGACAAGAAGAATCAAACTAGCACCAAAAAAAAAAAAAAAAAGGATTTCCAACATAGAAAATCATAAAAGGGGATGTTTTAGGAAGGGAACAAAGGAAGGTCTCTGAGGTGGTGCTACTGATAGACAGTAAGGGCTTCCTGCCCAATAAACATAGAAGTCAATATCATAGCATCAGGGTTTTTTTGCGAGAAGAAAAAGCTTTACTGCACCAGTGACCATCAAGGATGTCAGGGGATATACTCAGATCATCTGTTATTAGCGGAGGAATTTTTAGGAGGGGAGAGGAAAGGGACTGATTGTAAGTTGAATAATGAGAAAGAGGAGCTCTTTTGCACAGGTGTAGACAGCCATCCAGCCATCGTGCCTCTTCCTAGGGTGCATGTTTCTTTGGTGAGAAAGAGTTGTCATGTCCTGCTTGGGGGATTCTAAGCTTGAGACATCAAAAGGTCGTTGACCCGATGAACTGGCTTCTTCTGCACATAGTCATTCTTGAAAAGCTGGTTCCAAACAAATGCTTGAATGGATTCTGGAGGCTTCTCCTGAAAGACAACTTAAGCACTTTGTTATTTAAGGGATTTATGTCCAGATGTATCCAGGTCTCAGGCCATTTCACTGCTGAGGCCGAGAGCTAAAGGAAGGGGAAGAGTCAGCCACCAGTGGGGTGATGGAGAACTCCAGGCAGAGATGCAGGAATCAAGCACACAAAGGCTCATGGTCCACAAACACCTGACATGTTGAAGAAAACAGGAGAGGAGGGTAGGGCAGGCAGGATCAGAAGAGGCTGACCCAGGCAGGAGCTAGCCCATTTCAGCCTTTAAAGGAAGAATAAGGTGTTTGCCTGTTTTGTTTTTCATCTTATATTCACTAAAGATTGAAGGGTGCATAGTAAATTAGAATATGGATCTACATTAGCTCTTATATTCAGAAAGTTGCTCTGTTAGAACCCCAGACACAGGTTTTTAATGGATTAATTCATAAATTCGTGTTAGCCACAGTTCTGTTGACTTCGTAATGCTATTTACTTCAGGAGACCTATTAAAACTGATCTACTTAACTCCTTCCCTGCTTCAGCACAGGTTTGGCAGGGAATAAAGTATGGACGAATCTGAGAGTCCTTCATTCTTTTCCAGAGCTTGAAGTGAGTTTCAAGGTGGAATTAATCAAGTCTGGCAGGACCAGAAATTGGACATAGCCTCTTAGTTCCAGCAGCATGAAGTCTTCTCAGTTTGGCTTCGTCATTTGGTTTGAAATAAGTTTTTGGAATGTCAAACATTCTCATATTCAAAGGTAAGTATATATGTATATTGCAAAGCCAAATTAGAATATCTTTTGGATTATCTGCCATTTTCTATTACTCATGATACAGTGCCCCTCATTTAGTGCCTATGATCAAGAATTAACATTATACCTCAAATGCAAATGAGTGGGAAAGGTAACAGAGGGGAAAGCCTTTCAAAATAGCCTGAAATAGCAATTTATCTGTGTCAATTTGTTGGGCAAAAGGACTTTCACCTGTTAGGAGAATGAGACAATGTAGTTTGAGGTCCTAAAAGAGAAAACAGATAACATATTCTCTTTCTTCATAATTGTTTACATTTAATGGAATTTTAAGGGCATGTTAGCTATTCCATACTGAAAGCAGCTTTATGAAAAGATATGCACAGTGGTGGCATTGATTTGTTAATGTTAGGAGTGACATATATAAATTTGGAGGGGAAGAATGCTAAAGAAGACACAAAAGGCTTTGCTTGTCAATTCACATGGAATTGGATTCCAGAAAAAAAAAAAAAAAAAAAACTGAAATATGTTCTTCCTTCCATCGACCTATGGGCTATGGATGGTGGGGACTTCAGGCAAATAGAGATGGGAAGATGATCAGCTGGGATCTCTGGGGTCTAAAGCCACAACCTAGAACTTACACCCCTGTCCTCAAATCCCAATCTATGTCTTCATTTGCCAAAAGAAAGAAAAGAAAAAATAACCACAAAAAGCAAAAACCAAAACAAAACAAAAAAAACACGAAACCATGTAAAATTCATCTTTAGCAAATCTTCCCTGATTAACCCCATCCAGATTGGTCACTCCTCTTGGTTTCCATTTACATACAGAACTTTTGCACATGTTGATATATTGCTTCAAAGAACACAATTTGCTGATACATTGTTCCAGATCATTTCATCTGAATATTTTTGTGTTCATTTGAGAATTCAGGTGCCTGGAACTTTTCCCTTTCATTTGGGAATTCAGGTATAAAGTCAATTTTCTATAATTGTTTGTGGCATTATTCCCAGAAGAGGAACTATTGGATGACATTTCCATCCCAGATGAAAACTGATCATCCATTTTGTTTAAACATTGCTTGGTCACTGGAATTCCAATTCAGTTGGTATAATTTCTATTGATTTTCCCCATATGTTCTTTAATCAATTCCCAGTATCTCCACTTCCTCCTCCTGACCTTTTATCAGTAAACTCTGGGAACACAGACATCTGCCAAGAGATGGTCAATTCTGCTGCCAATATGGATTTTAAACCCAAATACACAAAAGTAAAACTAAAAGTATAAAATTAGTAGAGAGAGAGAGACAGACAGAAAGAGGTTTGGACTCACTTCCTTAAAGTTCTTGAACATGCTTTCTATGACACTTGATGACTAGTTTCCTCCAGGCTTTAGCTAGGACACAGGTCATTTATTTTCATGGCTGACTGTGCATCTTTGCACATGAATCCAGGGTCCTGCCTCTCAGGGAAAACCAGAGAATCCTTCCAGTAGCTCCCTGCTTATATTTTTAGCTCCACCCCAAAATCTCAAGAGAATAAAGTCTACAACTCCAAACACACACACACACACACACACACACACACACACACAAATAAATTAAAAAAATAAACAAACAGTGTCACTGTTGAAACGGATATCTTAATGGCAATGTTAGGTCTTACCCAGAGCAGATTCCAAGGGCCCTTGAGCATCTCATCAAGTTGACTGTAAGTTTAGCTTCTGTTAGTTTCTCTGCAGGAAGAAGCATTAAACATGTGCAACCAGAAGCAGAATAAACAATATCAGCTCATTTCCTCCTTCTTTTCCATTCTTCTGATATCACTTCAACCTCCATTCCCTCAGCAAGGACTCCTTGGGCATCCCCAGGACAGATTAGCCTTCACTCCAGACTACACTTGTAGCACTGTATCTAGAACATGCCCTGGGGTTGGCTTTTATTCATTTGAGCATGTGTGCAAGATCAGACCATGTGCCTTGAGGGGAGAAATAGAGTCTCATTCAACTTATATTCCCATAGTTACCAAAATGGTATCAGTAAATATTTTTTCAATCAATAGTGATCCATCTAAAAACCTTAACTTTTAAACAACCAGAACTTTGTTACTTATTTTGCATGGACTTTCAAACAAAATAGAACTAGATAAAAAAACATTTAAACAGCAATTGATAAACAGTGTCTCTAGACCAGGAAACAGAAACTCAGTCAGAATCTAAGTTAGGTGGAAGGTAGAAGGGGGTGTGAAAGAAGGAAGATATCCATTCCAATTTTTTTTCCTCCTCACTTCTGAGCTGGATCCATAGCCCCTGATCACCATCAGAAGCAAAAGATTCTCTAAGAGAGAGAGGCCCAGTGGGAAGGACATGGGGAAGTTTTCTAACCCCTGGTTCTATATTTTCAATTATCTAAGACAACTATCACTTTAACAAAAAAATATATTAATATTGGAAGTGAGCATTCAAAATTGATCTATTGAAGGTGGAGATTCTTGGATTAAAAAAGAAAACTCCTTGTAAACTATTAGAAATACGCCCGTGTGACCTTGGAAAGCTCTAGCAAAAGGAGTGGTTACAAGTGTGAGCAAGGACGCAAAGCACACTGCTGACAGGAGGGTCACTTGGCATAGCCACTTCAGAGAGCTAGCAAGCCGCGGCTGATAGAGTCAAAGATGCCCATCCCCCTTCAGCTCAGCCACACACTTCTAGGTGTAGAAACTCTCCTGCGTGTGCATGAGAAAAAGTGTCCATGGGCATAAATTATATTAGAAATAACAACCCAAAGATGGCCCTGTCAGAGGTCAGATTCTCCAGTTTGGAGAATGTCTGGGACAGCCATCTGTGTGCAAGGGGTTTTACATAGTGTTTTCTAGAGCAACGCTGTAAAAGGCAGGAAGCAGAACTGGGCAGCAGTAACAGAGGCCTCGACTGATCCTACAGAGAATTCTGGGCCAGGACTGCCTGTAAGAGTTTGGATGTGAGGTGTCCCCCAAAAGCTCAGGTGTGAGACAATGCAAGAATGTTCAGAGGAGAAATGATTGGGCCTTAACCTAATCAATGAATTAATCCTCTGATGGGATTAATTGAGTGGTGCTGAAGGCAGGTAGGATGTGGCTGGAGGAGGTGGGTCATTGAAGGTGTTCCTTTGGGGTGTATATTTTCTATCTAGTGAGCAGTCTGTCTCTCTGCCTTCTGATCAACATGTGAGCTGCTTCCCTCCACCACACTCTTGCACCATGTTGTTCAGCATCACCTCGAGCCCCAAGGAATGGAGCCTGCTGTCTATGGACTGAGACCTCTGAAACTGTAAGCCCCTAGAATAAATTTTTCTTCCTCTAAAATTGTTAGTGTAGGTCTTTTAGTCACAGCGGTAAAAATGCCAACTCAGAGTTGTCCCAAGTGGAGACATGGAGGTCAGCATCTGTACCTCTCATGATAATCAATGGACAGAAGCTAGAATGGGTGTGGCTTGGGGTAAGCAGTTCCCTTTGATTGGAGCAATGTCTAAACAAGATTTTGGCTAGCATCTATTAGCACACAAAGTTCCTATAGCTAGGAGAATGAAGGTCTTGGTCCTGGTTAGCATACCATAGCATCCTCCACAGCACCCCTCTGCCCCAAAATCTGCATCCAGAAATGTAAACATACTTACAAAAAAAAGATAAAATAAGAAATAGATTTGCAAACAACAAACTATTTATAAAAGAAAAAAACAAACAAAATAAGACATATCAAGATCAATAGTGTGCACCCTAAGTGAATCCCAAGGAAATTTATGGTCTTAAATATATTATATCAATCATAATGGACTAATTAAAGACCTAGAAAATGAAAAATACATAAACTAAATAAAACAGAAAGAATTAATAAAAATAAACTCAAACTAATGAAAGATAATATTTCTTAAAAATCTTTGAACAATAAAACTGAGTGTTAAGTCACAGAAAAGACAAATAAAATAAATAAGCTAGCAAAGTCAGATCAAGAAAAGAATGAGAACTATAGATTAATGGAAAAGGACATTTCACTATGGCTCTTTTTAAGAGAATTCTGTGTACAATGTCATGTCAATAGATTTGAAACCTAGATTAAAAATGATGATTTTATAGGAAAATATAAATTACAACAGTGTCAAAAGAAACATAAACAATGAACAAATAACCTTTGCTAAAATTCTACCAAATAGTCTTAAGAACAGAGAATATTCAATTTTTATCAAATGTTTCATAATGTGGAAGAAGCTTGAAATCTACCAAATTTATTTTAAACAGCTATCATAATTCTGCTTCTAAAACTGTACAAGGGCAACACAGGAAAATAAAACTGTCAACCAATATCACCTGTGAACAGACATGTAGACATCCTAGAAAAAATATTAGCGAATTAGCAGCATATTAAAAAAAAGATAATGAATCAAGTTAGCTATATCCTGTAAGAATGTCTCCAGCTTTGATTGTCTATTAATACAAGCCACTGCATTTATATATAAAGGAAAAATTAATATAATTATCTCAGTAGATGCACCTAAATAGACACCCATTTATAATGTTGGTTATTTATGATATCAGTGACTACAGTGGCCTCCATGGTCCGTAACCCAATCTAGCTTCTTATCACCTTTCTGACTTGATTTTGTTTTGTTTTGTTTTTTTCTAGCTTACTGGAGAGAGGAAGCAGAGAATAGCAATTAAGAGTTACCACGATGATTGAAATTTAAGGGACAGAGTTTCAGAAAGCAGGGACCGGACCTGAGAAGAAAGAACCCCAGAAGTCAGCATAAGACCCACATCTAGGGTTCAGCCAACATTTGAGAACAAAACCTCAAAATACCTAGTTTGTGGGAGTCTAGGGGCTTCCACAGGAACTCTAGGGACTGAGCAGAGACTTCAGAGGTCAAATACTGCCAGGGAGATGCACAGTCCCAGCCAGGATGGACATGGTTTTCAATACTACCTGAAGTTTTACAGATTTTACTCCTGGGGAAAACTGAATAAAAGCTATGCAAGGTCTTTCTATACTGTTTCTTACAGCTACATGTGAACCTACAATTATCACAAAGTAAATAGTTTGATTTTTAAAAATGAAGAAAAAAAGAAAAAGAAATATTCTCAGACAAGCCAAAGCTGCAAAACGTTGAGCCAACTCTTCACTGGCATGGCTGCACTACAGACACTAAGGGAAGGTCTTTGGGCTAAAGATGATCCCCACAGAAACCTAAGGGCAATAAGGAATAAATAATTTCAGGAAGGGTAAATGTGAAAGTCATTTTAAAGCAAGAATATTAATAATGTCCAAAACAGCACACACACACTCATACATAAATCACCACCCATAATGGTACAAATGTGTACGTCTGCTAACCCAGTATTTTCCCATTTCAGTATCTGCCCTAGAGAAATATAATCACATATGCAAACCAAAGGAGGCATGTCCAAGAATATCCATTGCAGCTTTGTTAGTAATAGCAACAAATTAAAAAGAATATGAACATCAACCAGTGGGGGACAGATAACAAATTATGTTATATACATAAAATGAAAAACTATGCAGTAGCTAAAAAGAGAGAGGCGTTATATCTATAAAATGTTTAAAAAGTAAGTCATAGAGATGGATACAGTGGCCCAGGCCTGTAATCCCAGAAGCTCAGGAAGCGGAGGCAGGAGGATCATGAGTTCAAAGCCAGCCTCAGCAACTTAGTGAGGCCCTAAGTAACTTAGCAAGACCCTGTCTCTAAATAAAATATAAAAAGGGCTGGGGATGTGGCTCAGTGGTTAAGCACCCCTGGGTTCAATCCCTGGTAGAAGAAGAAGGAGAGGGGAAGGAGGAGGAGGAGGAGGAGGAGGAGGAGGAGGAGGAGGAGAAAGTCATAGAAATATATGTATAGTGTGGTACTGTGTATGTACAATATTGCTATAAAGTTCTTGATTGTGTCTGTATACATACATGCAACACTGCTGAGCACTTATTGTTTGCCAGATATAGTTCTAAATGCTTTATACACATTGATTCTTTTAATCCTCACAGATGTCCCGTAAATTAGGCACTATTATTGTCTCCATTTTTTTTTTCTCAGGGAAAGAAACAGAGAGGTAGAGTTAAGTAACTTGCCTAAATCGCTCAGCTGATTAGTGGCAGGGCTGGAGTTCAAAGCCAAGCAGAATCCAAGGTTTATCCAAGCAGATGGGCTCTTAAGTCCAAGATCTTATGCTTTGCCGAACAGCCCTTCCAATAATGCTCAGAAAAAGGACTCACAAAGAAACTCCATATTTTTAACAGTGACCACCTCCAGCAAGAATGGGATTGACATGGTAGTACAAGGGAACTTCAGAGTTTTCTTGACTATTTGTGAATTCAACAAGAATAAAATCATGTACTGCTTAGGAATTTTAAATAACAATTCAATTGTTATGTACGCGTGTGTGGTATTAGGCATTGAACCCAGGGGTGCATTACCACTGAGCTACATCCCATACTTTTTTTTTTTTAGATAAGTTCTTACTAAGTTGCCCAGACTAACTTGTGATGCTCCTGCCTCAGCCTCCTGAGTTACTGGTATTACAGATGCATGTCACCATACCTGGCACAATTCAGACTTAAGAGGAAAGTGGCTACTATGGTTTGGGTAACTGTCCCCAATGATCCCCCAATGTCCTATGTGTTAAAGGTAGAACCTTTAAGAGGTGTGACCTACTGGGAGGTTATAGGTCATGATGGCCTTGCCTGACCATCATGTGAGCGGTTCGCTCTATCACCTGTTCCCTGCCATGATGTGCTGCTTTACCACAGGCCCCAAAACAATGGTGTCATCCAACTATGGATTAAAACCTCCAAAACCATAAGTCAAGACCTTTGCTCTTTTAAAGGTTGATTATCCCTGTTTTTTTTTTTTTTTTTTATATATAGTAATGGAAAGCCAACACAATGATAAAACCTAACATTAAAAAACAGTTTGGAATGAATTAGAGAGTAAACATCTAATTTAGTAGTGGTTTGATTCTATATCAAGAGTAAGACCTCTAAATAGAAATATATGTGAACATGTATGTCCACACACAAATGAAAGTAATTGGTAAAGTGGTTTCCAGAAGTACACTCACTGTGACAAAAATATCCCATTAAGTAAGAGGTAAAATGTCCTTCATATTTATGAATCTGAGAATTCACATGGGTCTCAGATTATATCTTTTTTGCATGTCAAGAGTCTGTTGTGTTAAAATATATATGAACCCAGCAAATAAATTATTGATCCAATTGATCTTTTGCAGTAGACACAATATTATGTTAAAATCATCCTAGCCCCCAACAAGTTATTAATATATCTAGAATTCAATACTTGCTGATTCACTTTGTACTCAAAAAAGAATTGAACAGGCTCCTATTAACTAGAACTATACCTGTAGTTACGTTGAACTCAGGTGACTGAACCAAATGGTTGATTCCAAAAGTAAGTGATCTAGTCAATGAAGCATAACAAGTGTCATGCAGAAAGGACAAGGTACAGACAGTCAGCATTTTCTCAGTGAAAGATGCCCGGGAAGTCCCTAGTGAGCTAACTAATAATGGAGGCAGGAGATCCCTGGAAGGGGTTTATCAGCTCCACGCACCATGGACCTTCCCTGGAAGCTAAACAGTCAAAGTGAATCAGAAGAGTCCATCAGTCCTCGTCTGGAATCCCCAGAGAGCACAGGTCAGCCAGCTGGCACAAGGTCCTAGGTTGCCGAGGGTGACACAGAGCTGGGAGTTTCTCACTTAAGAGCTCACAGCTCCAGCGGGCAAAGCCTTGTATCCAAAACAGACAGCTGGGAAGGACAGAGCAATTACATCAAAGAATCTGGATTGGACCTTGAGAAGTCATTTAACTGTTCCCTTCCAGCCCTCATAGACACAGGGGGACCTACCCCATCTGTCCTTTTTAAAATTATTGTTATCATTTTAGGGAAACATCCTGTGATCTCTCTGTATCAGGAAGTCTTTCCTAAGCTCTAGCCCAAATTCTCCTTTGGATATTTTGAAACTTTTTCTTTCCCTAGACGAGTCAGAGATGAAATATAAGACTCCCCCAAATCTGACAAACTTCCTATGGCTAGGAAGAGATTTGCACCCACTTTAAGACACTATATACAAAATTCTGTTTTTATAAAACAGATCAGTTATAGGACAAGGAGTAGGAAAAGGAGAGGCGTTTTAATATTACAAAGGAGGCCATTTTTATTTCTTTAAATTTTTCCAAATTTTATTGGTGCATTATAGTTATACATAATGGTGGGATATATTGTTACATACCATTGCTGGTATCCTGTATCCCAAGAAGCGAGGTGTTCTGCCTTTTTATATCTTAGGCTTCCTTTGTTCTCCTGCCCTCTTCCCATTATCTTTCTCCTCCGTACTTAGTGAGGAGACCCAGGAAATGCTTGGTGAGATGGCCAAAAGCTGAGAAACAGGTGGGATGAAGGGGGAAGGACAGGATGGAGCAGCCCAGGATGCATTAATTAACAATTTTATAAGTCCCTGTAGGGAGGGGCAATTCCTGGGACAGGTTACCTTAGCAACAGATTGGAGCAGAGGCAGGATATCTTGATAGGGTGGAGGAAGGGCTGCAAAGGCATTTCAGTCCCTCAGAGGGTAGTCTTCAACTTCCTAGACTCACTCAAATTGTCCTCCTTGATGGATCTGACTTGATTTACCTATCTATACTGACTTCCTGTCTACTTCTGGCTTCACCCCCATGATGTTCTGACTCACCTCAAACCCCAAGGAATGGAGTCTGCAATCTATGGATTGAGACCTCTGAAACCATGAGCTCCTAAATAAAATTCTCCTCCTCTACAGTTGTGCTGGCCAGGTCATTTAGTCACAGTAGCAAAAAAGTGACTAAAACACACCTTAAAATCTAGTTTTTCTCAAATTTCTGTTCTGGGCCTTTCTCTCCACTTCATCTACACTCTGAATTCCAAGACTTCTTCCTTCATCTTCTATCTGTGAATGACACCACATTTTCTATTTCTCATCTGGACAGGGATCCTAAGCTAGAGCCCTGTCCCCTCGGCTGTTTGGTTGGCATCTCAATTTGGATAGACCCCAAGTACCTGGAATTCCCATGCCCAGGTAAAACAAGCATCTCTTCTCTCCATCTCTATTGTTTCCATCCTGGTAGCTGCCGCTGCCATCCACCACGATGCTCAAACGAGGAATTCAGGCACTGTGCTTGACAGCTTCTTAGATTGATTTGTTCTCTCTACTCCTACGAATTTTCTGTTTAACATCATTTCACCTGGACCCCACACTTCACCTTCTGAGTGCTTCCTGCTTCCACATGGGAGTCAGACAGAACCGGATGAAGGGGCCCAATAGCCTGGAAGCTCCCTCAGGCACAAGTTTATGAAACACTCAGTTGGAGCATTGATCAAGCAGATCAAGCACATGGTGCCGGTTAACACAGGTTCCTATGTATGAGTTACATCACTGACAAGGTACAAATGGTGCCAAATGATGCCAAAGAAGAAGTTCTCCCTGTGGGAGTTGACCTCACTCTATATTTCTAATAGATGCAGCGTGATCTGCTGGGTGCAAGCCTGAGGCACAGCACCCACCTGGGACGGGCCAAATGACTTGCATCTGAAATTACTCTCCTCTGCCAGCTGGACTTTGGAAACTGAGTTACTGAGTTGCCACTCTGATTAGCAAACAAGCAGTTTATTTTTATCTAAATCTGAAGGTCTTTATTCAGCCTTTCAAGAAGCTGTTTCTCTGAGAAAAATCACCCATACAAAGGTGATCAAAGAGAGGGAAAAAATAGCCAGATGCCATGCCTATAATCCCAGTTATCCACAAGGCTGAAGCAAGAGGATCACAAGTTCAAGGCCAGCCTGGGCAACTTAGCAAGAAAAGACAGAAAGGCAAAAAGAAAGGAGGAGAGGGAGAAAGGAAAGGAGGGAGAGAAGGACTGGGGATGTAGCTCAGTGGTACAACACTTACCTACAATATGTGAGGCCCTGCAGTTAATCTCCTCTTCCAATACAATGTGAAAAACTTTAAATTTTGAAAAAATTAAAATTTTTTTAAATTAAAAAATTTTCAAAATTTAAAAATTTCCACATTGCATTGGAAGAGATTAACTCCATTATTTTAAAAACAAAGATAGACAAATTTTATTAACAGAAAATCTGTTTCCCATTATCCTCTAAAAATAAATATTAAACAAACCATTTTTTAAAATAGTCCCTCAGAGGATGTCAGATTATTTGATTCCTATTAAGAATATAAATAAATTGGTCATGAGTGTTAAGTTTTTTCATTCAGAGAGTGTGTGTTTGTAGCTGGGCATGGCAGAAAGATTCTAACATACTCAGAAACTTCACCACCACCTACTTAGGCAAACTTGTGAGGGCTCTTCTCTCTTCTGTTCTCAATTAGAACAAGAAGGGTTGAATCATTCAGTGACACCAAAGTGCTTACCAACCCTGCAAGCTCCGCCCCCCCCCCACGCCCTTCTGCGCAGGTGCTCCAACCTCATCACTTGCTGGCCTGCAGCCAGGGGCTAGCTCTGCCTAGCACACCCTCCCCTGAATGTCCTGGACAACTCTTTTCTTTCTGTCTCAGGGAAGATACTCTCTCCTCTTGAAAGTCTCTCCTGCCCCCCAAGAAGTCTCCATTAGGTGTCCCTACCAGGTGACCCCGGAACAGCCTGCTCTGCTCACACTACAGCCTTGATCACAGCCACTGGTAAATGCCTGTGGATGTGACTAAATTTCTCCCTCAGCTCCATGACAACTTCAGAGTTGTATTCCCAGGCCCTAACATGGTGCCTCATGCACATGGATGTTTAAGAATGTTTATTGAATAAATGAACCAATGGGTGAATTGCCTCTTCTCACCATCAAAGAGCAGAAATGAGTCAGATTCTATAGTATCCCTGAATGCTTTGAGTGGATAAAAATAATAAATGAGGGGAAATGGCCCAGAGATGAATGATGGGAGGATAAAGGGCTCAGTGATACTGTTTGTGGACTACCTTTGTCAGATACTCCTACCCAAATTGATTTCTCTTCCACACCAGCATGTTACTGGGGTGCAACCCACAGTATTGAAAATGCTAACGCTATTCACCCAAGCAAAGCGGAAACTGCCAGGTAAATCTGTCCTATACAAATCACACAAGGCATTCCAACGCCAAGTAGAAATGAATATTGGATTAGCCCTCCACTCATGCAGATAATTGAGAGTTAGTCCAGTTTGGGGTTTGTTTGCTCGTGTACTTTTAAATCCTGGCCATGGGATCCTGCCAGCCTTGAGGACAGTACCGCCAGCAAGTCAGGACAGGGCAGAGCATGCAACTGAGTAGGTCCTGCTCCACAAGAGCGGGACAGGAGGACAGGGCCGGCCACAGCCTCTGCTGAGCAGCCCACTGGGCTCTGCTGGGGATCCACAAGAAACTAATTCTGTACCAAGCTCTTTCATTATTTCTCCCAACCTAGAGAAAATGTGGGAAGAAAGGGCTAACAGCCATTTAATCTAGGTGCTAGAAACTCACATCAAGAAGCAATAAGAATTTGAATAAGTACATTGTCCTCAGAGAGAAAAGAAGAAAGGGGAAAAGAGTAACCCACCCACCCGTGTATGCCAAGTCACAAAATTTAATTAGGAAGATAAGAATTGGGGAATGAGATTGGGTTGATGTTCCTTTTTTTTTTCTTTCTCCCTAGTTATGAGCTCAGGAAAAGGAGAGAAATAATTTAAGCACAGAATTAACATCTTCTAATAATCTTAGACAAAACCCGAGTCTGTTTTGCTTTGGTTTGTAAATTAGCTCATGATTAAAGTGTCTCTTCAGCCATGCGCCATTGTCTCGGCAGCCTGTTTGCTGAATGCTGCCTGACCTAAACGCCCTTGGAGCTCAAGTACAAGATTCGAGAGCGTGAGGAAACAATTATTATAAAGTGAAGTACTTGCAGTTTTGCTGCAAAATCAATGAACTTTTCAAGTGATTTTTATCATATTTTGCAGCTGTTCTGATGCCTCTTGAGTGGTTCTCACATCCTCAGCCCCAGTGTTTCTAAAGAGCCTTGTTCATCTGGACGCCTCCCCTTTCTGCAAGAGCAGCTGGCACCGCCCTGGTGGGAGGGCCAAGCTGCTGGAAAGGGGATTTCCAGAGGACAGGGTGAGGTAAGGGAACATTCCATTTGGGGGGCTCTCCCGACTTTTACATTGTAACATTTAGGGTGGCTCTGGGCCTAGGTTCCAGCCCTGGCTCAGGTTTACCTGGCTTGCTTCAGAGAGAAAATGAAGGATTACTTATCTTAGGTCTTCTAACATCACAAACTGATGGTGTGTTAGTCAGCTTTCATTGCTGTGACAAAACATCCAAGAAAATCAAAGGGAAGAAAGATATATTTTGGCTCAAGTTTCAATCCAGAGTCACTTGGCCCCATTACTGTGGACCTGTGACAAGGCAGACAATCAGGGCAGCCAGGAAACAAAGTGAGCAAGAGAGGGAGGAGCCGGAACAAGACAGACATCTCTAGGGCATGCCCCAAATTGTATACTTCCTCCAAGTTGGCTCCACCTCTTACTTTCTACCACCTTCTAATAGTCCATTGAATTATGAACCCATCAATGGATTAATCCATGATGAGAACAGAGCCCTCATGATTCAGTTGCTTTCCTAAAGCCCCACATCTGATGCACAGGGGACCAAGCCTTCAATGGATGAATCTTTGGGGAACATTCCAGATCCAAACTTTAATAGATGGGAGGGGAAAGAACGTTAGACACCAATTAGGCTTTGTGTCACTAATAGGGAGCCGCGGTTCATGGAGACGGTGGAATGCAATCTCCAAGAGTACCCAACATACTGGAAAAGCAGGTCCTCCTTAAACACTAGGGTCAGTGCAGACTGACCCAGGGACCCTGCACACCAATCCACGCACCACTCCCCTGCCTACTGTGCCGGAACTCAGGAAGGACTGAAGTCACCATGGCTGGGAGTAGTAGGAGAAGGAAAAGGAACATCCCTGTTCTATGTGATCTTCTCCTGCCTGAAAGGAGTTGAGCTTGAGGACACTGAGGAAGCCAAATCTAACAGGAATCTTTGCTTAAAACCTATTTGGTTCATTTTCTCCTATTCAACCAGAATCCAGGTGACCCACATAAATACAGAAGCTTCAGTGCATGGGTTTACTTAAAATGACTCTAAAATGTGCCTATTTCATAACGTTAAATAATACTATATTTAGTTCTGGGACTGACTTAGTGAGAAATGGGAAAATATGTCCACTGTCCTCTTCTCCTTTAATGGTTCTGAATTCAGGGGACTCTCACTCCCAATAGAAGAATCGGACCTGGGGGTTAGATTTTACCCACAGGTCAGTACCTTTTTCAATGTGGACTTGGTGAGTATTTTCTCCAATAAAGTTGCCCTTGATGATTGTGATCAATAACCAGTTAATCAATAAATATCTCTGAAGCACTAGCTATGTGCTCATCTCAGAAAGAGGTTCTCTTAGTTCCATAAAATAAGAATAAAAGTTAACCCCAGACTGCAGAAGACGATTATTAAGGGCCCAAGCCCATGGCACTTACTCTAAGACAGACCTTGATTGGTCTCTTGGGATGGGTCAGAAGGGGGAGATTACCCACAAGTAGAGAAGGGGGAATATCACCCACAATGGGAACCAGCACAAGAAGAGGTGATGTTAGTACAGAAGAGAGTACAAGCACCCCACTTGGGTTATTTAAAGATCCACCTGAATTAGGCAAAAATGGAGATGGGCAGTTTCAGTTGTATCTGATGATGCTAATTTGGGGAGAATCAGAAGGGGAGTGTACTGTGGTTACCCCCAGGTATGTATTCACAATCTCAGATATATTCTGTGTCTTTTATTTAACCTGCTCAGTTTGAGAACACTACAGCAAATCAGAAAATTTTACCATAAATAGATTGGCCGTTGAGAAAAAAATAATGCTGACCACAGTAATTCATGAACAGGTACTGAGTTTCTTTTACATACCAGGTGCTATGTGAAGTACTTGATCATTATGTGGGTTATTCTGACAACCACCCTTAAGGCAGGCATGGTCCTTAGCTCCATTTTATAGATGAGAAAATTGAGTCAGAGAGATGAAGTAGTTGCAAGGATTAAGGCAACTAGTACCTGTTCTCCCACCAAAATAGGGTTCATGGAGAAGAGGACAGGTCTCTAAGGGAAAGAAGAGGCAATGGTGTCATATGCACAAAAATCAGGTTTTAGGTAAATCCCGGAATCATTTCTAAAGAGTAGGGAGTGGAAAGCAGCCTCTGATAGAATTCACTGCTGCACACACACCCCACAAACACTCTCCTAACCACCGCAGGCAGAAACTAATGCACCTTTAAAGGCTGATGACCACCAGGGTAGGATGGGAAGGAAAGCAAACACTGATCCCAGAAGTGGGCAACAGAGCTCTCAGAACCCCAAAATCCAGAGGGATGCTGGGCAACAAGCAAAGGTCAACTTGGAAGTTGTCATGGACTGAACTGTATGTCCCCAAAGCGTACATGTTGAAATCCAAAACCTCAGTGACTATCCTTGGACACAGGGCCTCTGGAGAGGTAATTAAGATTAAGTGAGGTCATAAGGGTGAGATGCTAATTCAATAGGACTGAGGAAGAGAAAGAGACACCAGGCATGCCCACACAGAGAAAAGGCCATGTCGGGACACAGACCTCCACCTGCAAGTCAAGGAGAAGACAAACCAACTCTGCCAACACCTTCATCTGAGACTTCTAACTTCTACAACCATGAGGAGATAGATGTCTGTTGTTTAAGCCACCCAGACTGTGGGGTTGGCTATGGTTGTCCTTAGTTTATTGAGATGTTGCAGGAAGAAATGAAATCTCTTGCTGGGTGTGAATGGGGCTGATGGAGTGGGCTACAAAACCCCAAATAACTCCACGAGCAGCTATGAAGGAGCAGAGGCAAAGACCTCCTTTTCCTTGCAGAAATTCTGGCCTGAAGGCTGATTTAAAAGTTTCAAGCCACACAGGAAAGATCCTGTAAGGAAAGCCTCAGAGAGACAGAGAGAGAAGATGACAAATTACAAAGGACATCTGTGATGGTTTATATAAGGAAACTGCTTCCAATATCATCCAATCACCAAGACTTCCCGAGTTGAGGCCACTGGGATTTCTACAGGGAGCCTCAGCCCAAACCACAGCAGCAATGAACCCTGGGGGTCAGGGACAAAAAATCAATACACGCACTGCCTTTGAAAGCTCAAGATGTTCTATAAAAGCTTTGAGCAAGGACAAGAAAAAATAGAGTTCCTTTGGCTCTAGAGATTTTTTTTTTCCTTTATTTTTTTTTAAACAGATTGCCTGTCTGCTCCAAGAGATGGAGATTGAAAAGTCTTATTTTCTGTGTGAAGGATCAGAGAAAACCTTGAAAATCCCAGTATCCTAGAAGATTCACAAAGGGTCTCAAGAAGAAGCAGGTCTGTGTGGGCCTCATGTCCTGGCTTGCGTGGATGTCGGGGTGGCAAAGAGCTCCCCATTGACCCTGGGACAGAGTCTTTGAAGTGAGCAGAGCTGCCCTTGTTAGGAAGACCCACTCAGGCCTGTGGCTCTGTGTCTGGATACAGCAATTTGGAGGGAATAAAATAAAATAAAAAATAAAAATAAAACCAGGTCTGTACTTCTTGGAGTTTTGGCCTACTTTCAGAGGGCTCAGACTTACATGTGCCTGAGAATAGTCAGGCAGTGTTTAAAAACATGGTCTCCCCGCCACCCCCAGTATCCTCCCTTAAGACTCTGCTTCTGTTATCAGGAGCAATGCTTCTAGAACTCTCTCTTCTAGAAGACCAGTTTTTACTTCTTTCTACTCCATAACACATGAAAAGTTTTTTAAAGTGTGGTATAAATGAATATATCAAAAAATTTAAAAAGACATAGTCCCCCTTTTTTTATTATTAGATCGAAAGATTAAATCAGTCAATTGTTATAAAACTTTCTCAATGCTTAGCTTACTCTGGCCTTCCTGAGAATTGTTCATAAGTAGTCTATGAACTATAAGGGCCTAAGTCCATGAACTGTATGTAGTTGTGCTAAAGTAGGACCTGATATCGACATCCTGCCCAGCCCAGAACAGCCCCAGTGATTAGGATGTGATTTCTCAAGAGTTGAATTTGGAGAAATGCTCATCTAAGTCTATGTCATCCAATGCAGTGGGCACTTGCCACCTGTGGCTACTGAACACTTGAAATATGGCCAGTCCAAATGGCAACGTGCCATCAGCATAGCACACCTGTTGGCTTTTGAAGCCCAGTATAGAAAAAAAAAGAATGTAAAACATCCAATGAATAATTTTTATATTGATCATATGTTGAAACCATAAAATTTTGGAGAGCTATCTTTCTTTTCTTCATATGGTGACTAAAAAGTTTCAAATTACATACGTGGCTGGCATCATATGTGTATTGGACAGAACTGACCCTAAACCACACTTAAAAGGACTTTAAGGGGAATGAAGGGAAGGCGGAAGTGGGATAGGAAAGGCAGTATAACAAATCAGATATAACTCTCTTGTGGTCATATATGAATAGCCAACCAGGGTAACTCCACATCATGTTCAACCACAAGAATGGGAAGTTATACTTCATGTATGTATAATATGTCAAAAAGCACTCTAAAGTATATCTAAAAAGAACAACAACAACAAAAAGATAACAATGAAGGCCAAAATAAATTAATTAATTAAATAAAGAACGTCTACTCATATTTTTTATGGTGCAGGGCTGCTGGTAATAAATTCTTTCAGTTTTTTGTAAAACAAAAAAGGACTCTGTCTTCATTTGTGCATTCATTTTTTTTCATGCATGTTGAGCATTTACTCTGAGTTATGCATACACCAGACGTATGCTTGCCCTCCAGGAGCTGACTTCCTAGTTCCCAGAGCCCCCTCCTGTTCTCATAGCAAGTATCACATGTGTGTGATGTGTCAGAGTAGCAAACACCTAGGAAACAAGCACCAGATTTGTGTTGAATCACTAGAAAACAAGCCAAAAAATAAAAATAGTAGCATTAGCAATAATACCAATGATGAATAAAAGTTCCACATGCACCAGGTTCTATGCTTCACACGTTGCATACAGTATCTTACTTGATCCTTGGAACTTTCCTAGGAAACTTTACAACCATCAAGTTTACACGTCAACTTGGCCAGCCTAGAAGAGCCAGCTATTTAATCAAACACTAATCTAGGTGTTGCTGTGAAAGCATTTTGTAGGTGTGGTTAACATCTGTGATCAGTTTAAATAAAGATCACTTTCATATAATATGGACGAGCGTCACCTATCAGTTGAAGGCTTTAAGAGCACAACTGAAGTTTTTGTCCCTCAAAGACTTTGGTGTCAACTCCTGCCTAAGATTCCAGCCCTCCAACCTACCTTTCAAATTTTGGACTTGCCATCTCACACAATTGCACAAGCCAATTGCTTAAAATAACCCAAGATGCCTTGGATGATACCCTATTAGGGATGCACTGTTGGTTCTGTCTCTGTGGAGACCCCTGACTGTTGTGCGGCACTTTTCCCTCACTTTATTATAGTTGAGATTAGTGAATTTGCCAAATATTGGCGTCAGTATGTGGCAGAGCTGGGTCCAAGGTCCACTCCGTTGGACTTGAATCCCACAATTTTCCCCTGCTGGGCTGAAGAGAGTGGGACATGAGGGGCACTGGCTTGTCATAAAACACCAAGGAGCCCCCACTAAACCTGCCCCAGGGTCACAGAGGGCTGAAGTGCTGGTCGCAGGTGGGTTGGGCCATCTAACTGCACAAGAGTGGTGTCTGCTGTGGGATAGGGAATACAGGTCATTCAGGAGACTCTACTCAGTGGCTGGTCAGGGACAAGAGCCCCTCATAGGTGCTGGTGAGATGCACCCAGGAAAGGCCCCATCATGGCACTCTCGAGTCTGCAGCACCAGTGCCAAGGACCTGATCTATAAGAAGGGGTTAGACATCTCTCAGTGTCAGAGACCACACAGCAGACCGAAGATGATGGATTACAAGTCCCACCATGTCCATCTAGAGCCACAGGAAGGTTCTGGTGAGTCTAGATTTCCATGTTTCATCTGCTGGGTCTGAGGTATGGAATAAAAGGTTTATTCACATTTTGATCCTTGACTGTCCTCTGCATTTGTGTGTTTTACAGAAATATGTGGTTTATCCGTATATCTTTCTGTTTCCCCAGCTCTATTAAAGGCAGGACTGTCTTTTTTGTTTGTTTTGTTTTGTTTTTGGTACTGGGGATTGAACTCAGGGCCCCTAAACCACTGAGCCACATCCTCAGTCCTATTTTCTATTTTATTTAGAGACAGGGTCTCACTGAGTTGCTTAGCACCTCACTTCTGCTGAGGCTGGCTTTGAACCTGCCATCCTCCCGCCTCAGCCTCCTGAGCCACTGGGATTACAGGCGTGCACCACAGCATCCAGCTATGGGACCATCTTTATTCCTCCAGATGAACACAATGCTTGGCACACAGGAGAAGGTCAATATAGGTATGTCAGAGGACCAAGGAGTGAACGAATACATGAATGAATGAGTAAAGAGGCTCTAGAGATGGTGACCATTACAGACGAAGCATGTAAGTCTAAAAGAAGATTATCCCATGTGTGCATCCAGGGTCCATATACTTTCATTGAACTAACTCCAGGTAGAAAATAAAGTGAGAGAAAAGAGAAATTTGGGTAAGGGCCTGCCTAATTCACAGAAGCAAGCAAATCACTCTCAGGCCCCCTTGGCAGCCGTGGAGACCCTGGAGGGGAAGACATGAAGAATGGAGGTGGCTGGAAGCCGGGTGGAAAGCCTCGCAGGCCCGCGAAGCCCAGGCTCCAAAGTTTGGACGGATGCTCGTTTCAAAAGCACGATCCTCTCCAGAAGACTCCAAGAGGCAGCAGGGTCTGGGAGATAAAGCTCAGGTTTGGAAGCAGAAGACCTGGACGGTGTTTGTGCCACCTCTGTCTCACCCTGTGGTCGCCAAGGGTGGGAGGAGACGTGGGGGTGGAAGGCCCAGCATCTCTGTACACCGGGCTTCTGGGTCTGTAAAATGGAGATAACACCTCCCATTAGGAAAGGCTGGGGATGGCTTTGTGCACCGTGAATGGGAATGGCTACTGGGCACTCCGAGCCAGAAATGGGCCTCTCAGCAGTCAGCAGCAGAGTTCTGCCTTCTGTGGCTTTCCAGGCCCCCCGCCCAGGAGAAAGTGTGAGCCACAGTCTGGAAGTGGCTTCCCGGAAAACTTCAGATTCTTGTTTTGTTATGTTTTGATTTCCCAGGAAAGCGCTGTTCTCCTCCCTTGAGTCTGTCCCTCCAGAGACAAGCCAGCTTGGCCCTGCCTGCTGTGTGCCTGTCTGGTGGCACAATATGACCTTGTCTTCCCATCCACCCGACTGACTGGAGTTCATCAGCATTCCTCCTGGGACTGCTTCTCCCAGCTACCAAAAAGATCAATAAGGCAAGAATGTCACTCCCATAGAGAAAAACAGAATTAGGAAAAGGTTGGAATGACCCCTTTCAGGAGGATTGATGAAGATTCTGGTTCCTAGAGCTCTGGGGAGACTGCCCAGGACATGTCCTTTCCATGCCCATCCTTATGCCTGAACTCCCAGACCACCCGTGTCCCAAGGAGACTTTCCTGGGATCAGCTTCCCACAAGGGAAGATCCCCAATATCCAGTCCCTGAGTGACCCCACCCTACCATATCACAAGGTAGTAGTTCTGCAAAGGGGGGGGGGTGAAGTGATGGTTGTTTATTATTATTATTGTGGTGGTGGTGGTTGTTTTGTGTGTGGTGCTAGAGATGGAACCCAGGGCCTCATGCATGCTAGGCAAAAGCTCTACCTCTGAGCCACATAAAAAGGAATTCCTGCCATTACATGGCCTTTAGGTAAGCTGAGCAACTTTTTCTTCTCTAAGCCTCAGTTTCCTCCCTTGTAAAATGGAGAGATCTTCTAGATCTGGGGCCGACACCCACAGCTGAATCACTTTGAATATGGTTTGAATTTGGTACTACTTCATTCATTCAACAAATAATTATTATGTACCTATTAAGGAGCAGGCACTGTTCTAGCACTTGGAATATATCAGGTAATGAAGCTAAGGTTGTGAGTATCTTCCTAACTAATAACACAACACTGTGAGCCACCCGGAGGCTGTTAGCTGCCAGGAAGCATAGGAAACTTCACACTGTGCCTTGGGTCTGGGGTGGGTGCAAGGGCAACAAGGAGTACATTCTTTTTTTCTTTTAATTTGTTCTTTTTAGATGTACATGACAGCAGAGTGTATTTTGACAACTTATACATACGTGTAGTATAACTTATTCTAATTAAGATCCCACTTTTGTGGTTGAACATGATGTGGAGTTACCTTGTCGTGTATTCACTTATGAACATAAGAAAGTTATGTTTTTCCTCTTCTCAGATTGTTGGGCTTCAATTTATTCCATCAGAAATTAGGATCTGGGCCTATTGTTAATAAACACATGTAGCTTTGGAAAATTCTCTTAATGTCTCAGAGCCTCAGTTTACTTACCTGCAAATCAAACAAGAGCTCAGGTGTAGCATTTAACTTATGCTGCCACGAATAACTATTTGGAATACTTCACAAATGTAAATTCACTGACACTCAACATGACCCATGAGTTAAGTCATTATTAGTCCCATTTTCTAGAAAAGGAAATGGGACACGGAGAGGTTAAAGCCAAATGTCTTTACAGCTAATAATTGGTGCAATGTTGGATTTGATAGCTCATCATCCTGCCTTTCAAGGAGAGGTACTATGTCTATGCACAGAGCTCAAATAAGTCTTTAGACACTCCAAAAATGGAAGACAATACCCTCATTATGATGTTTGCTATTATTAAAATGACTAACAGCACATATTTAAGGCCAAGTCAGGAAGCTACCTCTTCTTTCACCTTATGGCAAACAACTAGCAAGCATATTAAAGGTTGAACAACACACCCACATCAGAAAAATAGTATTACACTGAAGAACTCCAAATGAGGAATTTCCTGGCCCATATCAACTCCATCTCAGCAAAAATAGCACCTTTGAATTTACTTGGTGCGTACTATGCATTATCCTATCCCAAATCTGTGTGTCTTATATGCTCAGAAGCAAATATGAGGCGCTTCTGTTCAGTTCCAATTTACAGACTCTCCTTTCCAGAACACACCTGATCATCTGTGTCAGGAACATAAATAGAGCCTCCACCAGTCCCCAAAGATTGTGCTGAGGATGTGACTAAAAAAACCAGATGTATGGAGATCCACCCACACCTGCCTGCATAGGAACAAGGCTCACAGAAGGCCCCTGTCCATCCCACCACCGGCAGACACCCCCCCCCCAGAGCCCAGCCTCTGGCACAGGACCACCCCTTTCAACCAGCAGACTACCGTGGGAGCTCAGGCCCGGACCAGATCTGTCCTCACAGATTTTCATGGGACCCAGGTCCAGGATCCACACTGCAAGAAAGGAAGACACACAGACAACATGAAAAAACAAGGGAGGAAAGTGTCCCAAACAAACCAGGACACTACAATAACAGAACCCATGGACAGAGAAGTTGATGAAATGTCAGAGAAGGAGTTCAGAAGTTTCATAATTAAAATGATCTGTGAATTAAAGAATGACCTAAATGAGCAAATACAGACAAAAATTGATAAGAGAGCAAATACAGGTAGCAAAACATTACTTCAAGAAAGTGATAGACTCTGGGGGAAAAAAAAAAACAGAAATCCTTGAAATAAAGGATACAATAAACCAAATAAAAATCTCAATAGAAAGCAACAGACTAGATCACTTGGAAGAAAGAACATCAGATAATGAAGACAAAGTAAACAATCTGGATAATAAAGTTGAACACAGTGAAGACAGTAAGAAACCAGGAACAGAACATCCAAGAATTATGGGATAGCATCAAAAGACCAAATCTAAGAGTTATTGAGATAGAGGAAGGCACAGAGTTTCAAACCACAGGAATGCACAATCTCTTCAATGAGATAATATCAGAAAATTTCCCAAGCATGAAGAATGAATTGGAAAATCAAATACAAGAGGCTTACAGAACACCAAATGTACAGAGTTACAATAGATCTACACCAAGGCACATTATAATGAAAATGCCTAGCATTCAGAATAAAGAGAATCTTAAAAGCCACAAGACAGAGGAATCAGATCACATATAGGGGGAGACCAATTTGTATCTCAGCAGATTTTTCAATCCAGACCATCAAAGTCAAACTCTGAAAGAAAATGGATGCCAACCAAGAATCTTATATACAGCAAAACTAAGCTTTAGATTTGATGATGAAATAAAAACATTCCATGATAAACAAAGTTAAAAGAATTTACAACTAGAAAGCCTGCACTATAGAACATCCTCAGCAAAATATTCCATGAAGAGGAAATGAAACAAGAATGAAAATCACCAGAGGGAGGTATTACACTAAAGGAAAAACTAATCAAAGGAGAAACCAAGTCACATTAAATACCAAAAATAAACAAAAATGGCTGCATATACAAATCATGTCTCAATAATAACCCTGAATGTTAATGGCCTAAACACACCAATCAAAAGACACAGACTAGCAAATTGGATCAAAAAAAAAAAATTCCCAACAATACGCTGCCTCCAAGAGACTCATCTCATAGGAAAAGACATCCACAGACTGAAGGTGAAGGGTTGGGAAAATCATTCTACTCACATGGACTGCAGAAGCAAGCAAGGGTTTCTATCCTCATATCAAATGAAGCAGACTTCAAGCTAAAGTTAATCAAAAGGGATAAAGAAAGACATTACCTACTGCTCAAGGGAACCATACACCAACAATACTTGACAATTATAAATACATATGCCCCAAACAATGGAGCATCTATGTTCATCAAACAAACTCTTCTCAAGTTCAAGAGTCAAATAGACCACAACACAATACTTTTGGGTGACTTTAACACACCCCTTTCACCACTGGATAGATCTTCCAAACAAAAGCTGAAAGAAGAAACTACAGAACTCAATAACACAATCAATAACTTAGACTTAACTGACATATATAGAATATTTCATCCTTCAACAAGCGAGTACACTTTCTTCTCAGGAGCACATGGGTCCTTCTCTAAAATAAGCCATATTTTATTCCACAAAGCAACTCTTAGCAAATATAAAAAAGTAGAGATACTACCCCCCATTCTATCAGATCATAATGGAATGAAATTAGAAATCAATTATAAAATAAGAAATAAAAGTTACTCCAACACCTGATGACTAAATAATATGCTAATGAATGAACAATGGGTTGCAGAAGACATCAAGGAAGAGATTTAAAAATTTTTTAGAGGTAATGAGAACACAGATATATTGAAATCTCTGGGACACCATGAAGGCAGTTGTAAGAGGAAAGTTCATTGCATGGACTTCATTCCTTAAAAGAAGAAAAAGTCAACAAATAAATGACTTCACATTACATCTTCAAGACCTAGAAAAAGAAGAACAAATCTACACCAAAAGCAGCAGAAGACAGGAAATAATTAAAATCAGAGCTGAAATCAATAAAATTGAAACAAAAGAAACAATTGAAAAAATTGACAGAACAAAAGTTGGTTCTTTGAAAAAAATAAATAAAATTGAGAAAACTTTAGCCATGCTAACAAAGAGAAGGAGAGAGAAAACTCAAATTTCTAACATATGTGATGAAAAAGGAAATATCACAACAGACACTACAGAAATACAGAAGATAATTAGAGACTATTTTGGAAACTTGTGCTCCAGTAAAATAGAAAATATTGAAGTCATTGACAAATTTCTACAGTCATATGATTTGCCCAAATTGAATCAGGATGATATACATAGTTTAAACAGATCAATTTCAAGTGACGAAATAGAGAATAACATCAGAAGCCTTCCAACAAAGAAAAGCCCAGGACCAGACGGATACACAGCTGAGTCCTACAAGATCTTTAAAGAAGAACTAATACCAATACTATTCAATTTATTTCAGGAAATAGAAAAAGAGGCAGCACTTCCAAACTCATTCTATGAGGCCAATATCACCCTGATTCCAAAACCAGGCAAAGACACATCAGAGAAAGAAAACTTCAGACCAATATCTCTAGTGAACACAGATGCAAAAATTCTCAATAAAATTCTGGCAAATCAAATACAAAATAATATCAAAAAGATAGTGCACCACAATCAAGTGGGGTTCATCCCAAGGATGCAAGGTTGGTTCAACATACAGAAATCAATAAATGTAATTCATCACATCAATAGACTTTAAGATAAGAATCATATTATTATCTCAATAGATGCAGAAAAATAATTTGACAAAGTGCAGCATATCTTCATGTTCAAAACACTAGAAAAATTAGGGATAATAGGAACATATCTCAACATCATAAAGGCTATCTATGCTAAGCCCAAAGCCAACATCCTTCTAAATGGAGAAAAATTGAAAGCATTCCCTCTAAAAACTGGAACAAGAGAGGGGTGCCCTCTTTCACCACTTCTATTTAACATAGTTCTTGAAACACTGGCCAGAGCAATTAGACAGACAAAAGAAATTCAAGGAATACTCATAGGAAAAGAAAAACTCAAAATAGCACTATTTGCTGATGATATGATTCTATACCTAGAAGACCCAAAAATTTCCACCAGCAAACTTCTAGAACTAGTAAATGAATTCAGCAAAGCAGCAGGATATAAAATCAACACCCATAAATCAAAGGCATTTCTGTAGATCAGTAACAAATCCTCAGAAAGGGAAACTAACCCATTTATAATAGCCTCAAAAAAAATAAAATAAAATAAATACTTGGGAATCAACTTAACAAAAGAGGTGAAAGATCTATACAATGAAAACTACAGAACCCTAAAGAAAAAAATCAGAGAAAACCTGAGAATATGGAAAGATCTACCTTGCTCTTGGATAGGCAGAATTAATATTATCGAAATGACCATATTATCAAAAGCACTGTACAGATTTAATGCAATTCTGATCAAAATCCCAATCACATTCCTCATAGAAATAGAAAAAGCAGTCATGAAATTCATCTGGAAAATAAGACACCCAGAATAGCTAAAAGTAAGAAGAGTGAAGCAGGTGGCACCACTATACCAAACCTCAAACTAGACTATAGAGCAATAGTAACAAAAACAGCATGGTATTGTCACCAAAACAGACTGGTAGACCAATGGCACAGAAGAGAGCACATAAAGACTAACCCACATAATTACAATTATCTTATATTAATCAAAGGCACCCAAAACATGCATTGGAGAAAAGATAGCCTCTTTAACAAATGGTGCTAGGAAAACTAGAAATCCATATGCAGCAAAATGAAATTAAACCCCTATCTCTCACCATATACAAAACTCAACTCAAAATGGATCAAGAACATAAGAATAAAACCATAGACCCTGTGTCTAATAGAAGAAAAAGTAGGCCCTAATCTCCATCATGTGGGATTAGGCCCCCAACTTCCTTAATAAGACTCCTTTAGCACATTTAAAATAAAGAATCTTGAATTAAAATCAAGAATCAATAAATGGGATTGATTCAAATGAAAAAGTTTCTTCTCAGCAAGAGAAACAATATGTGAGGTGAATAGAGAGCCTACATCTTAAAAGCAAATTTTTACCCCTCACACATCAAATAGAGCACTAATGTCTAGGGTAAATAAAGAACTCAAAAAGCTAAACACCAAAAGAACAGATAACCCAATCAATAAATGGGCCAAGGACCTGAACAGACACTTCTCAGAAGATGATATACCATAAATCAACAAATATATGAAGAAATGTTCAACATCTCTAGCAATTAGAGAAATGCAAATCAAAACTACTGTAAGATTTCATCTCACTCCAGTCAGAATGGCAGCTATTTTGAATACAAATAACAATAAGTATTGGTGAGGATGTGGGGGGAAAAAAGCACACTCTAAATTTCTAGTAGGACTACAAATTGGTGCAGCCAATATGGAAAGCAGTATGGAGATTCCTTGGAAAATTGGGAATGGAACCATCATTTGACCCAGCTATCCCTCTCCTTGGTCTATACCCAAAGGACTTAAAAACAGCATACTACAAGGACACAGCCACATCAATGTTTATAGAAGCACAATTCACAATAGCTAAACTGTGCAGCCAATCTAGATGCCCTTCAATAGATGAATGGATTTTTTAAAATGTGGCATATATACACAATGGAATATTACTCAACAATAAAATAGAATAAAATCATGGCATTTGCAGGTAAATAGATGAGTTGGAGGAGATAATGCCAAGTGAAGTGAGCCAATCCCAAAAAATCAAATTCTGAATGTCTTCTGTGATATAAGGAGGCTGATTTATAGTGGGGTAGGGAGGGGGAGCATGGGAGGAATAGATAAACTCTAGATAGGGGAGAGGGGTGGGAGAGAAAGGGAGGGGGCATGGGGTTAGAAGTTATGGTCATCATTATTCAAAGTACATGTATGAAGACACAAATATAACACGGATGAACCTTGACAAAATTATGCTAAGTTTAAGAAGCCAGACACAGAAGGCAACATATTGTGTGACTAATAATTTGTCCTAATAGACAGTAGAGTCAGAATGTGGATTGATAGACAGTAGAGTCAGAATGTGGATTGGGCTGGGGATGTGGCTCAAGTGGTAGCGCGCTCGCCTGGCTTGCGTGCGGCCCGGGTTCGATCCTCAGCACCACATACAAAAAAAGATGTTGTGTCCTCCAAAAACTAAAAAATAAATATTAAAATTCTCTCTCTCTCTCTCTCTCTCTCTCTCTCTCTCTCTCTCTCAAAAGAAAAAAAAAAAAGAATGTGGATTAGTGGTATCCCAGGGCACAGAGAGAGTGGGAGTGGGGATGGATGAGTGGCATGTGGGTTTCCTTTTAAGGAAATGAAAATGTTCAAAAATTTATTGTGGTGATGAATGCATAACACATTGAATAAATTAAAGGTCATTGAATTGTACTTTTTTAAATGGATGAATTTATGGTATGTGAATTATGTCTCAATAAAGCCATTTTAAAAAACAGATATGCATATGGACCCTACATTCCATCAATATCATTTGAAAAAAGTCTCATCCATGTTATCAATACACACTCAGAAAACAAAAGGGAATACTCTTGCTAAAGCTTTTGTGCAAGGAGCACACACAACTCTCATGGAAGAAAATTCAATTTACTCCAGGGAACAATGATATGGAAGTCAGCTTAACAGGGCCCATCATCCCATGTGTCATCCTAGAGGGAACACCACAAAGGAGGTACTATGAGTTGAATTTGGAATCCTGACACCCCCCCCCCCCCGCCCCGTACATGTGAACGTGAGCTTATTTGGAAACAAGGCCCTTACAGAGGTAAACAAGTAAAAACAAGGTCAACTAGTGAGAGCCCTAATCCAATATGACTGGGGACCTTATAAAAAGGAAAAATTTGGACAAAGAGAAAGCCATGTGAGGATGGAAGCAGTGTTGCCACAAACCAAGGAACATTGAAGACTGCTAGCAATTACCAGATCCCAGGAGGGAGGCATGAACAGACTCCCTCACACAGACCTCAAATGGAATGCTGGCCTCTGGATGATGGATTCCTAGCTGCCAGAACTGTGAGACAAATGTTTCTGTAGTTTAAGTTGCCCAGTCAGTAGTACTTGTTGTAGCAGCTCTCAAAGCCTAATACAGAAGGAAAAGGCTGACAATGCTTGATGCTGCCAGTCTCCACCTCAGACTGCCCCACCACTGCCCCCACAGTCTCCCTGTCAAGGGAAAGGAAGCCCAAGCCCCAGTCCAGCATGTTCATGTACAGGCAGAGATTTTGAGGGCAGGTTGGTCACACTGACACAGCCTTGGAGATATGTCCCAGACCTGGCTGAGGGAAAGGGATTATTACCACTCCAGACAGAGTCCAAGAACCAGTTTTAATAGGGTATCCTCCACAAAGCAGCAGCAGAGTGGCTTGAACAATTTGCAAAGTTCATCATCCAAACTACCTGAAGACCTGAAGTCCTATGTATGGTTAACTGGAGCTAAGGATCAAGATCTGTAAAGGGTGTGGGGGGCACATAGAAACATTCACTGTTCCTGTATCATGCCCCTGATGCCCAAAAGTTCCTGTAGTACCCAGGAACCCAGAATCTCAAGAGGACTCAATTGAGTTAGAGGTTTGTTGGTGAATTTTTACTAATGTATTTGTTTATTCATCTATTCATTTGAACATATATTTATTCCACAAATTTACCAGTGCCCCCTATAAACCAGGTACAATGTCACTGTGTGACATGAACTGTGTCAGTTAGGAGTCTTGACTGAAACTGACAGAAACTCAGTTTGAGTTAAATCAAAGATTACTCTGAGGAGGGTCATATTCCTCAGACACAAAAGATTTCACAAGAGTTTCTTTGGACTGTGGTCACTTTGCAGCTTGTGCACTGGGCAACCTTAGAAGATGGCATGTGGACATCATGGACTTCAGAGACTTGTATATGTATTACAACTTTCTAGATGACAGTAATATATCTCTAATATACATAAACTCAAAATCTTAAAAATAGACAAACAGAATCCAACAATATGTAAAAATGAAATTACATAAGAATCAATTAATTCTACTCTGAATGGATGAATTTTATGGTATGTGAATTATGTCTCAATAAAGCCATTTTTAAAAATAGATATGTGTATGGACCCTACATTCTGAAAACATAATAGTGATTGAAGAATTTGAACGTCAATGAATGTAATTAATCACAGTGACAAAAATTGCAGAATAAAAGATATCATTGTCTCAATAGATGCAAAAAAAGCATTTACTGACATCTATTACCTTTTCATAATTTTCAAAAAGCTAGGACAAATTTAAAAATATAGGGAATCTTTATATATATATAAAATCTTTATATATATATATATATATATATATATATATATATATATATATATATAAAGATATATATATATATATATAAAGATGCACACACACACTATACTTACTGGTGAAATATTATAAATTTTTACTCTGAGATCAGAATTAAGATAAAGATGCCTATTATCACAACCACTGTTTAACAATATTCTCCTAGAAGTCCTAGCCAATGTAATAAGGCAAGAAAAAGATTTTTTAAATGTACATATTTGAAGAATGTCATTATTCATAGACTTATAATTGGTTACATACAAATTCCAAAAATAATTTTTGTATATCTAAATTAGTGAGTGAGTCCATCAAGGCCACTTATAAGAAGTCAACATACAAGATGAATTGCATTTTTATATTTTAGAAACCAAATATTGGGGGGGAGATTAAAAAATTAAATTTTATGGTTAGGCAATTTACAAAAAATAACTAAGATTTCAAATACTTAGGAATAAGTCTACTGAAAATATAAGAACTTTACCTAGAAAACTAAAAAATATTTTTACTGAGAGAAATTAGAGAATAAAGGAATAAATCATAAATGGGAAAATACAAATTTTAAATATGTCAGATATCCTCCAATTGTTATATAGAGTCAATGGATGTCCCAGAATGAGTTTTTTTTTCTGAAAATTGTTTATTCATTTCTAGAAGCCTTTATTGGAAATGTGAAGGTAAAAAAAAAAAACACCACAAATGGACATTTTGATATTGGAAAAGCATTCTCTTGAGTCTTAATTCAGACCACCCACAACAACAACTCTGGGCTTTTTTAAATCAAAATAGCTATACATTTATATTGGGGCTTTCCAGATTAATTTTCTACAATGATGGAAATGTTTTATATATGGTCAGTCCAATGATGTAGACACCAGCTACATGTGCTTGTTGAACAGGCAAAGTGTAGACAGTGGTACTGAAGGTCAGAAATTTTAACTTAATTTAATTTAATTTCATACTAAGTAATTCAAATTTAAATTACCACAAAGACTGCTGCTTTCAGTCTGGATGCACTAGAAACCCAGATTTACCCTCCCACGTGAAAAAGATCCAAAAAGGACAAAAGTGTAATGGGTGTTTTCCTACACACTGAATATTAAGCAACAACAAAGAGTGATCCCTGAAACATATAAAATAAACAAGGTGAGCCCTATTATTGCCTCAGCAAAGTGCCCTGAGTGAGTTTCCAGGATGCACTGCAGGGAAAGGGGACCTCAGGCAGAGCCCAGAGGACTCCCTGACTTGAGGAGATGGAATTCAGACTCCAGGGAAACCAAGGCTAATGGAATTTACAGAAAAGGATACCAACATGGGGGCAGGATGGGGGAAAAACTATAAATGAAGAACTCTGTAGATCTGAAGAAGTGCCCATTGGGTATTTAAAGAACTGATCTGCACATGTGTGAGGAAATCACCTAACAGGAGGGAAAGAACTGCAAGAAAGAATTGAAAAGAAACGTACCTAGCACTCACATGAAGCAGGAAAGAATACCTGCTCCCATCAGCCACATGGAGATCCATAATCCATAGGCTAACAAGTAGAGTACTCTGAGGATCTTGCCTCATCAGTGAGCAAGCATTAACTTAGACTAAACACTGCTTTGTTTCTGACTAATAGAACTGAAGACCAAAACTGTTTCAAGTGATTTTACTGCTTCCCAGAACAAAACCAAGAACATTTATAGGAATATAAAAATATCTAAGGGTTAGGGATGTAGCTCAGTGATAGAGTGCTTGCCTAACATGTGCAAAGACCTGGATCCAATAAAAAGGAATATACAAAATCTAGCAGCTTATGAGCTTACAATATCTCATGTACAATAGAAAATCACCAGGCATGCAGACAATGGAATAAGACAACAAATAATGAAGATTAAAAATTACTCAAAACAGACCCAGAACTGACAAAAGTTAGAACAAGAACATTAAAACAGTTATTATAACTCTATTTCCTACGTACAAAAAGTTAACAAGTGAAATATATGAAAAAACAAATTAAATTTTAAGATAAAATTACATTGCCCATCGTGGAAAAAATATACTAAATAAAATTAACAACAAAATAAATCGTCCAGGAGAAAAGATTAATGAATTTGAAGACATGACAATAAAAACGAACCAAAATTAAATACAGAAAAAGAATTTTTAAATAAAGACAGCCTCAATAGTTGTGGGACCAACTTCAAACAGCTGAATTATATGAATAATTGGAGTAACTGAAGAGGAGGAAAGAGAAAGAGAAAAATATTTAAAGGAAAAAATCATTAATTTTTTTCAAAATTTGATGAAAACCATAAACCCACAAGTTCAAAATGCTCTATGAATTCTACAAAAGTAAATACAGAGAAAACCACACCAATACACATTATCATCTAATTGCTCCAAACCAATGACAGAGAAAGTTTTTAAAACAATCAAAAGAAACAAAGATTGGAGAGTAACAGATTCCCCATCGGAAACAATGCAAATGAGAAAGCAGTAGAACAACTTAATTAAAATACTTAGGAGGAAAAAAAATCTAAATTTTTATACCTGTGACAATGTGTTATAAAATTATAGGTAAAATGAAGACATGTTCAGACATACAAACACGAATACAATTCATCACCCGGAGATTAATACTACAAGAAAGGTTAAAGGAAATCCTTCAAGCAGAGGGAAATGCTTCTGGATGGAAAAAGGAGCTGTATAAATGGTGGAAGAACAGCAGAAATGGTAACCAAGTGAGTAAACATGTATTTTTTTTTTTTTTACTACAGTCATGAGTTGCATAACCACTTTTTAGTTAGCCACAGACCACGTATAGGATGGTGGTCCCAAAAGATGATAATGGAGCTGAAACATTCCTACCACCTAGTGGCATAGTGGCTTCTGTAGTGTGGTAGCACAACATGTAACTCACATGTTTGTGTTTGCGCTGGGGTGGACAGACCTGCTGCAAGCCTAGTCATAGAAAAGTATCACACATACAAGTTCTGTGGATATCTGCCACTCGGTTTGTGAATAATTTGTCATGGAAGCAATAGTGACAAATAATTTCACTATGACAGATAAAGTTGCCTGAAGACAGGGAGAGGTTGGAAGGCAAGATTACAAAGGGACACGAGGAAATCTTTGGGGGTGATGAATGTGTCCATTATCCTGACTACAGTAATGGTTTCACAGTGTACATATGTCAAAACATCCAATTGAGCACTTTAAAATGTGTAGTTTATAGTATGTCAATTATGCCCCCAAGAAGATTGTTAAAAGAAATTTAAATAACTACACTACATGAGACTAATGATTATGGTATTCAATGGTGCAATTCTAGAAGATAAAGTAAGAGAAGTAAGAGGATATATTCACATGTTGGATACAAGTAAGTATTTCCTAAACCAAAAGTAATAAACATAAAGAAAATGACTACAAATCATACTTCTTAAAAAATTAAGGTATAAAACTTACCCCTTAAGAGGGTGACAAGGCAAATTGCAAAGTGGAGAAAATATTTGCCAATATTAATAAATTTTTAAGTGTGACTTATATACTGAATACATAACAAAAAACAAACAAAAGAAGTAAAATTGAGAAACTCATTCTTTAAAAAATTGACAAAAGACTCATACTGGCACTTCTCAGAATATTCAAATGGCTAATAACACATGAACAAATGAAAATAAAATTAAAACTGCATTAAGACACAGTCTAGAACCACCAGAACCATTTAAATTTTAAATAAAACTAGACATTCCTTCAGTGATTGCATCCTAAGTATGCAGTCCAGGTAATGCAGGCATCAAAAGACATGTAAAAGAATATTCATAACACTATTATTCATAAAAGTCAAAAACTAAAAACAACTCACTGTCTCTCAACAGTAGAATGGAGGATAAGACACACACACACCCCTAGTGGAATACAATACAGCAATAAAAATGCACAAAATACAGCCAAACTCTAACACATGAATGCATGTCACAAACATAATATTCATGGCGTCAAAGATTTGAGACTTAAAAGAGTACATACTGAATAACAAAAGGAGACAGAAGTCAGAAGAGCATTTACCTGCAGGGCAGAGTAAGTGATGACCAGAAATGGGTAAGAGGGAATGTTCTAGTAGCTGATCAGGTTCTGCCTTTTGATGTGCATGCTGAGGACACAGATGTGTTCACTACGGGAAAAATGATTATCCTGAATAACTATGAATTGTGTGCTTTTCTGTATAATTGTTATGCTTGAATTAAAAAGTTTACTTTAAAAATTCTCAATGAAAAAAATTAAAAAAAAAAAGTAAAAGAAGAAATGGATGACCTCCATAAAGACCTGCTACAGAATCGCAGGTGGGGTGTTCAAGGATAAGCACCCATCCCATACTAGCCCGCTCTCGCACCTGCCACCTTGGTAACAGAAGATAAACATTCTCCCTAGAAGAAAGAAATAATTGCAGCCACACTATTTTTGACTTGAGACGCTCCTGTTTTTACACCTAATTTAACTAAAGCAGTCTCCTCCCCTTTCCCTCACTCCCACCCCATCTCTGTGTCCATTTCACTGGACTGAAACAACAGCATGCAGCTGATTCAGGTAGAGTGCAGAGGCAATTATAAAATAGATACTTGTAAAGGCATTGCTGCCATTTGTGCCACTTGAAATATTATCCCTTATGAGTTTTCTCACTGAATTAGTGCCATTTAATGTGTGCATATGGCCAGGGGGAAAATATAAAATTGATCAACGAGAACAGGAAAATTACTCCGGAGAATCTTTGTGGCTTTGTGAATTGTTGCTTGACATTGTGATTTTACCAGATATAATGGCATGATTTACAATTTACAACAGGGCTTGGGGGATGCGGATACAAACATTTTTACTTAAAATACCAGGAGCAGATGGGGAAAAAAAACACAGACTGGACTTCATCCAGATGCTGAGGATGTCGCACATATTCCGACTCCTACACGAAGGCATAAATAACACCAATTCTTCGTCATGGACAGAAATGCAGGAGAATCATCACATAGGTAATCCAAACAGCAGATAAATGTGAAATAATTTCTGTGTGTCAAATTATGGTGGAGTAGATGTGCTGCCTTGTGTGGTTCTGATTGCTTTTTCTTATGGGGATATCTGATGTCCTAGTTATTCATGAAATTGCACCCCTGAAGACAAAATTCCAGAGAAGCTGGGAAGCTAAGAAACATCTCATTTTGGGGGGGTTCTTCCCTATTACTCAGTCTGGCCTAATACATGCTGGAAATGGGTAATTTCGCCCTTCAAAGGATTAAGAATCATATAGACTTTAAAAATACTCAGACCTGGGTTCTTGCATTGGAGCTCCCTCCAAGTGCTTCTGTGACATTCCAGAAGGCTCTTATCTGCTGGACGGCTTGATTTCCTCATCAGTAAGCCTGGTGGAAGATGACCAGATGATTACCAAAGCCCTCCTGGCTCTAGGTGTCCTATGATCTGTCTGAGCAGAGTTAACTCTTCCTCCAAGATTGCTACCTTATTGCCCTCCCAATAATTATTTTCATTTTAAAAGTTTTACTCTGTAGTTCCTGCTGAACTCCGATTTCAGGAGCAGATGGCAATGGTTATAAAAGCAATAAGGAAATTAAGTAAGCAACAGAGATGTTAACTAAGAGAGAAAAGCAAGATTTGCCAGAGATAAACTGCAGCATAATCTGGTTATACTCAATTGAAAGTTGGCTGTATTTCCAATCATCCAGGTATTAGTATGATGCTCATCTTCTCTGAAGAAAGGCCCAGAGGAAATGAGGAAATTGTAGTAGGTGAGTTTGTACTTAGAGAAGAACTTTTCTGAGGGTTGTTCCAACTAGAGCTCATTACAAGAGTTGCCACTTGGGCCTCATTTTTAGTACCTGCTCTGAACATCCAATTTTTCCCCCAGGTCTATGTCAGTGGGGCAAAGGTGATACTCAAAATCTCAAAAGAAGATTATCCATGATAATATCATAGGATAGTTTTTGATCAAAGTGGGGGGAGGGCAAGTGATAGGCTGTTTCCACTGCAAAAAGGTAAAGACTTCCTGCTTATGGAATCTCCTTGGTGGGGGAGGAGCTTTGAAAAACAGACTCGGCATTTTTTCTGCATCCGCAGGAGAATGGCTCTCACAAAGAAAGGTAGTAAGAGCTGTTCTCCCATCACTGAGGTGGTGACCACAGAATTGCACAATCCACATCCACAAGTGCAGCCATGGAGAGAGCCTCAAAAAACGTTCTCCCCGGGCACTCAAAGAGATCTGGAAATTCACCATGAAAGAGATGGGAGCTCCAGATGTGCTGGGTTGACACCAGACTCCTCAGAGCTCTCTGAGCCAAAGGCATATGGACTGTCCCCTACCATACCCACGTTGGGTTGTCCAGAAAGATTAATGAGGATGAACGGTCACCAAATAAGCTCTGTGATTGGTCACCTATGCCTCTGAAAAATTGACAGACACTGTGACTGAGAACTAACCGCTGCTGAGAGATGGGAGTGGAGGGACCCCCCATTACCCTCTGGGGAACGCCATGCTTGAAGTCAAGTAAAAATTGAGATGGTTGCTATGGGGCAACCCCATATGATTCACTCATGGGGCTAAGAAGGGACCATTTTCCAGACACCAGATCATGTTCCACATTCTGAGCTTTCCAACAAGTTGGTTTGAAAGGAGGCATCCCATGTCTGAACAAGAAAACCTGCTCTGTGCTCTTCTGTACTTGCTGAGTGCCTCCCAGGTTACTTCTTGCCTGGATTTCAGGGCCATGCAGAGGCTGTGACAAACACTGACTTCTCAGAGGATAAAAGAATCACTTGATGGCAGGTACCACAACTGTGAAGACCAGGAACTCTATCCTGCCACACAGAAAACCAGGGGGCATTCTTTCTCTTACCTCTGTTCTTGGATGGTGCTTGATAGATGGACTCAGATGGCTTAGCATCCCAGGCTTTCAGGGAAGAGTAGGAAAACTATCACAGAGTCTAACAAATGATATGCTCATTGCCAAAGAAAGATTAAGAAGTCATAACAAACCCAAAGGTAAATTGGGTTTAGCAAGATTTCATGGCTAACATCAAAACATCTTGGGAAACCTATTCTTGGCTCAAGAAGGATTTCTTGACTCCATCAGGCCTGTGTAACTTAGGTAAATCACTTATTCTCTCTGCTCTCTGTGTGAACCAGAACATTTTCCCAATAATTACTTAGACACTGAACCCAAGAAAATGCATGTAATAATAAAAAAGGACATGAGAGAAGTAAATATTTGCAGGAGTCATAGGAAAGGAAAAACATTACTCATAAAGGGACAGAAAAAATAAGTTTTTAGTGACATCATTGGAACACAAAATATGTCAGCCCTATTAAGTCAATGGATATGAATCAATATTTGGACTCTGAGCTTCCTAGCAGCTAAAGCAAAGAAGAAAAGATGATTAGTGGGCTGGGGTTGTGGCTCAGTGGTGGAGCACTTGCTGAGCATGCATGAGGCACTGGGTTCAATCCCAGCGCCACATAAAAATAAACAAAATAAAGGTATTGTGTCCATTTACAACTATAAAAAAATTTTTAAAGGCCATTAGTAATAAAGACAGAGTGCACATAGAGTTCAGGGAAAACCAAACCTCTCCTTAAACAGAGACCTGGAAGGAATTCTGAGAAGGTCTTTAGACATAAGACTCTATATCAGCACTTTCCCCCACATTTGAACCCTTAAGAGATCTATGTGGATGTTAAGTTCCCCAGTTTTTGTCAGATAGAGTAAGGCACCTATCACAGATCAACCAAATTATTTCAATGATGTATTATTTTTTAAAAAAGAGGTGTTTTTTTTAAAGGACTGGCTACTGGAAGCCTGAATACTGTAAGATGGTAGTAATTTGGCTCAGGTGGGCTCATGGGTGAGTTTGTGTTACTACTCCACAGTGGAAACCCCTGGCCAGCGTGATAGAGCCTTTAGCAAGACCAGATGAGTCCTGAGACTTTGTCTCTGACTTGCATAAAAAAAAAAAAAAAAAAAAAAAAGTTGTATCTTATTTACTATTCAAAGGTACATGAAGCAGGAACTAAACCAAAGATAAACAGTAGCTATAAGGCCTCTGACCATAGCACACACATAGTAGGGCTTTTAAAAATGTTTCCCCAAATGACAGAATAAAATATGTAAATTTCTGTCCTTAACCTAATAATTTAGTATTAGCTATCAATGAATTTTTCAAATCTTATCATGATTAAACTTTGACTATTAAAAAACATACAAAAGCAAAATTCATCCCTGGGCCACCCCAAGAAGGGTCCATTTGTTAGGATCACCTATTTAAATGGTAGCAGTTATGGGCTAAATTAATCAACCATAAGATTGTAAAACCTGGAATCCCAACAGATACCGTTTACTGATCTGAAATAGAGTCATTAGCTACTAGTAGTCAAACCATATGTGTCCAGTAGTACTCAAAAATTTTAATTGGAACCATTTATGCAAATAAGAGTGACATGGAAGGGTATACAAATAATGGCTGAACTACTCTAATTGAAGAGGTAGGGGACCCCCAAAACTTCACTTGGGGTCTGCATCCAAATTGGCCCCACTTGCACTCTCAAACACACCCACAAGCCAACCATGCCGCACCCCAGACCTGGAGCACAACCTCTGGATCAGCCTCCCCTGCCTGGTGGTGCAGGTGGAGAAAAGAAGCCTCCTGGTTACCGCCCAGGGTCACTCCATCTTCAGACTGAGAGGGGGACAAACACCTACACCTGCCAAAATGAACCAAAGGGCATCTAGAACATGACACCAGACACAAGTGAGCCAGAAGAAACCATGTCACCCTAGCAAGGTCACCACCCCCACACCTGGGGTGGTACAGCGGACACCTCCTGAGATCCTCATCCCCAAGTCAGCGCTGGCACTGCCACAAAGTGTTCCTTTGCACCCACTTGGGAAAAGGGGTGCCCCAACCACAGAAGAAGAAAGAGAACAAGAAGCAAAGTGAAGCCCTCTGCTCATGTGTTGGGGGAATCTTTGTTCTCTTTCTAGGACACCTGCCAGCCCAGGGGACATTTCTCCCTCCACCGAAGCGTCTCCCGCAGAGGCCCCCAGAAGCCTCCCTGCCTCTCCTCCCGGCCTCGCCTGGTCACCGTCCTTCAGCATCCGCCGTAGCTACCTCCACCACAGCAGCGGTGACAGCAATCCTGAACAGACCCCAAAACTCCGACTAATTAAAGACAAATAATTAAACACATTCAGGCGGGGGAAGGTTGGCAAAGCCCCCCTGCATTGTGTGACCACCTTGGCACCGAAATGGTTAGAGACCATATCCCTCCACGTCGCCTCCTCTCATTGTGGTGGAGAGCTCTTGAGAACGTTATTAGCTGGGTGTGCGCCTTGCCGTTTTTCCACACGAGGCAGATGGGTAATTACGAAGCTAATAGTCTGATTGAGAGAAATCAGATGCAGTGGTTTGCCCAATTAGATGATACATTAGCTTCCTTCTTTGTAAGCAGCTAATGTGTGAAGCAAAGTGGTATTTTCGAGGGTCAGAATCCTTAAACAAGTGCCGAGTTGCAGATTATTGTATCTCTCTTTTTTTTTCTAATGGAGGAAAAGTGCTAAGTCTTCATTACTAAAAGCATAGAAAATGCAAATCAGCTTCTGAAACAAAAGAGAGAAGGGACAGGCGAGAATATTTGGTGTCCGATGTGTCAACCTACAACATCAATTACATTGAAATGCAATGCATGGCAGCCTAATCAAGGATAGTATAATTGTAATAATTGCGTGCTTTTGTTGGAGAGCTGCTGCTGTTGTTATTTGTCAACCATTTGTTCCTCTCTATTGTTAAGGGGGGGAAAGATTTTTTTTTTTAATGTAACTGAGAGATTATGTAGGTAATGGGTGAGCGGGCGGGCAGCCGTCCCCCGAATGTGGATGAGGGGTCTTGCTTCCCGGCTACATGGTGTCTCCTCCATGACCCTGGCGAGTTGCTGGGATGGTGATGTGAGCTCAAGGCGGCAAGGGACAAGGTGGCCAGCCATGTCGGAGTGGGCATCGGTCTCTGTCCATGTCTGAATGTCCTGGGGCAGAAGCAAGTTGAGTGGCAGACCTAAGGAGGCTGGGAGAAAATCTTCATATGCTCTTCTGTTAGTATTGAAAGGGGACAAGGAGAAGGAGCTATCTCCTCTGCTGCTCCAAATCTGGGCCTAAAAACAGATTAGTTCTATTTTTGTAGATGACTCTTGCCTATGTGCTTCCCCATGGGAATAAACGGGAATCCTGGGTAAAACAAGTAAATGAAAGATGAAGGTATGGAAGCTGGTGCATTAGACAGGATAGACCTGTCCACCCAGGTGCACCGTGCACCAAATGGAAGGTGCTAGTGTGAAATTTAAAGCTCAAGTCCAATTCCATCACTCACTGGTCTGGGTAAGCACAGCCTCTCTGCCACCTCCTTGGCCCCTGCCAGAGCACAGGGGCAGGAGCCACCCTGAGCACCAGGTGTGGAGGGACCTCTAACCCACGATGTTTTGAGTCTTCTGCACATGAAAAGAACTCTCCAAATGTTTCCAAGTTGTATAAACAAATGTCTCCGCTCCCTCTCGGCTGCCCACTTGTTTTCATGTATACAGATATTTCCTAAAACGTATTTATAGAGAAGGGAGATGAGGGAAAGCCAGCTTAATAGCCAACTCTAGAAAGAAAAAGGAAAGAAAACACAAACACAAACAAAATAAAGCAGGGATGTTCTCAGAAAGCCCAAGTTGAGCTGGAAAATTCTTCTTAGGAGCAGCTCTCGGCATTCAGATCAGATAAGAGGTTTATTTTCTCACTTCAATTGGTCTTGCCAATAGGTTGAAACAGAGGCACAATGGAAATGGGCTCAAACATTTAACAGAGCTGTTAAATCTCATTCTCCACAGCTAAAAAAGAACAATCCCGGACCGTCTTTACCAAGCGGAAGCTTCATGGGCTGTGGGAGGCTTTGCGTGTATCCCTGACAATCCTGTACATACTCCAAAACTCACACTAATTAAAAGCAAATAATCAAATACATTCAATTTGAAAAGTTGGCAAACTCGCGTGTATTATTGCGTTAGCACCTTGGCATGGAAATGCTCACATCGCGCTAATCTCGTTGTGCACAAGAGCTCTTGAGCTCGCTATTCAGCCAGCCCGTGCCCCCTCCTCTCCGCCGCCTCCCCTTTGGGTCTGCCTTCCTCACCAGCCCCCTGTCGCTCCCCCTCCAACTCTTTCACTTTAAGGGCAAAATAAGAAAAGAAAATGTGCCCCAAGATGAGCATTTGCTTTCACTTGGAGCTGATAGAGGTGTGCTGTAGAAACAATGTCCTTTCGCCTTGCTGATTTCTTCTCTACCTAGAGAGAGAAGGTCAGCGAGATACTGCAGCTTTTAAATAAAGTTTGCAGCAATGAGCCTTGGCTAAGCCATTCACAGTCACTCTCCTCACCCCCCAGTGCCATCCTCCCGGGCACTCTCCTTGTCAAACTGGTGGCCAGATCTGAGCAATGAGCTGACAAAATGAGAAGGAAGCTTCAGATCCAATGCTCCTGCCTCTGGGATTTGAGTTTCTTGGGGGCTGGAGGAGGGAGGAGAAGAGGGAGTTGCCTAGAGAAATGCAAAACTCCTGCCATCAAGAATGGGGTGAAATGAGCCCAGACTGGGCAGAATTTTTCTGGCAGATCTGCTACCTGAGGCGCATTTGTCTTTCGTCCTGGGCCACTGCCAATCACAGCCTCCCGCGTCCAGGGCTCGGAGGAAGATGGGCAGCTTGTCCTCAGCTCTGAACAAAAGAAAAACAAATAAAGTCACATTCAGCTGCATGACATTCATGTCAGATGGAAAAGAAGCAGGTCACACAGGCAGTGCATGTAGCTGGTTTTGCAAGGCAAAAAAACCAAACACATGAAACAGACACAGGGTCTGGAGAACTCCTAGGAACAGGTGCTTGAAGTAGCCATTGGGACACCTTGCAGGTTGAACTCAGGTTGGTGTGTGGGGTAAGAAAGCCTAGAGGGCTGTTTGTTCCCTGCAAGTCCAGAATTCCATACCAACTTCCAATAAGTCCTTTGTCACAGTCAGCAAGAGCATCAATGTAGTGGTACTTCCGTTACTTCAGGAAGAATTCTTTGAGGAAAGCATTAGGCAAATGTCTTTTTGGCATCCTTACTGGGATAACTGGGAAACCAGAACAGGGTGGCAGACAGTTTTTGCAAAATTTGGCCATTCCTTTCTTCTGCCCTCTAATATATTCCGTGGGCTTCATCTGGGTACTCCCACTTTGGAAATGACCCTCTCCTTCTTTGCTGGATTCCTGTTCCTTGTTCCATTCCCTATTCAATTTACCTATTCAATTATTTGTTTCTTAATGTAGTCATTCAACAAACATTTATTAAGTAATAAGGTTCTATATATACTATAAGGGCCAACCAAGGAAAATAGAGAAGGTGCTTCTTTGAAGCTTTGAGACCATCCACCTGGGGACCTCAGGAGACTAACAGCCTCAGGAGAGGAGAAAGGAACAGAGATCCGGCCTGGCATCCCTTTTTCCTGCCATCACCTGCCATCCCCAGCCCATGTTTAACTATGAGGCAGGTGTGTTTAAAAACCTAACCCACGATCATGGGGGTGGGGTAAGCTCAATGGTGGAGCACTCACCTGGCTTGCATGAGGCCCTGGGTTCAATCCCCAGCATTGCAAAAGAGCCTGATCCATGATGCTTTGCTTTTATTTTCCTTTTTGCCTCGTTTGCAAGTACTTTTGGAAATTTACTGGCCCTCCTGATGGCTATTTGACAGGGGACACTTGTTTCCATTGTAAATTACAGGTGGGAACACACCAAGCGCTCTGTGCTGAGGCTTCACACCTGGCCCACACTGCAAGCCTACAACCACTTTCTCTCACATTTTTTCTTTTCCAGGGGGTGGAGAGGATCCCAGAACTTTAACCTGGACACTCTTGGAGACAATCAGGACCGCTCTGAAGCTCTGGTTTAAACACATGGGTTTAAACAGAGCAGAGGAAGAACTGCCCAGCCTAAATGAGTCTGGAAGCCAAGGGACCCGGGAAGCCACATTTCCTCTCCCAATCCCCCACCCGGCCTGGAGATTAAGCTGAGGGTTTTGCAAAGGAACTCCAGGAAAATACTGATAAATTGAAGAGCAATCGACAAAGCACTCAGGCTCCCTCCCTGAGCTCCACCCAGCCCCCCAAATTTGCATCAAATCTTTTCTTTTCTCCCCCTCAACTAAGCCCATGTGTGAATGGAAATGTTTCTGTGCATTAAAGAAAATCAATGAAAACATCTCAAAAACAATTTCAAGCTCCTCTTCCTCCCATGGGGTGGCAAAGTCGGACCCTGCTGTGCTACACGGGGGGTCCCAAGGAGAGCCAACCTCATGTGGGTGGCAAAGTTCCACCAGAACAAAGCCATAGACCTTGACATGCTGCGGCTCGCTTGTCTCTCTTGATGCAGGACAGCTTTCTGCCAAGCCAGCCGACCTCAGAAAATGCCAGCTCTTTTCCCTTAGCCCTTCACCTTCAGATTCAGCTGTATTTGTGTGCATCTTTTGCCCCTGACTGCAGTGGTGGGGCATCTCAGGGTGCAACGGGGTATTACCACTAAGACAAGTGGGGAGAGCAAGCTGATGGAATTTGCACAGATTGAGAGTCAGTAAATGTAGGTTTGAAAGTCTGCTCTGCCACTAACTTTGTATTTGTCACTTAACCTCTGCGACACTCCAGCACCTCATTGGTCAAATCAGGGTGCTCACACAGATTTTGCCTGATCCATCCATTTTATTAAGCACATGGTTAATGCTTAATAAAAGAATGATTATCACTCGTCTTTGTGACTGTATTTGGGCAGCTATTGTTCCTAGTCCCACTGACAAGGCTTCTTCAGGTGTTACTGGGTATTAGCACCAAGATGAGTTGGGGAAGAAGAAAAGAGTCGAAGGCAAACAAATCACCATCGAATCCCTCTGACTGCAGGCTCACAAGGGCAGAGGAAGCCAAAGTGGACAACTGAGAAGGAACTCTGTGCTGTTGGCCCAGGCAAAGCCCTGAGGAGCACTGCAGAGAGACTGGTGTGTCTGGGGGTGACGGACAGCACATTCAGCCTCCAGCAGACAGATGAAGAGGTTCATTTAACAACTAAAATAGACATGCTGAGGCAGTCAGGCCAGGGGAACGCAAAGGGAAGGGGATAGGGAGTCACACTGTGGCAGATGTCTTGGCTGGGAGAGAAAGTTCTAGAGAATGCACCATGGGTTGGGGAACAGGGGGCTTGGGCTCAGTTCAGAACAGCCCAGCTCCCTTCCAGACGGGAAATGAGAGTAGCATCCAGAGGGATCCCCGGGAGACCCCAGTGTGCAGGGCCTGGCAGCCGGGCTGCCTGGGGCTGGGAGGAGCCCGGGCTCCCTCTGTCTGGTCTTGGAAGCAAAATTGTTTCACCTGAGAGGGCTAGAAAACCTTCACCCCTGGGGAGGAAAAAGAAGATGGGATTTCTCCTGGGGTCGGAACAGGACCCTGCCAGCCAGAGACAATGACTCCAAAAGCCTTGACAACTCCACCCCTGTTGAGGAGGGAATTCAACACCCTGGAGATCGGCGTGTGAAATCTGTACTGGGGAAGAGAGTCCTCATTTAGCAGAGAAAGCGCTGCGCTATCTATGTGTGAAAGCTTCTTTAACACTGTTCCCTGCTCTCCATATGGCGAACTTCACCCAAATTAGGAGGAACTGATGAACAAAGCTCCAGCAACTTGAACATGAGAGCGAGCTCTGGGAGACCATCCCAGAGGCAGCCACAGCCCGGGCCCACATGGGTCCAGCAGGGCAGAAAGTCAGGTCACCTTTCCTCACACCCCTGCAACCTCAGTCCCCAGATGCATCTCCCAGGGTGAAGCAGAGGTTCCTTACCAGTAATTATATTACCATCACCAGTAATTAACAATAAAAATAATAATCACCTCCACCATTTCTTGCGTGCCCACTGTATGTCAGATAGGATACTCTGCACCTTGCCTATTCTTTCAGTTAATCCTCACACTTAGGTGTCTGTGTCTATTTAAAGTGGGCAAAACAAAGAGGCAGAGAGGTGGCCTTTTGCCCAAGATCCCACAGGAAGATTCACCAGTTCTGTTTGATCAAGGTCATGGTCAGGATGCTCTATCCATCCTCCCCTTCTCCAGGAGGAGTTGGGGATGGCTCCAGTGAAGACTGAGGGGAGGCTCCCCTGCAGACTTGGGAGCCTCTGTCCTTTCCCCACGTGGTCTCTAGCAAATGGCCAGAACCCTGAATAGCTTCGTTCCATAGAAATTTGTGGGGACTGCAGAATCACTGAGCACCAATGGCTAATATCACCCCCTCCTTCCGCCCCCGCCCCCCACCAAGCTTCAGGAAACTAAAACTGAGTCACAAAGCAAGACACATTAGTAAAACAGCCAGGTCCCAAACAACCTGAGTTCCTTCTCAGACACCTTAAGGACTTCCAAATAAAGAACAAACACCTCTTCTTGTCCTTCCTACCCTCTACTTTCGTCTCCCACCTTCCTGCCCTTTCCTGACCTTACTTGAATAATAATAATAATAATAATAATAATAATAATAATAATCACCTCCTCCAGCTGTTCTGATTGCTGCCCACCTTCCAGCTCCCTCTACCTGCACCCACATTGGTTCTCCTCAGGGTCTGGGGGCTGCATCTTCCCCATCTCTTTCCTTCCAGCTTTGCTGGCTGAGTCAGCAGGACAAAAATGATGCTCAATGCAAAGATGTTTAGAATGTTTATCTCGGTTATTGTATTATTTACAGCAACTCCGCGCTGCGCCCAGGGCATCGCGTGGTTTGAAAGACGCTATACAAACTAAAATTGTGTGGCATTGTTTGTTCCTCCACATTCTGCAAGAGAGAACCAATCTAGTAATCACTGTTTTTGCTCCTCAAATCAGGGACGCTCCATTTTGTGTGCATGGTGACTAATCTGGAAATAAAGATTCATAACAAATGTATAAGGAGCTCTGGAAGCAATCGCGGCCTGGTGAATGAAAGAAACGCAGCGGGAGAAGGCAGAAAAGACAATGGAGGTGAGGTCAATGAGAGCCCTTTGGTCCCTCAGAGGAGGGACAGCAGCCCATCCCTGGGGTGGTTGGAAGTGCCACATCACATATCTGTTGCTGGCCAACAAATAGGGCCCCAGGCAGCACTCTGGCCCAAACCTGAGCATGGCCAGCTGCAGTCCGCCTGCAGACCTCCCTGCCGCTGGGTCTTCACCCCAAGGTCAAGTTCTCTGGAGCTGGGGCTGACCCTTTCAGAATATAAGCTTGGAGACGGGAGTGGAAGGAGAGGAGAGAATGGCACCATGGGTAGGAATGACATGCAGAGACCTAGTCCCTCTTCAAGGACATGGCAGGGAGAGGGGAGTGGAGGAGAGTGCCTGGGAGCTCCGGAGCCATCCATCTCGTTTCCAGCACTCTCCTTCTGCTACTGCAGGCCCTTGCCCAACATGCCAGACCGCAGCCTGACCAGCTTATGTTCAGTCACAGCTGAGGCAGGAGTTGAGAACGGTGGCAGGGCCCTGACAGGGAAGGCCTGCCTGAGTACATTCCCTGGACTCATTTCTTTGAGAAAGCAGGTGATTCTGGCCTCTCAGCCCAGTTCAAGCGGACTTCTGATGCCCCTCTCATTTTCTCCCTCCCCTTCACCTGCTCTCTCAGCTAGCCACCTAGCCACCCTGCTCACAGCCTGTCTCTCCCTGCCTGAGCCAGGTGTGTGTGGTCATCCCCTAACCTTTCTCTTCAGCCTGCTCAAATCCTTTGCATTCTTCAATGGCCAATTTAGAAATCACTTCTATTACACCTTCCATAATCCCCCCATTCCTTGTGCCAAGATTATCAGTCACCACTGAGCCCCAGATCCTCATTTTGTTTCTCTCCGGGTCTTTTCCCCATGTGACCTGGGAAATGAAGATGTGTACATCCACTCCTGCTGGACTCAAACTCCTGGAGGACAGAGAGCTGACATGACCTCGTCTCCAGGGTCCTTTACCCCAGCACCCAACATCCAGGACTCACCAGGGTGCCTGGTGCAGAGTGTGTAGTCCTGGTGGAGCACCCCACTCAACCTCACATGCACCTAGTCACCCTCACACCCACCCCTGCTGCCTTCTGACACCAATTTCAGGTGAGCAACAGAGGTGAGGTGGTCATAGGCAATCCGCTTGTGGTCCGAGATTCCACGGCTCTAACTCCTCTCTTTCAGAGGCTTCTCCGGCAATTTTCAGGTTATGCTAAAAGTTAACAATTCCCAAACGGCTCACATTCGCTCCGTTTGCCAAGTTGGAGCATGTCATCTGCCGAGTTAAATTGCGGCCCAGGCGCACAGCAATTTCACTGGTCTGATGCATGAGGTCTCATCGTCCATTACCATGAGCATTTAGAAGCGAGGTAATTACAGGCTGCTTTCCTGAAGCCTGAGGCTCTGCGGCTACAGTCCTGGAGTTTATTATAATAATGGTAATGGGGAGGGGTCCCAGGGATTCTATTTTCAGACTGTTCAGATTGGCATTAAAGAGTCCCACAGGAAGGGACTAGAGATACCATGGCCCCTCTCAAAGTCAATTCCATCCCCAGGAGGAAGCTCTGGGCTAAGGGACCTCTGTTGTCCCCACCTCTTCACTCCTAGGGAACTGGAAGGGAAGCTGCCCAAGGGAAGCTTCCAGAGATCCTTCAGTTTCCCTATCCCCAATGCCATCCCTGTTCCTCCTCATCGTGTTCCAAGAAGCCAGATCCCTTAGCTTGTCACAATTCAGAGAAGAACCGAGTCCTCTCTGCTCTGGGATGAGCTTAGGACATAGAAAATCTCATCCTAGCCATGAGGAAAGGAAAATGCCCAGCATTAAATCTATATCAGAGCTTCCCAGATCCTACTTTTTAGAGTATAAGTACCCTCCTAAGGAGAGTTCCATTAGATGATAATAATTATATGATAGAGTTGGTATGAATGAGCATAGCAGATTCCTCAACTGCATCGAAGGGGCTACAGATTTAGGAAAAGCAACCCTGGCTGGAGTGTAGGAATAGACTCCAAAAGAAAGGAAAGAAATGATACCACACAGCCTTGCTCAAACTCAACCCTGAATTAATCATGTAGTTGATTAATTTAGTTAACAAATGAATGGTTCATTGATGAAGTCAGTGAGTGGGCCATTAAATAGGACCGGTCCAATCTTGCCACTCTACCATTTTGGATGGAGCAAGCCAGTGCTAAGCTGCCACCCCCCATTTCCAAGGCATCAGCACTCTCAGAGGTCTCACCTTGTAGGCACCACTGTTGGCTGGGAGCAGGAGGGGGCAGGAGAGGTCCTAAAGCCCAAAATGACCAAGATGTCCTGAGGCTTTCCAAGTTATTGAAAAATCATGCCTCCTCCAGAGCACCCATCTTAAGCCCTGTTCCCAACTTTCCATCTGAACCATGGCCAGTCTTGGAAGATCTTTCCAAGATTTTATTTTCATTCTCTATCAGTTTCCTAAGGCTGTCATAGCAAATGACCAAAACCCAATGATTTTAAATAACGGAAATCTATTCTCCCACAATTCAGGAGTCCAGAGCATGAAATCAGAGTGTCAGTGACAGCTGGTCCTTTCTGAAGGCTCTGAATGTTTCTCTCCTGGCTTCAGGTAGCCACCAGCTGTCCTTAGTCCTTCTTGGCTGGTGGAAGTTCACTCTTATCTCTGCCTTCATCTTCCCTTTTGCTCTTAGTCTGTGTCTCTCCGTCATCTCTTATAAAGACACAATGATTGGATTTAGGGCCTATTCTAATCCAGTAAGCTCTCCTTTTGATCGTTACCTTAATTACATTAAGGATATGTGACCTATTCTGAACAAATTCCTCCACATTCTGAGGCTTCAGGTACACATAAATTTTGGAGGATATTAATTAACCCATTTTGCCTCCCTAGAGTCAAACAAGAGGAATGAATCATGAGCAAAGTTTGTGTGAGTGAGAGCCCTTGGATGAGGGCCCTTCTAACCGAAGATTCCCACTGGTGCCCAGCTCGCTCTCCTACCCCACATCCAGGCTTATCAGAAGTCCAGGCAGCCAAGTGGGGTCGGGGGTGGTCACTAGTTCTGCTTCACTCTCCCTATCAGGAAACCAAAATGGAGGACCTCTCAGTAAGACCAACCGAATTAGACAGACAGACCTCCCCAGTTTTGAGAGACAGCTTGGCCAACATCATTTTTCAGCTTCTTCTGTCATCTCTGACTAGGGTAGGCTTTGACTGTGCAAATCCATTGCTGGCTGACTCTGTAAGGCTTGCTGTGACACACAGCCTCCAAGATGGCCCCATGCTGGCATTCATGACCTTAGACAGTCCTCCCTATCTTGCATCCTCCACAGGATATTACAACCACAAAGAACTGTGACATCAGAGGCTGGATCACAAAAGACTTCTGCTTTGCTCCCTCTTGGTTTACTGATTCTTGGGAAGTGAGCTGCCATGTCATAAGTAGCCTAACAAAGAGATCCATACGGATGGAAACGGAGGGCTTCTGCCAATCGCCAGCACTCACCCTTGCCAGCCATGGGGATGACCTGTCTTGATAGTAGATTCTCTAGGTCTAGCGCATCCCGACTGCAACTAGCAGTGTGACCGGCCAGCTGAGCCACTCCCAGTCCTGACCCCTGGAAACTGTGTGAGATAATAAGGGTTTATTGTTTTAAGCCACATTTGTTATGCCTCAAAAAGATAACTATTAACACATACTCAGCCACGCTGCCATTTATTCATCCACGCACTCAAACACATTTTTACAGAGCAAACAAATGGAGAGAAGTCTTCTTGAAAATAATAATAATAATATTAATAAATAATAGTTTCCTCAAGATAGTTAAGATTAGAGACCCAACTTAGAACATATGACCAAGGGCTTTGAGACTAAGAAAAAGGAGAAAGGACACTTTGGGATAAATGAAGTGCTTCTCAGCTGATGTTCTAAGTTGCCAAAAACAGATAATGACTCCAATTTCAGTAGACATTTGTGGAAAGGAAAACTGGGAGCTCACTGAGGTGACAGGAACACCAGAGCATCAGCCAACGGGAACAAGGGGGCAGGAGCTCAGGCACGGCCACACCACCCCATGCATGGTCTGGCATATGGCCACCAGGGCCACTCCTGTGGTTCACTAGACACACCCCACCTCAGCTGGACCCTCATCCCTCTCTCCAGATTTAAAGTCACAGGCAGAGGGAAGCGTCCAATCAGCTTGCTTGTGTGTGTGTGGATGCCAGGGGACAGGATAGGACACGTCTGTTCCCTTGAGCTTCTGAAGGAAGAATCAAGGACCTCTAGACAATATAGGAATTTCCCCCAAACAGGAAACCCACAGGCACATTGAGAGGCCACTGCAAAGAGGGAGGTGTCATTTGGGACATGACGGAAGATGGGCAGGAGCTGCAGCTCATTCCTCTACGTCCTTGGGCTGGACCCCCCAGCCAACTCAGCCTTCTCATCAAAGAAATGGCACAAAGGCATCTTCTCCCTCCCTCTCTCCTCTCCATTGTCCTTGCCGTAATTCTGAAGCCATCTCTTGGTAGGACAGAAGGAAGGATCCAAGGATGGGTGATCTAAACCAGAATGAGTTCCTGCAGGTAGAACTTTATAAAGGACTCCCCCAAGAAACAGAAATGCCCCCATCATGGCCAGCTGAGCCTATATAAAAGCATTAAATGATCTCATCAGGAACTGATAACGCAAACACTTCTTATGGGGAGATGAACAGGCCCATCCCTCTGCCCACCCAGGCATCCAGGTGGATTGTAGCAGGAATCTACTATGAAAACAAATGGGAATTGGGAGGAAGCAAAAATATCAAATATCCACAAAACATACGAGGAGACCAATACAGTAGACTGTGCCATCCAGCTCACCAAGCCCTTTGCTGTTCTCTGAAGAGGGCTGTCTCACTCTTACCCTAAGCCCACTGTGTAGCAGCCAGGAGTCAAATAGGGACTGAGCAGCCCTCTAGTCTGACCCACGCTTTAGCTTCTCTGAAGCATTGCCCCTGTGTACCAAACCGATAGCACCTCTACTCCCAGGCTGTGGAATGCACCCATTTTTAATGGCCCAGCTCCCCTAGGAGCTCCTCTTTGCCCACATTAGCTGGCTAGTCAGCAGCTATCCACGCTCTCTGTGCCGCCAACTCCAGCAATTAATTATATCCACCTTGAAGTCTGACTGCACCACCCGCTGACCCAGCCACTCAGGGGCAATCTCTACCAGCCCAGACACCCAGGTGTGCTCATCTCTCCATCAGGGCACCAGCCAACCCCATCCTTCCTCTCTGCCCCGGGGATGACCTTGGCCAAAGTCAGAGAGCCTTGAGAACCTCCAAGCCTTCCAACCTGATTCAAGCTACACCACTTCCCCGCCTGGCCAGTCTGAGCTCTGTGAAGGTCCAAAGCAGCATTTCTAATGTTCTCTCTGGAACTTGAAGCAAAAGCACGATGGCCTACTGAGTCACAAAAGATGAGGGCGTCATCCTCTCGGAGGCCTGCAGCAGGTCAGGAACACCTTCACACCCCAGCTCCTCTCTCTCCCGGCCCCGATGAGCCTTCCCCTCTGCAGGCTCCTGTGCTCAAATCTCACTGTGGCTTTGTGCTGCCTTCTCATTTGGCTTCCCTCTGCCGCTTTCATGGGCCCTCTTGAAATCTGGAAATTTTTACCATCATATAAAACTGCCTTCTGTAAGGCCAGGGCTCAAGAGCTGAACAGCAGGAGAAGGAGGGGGTGGGAAAAGAGGTCAGGGGATGACAGTAGCTGGAGGAGACGAGGGAGGGAGGTCACGTGCTCTGACCTCATGGTCACTCCCCCTCATTTATCTGGCTGTCTTGCTCTCCATCCTGGTCCTCTCATCATCCAGGGAGATTTCCACCAGTTAATGCAACAGTCTCATGTCCCTCGACTCTGGCCTCTTCAAATCTTCATCCTACCTTTTCAAAATGTGTTCCGTGTTGGACAGTCAGTCACCTGCTCTGAGCACAGCCTCAGATCTTCTTTTCCTCAATTTACCTTTTTTTTTTAAACTTCATTGGCACTCTCCATATGTGACAAGTTCACGTCTCTCCATCTCTCCTCTCCCTCCTGGCTGCACATCCTTCCCTTTGTGATGGAGACCTGGATCCATCCCTGCAGGAACTTCCTCCCCTGCTTCCTCGGGGACCACACTCCATCCAGCACTTCCTGTCTTCTCTTCTCTCCTGCTGCTTCTCTCTCAGCAGGTGTATCCTACACATGGTCAAGTCTTTCCTGTCTTAAAAACAAACAGACCTTCCAGAGAGCCTTCCTTTCTTACCCACAAAGCAGTCCTGTGGGTTCCAGAATCATCACCAGGAGTCCAACTCAGAGCAGTTATAACACTATAGTGTAACCTCTCTGCCTCCCCGCAATGCACTGTAGCTCCTCAAAGGCAAGACCTTATTTATTTATTTATTTATTTATTTATTTATTTATTTATTTATTTATTTACTTTTTGCAAGACCATATTTAAATGCAATTTTATATCCTTAAACAATTTCTAGAACTCCATTGGCCCTGAATCACGTTTTCTCAAAGGAGTGTTAAACACATAAATCTGTCATCTCAGCACGTTTTATGATTTGGATACATTCTCCCCAAGAGGTTCATGAGTTGGAAACTCCCATTCTCAGTGTGGTGATTTTAGGAAATGGAGCCTAATGGGAGGTCATTAGGTGAATTGGGGTCATACTTTCAGAAAAGACTTTGGGACCCTGGACTCTCTCTGGCTTCCTGTTTTGTGATGTCATCTCTCACTCCTATAGGTGATGCTATTAAGTCTTTACCAAACCCTAACCATCAGAGCTTCCCCAGCTTGAAATTTTGGCCTCCAAAATGATGAGCTGAAAAAACCTCCTTTCTTTATAAGGTTAGTGCGCCTCAGGTATTTCATTATTGTTAAAAAAAAATGGCTATGAACTCCTTAGACTGTTTGAACTGTTTGTTTCTTAGACACCCCACCCTGATAATACAGAGCATGTTCTAAGCATGTCACAGTCCTTTAACAAACTGAACTGAGATGGAAAAAGCACCTGTTCACAAAGTTTTGTCATTCATCCTCTTATACAATCCCAAATCTGAACTTGAAGTTCAACTCTTTTCTTTAGGCCCACATATTATTTGGTGCTTTTTCTTCACTTTCAATTCACAGATCAACTAAATTGGATGTTAAACACACTTTCAGAGCTGCCTGAATATGCCTCACGTTGTTTTGCCCCGTGCCTTTCCTGGTGCTGTGACCTCTCTCCATAACCCCATCCTTCGTCACATAAATCCAGTAAAGGTGGCACCTCTGAGAAGGCTTGCCTGGCCCTCCCCTAGAACCAGAACCATCTCTCCTTCCTTGAGTGCCCCAATGCTTGGCTCATGCTCTGACATGGCATCTTTGCAGCACGCTCCACCCGGTAGTCAGTTGTATGAACTTCTAGAGGTCAAAAGCGAGACTCACCTTGGAGAGAAACATGGAGCACTGAGCTCAACTGACAGTGGAAGACAATAGTAAAGCCATCCATTGGAACATGTTCCTAACGCCCTGGTTCCCCCAACTTTCCACCTCCTCAACCAGCTCCAGAAGGTTTCTGGCTCCAGAAGGTCAAATTCTTCACCTCTCAGACAAACAAAAGACTCCAGTGAAAGTCCAAGGAAATACCAATAGGAGAAAATGGGACAAAATATTTCAGAACTAAAATATAAGTTTCTTGAGAGAAAAAGGCACGCTTTTTCCTCCTTGGGCTGTTATACAGCACCTTTATCATGGCTACCACACTGCATTGTTCAGTGACAGTCTATTATTGAGCATTCCTAATAACTCAACCCCTTCCAAAGGAATTGTGAATTTTTGATTTAACAGGACCCACATCAAAGACCCACATATATGGCTCAGGGTTCTCCAGAGAAGCAAAACCAGGAAAGAGAGAAAGAATTCAGAATATTGGCTCATGAAAGTGTTAGAGCTGGGAAAAATAAATAAATCTGTAAGGCGAACAAGTCTGAAATGTGTAGATCAGGCTAGCAAGTTAGAAGCTCAAGCAGTAACTGAGGCTATAAGCCTTAAGATAGGAAGCCTCAATTTTGATTGAAGGAGGCCTATCCTCATTTTTAAGGATAATTCCTTTTACTTAAATCCAGCTGTTTGTAGATGTCAACTACATCTGCAGAATTCTTTCATGGCAACAGCTAGATTAGAACATAAATAACTGGGTAGTGTGGTCTAGCCAAGGTGACACATCAAACCAACCATCACACCACGGAAGGAGATGAGATCATCGATGGGAACATCCATAAGGATAGAGGGATGTGCGGCGGACCTTGTTCATCATCAGTGAAGGGGTGTGCAGTCCTGTGTCATGGCAGGCTACTCTCAATGGCAGTGGGTTTCCAGAGGTAGGTTTTCACTTAATTCACAGAGAGGGTCTTGAGAATCGTCCCTCATTCCAGCATCAGTTTCATGTTCTTCATTACAGCCCAAAGAGCCTTATATTTTCTGGCATACAGACTACAAATTATGATTTTAATTTTCAACTTTCCACTCATCATTTTCACCCATTACTGTGGCTTGATTTGGGAAAGTTTCTCAAGTTTAAAAAGGATAATTTTAAGGCAGGTTCTCATGTTGTGTGGACAGAAGAATGGATGTCTTGATGTCTCCCAGGGCTGCCGCAGAAAGGCAAGTGCTTGAGCATGCCCAGATTGAGGTCATTGAAGGAGTTTTCAGGTCTGGAGCTCTGAGATCCATTCAATACATTTTTATTAAGCATCCACTATATGCCAACTATATGCCAGGAACTATTTTAAGGGCCAAATATAGAACCAGGAACAAAACTAACCAAGTCCTGCCTCGTGGAGCTTATACTATTGAGGGTCAAGTTCACTCAGGCATAATTCATCTTCCCTGCAGCTCACAGGATTCTTTACTCATCTTGAAGGATCAAAATCACACAGACCACCCCAAGAAGAAACTTGATACTCAGAAAAAGGAACGTGCCCAAAAGAGACTCTAAATAGCATGACAAAAATGTGCTCAAAAGGAGCAATGGTAAATGGACAACCTGTTTACCATAACTTCGAATAGTCTAGTCGATTGATCTAAGTGTTTTCATCAAGCATCATCAATGACTAAAACGAATAAATAGATAAAGTCCCCACAGTCTGCCTCCATGGGAAGACATCAAAATTCCCACAACAGCCGGGCGTGGTGGTGCACACACACCTTGTAATCCCAGAGGCTCAGGAGGCTGAGGCAGGAGGATCACCAGTTCAAAGCCAGCCTCAGCAACTTAGCGAGGCCCTAAGCAACTCAGCAAGATAAAAATAAAATATAAAGGGCTAGAGATGTGACTCAGTGGTTAAGCACCCTTGGGTTCACTCTGCTATACCAAAAAATCCCCAAAACATCCTGACAACAGACAAGCTACGTCATGCCATTCTGGACACTTCCAGATCACAACTGTAGAGGTCAAGGCTGGTTTCTGTTCCATCTCATCCCTCTTTCTTCCTTCTTTAGAAGGAAGACACTGTTGCAGAAGGGCATGAAGGAAAAATCTGTGACCCCTTTAATCCATTCCATGGGGTCTTCTCAGGTCATCTGCTTTAAGGAATCTTGCCTGTGTTTGCTCACTCACCCTTTCTCTCTCTCCATCTATCTTTCTGTCTCTGCCTCAGCTTGTGTCTGTCTCTTATGCATATATGTACACATGCCCCACCCCATAGACACACACACACACACACACACACAGAGGGAGGAGCTCAGAGGCAGTCTCTGCCTTCAAGCACTGACTCTTAGAAGGATGAGGCCACCAGCAGAGTACCAGGCTCCTGACTTTTCTCTCACCTGGGTCAGTTCTGCCTCACCCTCTGGGATGCTCTAGCCAGACCTTGTTGATAAACAAACCTGGATTGAAGTCCCAGCTTTATGTGACTTTAGGGAAGTTAAGGTCATGTTTTGTCATTTGTAAAATGAAGATAATCACACCTTCTCAGTCGGACTTAATGTGACAATGTCGGGGACACTTAGCCCCATGCGAGGTGTCATAGCAAGAACTCCAGAAAGCAAGGCTGCTATATCACCAGCCTTAAGTCAGCCCTAAGTCATTCTTGCCACCATCAGAATACTTAGTGCCTTGCAAAAGGGTCATCAGCTATTTGGGCGTGTGGGGGTGGGCATTGACGTTGCTGGCTGTTTATTCTTAAGTGATTCCTTAGACGCTTGCAGTCCATACAGAAGTCATGCTTGGCCAGGTAAGTCTGGTAAGTAACCTAATCCATTGGTGCCCTCTCTCCTAGGGGTGATAATCAGGAGTTCTTTACATATGAGCAGCTCTAGCTCCCCAGGGTCCCCCATGCCACCTTTTCCTTGATCTCCTGGGACCATTTAGTGAATTCACACTACTGGTCACATGCTCACTGATCCTCTCAGTTCCAGAAAGTTTCTACCCAGATGATCTTCAGTGCAAATTCAAGATAAGGAGGGGGGGAAGTGCCTAAAACATAACCAATAGCCCCTTATCCACCTTGTTCGCTTTTAAGACCAGACTCATCTCAGTGTCCCACCTTTCCTCCAACCTGCTCCCAGGACTCATAAAAAAAAAAATTCCAGGTGTAACCCCTGCAGGCAGCCATGGAAATTCCCCAGCCCCGTTCCTGCTCAGGCTGGGTCACTGGCCCCTCCATCTGCGTCATCCTTCATTAGAGGGCAGCTCCTGTTTTCCAGGCAGTGTCCTGCGACCCCGGGGAGCAGACACCTCAGGACCCACCCTGTGGTGTCACATTCCAACACCAGACCCCTTGGACAATCTCCAGCCCCAGCAGGTGAGGAGTGACCATTGACCCCTCCAGTGGCTGGGCCAGAGGAGGCGGCCTGATCTGGACCCCATATTGTCCATTTCTCCCACATCCTTGTGCTGAGTCCTGTTGTCCTCCTGCCTCCTCACGGCCTGCTGCCGGCTCCTTCACTCCTCATTCTCTCTGGTCACATGTTGTTCTTATGGAAGAGAAAAGACGGGTGAAGAGAGCCTGGACTTTCACTATAAAGGACCCCCCAAGACTCTGAAACCTCACTCCCGGCCATTCCTGTCAAACATTCATCCGAGAGGACCAGATTGCTGCTACCGCTGCTGCTGAAATTAATGGAATCTGGCAGGAAAACCTTTTGTTTTTCCAATGCTGGATTTTGCCAAGCAAACACAGGATCTTGTTGAAAATGGCTGCTGTTGAAGAGTCGATTTCGGAGAGCGATGGAAGCGCCCACACCACCCTCCATGCAGCACAGTGCACTGCACGCACTGAATCCTCTCTGGTTCCGAGATGCTGGAGATATTTATTTATTTTTTCCCTAATGCAACTAAAATGTTAAACAGGAAGCCTTTCAGGATCCCTGCCATGGACAATAACCAAGTGCCAATTTCCCTTCTCTCCAATGGCAGCAGCTCCAATCCGACATTTTGTGACTTGGAGATGCTGATTACAGGTTCAGAGGAATTGCGCCAGAGAACCTGGAGAAAATCCTGTTGCCTTGAAGAAAGATTTTTGTCCTCCATATCGCAACACCTAACAATCTGGCCTTAGGTTCTGGTGCCCAAATGGGTAGCCCTAGGGGCACTAAAAGGCTAGATGGACAGAGACAAACATGGGTTGCATCAAGGGTGCTAATTTATTTCCTAGGTGAAATAAAGAATCCCTTTCCACACACCTTGAATGGGTTGAAACTGCCACCAACTCCTCCCCGACGCTTTTCCACCTGGTTTCATCCCACAAATAGAGCTGAAAGAGGGATTGGGTTACAGCCATGACTTGAAAGGCAACATTTGTGCCTCCACACCACTCAGCCACTATCTGTCCCCACCCCATTGTTTTAGGACAGAACAAGTGAGAATCTGCAGAGTGGCTCCTATGGAGGCTTTTGTTGAAAGAGAAACTTTGCATGCCCTGAAGGGAACTGAATTAAGTAGGAACTGAACCCAAAGTAGCTTTTGTTTTCCACCAGTATCACTTGAGAAGAAAAGAGGAACCCAGAGAAGGGGAAATGGTGGACCCTGGGTGATAGTTTGGACTCCAGTCACTTCACAGTGGCTTTTGGTATGTGGCTTCACTTTGAATCCTACAAGATAGCCCCAGTCCTCACTGATCTCTGCTTTCTCTAAACACCTACATTCCATCACACAAGTCACTAGTCAATGAATGCCTAGTATGGCAGGTGATGGCATCCCAAGGAGACCAAAAGATTGTGTCTGAGATTCCTCCTAGATATCCCAATGATTCTTGAATAACAGGGACTCACTTCATATTTATGGAAGGAAAGAAGAGGAAAAAGGAGATAAGAAAGAATGAAAAAGGTAACGTACGTGTTGATTAGTAAGATGAGAACAATGGTAATCATCCACTCACTGGACCAGGCTAGGTGGGGAGAGGCGAAGTCCATGCCACTGGAGCCTCACCAGACCCTCTTTGCTTACTAGGCTGGTGCTCCCATCCCCCAGCTGCTGTGACTAGTAGTGACTCACATTGCCACCTTGTTCAAACACTGCCTTCAACAGAATAGCAGCCATCACCTCCCTAAAGCCAGTACCTCCCCTCCCTACAAGTAGCCCCCAGCCAGTAGCTCAGACAAAGCTATAAAAGACAGCCCTCCTGCCTCAATGTGGGACCTGTCCATTGTGCAATTTATGCTCCAGCGCTCTCCCTGGGCCCAGGAGGAGGCTGGACTCAGCTGAGACCACACCCTTACTTGGCACATTGTCAATTTTTCTCTGCCTCCTAAGGAACCCCCTCTATCAGCCATGTGCACCAAATCCTTGCTGCAAGCTCTACTTCAAGGGAATCCAAACAAAGACAACCAGGGCCCATTAGAAAAGAACAGAAAGACCTCAAAAGAGAGAAAGAACAGGGTCCCACTTATTTAGATCCTTTCTAAATTTATCAAGTTTGGGTGGGATGGTGCATGGCAGAATGGCATAACAGTCCCCATTTACCCAGATTAATGTTTATGATATCTATTTAAAAAAAAAACTGGCATCTCCATCTTGATGGACTCATTTGGTGGAACCAACTCAACACAGTGAAGAATATTAAGAAAAGGGAGGGCACATGACCAAGGGTGATCCAGAAGAAACCTTAATGAGGGTTTTCAAGGCCTGAGGAGCTGTACCTATTTTTTCAAGGTTACAAGAAAGAAACAGATGGTGCCGCTCTCAAGTCGGGAAAATTTGATGAAGTCCATCTTAGGAACTAGTTAAAAAGTTTGGGCAAAATGGAGGAACATCACAAGGTATATGTATAATAACTAGGACTGGTAACAGAGAGACATTTACTACTTTATGGCCCAAACGGGACAAGGGGAGAGAGTGACTGAAAGAAAAAAGATTCATAGATGCTGGCCGCCTCTCTTCTCTCTAATGGAGAGGGATCCAGAGAAAAACCACCCAGATCTTACCCTTTGCCCATATTCTACTCCCTTTATTCCCTTACTGGACTCCCCAGTAAGAAGCCAAAGGACCCAACAGGTCAGTTTCCTGGGGCACAGAGAATTAAAAACAGTAGCCTGTGGAGAAGCAAACAGAAGATAGACAACACATTTTAAAAAATATATTTTTTATTTTTAAATCACCCTATGATCTGATCTCAAGTTCATTCTATTCTTTCCTAACATGTCAATTTCCAACTCTTTAGACAACCACAGGTCTCTTTATGAGTTTATTGGAAAGAAAGTATCTAATAAACCCATCACCAGACAGTCACTTGTTCATTCAACACCATATTTATTTGCCATGTATCATGCCAAGACCCAAAGAGATAAAGATGAACAAGACCGAAACATCCCTTAACCTGAGGGAACATAGGGTTCTCCTCCTCCTGTCCAAGTTGGAATCTCACTATCTGAGAAAAATCAGGTCCTCTCTTCTCCTCATTATTCCCAGTTTAATTTTAAGACCTTCGGTATCTTCCATGTTCTAATGAGATATTGAGATCTATGTGTGATGGGTAAGGTAAGGGTGCCAGTGGACTGTCAGTCCTCATCTGAGGACTCAAAGAGGAGGTCTGTGTATTACATCCTGGGACTTAGAGACACCACCAGGTTGCAGTGGGGCTGGATCCTGCCAAGTGGTCAATGTCAGTGTCAGCTCCTGACTCCACAGGTTGGTGATGACTGAGATGCCCAGATACCTCATGAACTTATCTACCTCCTCTACTTGTCTGTCAATGCCTGAGGCCACCTGGCACAGTGTTTGTAGAAAGAATACAAGAGTGGCCCATGGCGCAGTCCTGTCATAGGATCTGAGTACAGGGTCTACAACCCAACTCCTAGCTCCTTAGAGTTACTCCATAAACACTCATTCAATTATACTAAACTGAATTTTCAAAACACCTACTCAAACACACACACACACACACACACACACACAGAGAGAGAGAGAGAGAGAGAGAGAGAGAGAGAGAGAGAAAGAGTTTTTCAACAAAAGAAAAAGCCCAAGATTGCCATGGCAGCTATAAAGAAAAGCTAAGGGTCCCAGGAACAAGGTGGTCTGAATGGATCTGGCCTACTCGGAAGAGACTTCTGGAGGTGGAAAGAAATATTGCATTTATTAGGGATTAGAGTATGAAGGAGCAGACTAAATCTCTTCCCACTCTTCTATGGAAGATGGATCCATGGAAATATAAGTTGCAAGGGAGAGAAGACAGGACATTCCACTGACCAGAGGGCCCACTATGGTGTCCAGAACTCAGAATAACACAGTTCCCACAGTATGGTGAAAACACCTGGGGGTCAGTGGAGAAAGGTCTTTGTGATAGATAGACCTTAGTAATAGGTGGTACTATTAATTCTGGAACCACCACATGGCTGCAATTTAGCCTTGAGCAAACCACTTAACCCCTCTGTATCTCAATCTTCAGATCTGAAGAAATGGATCTGCTGCTTTCCTAGCAGGCCCTGTGAGTAGTTTTCAAGCTAATCCATGTGAACGAACCAGTACAGTGCCTTCTGTGTTGCCCAATAAGTGAGAAACACTTCAAGCAGTGGGAAATGAAATTTAAAAAAAAAAAAAAAACAGTAGCCAAGTAAAAAGTCTGAAAAATTCTCATAGTTCTAAGATTCTAAGCCTGGTTGCTGACATGACTCTCAGTCTACCTGCCCCCTGACCCCATTTCAGGAAGTCTCTTAAGCTCTTATTTTAAATTTGCTCATGACCAAATTAAAATGAGGACAAAATATAGACAAAACAAAGATGTTGCCAACAATATAAATTCAGAAAAAATACACATTTGATTTCAGGACACCTGGATTCCTTGCAGTCCCCAAACTGCTGCTAATTAGTATGACCTTAGGCAAATCAGTTGAACTTTCTAGATTTCAGTTCCCTCATCTCTGAAAGGGATGTGAAGAGTAGTGTCTGGAAGGGAAGAGAAGGAAAGGATGTGGCTACATGATCCATAAATCCTCCAGATCAAAAACTACGTGACTATAACACTTAATAGGTTAATGAATATGGGTGGGCAAACATTTGAATTAATCAAAATAAGTAACTACAAATTGATATCAAGCTCAAAAGAAAAGTTTCAATTGCTCATTTCACTACTATCTGCTCTCTACCTGTTCTCTTACAACCAGACCCAATGTGGTTTCCATGGTTCAGTAGGTGACTCTTTAATAGGTCTTCAACCTCAAGACAGTTTCTCTCCCACCTTTCCTTCCTCACTGGGGTCTACCTCCATTTTACCTGTAGAATCACCTTCTCAGGAGGAATGAAACAAGATTCAAAAAACAGAATTGCAAGGGACCCAAGGGTTGTAGTTGTTACATGTTGTGACCCACCTCATTTTTCTATGAATTTCTCCACTAAGCCTGCTGATCCCCCAAGTCACTCAGTGCCCAACCCTCTTGGACCATGCCTGTAATTGGAAGCACACAATGCACATGCCTGATGCAGAATCTCTTTGCTAAAAATACCCTGCATTCCTGAGTGACAACAAAAGCTCTCTCCTCAAACCCATGGATAGCCAAGCTAAAAACAGTAACCGGCAGTTTCAAATGGCACAGGCAGCAAAGGTAGAAGGGCCTAAAAACAGCATGCCACTCTAAGCCATCTGCCATCTTGGCCCGCCCTGGCTCCCCTCATCACTGCAATGATGGACGTCTTAGTGCCATGCGTGGAGAGAACTCTAGAGCAGTGAGCATCGGTCAGCTCAGTGTCTTGGGTTGGAAGAGCAGGACTGCGTGGGGAGGGGGAGGAGAGGGTTGGCTGCCTCCTACACTCAGTGGCCCACTCACTGTCTGGCTCAAGGTCTCAATATCTTTCCAGAAAAGGTGACAGAGGCAGGGGAAGTCTAAATGAGCAGCATGGGAAAGCTATGCTGCCCACAAGCAGAGGTGTCTGAGAGTTCCAGCAGGTTTGAGAGTAAACATTCACCCCCTTCACTAAAGCTATGGTAGGCAAGGAAGAAATGCCAGGTTTACTCAGAGAACAACAACTGAGATTCATTTCTTCTATGAAAAGACCAAGGATCTTCTTAGCTATACTCTTGTCCTACAAGCACCATCTCACAGTCACCTCCTCCAGAGAGCTGCTCAGCCCATCCCTCACCATGCCTGAGTCACGTCCTGCATGTGTGGACCAACAGCCTCACCGTGCTGTACTGAAATTTCCTTCTTGACCATTTTCCCCATTAGGCAGATCTCCTTGAAGGCAGGAACTATACCTTGCTTGACCCTTCACAGGAAATGACCCAGTATTTCATGCATGGTGGGTACTCAGTGTTGGTTTTTAAATGGTTGAAGAAGTAAGTGCAGCCTTTACATTGACAAGACCTCTATAATTTTGTAGCTAAACGGTTCTCTTAATGTGAATCTGCTTTGTCTCTGTCTTGAGACTAGAATCTCCTTGAGGAAAGGCACTTGTCTTTTCTTTAATATACAGCCAGCTGTGGGTATCCCTTTGGGCCCCATGTTGTCTTTTGAGATTTCATGTGCAGATTCACTACCCAATTTATGGACTCTCAAGGTCAATGTAGTATTAGAATATTATGGGGATCACTCATTTAATTATGAATCTGATTTCTAAAGGAATTGAAGTAGATTATATACACAGAGAGATTAAGAAAAACAAGAGAGGAAATTAATGAAAACCTAAGAATGGAAAACAGGGTGAAACCTAGGGTGAATTATAAGTAACATGATGCCCTAATATGTATACTTTTCAAAATGGAATGCAATTTGATTCTGAGCTTCCAAGGAAAAAAGTAAATGTGAACAATTACACAAATTGCAATATCCAAAAGTTAAATAAAGAAAAGAAAGAGCTTTGAATCCAGTGTCAGTCACATGCATCTTGGGCACAACCCCACTGAGGAGGAACCCCACTCCCACCAATGAAATCATAGGCCAAAGTGCACATTCTTGCCAACACGAGATGGAGGGTGCCATGCTTCTGTTTGAAGCATGATAGGTTACCACAAAATCTAAAAAGGAGAGGCAGAAATAAGAGTCAAAAGCTAATAAAAATTCCTCTGCACCCCATCAATTTTTGTCATTGTGATCCATCCACATGTCCCATCTGGCCTAGCACAGTGCAGACCCTTTGCTCCCCATGGCCTTGAACAGATTCACTCCAGCAGGAAGCACAAAGAAAGCTCTATTTGGAAAGGGAGCTGACCTTGTATGAGAGTCTCCCCAGAGCATGTGTTCCAAACTATCTCTTCTCTTGTCCCTGACCTGAACCTACCTACTCATCCATTAGTAGCTCCCTTGCCTAGCTCTATGAGGCTTGGATCCTTCTAGTTCTTAAACACCTTTCTGGTTTCTTCTCTACCACTCTGCCTTGACCTGCAGAATTTCACATCATCTCTCCTGACCTTTCTGGGTTCTGATCGCCTGAACTCAGAGGGTGTGTGTGTGTGTGTGTTTCTGCTTCTAAGCTAGCCTCAGGACCACTCAACCCCCAAATTCCTTGTCTTTCCAGGGCTATCCTTCTGCTGAAGACCATCCTTCTTGGTGGAATCCAATCTGCTGAAAAGTTGGAACCAACACTTGGTTCTACAGACTAAAATACAGCGCAAAAAAAAAGTTGAACTGGGAGCAAACGATTTCTTAAGTGCTCACGACCACCACGAGAGATTGAGTGGTACTTACAAGAGTGCTTTGAGATTTAGGAGGAAAGAATAAAAAAAAAAAAAAAAAGGAAGAGAGAGGGGTGGGGGAAGAGGAGTGGGGAAAGAAGAAGTGTAGGAGAGAAAGGAAAATAAAGAGTAAAAGTATCATCTTCTGCCAAAGGCTAATGATGTTGAATGGAGTCACCTGAGCAAGGCTGCCCAGGTGCACACAGCAGCAGAATAACCCATAGAGCTGGGGGTGGGCTCGAGAGGAGTGGAGGGGCCTGTTGTACTGAGGCAATCCCCAACCATTTTAATGGCACCAACACCTTCTCTGATGTGTTGGACACTTTAGTGCTCCCAAAAGATGAAGATAGATTTTACACATTGATTTCCTGTAAAAGACTCACATTTTGAGAATTTAGAAAGGGCTTTGTGGAAGTCTCTGTAAAGGAGAGAAAGGAGAGTGTGGCAAGTTACATGAAAGGGCCTGAAGCCCAGGCTGAGGTGGGGCCTTCGCCCTGTCAGCCTGTCAGATGACACTTCTCTGTCACCTCACATAAACGTTGATTTATAGGTGAGACTTTGACAACAGGACTACGTCTTGTGCATATTGATTCCCAGTGACGGGCACAGTGCCAGGGTCAGGTACTTGAGGAGCATGCAGGGAAGAAGCAGAGGATTCCACCCAGCAGCACCTTCCCTGAGACCACTGCACAGAGGAGGGAATGAGAAACCAGAGAGGGACTTGGGGAACAGCAGCCCCTCTGGAACCCTTGAGGTAATAGGTTCCACCTAACTAAAGAAGTAGTGGTCCCAAAGCTTCTCCAAGCTGTCTCATAACCAGAGCCCAGAGGGCCAGAGAGGAAAGACAATCAACAAAGGCCCTAATGACCAGCCTTCACCCAGAGACGTGTCCTCAGTCCAACAGAGTAAGCAAGGTGAGAACCCAGAATGTGTCACATCCGGTGCTGGCTGTGGTAAAAAGATAAATGGAAAATGGAGTCCCTGTACTCTGGGACACTGAAGCATAAATACAGAAGTGGTTCAACGGGAGAATTGATGTCTTCCATTAGGTGAGGCTTCACGGACCCCAGGCACTGTATCCACATTCTACAAACATTGTCTCATTTAATCCTCTCAACCTCACTAAAAGGTTATGACATCTCCAACGTATGAATTAAGATATGAGTGATGGAACCAAGATTCAAAGGTGCCTCTCTCAGATGGCCAAGTCCAAAGTCTAAGACCCAGCTGACCATGTGGTCTTTCTCCATGCTACTCCCCTGCCCTGACCCTGAACATGACTCACGATTCCTTCTTGGAGCCTTTCCATTCCACTTACCTACTCTGAAAATCAGCCTTTCCTCCTTCAAATCCTTTCTCTTCTGGAGGATTGGTCCTGACATGACTCTGATCCTTCCTCTTGTGGGATATTCTCGAATATAAATGATTTCTTTGCACAGCCTTGAGCTGCTTTGGAACTACTCTGAAACGTTCTGCTGTTGCTAGTTTTTGTTGCTATTTACCATGTGTGTTCCTGGCACCTGCCTACAAACCTGATCTGCAAATTCTCTTGGACAACTCTTTTCCAGGGATCTGCTGGATCCAGTTCATGCTGGTCTCAATTATTAAATCTTTAGGAACTTTGCAGGCCAAATGGTAAACCTTTGGCAGCTTAAAATCTACCACGGAATATTTTTATCCTATGAAAATTGGCAATGGCCAGAAATCAGGACCATTTGACCCTCTGGATCACAGGTGGTTAAACACTCAGTAGCACACTCCTGCTTTGAACTCTTGCTCCCTGCTCACTCCCTGCCCAATTTCTTGTGCCATACAATGTGTTCATCCTTGGGTGTGAGGTTGCAAGGGAAGCATCAGCCACAGGCATTATCAGAAGTGTCAGTGCCTCATGAATAGAGAGGGCGAGCAGGAGTCCAGAAGATTTTTTGGAGAAAGGGAACATTGAATTCATGATTAATCTTCTTCAGTCCCTATTGTCCCTTCAGCTAACACTTTTTTGAGATCCTATCACGTGTCAGACCCTTTAAATATATGACCCCTTTAAATTCTTCATGGGGAATCCGGAGGCTGGGGAATTTAACACCTTCCCAAGGACATAGGCGTTACCAGACAGAGTCCAAATTCAACTCCAGAACTATGGGGCTCCAAACCTGGGATCCTCTCTGCTGCATCGTACACCCTGGACTAACAGACTCGTGACACTTCATGTCCTGAGTTCTAGAGTCTCCAGCTTTTGCTATTGGTCAATGGCAGCCAGGGATAGAAGAACTATGAGAGGCAGCAGCAGGGGGAGGAGGGTGGGAAGACAGGCACAGGTGCTCTGCGAGGGAACTTGGAAGAAGAAAGCCATTTCTGGAAGCGCACACCAATGGTTCTGTCCATGAGTTACAGACTGCCACGGCACTGATTGGATCCTGATCCCCAGCAGGAGGGACCACTGTATTGCTTGCTTCTGCGTGTTTGTACAAGTGTGTGCATGCGTACATGTGCACGCATGTGTGTTATGGAGCTGCAAGGGATGAGGAAATCCCTCCTCTGCCAGCATGCAGGCACAGAACTAAATAATTAAACCCAAATTTTGCCAGACCTGCCAGTGGGTAGAGAGAGCGACAACACATCCACAGAGAATGTTTTACAGAATTGCACCCTCACACACCCCAGAATAGCCATTCCTCCAGTGACATTCACCCACACCTCTCAGAAACTTCACTCTACTCCACACATGTCCCATTTCCTCCCAGGCTGCAAAAGCCTGGAGACCAAGGAGAAGGCTGAGGGGCAGGAGGGCAGAGCGATCGCAGGCTCCCGAGGAGGGAGGCAGACAAAGATCAACAATGCCCTGAGCAGAGTGAGGTGGAAACAAGGTCTTAAAGCAGTGGTGTTTAGCCACCAGCATTCTATGGGGAGAAAAGATCCCCATAGATAGTTGTTGCCAATTCCTGTAGTGTAAATACCCCATGACTGGTTTCAAGCTACCAATGATTTCAATATCAGCTTCCAAATTTTTGAAGAATTAATAATTGGCATTAGCATGAACTGGATCCAGAAGAGCCCTGAAAAAGACATTAATGAGTCCACGGTGAGTTGCGGATCAGATTTGCAGGTGGGCTCCAGAACACACATGGCAAATAAGCAACAAGGGCTAGCAGATAGCCCCCTACCTGGACAGAGCTTCAGACTCTGAGCTCAGTCTTCCAGAGATCACCATCCACCCAGCCTCCACTGGGCCCCCTTACTGTCCTCAGCCTTACAGCTAACCTGTCCACAGCCCCACATCTCTGCCCTCCATCCCATCACACCCCTCGTCTGCTCTCTGGACCCTGGCCCTTCCCCACCTTCTCAGATTTTTATCCTCAACCTGTACTCTACTCACTCTATCTCAATAGCCTTTGAACATGCATTGGTATCTTTTCTTTCTTCTTTAAATCAAATAATTTTCCCACTTATTTATTCCCACCCTTTATCCCATTCCCAAAGTCCCATCCCTTGCCTGCTATTCATAAGCAAACTTTCTGAAATAATAGTCTGCTTGCGGAAAAGGTTATCAAAGACTTTCTGAAGATCTGACCATGTCATAAACACTGATTCCAAGGATCAAATTGCAAAAAGCATAAATAAAAGCTTGGGTGATCCATGCAGAAAACAGCGATTATCCAAGTCCTTCCAGAGGAAATGCTGGTCAAGACGCTAAGGATAATTGGCCCTTTTGCTCAGAAGGTTTTTAAACCATCTAGGAGCAGCAGATGCAGGGTGGCAATAAGTGGAGGATGAGATGAAACTCATAATAGCACAGCGAGGAACTTGAGGTTGGGAGTAGAGAGAGAGAAAGGGCACAGGGTTAAATTCTACTGGTCCAGGTTTGTAGGGAAAGAAAGAAAAAAAGATTCTTGGTGGAGTAGCAATAAAAACGCCATTAGAAAACTGTTCTTGGACCTCAGAAGAAGTTTAAGTGGGTGACTGTGAAGTATGCAATGTCAGCCCTCTCTAGGTCTCCCCATGAAACCCTCAGTAAATGCCACCAGGCTCACTAATGCATTAGTATGAGTGGGTTGAGGGAGGGTAAGCTCAAAGAGAAAAATAAGGGGACAGCTGACATCTGGGTTACACCAGCTACAGCGGGGAGGAATGACAAGTGAATTCAGCAAAAATGTTTTATTTCCACATCTATTGTCAAGCCTAATTATTGGTTGAAATTAGAGGTTCTGCCCTGATCATGGCCATGAATAAATAAAAATATGTTTGAATTTCAGCAGATGTCGTTAAATTTCACAAATCTTTCCCTTCCCAGAAATGAAAAGAAAGATCCAGTTAGCCCCTTTACTACACCGATACCTAAGTTACAAAAACTCACTCTGGAAATTTCTGACCTAACCAAATAAATGTAAGCCAAATCAGAATTTCTGAATTTTTCTCCAAGCTGTGGAAGATGTGCACATTGGTATTGCATCCAGACTCGGCAAGATAATGGCGGTTTGTGGAAGCCGTTTTCCTTGGCACACTACACGTGGGCAATACTCACATAGCCGATCATTTAATCACATCTATCAAGAGCCAGCTCTGGGCCAGGGAATGCAAGTGGCATTGAGAAACATGGAAAGATGAGTTAGCTGCGGACTTTACCCTTGAAGCTCCTTAGTTAGCGCCCATCCACATTTGGGGGTCTTGACACTGGGCCCTCCATATCCAAGGGTTCAGCACCCATCGATTCCACCAACCAGGGTTAGAAAATCTAGGGATAAAAAAAGTCATGTCTGAATAGTACAGACTTATTTCTTCTTGTTATCTTTCCCTAAACAAGACTTGTGTGTCATTTACATAGCATTTTCAATGTGTTAGGTGTTATGAGTCATCTAGAGATAACTTAAAGTATACAGGTGGATGTGTATAGTTAATGCAAATACTACATAATTTTATATAAGGGACTTGAGCATCTGTGGGTTTGGTATCCGTGAGGGGTCCTGGAACCAATCCCCTGCAGATACTGATGGACAACTGTAATTCCATGTGTGACAAGGTAATGTTGACATCTAAGTTAGGAATGAAGACATTATTACACAGTTCCTTTCCCAACAAATTGCCCTAATGTTTTACTTGACAAAAGGAGTATCTCCAACCCTGAACCTCCTCTTCCCCGTGCCCCCCAATCCATCTCTGCTTGCATTGTGTCAGGTTGGTCCTCCTGCTGCCAGTTTGCCGGTCTCCACAGGAAATGCTGGGCTGCACATACTGTACCATTCCCCCTGCCTTGTTTTCTCTCTCCTTTTAGCAGCTGTGCATGCACTGTGCTCCTCGCCTAGCCGTGGTAAGATACAGCAGCAACGCGAACAGACCATTGGTTTTAATGATAAAGCTGCTTAAAAACCTAGACGCAATGACTTAACAGAACCTGACCCCCAAGTACATCACCAGTGGGACTTTCTCTAGACTGAAGACTGTGCATAATTAACCTCTGCCTGGTGACCAACTCACCAAAAGGCACACACCCCTTATGGCCAAGCCCTGCAAAGGCTTTTGAGTCATAAGAATTCAAAAGATTCAAGATCCAAATTATTAGAAGTGACTCTGACAGCTCATACAACCCAGCTTCCTGCCTTTGGCTACATCAATCAAAGGGGTCTCCTTTTTAGTGGAAAAATAAGAATCTTCCTTGTCAAGGATGATCCTAATAAGAACAATTCACACACACTTGGTCTGGCATCTTAGACAAGAATAACTAGGAAAACAAAGCAAAAAAAAAAAAAAAACAGAATAAAAACACTCCATTGTTTGTGCTAACATTTAATGGAGAATCCTCATAATGAAATATCAAATAAGTGCTAGAATTCTGCCCATTTCACAGATTTTAGAACTGAGGTACTAGGAGGGTAAGGTCAAAGATACTTGGCTAGTAACTAGAGGAGCCAACCCTTAACCTAGGTCCAGAGTGCCTTTCCTGATAGTATTCTTCTACTAGCCCTACTACATAGGACCAAATTACACCTCCACTCAGACCAAAAAAAAAAAAAAAAAAAGATTCTACTGTGTCACTCAAGCCAGAAGCTAGTCACTAGAGATCTGAAACATTTAGACAAATGTTCCCCATATGTGAACTCCCCTCACCTCTGCTTGCTGAGTTTATTTTTTAGGTGTGATCAGTCCACCAAGGAGTAGTAGTAGGCTCATGCTCTCGGCGCTGCAAGAGAGATCTCAGCTGCAATAACCCCCTGCCCAGAGCCATGTTCTCATCTCACATCTCACTCATCAGATAGCATGTGCGCAGCTCTGGTTTGCTGTTTGTCTTTATCTGTATCTAATGGTGCCAATCCAATCTCCATCAAAAGGTATTTAAGCTGCCCAAGGGCAAAGACTGTGTTTCTGCCTCTCTCCATCTCTCCTTATTACTCCCAGACTGCAAACAGGTGATGTTCCATAAATACACACAAAAAAGACGGAATCTGCATGTGACCTCAACTCCCAGTGAATTCGGGAGTTGAATATAGGCATGAGGAAACGTCAGACAATTATAGGAAGAAAAAAACAACATCTAGAATAGCACATACATTGCTATCCCCCTAAAAGTGCATTTGAACCTTATTTTTCCTTCTTATCTTGTTGTTTGAGCAACATGGAATCAGAGTCCTTCACTTCCACATATGCTATGACCCTTTCACCCCCAGTACACAATGTATTTGGTTGCAAAAATAAAAACCTAGGTCAGTACGTCTTTGCGCTAAGCCTGTGATCCCCAGGAGGGCAGGAGGCAATATTTCCAGCAAACTACAGAGCCCTCAAAATATGAGGTCCATAGATTCTTTGCAAAGTGCTTGTTTGTGTCGAGAAAATTCCAGCCCAATGAGAAACCAGATGGGTAGATGCACCAAATATTGAAGACAGGCCTCAAGGCAAAGCAGACAAACACTCTCTCTGGTGTACACTAAACTCAGGAGTGAGCCTCCAGCCGTTACGAGCAGAGAAATGTCCCACCAGAGTTTTCCAAATAGCAAACTCTTAGTCCGATGATTGTTTCTATCATTTGCCATATTTTCTGTCCAAAAGCCTCTCTAGTTCCTACATGGTTAGCAGCTTTTATAGCCCAAGATAAGTGTCCATCCCTTTTAATTTTCATTGTTGCATCTGTTTTGCCATTTCTCTGCAGCAGGTTGTATTACAACGGAAGGATTAATGAGGAAATGGATGCAAACATTTTTATTTCAAATAGCAGCTCTCAGACAAGATCTGGAAAACGGAATCAAGCCATATGATTGTAAAAGAAAAAAAAAACCCTCGCCATCCAACTATTGGGCATTTTGCCATTATTTGTGAATAGCATGTAAATACAAACAACTTAACTGGGGTGGGGAAGAGATGTACATTTTTCATTTGTGTCTGGCTAATCATTTTTTTTATTATTAATTTGGTCCCTTTTATTTCACATAAATGTCATCTCAAGCACCAAACATCAACAAATAAGATCGTTTATCTTGCTGGGGAAAGCAAAACATTGCATTGCCATTCAGAGAAGGCAGCTGACGTCCCTGCCGCACCACTAATAAAGAAGGCCTTCAGAACGAAAAATAATCATTTTCTATTACTTTCCACCATGCCTCATCCATAAACACAGGGCCGCTGGTAATTGCATTTAGCAAAGAAGCATGCTCTGTGTATTACAATTTCCTGAGATGAAAAAAACCTGAAGAACACCCCAGATTGAGGGCTCAGATGAAGAGCAGGAGAGAGACCTGCTTGCTCATTCCTGGGGTGCCTCTGCACATTATCCGGGGGCAGAGGATGGGGAAAGAGGAAAGCGAGCACGGGATTTTCATGAGATTCCCTTTTTCTCTTCTTGGCCCGAGTAAAAAGAAAAGGAGAGGAGTGATGGATGTAGAGGAGGGAGCAGAGATGCAGAGCAGGAGGAACCAGAGCGGGCCTCCGGGGATGAGACTGGTCTAGCAGCAGCTGCTACCACGCGCTGCCGTCGGTGTGCACCGTGTACTCGCGGGTTCCGACGCGCGCGCGAGGAAGCCGCGTCCACGCGCATGTGCACGCGAGCCTCTTGTCCCGGGCAGGGAGGCGGCATGGCTGAGCTGATAAATCCAACGCAAGCCCACAGACTCCACGCTTCCCTGTCGCCGGAGCATTTGGCTCGACTGCCCGCGTTGCCTGCTCTGCCAAGCAAGGCACTGACTCCACAGGAGAACCGTCCTGTCGATCTCTGCAGGAATATAAGACCTTTTTTTTCCTAGTAAAATGTTCCCCAACTCTGCAAGGGAGGTTGGCAGTACATCTCCAACTCTGGCCTGTCTTTTTAATACCCCTACAATAGCTCGGTTGGACTGAGACCAGCTGTTGGTGCATTACCATTTGTAAATGCTTAAAACAGCTACTCCTTGTTTTCTTGGCAGAGCTGACTGTGGAAAAAAAAAAAAAAAGAAAGAAAGAAAGCTAGCTCCAGCCACTTCCATTCAAACATTAAGAACCACTGACTGCCAGCTTTGGCATTCAGCAGCCATTGTTTGCACAGTTCTCTTCAACAAGTTTCTCATCACCCCACTATTCCTCCACACACCCCCTCCATGTGAAAAGAAGAAAGAAAATCAGCAGAGGAGTTCCAGTCCCCTCCGTCCTAACACTGGTTCACACCCACCATGTAGTCGGTCTTCATCAGAAAGAAGACAGAAGCCCAGTGAACTCTCTTTGTTTAGATCTGGTCTTTCATATGTTTCGTCCCCCTCCCCTGACCAGGCTGGTCCTCATTTCACAGCCCTCAGCAAAAGATCAGCCTGTCCCAGGTGACCCTGAGGTTTTCCTAGAGACACCCTCGCCCTTTCCTGCTCTCTGAACACACCCAGCATGGTGTGTATTCACCTTGCCCACGGCTAGTGTAGGATCCCAGATGGGAGATAATCTGGGGGTGAGGAGGAGATGGCCACAGTCCAAGTCATCGGATGAGGCCACTCTAAAGAAGGTTCTTAGTTCTAGGTCCACCTCTCACCTCAGCAAAACCCTCAACTTGACATTTGCAAGAAGAGTCAGATTCGCAAGTCAACACCTAGCCACTCAAAATAGATGGGAAATTTCGTAAGGAACATCTGAGGCTCTTTGCTGATCCTCCTCTGTCCCCACCTGTTCCCCTTCCCCCATCCACTGTTGGCAGGGGTGGCCTCCAGGGCCACATGCCCATCCGTGGTCCAAGCTCCACATGCCTCGAACAGAGCAGCCCTGGAGAACAGGCAATAACAAGCCCGGCGCTACCGCAGTGGGGACAATAGGCTTCGTGTGCCATATCCCCAACACTCGTGCCCTTCTGTTCGATGGCCTCCCCCACCAAGGGCAGTGGTGGCTGCATCTGTCCTTGCTCCTTTAGTGGGGTTTCTGGGCACAAGAGAGAGATCTGTCTGCGTCACACACGCTCTTGGAGATGAGTGAATTCAAGTAGCCAAATGTCGCGGCAGGGTTGAAATCCCGCACATAAGCTCCAAGAGAAAGGAAAGAGCCCAAAATTGGGCCCAGGAGGACTAGCACTTGCGGGAGGGAGTACAACTTGGCCAGAGATTAAAAAGTTCCATTCTGGTTTTATGGAAATGTGATAGTCAGTTCCTTATCGAGAGGACAGGAACCTGGAACAGATAAGGCAAACCACAGATAACCCAGAAATCCTAGACAGCTGGCCCAGGAGCAGGACACACAGGAAGGGGCAGTGGACAATGAGCCCCAGCCCCACCACTGGCCAGCTCAGCCACCATAAGCCTTCATGTCATGTCTCATGTCTAAGCCATCTCATCTGTAAAAATCCAGAAGTTGAGTTGGGTAGCCACCTATGTCCTGTCAGTTCTAGAATGCTAAGCCATCCCTACCCTAATATTCTTTAGCTTTGGCTAATAGGAGTTCAGGTATGCACCACTGTAAGACACCCACCCACCGTACAGAAATACAGACACTGAATTTGAAGTTTCCTTTAAAAGGTAAAGTCTCCCAATTGTTATATTTGCTATCAGATTTCCTAAACTCAATTTATGTTCATCTTTTCAGAGAAAGATTATAAAAGTTCTTGAAGGGAAGCTTTCAATTCCCAGGCCTGACATAATGCCTGACACACAGTAGGCCTTATGGATAACATGTGATAGATGGGACAAATTTGATATGCAAAGTGAGGTCCACAGGAAAGCACAGCAGGTGCCCTAAGAAGACTACAGTGGTGGAGATAGGTCAGTCTGAGACTAAAAATTGGGCACGGGCCATTTACAAAGTGGATTATCCACAGGCAGCTAATTGGAAGCCAGGAAATTATAAAATGAGAATTTTAAACCTATGTGTTTTATTAAACCCTGCAATATATGTATTTGTACTAAAACAGAAAATTCCACCAAATATTAGTCACTCTGTTATATCGGGTACAACTCCCTCCTATGGCTCTGCAGCCAGGGATATCTTAGTAGAGCTTCTCCTGAGATCTCCCGGTTAACCCTCTCAGTGCTTGTTTCATTGTCCTTCTGCTGGGCTGAAAGCCCCTGCAGGCTGGGTCTGTGTCCAGCTTGTCCATATTGTATGCTCAGAGCCTTGCACAAAAGGCACTCTAGTAATATTTGGTTGATACTAAGGTGGTTTGGAGGAAAAGATGCAAAAGCTGATTCTCTTTCCCCAGACCCTTTCTGCTCCTCATATCCAAAGGCCTTGATGAACTAACTGGTCTATGACAGGGACACTTTCTGACACAGGGAAAACAAGCAATTCCATAGTCCTTAAGACCTGGAGCTGAACTGAAAAGCCAAGTTAGGCTGAGTGTCTGACCTCAACCCTCACACATGGCAATCAACCCCTGGCTCCTAACTGATTTGCTCTTGGAGCAAATTCTCCTTGGAGCAGAGAGGAGACTCATTGCATTTTAAATCCCTACTGAGCCCCCAACATCTGTCATCACTGATAGAGCCCCAATATCTGCCATCAGTGATGAAGAAGCTGCAGGAACAAGGGCAGATGAGTTGGCCCTGAGAGAGGATGTGAAAGGCCTTCAAACTGTGACAATGACTCCATCATGTGCACAAAGACAGCACCACTGGGATACAAATAGGAGCAACACCAGTTACTGCAGCCACTGTGTGTTCTTCGCACATCCTTCATTTCACCCTCACCATAAGCTGAGATGGAGGACAATGACGGTCCACGTTGCACAGATGGGGAAACCCAGATGTAGCGAGACTCAGAATTCGTCCGCCGTTCAACTGCCAGTAAGTAGCTGAGCACATTCAAACCTACCAGCCTAGCTCAGCCCCTATGAGCAGTAGCAGCAGCAATGAAGGGTTTGTTCATACCACACCAGGCCTTGCAGTGCCTAAGGAAGGAAAATACGGGCCTTGCAAGAGTATCCCTTACTGTCACCTCCATGCGTCTGTTCTGGTAAGGTCCGTTGTTATGAATAATAGTCAATTTGTTCAGCATTGAGCTAAGAAGACTAGCCTCCAAGACAGAACCTAGGCCTATAATGCAGGGGGAACATGCATTCTCCAAATCCCCATTATGTCAACACCTCAGCTAGTGAGAAGTACGATGCTGTGTTCCTTATTTTGCCTGTATAACCCTCCACCGGGTCAATGTAATCTATAACATTATCAATCTCCAGGGAAGGGAACATGGCATAATGGCTGGGAGGAGGGCTATAGGAGCCAGACCCCCTGGATTCCATTCTGAGCTCTGCCACTTTAGTAGCTGTAGGACCCTGCACATTTTTCTTAACTTCTCTGTGCCTCAGGTTTCTCATATTCAAAAATGGAAATAAAAATAGCTCCTAACTCCTGGGGTTGTTGGGAGGATTAACCCACTACCTTGTCTGACAAACTCACAGTTGTTTTCCTGCACCCCACTCCGTGCCACACAGCCCCACTCCTCAGGGGTCTGCCCATATACCATCCCTGTGCTGTCACTTGTCATGATCGCTCCTATTCTATTTTTAACATTATTATTGCTGCTGTGGTGGCAAATTCACTCTATTAAGAGTCACCTCCCTGCCTCCCGAGCAGAATATTAATAGAGTAGAAAGGTTGGGAATCCAGATTGAACCCAAGTTCAAACCTCAGTCCTGCAACATGGGATCTAGACCCAATATTTAGCCCCAAGCAGTAAAAATGTAGGACTTACAAGCTGCCCGCCTGGGCTTACATCCCTGCACACACACCACTAATTGTGTGACTCTGAACAGCTATTTACACTCTGCTTCAGGGTCCTCATCCATGAAACAGGGATAATACTTGAAAAGTACCTCCTGGGATTCCTACGAGGATAGAGAGAAGATGTCCCTGGACACCTATAAGTGGGACATAAATGTCTGTGCTCTTCATTCTAAAGCAGAGGAGATAGAGTGGAGAGTTGGGAAGGAGACACAGGTCAGATGCACAGTCCACACTCCCTCAGGGACAGTGCCTCCCTTCCCACGTCTCCCTGTGGCTGCACACAGGGCATAAAGCCTTCACTTCTTTAAGTCCTCCAAAAATCTCTTAACTGTCGTTCAAACCTACCAAATCCTACCTCCCCTGCAAGCTTTCTGAATTGTATCTGAAAACATCTCCAGCCCCTTCCCAAGTGGACCAACAGAAAAGGCCCCCAAATTCCCTCAAACACCAGTCAGTCTAATATTGAGCACAACTCCCTCCAATGGCCCTGTAGCCAGGAAAGTCTCAGTAGAGCTTCTCCCAAGCTCTCCCGATTAACCACTAGCAGACCCTCTTCATGCTTTAATTGTTCTGCTGGGCCAAAAGCTCCCTCACCTCATCCCCTAGCCACGTGCCTTCAACCTCCTAGACCACAAATACTTGGCAAAAACTTGTAATTGTGATTTCCTTTACTATGTGCAAACACTGTGCTGAGATTGATATTTCTCTATCATTTAATGCTCTGTCTTAGATAGCTCACAGTGCTCTAATAGAATACCACAGACCGGATGTTGTCAACAATAGACATTTATTGCTCACAGGTCTGGAGGCTGGGAGTCCAGGGTCAAGGTGCTGGCAGACTCGGTTTCCCATGAGGACCAGCTTTCAGTCCTTTGTGCCTTGTCTTCATATGGCCTTTCCTCAGTGTGAACACTGGGAAGGGGGATGGAATGGGAATGGGAGCAAGCGCTCTGCCATTTCTTCTTCTAAGGACACTAATCCTGTCCTATTAGGACCCCACCCTTATGACATCATCTGAACTTAATTATTTCCTTAGAGGCTCCTTCTCCACATATAGTCAATCTGGGGATCTGGGCTTTCATTTATGAATTGTGTGCTGGATGACATTGAGTATAAAACACTCCCAATCACTGTTGGAGGTCAGTTTTACTGATCAGTGTGGTTTACTGATGAGGCCCTGGAAATCTTGCCCAGGGTCACATAGCCAACAAGTGTGTGGTCATCCCAAGGGTTTACTTACAGGGGAAGGGCCTCGTCCAAACCACAGTGCCTGGACACTGAATTTCCAAGAGCCCCTCAAGGGCTGAGAACATCCAGGGAATTTCTAATGAGCTGGGAGGTGTCCAAGAAATCTCCCCCTTCAGATTTTCAGTAAAGTTGCACGAAACACCACAAAAATCTCTTTTAATTCTCAAAAATACCTTTTCCTATATTCCTTCTACAACCAGAGAACACCTGCTATCTGTCCAACATTGTTTTTGATTGATACCTGTCCATCAGTAGTAGACAAAATAAACCTGATCCTCACTCTTAGGGAACTTTCGGTGCAGTCGAGGGTTACAGACAAAGAGGCGGAAGGAAGAGACTAGCTCAGTGGGACCTTTTATCCAGTGTGTTAGTTTACTTTCTGTTGCTGTAAGAGAACACCTGAGAGTGGGTGACTTATACAGAATAGAAGGTTATTTTGGCTCCACGTTCTAGAGGATGAGAAGTCCAGGAGCATGGCTCTGGCATCAGCTCTGCTTTTGGTGAGGGCCTCATGTTGCTTTGACTCACGGTGGAAAAGAAAGCAGGTATAGGTGAAAGAGACAAAGTGCAAGGGGAGCTATCTAATCCTGTTCTGAGAGAATTAACCAGGTTGAGGCACTAATCCTGCTTAATGACCTAATCACCTCTTAAGCGCCCCACGTTCCAACACCACCATAATGCCATCAAATTCCAAGAGGAGTTTCAAAGCCACATTCACACTATGATACCGAGCTTTGAGGCTCTGCAGGGCTAGAATGAGCATACTTTGCTCATTCCACCACGAGAGCGCTTGCTTTCACGTTGACAGTGCTACATACCAATACAGCATGCACAGATAAATAAAATAGCCCATCCAGTTATTTGATTGGTTTGACTGTTACGGCAGAAGTTAAAAATGCAGAACCCTGCCTTCCTCCAGAATGGCTTCCATTCAACTCCTTTTGCCAGATTCTCATTAACTATCTACCAGGGCAAAGCCCCATGCTAGGCGCTGGGCAAGCTTTGGGGGACATTGCAAAGAATGCCCTCTCGGCAGGAAAATGACTCTCTGATCATCACTAGCCCAGTCATGAGGAAAGTCCTGCGCCTTTGGATCCCTTAAATGGCTGAACTCTGAGATGAAAAATCAAACTCAAACCTTAGGCTTGACCTTCACTGGTCCAGCTGAAGGTCAGTAACCCCTCCTGCCCACCCATCCTGAGCTGGAGAGGTGAGAGGGAAAGACAGAGGGTTTGATTATACCACCCAGGCCACGCCTGCCAAGTTCTCCCCACAACCGCTTCAAAAAAAAAAAAAAAAAAAAAAGATGAAGTGAAAGAGAATTGGAAAAATGGAACCCCCTACATCCCAGAAATATTACTTTCATGAGCTGTATGAATTATTTAACAGACAGCTGAAAAGACCAAACTCAACAGAAGAATACAAAAAAACCAACCCGCAGTACAGACACCTTCCCCGAAGCCCATGACAATGAAATGTGTTTTATGCCCCAGATCAACATGCCAGAGAAGGAGGCTTCGGAGACAGATGCCCACAGGGATCATTAGCCCCTTATCTCTCAGCCCTTTGCCACCAGCATCCAGATCTCTGAGCCTGGGCAGCCTGGGGGGAGAAACGCTGAAAAGTGTGTATATTGTAAGTGTTGGTTAAACAACCCCGCCGTATTCTTATTTGCTGGAGGTTTTAGGGAGCAGATGTAGGACTGGCAGGGCTTGGAGCTGGCGATATTGTTCTAGTTCACTCAGAGCCAACACGGAAGGGAAAAAAGCCACACACACACAAACAAAAAAAAAAAAAAGAAGCTGCATTTGGTGTGTGCGCGCCTGGGTGTGCGCACTCGCCTCTGCGCCAGCCTCTTGTTCAAGGCTCCTTGGAGTCGAGCTGACCCATGCAAAACCAGGCTTGGGGCCCGGCCAAGAGAGATAGAACTTCTCCCAGAGTCTGCATGAGGGTGCCTCTCCATACACGGGCTCACTGTAAGTCTCCCCGCCGGCAGGCACGAGGGGGCTGGAGCAGCGACTTGCCCATCACAGGCTTGGTGCTCTCGGTTGCTAGAGAAAGGGCAAACAAATGGAGAACCAACTATAAAGGCAGCCAGCAGCAGTGAGGCAGCGCTGCAGCTGCCAGGCAATAACTTAGATAGTTACAGCTGCCATCACCTAGTTCATGCAAGCTTTTTAATATCTTTTGGCAGCTCTCGGTGTCACAGCACAAAGGGAGAGTTGGCACTTCGCAGCACACTTTGTTTGACATAACTGTAGGCAGGACCCAGCTGATACCTTCAGTAATGTGGATGGGTTTGCTCTTAAGGTGCGTTTTAGCACATCCAACGGGAGGGGTTTTCCCCCCAACTCTCTCTCCCTTCCTGCCACCCCCTGTTCACGTTCAGGCCATGCAACACCCCTAAATCACACATTGGAAACCAGGCCAGATTAATGGGAGGACTCTGGGGGTGCACAGCATAAGGTTGGCCCCATAAGCACCAAGGTAAGGAGGACAGGAAAGCAATGCATGGAAGATGGGGACACAGGAAGGAAGGGGAAAGGAGCAAAGGAAAAGAGTGCGCTGCAGAACTCTTCCCAAACCACATAGAGAGACTCAGAGCCTCTTTCCCCCCCTACCCCTAGAGGATTTTACATAAAGCAGAATGCCACCATCTTGCTTCCGGCTCTTCGCTCTTCACAGTTATTCATTGCTTGGCTGAACACCTCCTCCCCAGTTGCACAGGCACCCAGCTTGCTCTGGGTATCTTCCTGCCCCGTTGTGACTCTTTCGAGGGCCAATAGCTAAGAAAGCAGTTTGCAGAAGCACCTCCTCGGCTCAGGGAGTTGTCATGACAACTTTCGTTGATCCCTCCACCCAGCCAGGCATCCTTGTTTGGCGGATCCAGGAGCCTTGCTGGGGCTGGAAATGGTCTTCTCTAAGACCCTATGGCACAGATGGGCCTGAAGAGAACATGCAGGCAGAGGAGGAGCAGAAGATGAGTGTGGGACACGAGGCAGGGGAGGGGCGGGACAGACACTGCCCACTCTGAGCTGTTTAGGCACAGAGGGGAATCATCACTTCCCTGGTGCCAGTACCCAGTCATTCTGTCCCACTGTACATTTCCTTTGTGTATCCTTCTAGGCAGTGGTTCTGGCTGCCTGCAGGATCCTCTTGGAGAAGGCTACCAGGAAAAAGCAGAAAGAAGGAGCCCTGGGGATTATCAAAGATGATCATGGGCTCCTGTGTTAGCTTCCCATCGCTATAACAAATCCCTGGGATAATCACCTTATGAGGAGAAAAGGTTTGTTTAGGCTCACAGCCCTGGAGGATCCAGCCCACGATCAATTGGCCCATTGCTTTGGTCCTGCCACAGGGCAGCACATCATGGTAGGAATGCACGTTAGACAAAAGCCTACAGGGAGAAAAAGAGAGAGAGAGGAAGGGGCAGGTCCCTGGACTGGATCTGAGGGCATGCACTCAATGACTTCAAGACCTCCTGCTAAGCCCCACCTTTTAAGGCTTCCACCACCTTCCAATTGTACCTCCCTGGAGATCAAGCCTCCAACACAGAGAACTCTGGAGGCCAGTAAAGATCCACACTCTTAACAGCTCCTGATTGTTCTGGTTGTTATCTGCTAGGGCTGCCATAACAAAGCACCAGGAGCAGAAGCTTAAACCACACCCATCATTGTCTCTTGGTTCTGGAGGCTGGAAGTCAGAGATTTGGTGTCAGCAGATTGGATTCTTCCTAAGAGCTCTGAGAGAAGCTCTTGTCCCGGGCCTTTCTCTTGGCCCCTGGTGGTTTCCTGGTGATCTCTGGCCTTCCTTGGCTCGTAGATACACCACTCCAATCTCCACCTCCATCTTCACATGGAATTCTCCCTGTGTCTGTTTCCAAATTTCTTCTTTTTCATAAAGACCCTCCAATGTGACCTCATCTTAACTAATTACATCTGCCAAGACCATGTTTCCAAATAAGGTGACCCTCTGAGGCACTAGGGGTTAGGACTCCAACATACGAATTTGGGGGAGCACAACTCAACCTATACGGTCGGGTACCTACTATGCACCAGACACCATGTTGTACACTTATTGGTATTGTTTCCAATCCTCTCCCAGTCCTGCAACATGTGTAGTATCATCCCCATTTTACAGAGAAGGAAAATAAGGCTCAGAAAGGTCCAAGGTCCTGCCTGAAGTTAGATGACACTAGTGCCACCTGGTCATAATACTTTTGCTGAGAATACGGGGGCTGGCCACTGCTACATTCTTCCCCTAGCACCCCAGAGGGGTATCTGTCTCCCCTCAGCCTTCTCTTTATGAGCATCTTAGGCCTAGGATCACTGGATTCCACCAGATTCCAACATAAGTTGCTCTCTGAGTTGTTTTCTCCAGCATGAACATGGCAGGTGGTCTGCGGGTGTGGAGCCTTGGGTGGCTGTGGGAGGCAGGGTGTGTTGGGTTGGAGCCTGGCTCTTCTGCACATGCTGCCCTTGCTTGGCAAGAGTCTTCACTTCTCCCGAGCTCTAAAGGAGACAAAAATATTGTATGCTTACTCCTATGCATTCATTTAGTATCCAATATCCAATTATTATTTTTTAAATTTTTTTTAGTTGTTGATAGACCTTTATTTTTTAAATTTATACACGGTGCTGAGATTCGAATCCAGTGCCTCACACATGCCAGGTAAGGACACTACTATTGAGCCCCAGCCCCAGCCTCATCCACTTATTATTGATTAAATGATAAAATAATGGTGAGGCAGTACTTGTTATATATTGGGGATCAAAAAACATCAGCTTCCTCTTTCTTTCTAAACATGTCTCCCATCTTTCCCTCCCCACTAGCAATGCTATCTCCTTAGAGAATACAAGGTCACCCTCCATCAAGATGAGCAAACACCAGTGCAGTTCAGCAAGCAACAGCTATGTACTTGCCGTCACCCAAATAGATAAATAAATGACCTTTGTTGATCACTAGCTCAGGCCAGGCACTACTCTAACCATATTACATTAAGGAGGACTCAATAATATTCCCACTTTACAGATGAGGAAACCAAGAACAAAAAGGTTATACGTGTTGTAAATCTTTGAAAGTCAATTGCTCTATCACTCTGCTCTTATTTTACTAACTACGGTTTTACTTACTCAGAGGGAGATCTGAATTAGGAGAAAGTCACCGTGTGGTTGTCTAGTAGGAACTATACTTTTATCCCCATGAAACTGCACCCCTCAGTCCACCCCAGATGGCAATGCCCCAGTTAACCAAGCAAGGCAGGCCAGACAGGACCTCAGAGCTGCCCTACCAGGAGCAGGGAATATAGTTCTTTCAAGAGGCATAAGCCTTGCTCCTACAATAATATTTGCATTGCTCTTTACTTCCCAAACACTTTTTTCCCTGATAGTGTAAAGTATACATCAGTGTCTCCAAATGCTGAGTTTAAATACTAAAGTCCATATGAATAGGCTTTCCCTATATATTTAATATGTGTCAAAAGGCCCCAGGCTTTATGGTACAGCCTCACTTCTAGGTTAAGTTTTTTATTCAACGCCCAGATTCCCTTCCCAAACTAAGTAAGAGGGGTTTCATTTCCTATTTCCTACTTCCAATCAAAAATGCAGCTTCTCCTAGCCCTGTTGGTGCTGAATCATTCCAGCAGTTTCCAAAACAAAATTAGATACAGCCCCAGCTTGAGAAATGTTCCACCTCCTGGACTCACGGCATTTGGGATTATTATTCACTTATTATCATTCAAAACAAATAAGAATGATAAAACATCAGTTGGAGTCACTCCAGGATACAAGAAACTGGAATATCTAATAAAAACCATAGTATTCCACAAATAGAAACTATTAGAAAATGCAGAAAAACAATGGCAGAGGACATTCTGCACCTTCCCCCAAAAAAACAGATCACCTGAAATAACAGAGCAGTTCTCAATGTCCAATCCACTGGTCACAAAGAGTACTGTTCAGAGCACCCTTAATTCAAGCCTCAGAGAAAGAAAACCTGTGTAAATCATCCAGCACTGAGTAGGACATTATTTTTAGTTTCGTTTCCTCTTTCATCACATTTGGTGAACTTCCTTCAACCTGAACTCTCTGTAGCTAAGGAGAAAAGGTTGTCATATTCAGGCATTCTTTGCTCTCCACTAGAAAATATCCAGCGACCCCCCACATCCAGGAAGTCTCACGATTTCACAAAGGGCCTTTACACCCACATTTCAGCCTGAGCAAATGTTTAACTCGAACTTGGGAAACATCACGGGATGCTGAAATCCACTCACATTCCAAGACTGACCTTCCCATGGGAGAATGTGGCCGGTTTGTGCTTGGTTGACTCCTGTTTGATCTGCAGAGAAAGACGGTCATGGATTTCACAGACCCGGGAACCCATGTTCACTCAGCTACCCCTGCACACGAGCCCTTCCCTTGCCTCCTCTGACTGATGGTCTCCATTTCTAGAATCTCCTGCATTGGCTCCTCCACCGTCTGAAGACAGCCTCATTCCTGAGATGCCTAACTCTGGGGATGTTGACCTCTTCCTCTACCAGATGGCAGAGTTCACTCCCCAATGCTTCCAGACCTATGTCCAGAAAGAAAATAGGCAGGGACAAGGCAGACCTGAGGTCCAAGGGACCACTGTCTTGTCTTCCCATCTCCCTCTACACCCCTCAACCATCAACTCCCACTGCCACTTTTTTTATTATTATTTTTAGTTGTAGATGGACACAATACCTTTATTTTATTTATTTGTTTTTATGTGGTCCTGAGGATTGAACCCAGTGCCCCACACGTGCTAGGCAAGCTCTCTACCACTGAGCCACTCCCCAGCCCCTCACAGCCATTTTTGAAATGGGAAATGGCAGAAGGGCAAAGTGAAGAAGAGGAGGAAGTGAGATTCAGAACAGCTGGTACCAGCTTTGTAATGGGGTGGAGGACTGCAGGGTCAGATCCTTTTTTTTTATTTACAATAATGTATTTAATCTTTGCGTGCAATCAGAAAAAAAAAATTCTTTCATCATAGTATTCCTAATACCAAAAATTTTTCTAAAAATGGGAACAGCCAGATTGGGGTCATAGCTCAGTGGTAGAGAGCTCACCTAGCAAGTGCGAGACCCTGGGTTCGATCCTCAGCACCACATAAAAATAAATAAAAGAAATAAAAGGTATTTAAAAATGGGAACCGCCTATATATCTAATAATTGGGAATTTGTTAAGTTAATCCAAATAATTGAATAGAATGCAATAATTCAAGATGCTATTTACAAGGATCTTAAGGACTAGGGACCTGCCAATGACACAATGTATGGTTTAAAACAGGATGTGCTTACATACAGTTTAATCTCAGCTATATAAATATGGAAAATATATACAGTACTAGATATTCTTTTGTCTGCCAGTATCTCCTTCCCCCTTTTCTATTTCCATTTTTTCCAGGAACTTTTGCACATCCCCCCATCTCTCTCTTTCTCTCTCTCTTTCACACACACACACACACACACACACACACACTTACAGACCAAGATCTGCAACTCCTCCAAGAGGAGTCGATGTGCACAATATGGCTGCGGCCACAGTGGACGGGTCCAGGGTGGACATCTGACCTAAGCCAGGACAATTCTCTCCTTCTCCATTAATTCTGAAACTGGGACTGAGGGAATCTTTCTCTTTCCAGCAGCAGACACGGTAGGATAAGAGTGCCTAGAGGCCGCAGAGGCAGGCCCTTGTGTCCTGCCCTGTGGGCCAGAGACCCTGGCAGCAGATCAAAGTAAGGACAGAGGAGAGGAGGCAAATGCAGGCAAGAAGAAGCAGGAGGCCAAGAAGGAATATCCTGACACCACCCCAGTCCCCTGTCTTGCTGAGTCTGAGACCTGGCCACAATTCTGCTCTTGGGGTCCACGAGACAGACAACCCCAGGCCCTTATAATAAAGTCTCCATCTTTTCTAGCCCTTTAAATTGTATTTACTAGTAACCAAAAGAACACTAACCAGTATGTGCTCCCTCAAACACCCCATGACCTCTACACTCTCCTATTATAGTAAAATATTGGAAGGGGGGTAGGGTGTATGATTCTAGGTGACTTCTTTTTTCTTTTTTATTTTCCCAAGTTTCCCATGATGAACATTTTTATTATTTGGCGTTCAGTGTCTATCTCCAAATCTACCACCTTAATTCACTTACACACAATATACATACTTTGTCCATAATTAAAAGAAAAACTTTAGTTATCAGAAAATATACATTTACTGACTTTGTGTGTGTGTTGTGTGGAGTGTGTGTGTGTGTGTGTGTGTGTGTGTAGCAGCAGGAGTAGTAGTAAATCTTCATATTAGACAGAAACCAAAATTCCTGGAGACAGTCTTGGTAAATGTTCCCATGCTCCCTCCACATCGTGGTGTTTCTGGTGGGCTCAGGACCTCAAGGCCTCTGAAGTGCTGCCATGGGCCCTGCCCTTGCTGGCCACAGCCCGGTGCCAGCCTGGTCTTCAGACCACACCTCCCATTCCAGTCACTCTAAAGTCTCTACTGACTCATTATCCCGAGGCCAGCCATTTGCATGTCTTACCAGAAAGGAAGAGCAGGAAAATCTCCCCCATCTTTTTACATGGTTTGACCATTTCTTTTCTTCCTTTGCTCCTCAAAACTACTGCCATTTTGACCTCTCCTGGGACCTGTCTTTTCTCCGAGTGGAGCTGTCAAAAGCTCTATTCTTTGGAAGCCCAGAGCAAACCCTCTTTTCTGAGAATCAGAATACTTGGTTGGCACACCCCCTAGTGGTGGCCTAATGAATCCCCCTTAATTACTACAGGGTACAACCCCCAGGGTTTCTCAAAGTGTGTTCCACTGGACCCTAGTTCTACAGAAGAAAAAAAAAATAGCAGAAGAGAAAAGTAAGAAAAGAAAGTCAAATTTAGAAACATTGGGACAAATAAAAGTAATTGATGTGCTTTCTTAGTGGATTCCTCAAAGTCTTGAATATGCTAATTAGCCTTAGGAACCCCATTGGATTCTTTTGGTTATAAGTAAATACAATTCAATGGGCTAGATAAGATGGAGACTTTATTATAAGGGCCTGAGGTTGTCTGTGTCGTGCATGGGATTCCAGATTTATTCTATCAAACTTTTAGGGAATAATTGCATGGCTCTTTATTGAGCATGTACTATCAATCATAATATGCCCACTTACAGATGGTAAAACTGATGCTCACCAGGGTCAAATATCTTGCTTCCATTAGGTTGACATGACACTGAAGTCGTGTTCTTGACCATGAGGATATCCTGGTTTTACATCTATTCCAGGCACTGTTCTGCAAATTCCACTTCTACATGTTGCTCTTCTTGGTCCCTATATTACCAGCCACCTGGGAAACAAGGACAGTGGAGGACCACAGAGGGGAGAGAGGGCTCCCTCACTGCCTTTGGAAGGTTCTGGTTTCCTCAGTGAGAAAGGAAGAGTCAATGTCTCCGTGCCACAAATTCCCCTTGCAATCATCAGCAAAGGGGATGTGATAGGGCACCATGTGGGGAGCCCAAGAGATGCACTTTCGGATGATATTATGAAAAATACAGAAGGCTACTTTATAATTTATTTTTTGCAAAGAGAAGCTTGATTGTTTTGAGCCTTATTACCTGTTGACCTGGTTTTATTACCAATAGGATATTTTGCAGGCATATGTTTTTTCATCTGTTAAAAAAATGAAAAGGATAATACCTCACATCTTTTTTAATGTCAAGTTTAAGTACATAAATTATTTAAAAGCTTAACTAGCAGGGTGGGCTTTTGAGGGGATAAGTTTTAAATAACAGACGCCAAAGATCATTTGACTGACATAACTGAAACTTTAGATTTCAGGCACAGCTGGATCCAGAAGACGAAATGAGACCATCATTAAATCTAAATGCAAGGTACTTACATTTATAGAAAAAGGAAATAGAGGGCTGGGGTTGTGGCTCAGTGGAGGCTGGGGTTGTGGCTCAGTGGGGGCTGGGGTTGTGGCTCAGTGGTAGAGCACTTGCCTAGCACAGGTGAGGTATTGGGTTTGATCCTCAGCACCACATGAAATAAATAAAAAAGAAAGGTCCATCAACAACTAAAAAATATTTTTTTAAAAAAGAAAAAGGAAATAGAATAATGCTATAAAATTTCTTAGTCCCTTATCCCGGCTGACATTGATACTGCAAATAATTACATGAATGCTAAGAGTCTGGGGATGGACTCTTCTCCTTCAACTTTGCCTTTCAGCTACCCTTATTAAACATCTCTGTAGAGATTTGATTTTTCTGTCAAATGGGCACCCGACTCCTGGTTTTCCACTTCAATGGAAGCTAGAAGTTGTAAAGCTATCAAATGCTTTTTCCTCAGAGGATTAAATTTTGGGATATATGTGTGTGTGTGTGTGTGTATATATATATATATACACATACATACATACATATATGCATATATATACATATATGCATATATATATACATATATGCATATATATATACATATATGCATATATACATATTCCTATTAATGTTTGCAGAAATAGCACTTTATACAAGCAAAGGGTTTCCCGTGTATCTATTTGTTTTACAAATTTATCATTTAAAAATCCATAATTAGCCTGCCAAAACCTATACCTTCAACATTACAACCACAATTCAAAGTCAATTAAGCCACAGGGGGAGGGAAAAGAAAATATAATTTTAAAAAAATATTTTTTAAAGTTTACATTGTGTGTGCATGTGTGTTTTTGCAAGACATATATAAATGGCAAGACATATATAAATGGCAAACTTTAAAAAAAAAGACAGATAGATAGTCCCAGATTTTAATACCACCCCCAAGGTAGAACAGGTGGCGAAAATATAATAAAACATGTTGCGAGGAACTTGTCATGAATTTTAAAAACAAAAACGCCTACAGACCAAATAAACTGCTCTGACACTCGGCTAAATCTGAAGTTCCCAAACTATTTTAAATGACAAAGCAGAAGTTCCCAAGAGAGAGAGTCCAACAGAAATGGTTTGAGGGCAATTGCTGCCGAACTCACACAGAATAGAGCTTGGATAGACAGGCAGAGGCGGAGCCTGCTCCCCCTTGCCACCTGGGCCACTTGATGTTCGCAGACCCTCAGGACCAGACCATGTGTGCAGCGCAAGGAATCTGTCGACAAGCTTCTGGGAGCCTCCTGCACCCATCTCCCACCTGCCTGGTGGCTTGTCCATGGACCCAAAGGCAACTGTTTGGGGCATTTGACCAGCAACTAGCCTTATGCTTGCCAGTAACCACGTCCAGATGTCCTGTTGGAAGGCAGGCGGGCGCCCGGGCCCTGGTGGAGGGGGACACGCTCCCTCAGAAGCGCCCCCTACAGGCCCTCGCCGTTCGTTCATCGCAACCTCACCTGCCCTTGGATCTTGGTCGCATTTGGGTTCCCTTCTCCTTGGGCACAGAGTGCTGAAAGCAGCACAGAGAGGAGAGCACAGCTCTATTTCACAGTAAGAGGCAAAGTGATTTACCCAAAATCACAGAGCTGAGATGACAGCCCGAAATGTCTGGCTCCTTGTCTAGCCCTGTGTCTACTAGAATAAGCTCATTAAGATCATCTGGGGATGAAGAGTGGGGAAGGGTCCCCATTCTGGTCCCCCATTCCAGGCTCCCAAGTTCAAATGCCTAAAGAGGTCAGAAGAAGGGTGGAGGAGGTAAGCCTGCCATACAGCGCACCGGAAAGCCCGAGTCCCATGTCAGGACAGGCAGCTGCCTCCGGGCATCATCAGCGCATTGCTATTACGCAAAACAGCCAAGTGAAGGCAGAGAGCTGAATCTTTATGTGAAATGTCCTGGATATTTAAATATCGATTTTGTTGCCAACCACTAGAATAACTACTGACAAAAAAAAAAAAAAAAGACTTCCATAAATAACAAGACCATGTAGAGGCATTAGACCCCTTGTGCACGGATGGTATGGTGGTTCCTCAAAATATTAACAAAGAATAACCAAGATTCAGCACTTTTACTTCTGGGAACATACCCAAAAGAAAAGCAGGGATGTAAGCAGATGTTTGCAAGCCCATGTTCATAGCAGCATTAATCACAATGGCCAAAAGATGGAAGTGACACCTGTCCATCAGAGGATGATTGGATGAACAAATGTGGTATGAAGTAACAATAAATGTTGGCGAGGATGTGGGGGAAAGGTACACTCATACATTGCTGGTGGGACTGCAAATTGGTGCAACCACTATGGAAAGCAGTGTGGAGATTCTTCAGAAAACTTGGAATGGAACCACCATTTGACCCAGCTATCCCACTCCTCACCATATACCCAAAGGACTTAAAATCAGTATACTACAGTGATGCAGCCACATCAATGTTTATAGCAGCTCAGTTCACAATAGCTAAGCTATGGAACCAACCTGGTGTTCTTAAACTGATGAATGGAATTACTCAGCCATAAAGAAGAATGAAGTGATAGCATTTGCTGATAAATGGATGGAACTGGAGACTATCATGCTAAGTGAAATAAGCCAATCCCCCCCCCCAAAAAAGTCAAATGTTCTCTCTGATATGTGGATGCTAACACACAATAAGAAGTGGAGGAGAATAGAACTTCATTGGATTAGACAAAGGGGAACAAAGGGAAGGGAGGGAGGATGGGAATAGGAAAGTCAGTAGGAAGAATCAGACATAATTTTCCTATGTTCAGATATGAATACACAACCAGTGTAACTCCACATTATGTACAACCACAAGAATGAGGAATTATACTCCATGTATGTATGACATGTCAAAATACACTCTACTGTCATGTATATCTATAAAGGACAAGTTAAAATTTTGAGAAAAAAATATGTGATCTGTACACACAATGGAATATTATTCAGTCTGAAAAAGGAAGAAAATTCTGACACTTCTACAACATGAATGAATCTGGAGGGCATGAGGCAAAGTGAAATAAGACAGCCACCAAAAAAAGACAAAGACTACATGATCCTACTTTTGTGCAGTACCTACAGTAGTTGAGTCCATAGAGACAGAAAGTAAGATGGTGGTCACCAGGGGCTGAGGGTAGAGGGGGGTCTGGGGGTTGTCCTTTCGTGGGTATAATTTCAGTTTTTCGAGAAGAAAAATTTGTGGGGTTTGGCAGCATAATGATGTAAACATATTTAATGCTATTGAACTATATACTTCTAAGAGGTCAAAGTGATACATTTCTTATTTTGTTGGTTTGTTTTACCACGATTAAAATTTTAAAACAACATTAATCCTATGACTCTAACAAATTTACTTGCAGACTGCTTCAGGGCACTCGCTTGAAATTTCTATCCCATTCAGATACCTGATACCTGTGTACCACCACCAAAGACCAAGATGTATCCACTAAAAGGGGGCCAGAGTGGAACTGGGCACAGAGGCACATGCCTTTAATCCCAGCTGCTTGGGAGGCTGAGGCAGGAGGACTGCAAGTTTGAAGCCAACATGGGCAACTCAGATAGACTCTGCCTCAAAATAAAATAAAGGTGAACTGGAGCTGTGGCTCAGTGGCAGAACACTTGCCTAGCACAAGTGAGGCACTGGGTTCGATCCTTAGCACCGCATAAAATAAAGAAATAAAACAAAAGCAGTTTGTTAAAAGAAAAATAAAAAAGAACCAACTAAGGAAAAAAGAATTAAAAAAAAAAAAAGGTGGCTGAGGATGTTACTCAGAGGTAGAACACTTACTTAGCACGTGAAAGGCCCTGGGTTCAATCCCCAATACCTCAAATTAAAAAATAAAGGTGGGGGGACCAAACTAGAAGTACAAAGGAATTCAGCAAATCCCACCTCTAATTCTTGCTAGCAGGATGACTTTGTACAAGTCATATAATAGGTCATTTAATCTCTCTGACCTGGGTTTTCTTGTCTATTGAATGGTACCAAAATGGTTTCCTACTTTCCTCAGCCCACCCAGACCTCCAGCTAGTGAGACTGTGTGGATTTCCAATATCTTTGTATACCCCCATCACTCTTCTATTCAAAATATTCTCTTTCTTCCCATAGTGCACTGCAATCCTTTGTTGTCCCCCATGAAATGCAGGGATCCTCGTAGATTAGGCTTAGCCATTTTTGTACTCCCCAGAAAAAGAGACCAAGCATACAATCAATGCTCCATAAATACCATCAAATCAAGCAACTGACCAACAGCTCACCCAGCACTGATTATGTGCCAGATACTACGAAGTGCTGAGGAGACCAACAGAAGATCCATGTTCTTAAAGAAGGTGAATCGTGTTTGAGGAGAGGAGACACAGGTAAGGTCCAAAATATCTTGCTACAAGTCAGACTCTGGGTCCCAACCACCTAAAGAAGGGGGTAACATGAAGAAAAACTAGCTCCCCTTCTTTTACACAGCCTCATTAAGATTTTCTTGGACCTTACCATGGTTTGAAAGTCCCCTCTAAATCCATACTGAAACTTCATCCCCAAAGTTAATATGTTAATATATTGACAGTATTTGGGGTGATGGTGTTTGAGAGGTGATTGGGATTAGATAAGGTTATCAGGTGAGACCACCATGATGGAACTGGACATATGCTTGGTCTATCTCACCATGTTATGATGCAGCAAGAAGGCCCTCACCGGGTGCTGAACATATATCAGCACCACACTCTTTGACTTCCCGGCCTCCAGAATCATGAGCCAGATGAAACTTTACTCTTTATAAATTTCTTAGTCCCAGGTGTTTTATCATAGCAGCAGAAAAAGACTACACTAGAGATAAGAAATTCATCTGCTCACAAAATTGTTTCCCAAATAAGGATGTTTCCCATACTTATCAGGCACCATGATAAGTAGGAACAGAATCAGAACAGTTCCCCTAGAAAGCTTTGGACAGTCTCTGGTCTTGAGACAGTGGTGGGGTGGGGTGGGGGGAATCCTTGGAGCAAGGCAGGCCACATCACTAGTGCATTTTCCTTCTTGAGAAGCCAAGAGGGCTGAGGCACAGATATCACTTAGCCCAACCCCTTCCATCCCCAATTAAATGGACAGTCCCCTGGGTCAACTGCATCATGGGTATGTGCTCATTCTCTAATCTGACTTGTCCTTGGAGGTTCCCCACCCCATCCTGCTGATCTTACCAGCTGCCTGGGGGAGCACAATTGAGAAGAGATTTGGCAATGATCCAGTTAATTTGATCGATGGAGACAGCCAAACAAATAATCCAGGCCAAAAATGTTCAGTTCTGTTGGGAGTCTCCCCGGCTCCAAAGACTAACTTCCCCATCCCCCAAGAAGAGCTGTCCAATGGTGAGCCCTGCTGGCTCACATGATCCTTACCCACCAATCAGATTAGCCCTGCTGGCTCACCTGATCCTTACCCACCAATCAGACTAGCCCTGCTGCTCACCTGATCCTTACCCACCAATAAAAAAGCGCCCCATGCCAACTGTTAAACCACCCCCGGCTCTATAAATATGCAGAGCTGTTCCTCAATAAACGGGCATTTGCTCCCATGACGAGCCTTGTTGGTTCTTTCAAGTTCAGCTGTCTACAGGGATCAAATTCCACTTCACTGATACCAGGCATGAAGGTTCATCCCTAAGGAAGGGGTTTCACTGAGAAGCACACCCCGTGTCCTAGTATCCCAGGCTGTGCCATTGACCTTCAGCTTGGCTCAATTTCTCTATGACACCCCTCCATTCCCTCTCTGTGCCCTTCCCAGCCCCTGACATCTCTGCCCCACCCCAAGGAATTGGTCCCCTGGAGCTGGGGTGGGTCTTTGGCAGCTGTTAGGGACTGTAGCATTCCCGTGTCCATGCCCTACTCTGACTATTTGAAATCTATTAAGATTTTCAACATTTGAAATACATTCAAATAGTTAAAGGGACACAGTATAATGGTAGAATGTCAGGAGCCCAAAAAGTTTTGATCTTGAAGCTGTGGGGAGGTGGTGGAACCTATAGGAGGCAGGGCCTCCTGGAAGGAAGTTAAGTCAGTAAGGACATGGTCTTGAAGGGGGTACTGGGTTCCCAACCCCTTTCCCCTCTCCCACTCCCTTTTTATTTCTCTCTCAGCTTTCCAGCTGCCATGAGGTAGACAGCCCTCCTCCACCATGCTCTCCCACCATGACCCCAGGCCCAAAGCAATAGGACCATAACCTGACCATGTGACCATGGACTGAAACCTGAAAAACCTGAAACCATGAGCCAGAACAAAAACCCTACTCCCTTATTCAGTTGATTATTTCGGGTATTTTGTGATAGTAACGTAAAGCTAACTAATACAGTATGGAGAAATAGGTCTTATTCATAGCTTATAACCTGAACTATACTATCTTGGAGGTTGCCCTCTCCTTACGTTCCTAAATGCACTGTTATCGGGTCTTATCAGGCCATCTCTCTGCCCAGAGGATGATGAACCAACTCCTCTGCATCATGGAAGAAAACTTTTACAATCCACTCCCAGATCACATGGATCAATTATGATGGAGTTCCACAAAACAAACAGAAAATATAAAATCTCAGAAGCTTTAAAAAAAAAAAAGGGCTTAGTCTCTAAAAAAATAAAATAAAAAAATTAGCAGCAGTCTACAACTCTAGAAGACAACATCCTTAATCCTTTACCAGGAGAGGCACGAGGCTATTTCTGTGAAGGTGTTTGTTTTGGAGCCGCTGGAACTCCTCTATTTCAGCTTACAGCAGAAAAGCCGACAAAACTTCAAATTCTAGGAATTTCCATATACTAGGCAGAGAGCAGCCCCTAAGCAAAGCAGTGTTTCTCCCTCTGTCTGTTCCCAGACTGGCTGGTTCTCTTTGGTAGGACTTCATCAGAAGTAGCAAGAAAGAGTCAGCAAGCCACTGACTGTCCTGAGCTTTTCCTGCCATTCGTCCCAAAGCCACAGCTTCAGTCCACTTGTGCTTTGCTTCCAAGTTACAACAGACAACAATTCAAGTACTCCAAGAATGTTCCAACTGTCTCCAGTTTTCAGTTTGCAAAACCTGAGTTCTAAATATCTGCCTTCCCACCTCCTCCACTAAGTCAATATCACATTTTAAATTATGGTCCGTGCAGCAATTCTTTCCAAGTATCAAATGCTCCTTCACTTAGGATGAGGCTCAGTTGCTAACACACCTAGGAATTAGTCTCTCGTGTAACCGAAATCCATTGTTGAGCAGAACTGGAAGTTCTACAAAGACATCAAGAGATCTAGCTTCTACCTTTCTACTCAGCACCCCTCCAGCAGAAAACTCCCATGACTAAGGTGCTCTTCATGACACAGGAGGGATCACTGGAAATCAATCACATGGCCAAGTCTAACTGCCAAGAATTCCAGGATGAGATATTTTTTACCTGAGCACATTGCTGCTGTGAATATAATCAGGATTCTGATGCTAAGGTCAAAGGGAAGGAAGATGTTGGAGGAGCAGCCTAAGCCACAATCTGTATTTGTTTGCATTTAAGGCTCCCCAACTAGGGCTCAATGCATGTCATTTAAATGGTGGCTAGAGCAATGCCTCTCATAAGAGATCAACCAATAATATTTAGTACACTTGAATAATCACTAACATCCATCCTTTGTCTGGAGAGGTTTTCCATAAGGATCTCAACTTAGAATGTCCAGAATCCTTTCTACTACACCTGCTCCTTGACTTGCAATAAGGTTATGTCCTGATAAACCCATTCTAAATTGAAAATATTGAGCTGGGCACAGCGGCACATGCCTGTAATCCCAGCAGCTCGGGAGGCTGGGGCAGGAGGATCGCAAGTTCAAACCAGCCTCAGCAACTTAGTGAGGTTCTAAGCAACTCAGCGAGATGCTGTTTCTAAATAAAATATTTTTTTTAAAGGGCTGGGGATGTAGATCAGTTGTTAAGTGTCCCTGGGTTCAATCCCTAGAATTAAAAGGAAGGAAGGAAGGAAGGAGAAGGAAAGAAGGAGATATTGGACGTCAAACCATCATAAACCAAGGCCCATCTGTATTTTCGAAGATGTCTCTTCTCTACTCTCTTTAAACCAGTTTAGGTTTCATTCAGGATCTCAGAGTGTCATTTAGAACCATACTAGCCAAATGTGGTCTAAGAGGTACTGCTTATCTGCAAACTGCAAAGAAACTATGTCAATAAGCTCCATGCTTAGTTTGGCTGACATTTGTCCGTAGCTAGACTTTCTCAAAGAAGAAGCAAGGCTGCTCTCATTTGCATTCTGGAATATGCCCCTGTCTTTCCATGGACCAGTTTAAGTCAAGTGGCACTGGTGTGCTGGCCATTTTCAATGACAGCAGGACTCACGGGAGGCTGTGGGAAGCTAGGTGGTTGATTTCACACTGCAGTCAGCATTCTCATTAAAACAAAAAGACTGCAAAAGATATGCAATCACAATTCAAAAAGACCTTGGCCTTGTTTAAAAGGGAACCAAATCCAGCCACTGCATCTTTATTGGAAATCCAGGTAATCCCTACTCTGCACTGGTCAGAATGGGGTAGCTGTGACTTAGCAGCAGTATATAAGAAGAAGACTTAAAGGTCTTAGTCAGTGTCAGCTCCTTAAATCCTAGCTGTGATGGGATCACCCAAATAGCCCATGTGACCTTAGGCTGCATTAGCAAAAGCACTGAATTTAGAACAAAGGAGGTGAGGCTCCAACTTTACTCTGTACTCCGCAAAACATGCATGGAATGTTGTGTTCAATTATGAGAATATCATTTGGGAGGGATGTTGAAGAACTGGAACGTGTGCCCACGAGAGCAACCTGAATGCTGAAAAGATTCAAAACCATGTCATATAGAAACATTTGGGGAATTGCTAATGTTTATCCTGGTGAGAAAATTTGGAGACCACAACCTCTATCTTCAAATATCCAGAGAGCTATTATGTGATGAAGAGCTTAATCTTGTTCTGGAAAATGCTAAGGCATGGAGCCAAAACCAGTAGATGGAAGATACAAAAAGGTAGATTTGGGCTTAAGATCAGTAAGACATTCCAACAACCAGAACTGCCCTCAGGAAGAGGCTACCCTGAGGACCATGAACTCAGCCATTGGAGAGAGTAAAACTCAGGCTGGACAGATTCCCAGAAGGGTAAGGTAGGGTGAGTTCAAGCTGGAATGTAACTGAAGGGTCAAAGCTACACCTTCCCTGATTATGTAGCTTGGAGGTTTGCAGCCCACAGAGCCCTTTCCCAATTGTCTCCCTTGAGTCTCACGGCTATTTGGGGTAAGCAGAGTGGATACAAATGAGAAAATGTCACTGGGTTAAGTGGAGATCTATCCTAGGTCACCTGATCCCAAGTCCACCTCTCTGTGGGGAATCACCAGGAGAAGCCTCACTTTGTTGTTGTTGTTGTTGTTCTTTTTAGTTATACATGATGTTAGAGTGTATTTTGACATATTATAAATACATGGACATTCTTGTGATGGTTCATGATGTGGAGTTACACCAGTCGTGTATTCACATATGAAGATGGGAGAGTTACATCTGATTCATTCTACTGTCTTTTCTATTCCCATCCCCCTCCCTCTCCTTCATTCCCTTTGTCTAATCCAATGAACTTCTATTCTTCTCTCCCCCACTTTACTGCGTGTGAGCATCACCATGTCAGAAAGAACATTCAGGCTTTGGTTTGGGGGGATTGGCTTATTTCACTTAGCATGATAGTCTCCAGTTCCATTTACCAGCAAATGCCATCATTTCATTCTTCTTTATGGAGAAGCCTCCCTTCTTAATGAGAGATTGACAAGCCAGCAGAGACCCCCCATGGAAGACAGCTGAGTAGGAGCACATGGTTTGTCTGTCTTCCCCAGTTATTTCTCCCACTCTAAAAGGCGCACCTGTGGCTGCATTCCCTAAGTTAGGAACCTAGGCTTTTGACAGATATCAACAAACTGCAATCAGTGGACCCAATCTGGCCCACCACCTTTTTGCATAAATAAAGTTTTATTGGAACACAGCCTCACCCATTCATTCTGTATTGTCTATGTCTGTTTTCCTGCTATAAAGGCAGAATCTAATAGTTATAATAGAGGGCATATGTCTGGCCAAAACTAAAATATTTACTTTTTGGCCTTTTTCAGAAAAAGTTTGCAGACTTCCGCTCCAGGATATCAGTGTAGAGTCTGGATACTAGCTCATGTTGTCTATTGAAAAAATGGGAAAAGTTCTAGAAGATTGGAAACCTCATTCAGGAAGCAAAATTTCTTTTGCAGCATTTCTTAATGCAAGAGAAAGAGCCCCCAAATCTTTCATAGATCAAAAGTCTTTATCTTCGGTGTCTTGGGTTTTTATATACTACTGCCCTAGGGGACAGTTATTGAAACAATTTAAAACACATATAATAAACCAACTGTCCCATCACTGTGTCTATTTTTAATAAGCACAGACAATGCATTCAGCATAGCAAAGGAAAAGAGCAATGTGATTCTATGAATCAATATTAGGACCTAATTAGCCATGGAGCCCAGGCCAATAACAGCTTATCATACCTTTCAGCCCAAAGAAAGCTCAGGTGGAAAGGAGAGAGAGGGGGAGGGAGGGAGAGAGAAGAGGGAATAAGTAGCTAATTATGATAAACTGGTTTCCTAGGTAACTCTGTTTATAACCGCAATGATGTTGCCATATTTTTAATGATAAACACAAAGGTTTGATGCGCGATTATATAATATGTACTGTCTTGATGCTGGTTCTACTCTAGCAAAGGTGAAGCCAGACACAAATTTGAAATTTTGTCAGGCCAGGAAAATTAGAGAAGCTTTTTCTAACCCTCACCTTAAACATCTGTTATTACTTTATTCTCTGAGCACCAGAGAGCTCAAGAATATAGAAACAGATATTTGTGGTGCTTCATGAATACTACCTACCCATTCAGCCCTTAGAGTTAGTTATAGCATTTGATACACTATTTCCTAGGTGAATACCCCTTTGTCAACTCTTCCACCAGATCTGTGACTTGGGGAGGGGCAGGTGGGAAGCTATGCAGAAGGAAGGGGCCCCCTAGAAGGCTGTCAGCCATCAGAGTCAATGCTGGGGTCACCAAATTGTCTTGTCATATACATTCCCCTCTCATTTATCAGGGATGTCTGTACCCAAATTTGTGAGGAAAAAAAATGCTTTTTGTTTGTGGGTACTGGGAATTGAACTCAGGGGCACTCTACCACTGAGCCACATCCCCAGCCCTATTTTGTATTTTATTTAGAGACAGGGTCTCACTGAGTTGCTTAGTGCCTCACTGTGGCTGAGGCTGCCTTTGAACCCGTGATCCTCCTGCCTCAGCCTCTCAAGCCACTGGGATTACCAGGCAAGTGACACTGAGCCCGGCAAGAAAGCTGCTTTAGTCAAAAGATTTGGGATAACGCCAGATACTGTAATTTGAATCACAGAAGCCGAGGTTGGCAAACTATGGCCCATGCCAAATGCAGCCCATTGCCTGTTGTTGTTAATAAAGCTTTATTGAAACACAGTCACACCCACTCATCTGAAGACTGTGGTTACTCTCCTGCTTCAATGGCAGAACTAAGCAGGTGCAAAAGAGAGTGCATGGCTCATACAGCCTGAAGTGTTTATACTATCTGGCCCTTTACTAAAACGTTTGCCAAGGCCTGCACTAAACACCCATATTCTGAACCCACCTATGATTTGATTTCTTCTGCTGTAGAGTCCAGAAAGCAAAGCACTCAGCTCCAGATTCTTTGTGCCTCAAGGAAGCAAAGTGGAAATATTTTGGCCAGTGAAAAGCAGGTAGAAGTCCCTGAAAAGATTTTTCCTCCCCCAACCCCCTCTCCAAAAACAGAGAAAGACTCAAAAATGTAACCATGTTGCTCTTTACCTTTCTCACTTCTTCCTTCTCTTCCAGACCCCTTCTTCCCAGAACACAGCCGGAACACCTGGAGATGAAGCTGCCAGAAGGAGCTGGTTCTGGGTGTCGTTCTTGAGCGGGTGCCCAGCACTGGACGGTGCTCTACGTAGCTCCCGATTTCTTGTGACATGGGAAACTGCTCCTTCCCCACTGAGCCATTCTGGCAGGGCTTTTAGCTATTCAGAGCAGAAATGAGTCCTCACTGATCAAGGTTAAAAAAGGTGAAGAATCTAACAAGTTGGATGATGATACAAAGGTAGAATGGGGACAAGAGTAAGAGTGAGATAACCACTCTGGAAAGCAGTACGGAGATGCCTCAGAAAACCTGGAATGGAACCACCATTTGGCCCAGTTATCCCACTCCTCACCATATACCGAAACGACCTAAAATCAGCATACTACGGTGCCGCAGTCTGGCTGGGCACACAATCACGAGCCACCACACAGCTTGTAGATTCAAACAGCAACTCTTTATTCCCGAACTCACACCAGCCGTCTACAATCACGTTCTGGGGAAATCCACGTTCTCTGCCCAAATCCACGTCCACTGGGCTTCTGTCTCCCAAAAAATACTGTCTGAATCCCGTGAGAACTCAAGGGGAACTCAGGCAGCAGGATACGCCCTATTCCCAGCAGGAATAATCTTAAACCTGGAACGCCCTAAACCCAATTATCCTAAACCGGGAACACCCTAATCCGCCCTGGTCCTTGAGCAAAGTCACCTACAAGTAATGTCACTGCAAAATGTCCTATTTCCACGAGTCCTTCCACTAAGCAACATGGGGTACGCTGGCAAGGAAATTGTCATACCTACTTGGCTAATGGCTCCCAGCACTACGGTGACACAGCCATATCAGTGTTTATGGCAGCTCAATTCACAATTGCTAAGCTATAGAACCAACCTAAATGAATGGGCAAAGAAAATGTGGCATATATACACAATGGAATATTACTCAGCCATAAAGGGAGAATGAAATTATGGCATTTGCTGGCAAATGAATGGAACTAGAGACTATCGTGCTAAGTGAAATAAGCCAGTCCCAAAAAACCAAAGGCCGAATGTTTTCTCTGTATACAGACGCTAACACACAATAAGAAGAGTGGGGTAGAAGTAGTTTAGATTAGACAAAGAGGAATGAAGGGAAGGGAGAGGGGTGGGAATGGGAAAGGCAGTAGAATGAATCAGATGTCACTTTCCTATGCTCATATATGAACACGTGACCAGGGTAACTCCACATCATATACAGCCACAAGCATGGGAAGCTAAACTCCATGCATGTGTGATATGTCAAAATGCATTCTACTAGGCTGGGGTTGTGGCTCAGTGGTAGAGCACTTGCCTGGCATATGTCCTCGAGGCACTGGGTTGGGTCCTCAGCACCATATTAATTAATTAATTAATTAATTAATTAACGGTATAAAATGCATTCTACTGTCATGTATAACTTAAAAAAACAATAAATTATTTTTAAAAAATTAATTTTTAAAAATGAAGTAAGAGTGAGAGAGAGAGGTGAGTTGACCAGATGAGAAAGCAGACCTGGGCCCTGATGGACTAGGAGGCGAAGAAACACACTGTTGGTCCCAGAGGCGGGGCCACTGATAATCCCACATGTGGTCCTTCTGAAAATAACATGGAGCCCAATGCCTTAGCTGAGATTTCCCTGAAAAATAGAACCCATAGGGGAAGGGGAGAGGGGTGGGGGGTGAGGGAGATTTAGTTTAAAGAATTAGCTCACGCGTTTATAGAAGTTGGCAAGTTCAGAATCTGCAGGACTGGCCAGCCGGTGGTAGACCCGGGAAGAGCCCATGTTGCAGTTCAAGTCTGAAGTTCATCTGTTACAGAATTTCCCTTGCTTGGGGAGGGTCAGTGTTTTCGTTCTTTTCAAGCCTCCAATTGATTAGGCAGGGCCCACCCACTTGATGGAAGGGAGCCTGCTTTACTCAAAGTCCACAGATTTCAATGTTAATCTCATCCCAAACACTGTCACAGAAACATCCAGAATAGTGTTTGCCCACATAACTGGACAAATGGCCCAGCCACATTGACACATAAAAAAAAAAAAAACGTCACAAGCCAGTTGTGCCCACCAGGACTTCACCACATGTATGTCTAAGTTTACCTAACCGTGTGTACATGACAGCGTGACAGTGTGTGTAACAGGAAAGAGTCTCTGGGGCCAGAATGAACAGGAACGATCATCTAGCTGTGTGGCCTTACTAACTTACTTCACCTCTCTGTGCTTCCGTTTCCTCATCTGTGAAAGGGACATAGTAACAGCACCCAGCTAATAGAAGGGCTATGATGAATAAATGAGTTTTTAAAAAACTCAGAGCCAGCACGTGGCAGTGAGTGTGGGCCCATGGTACAACTGGAGAAGTGAAGATATTAGGCAACTCTGGAGTCACAGAATAAAGATGTGCACAATGTCTTTTAGCACTCCGTGATCTTCTTCCAAGCACACCGCTGTCGGCCAGTGAGTGTTGGAAACCTCCAATAAACATCTGGAGGCCCACTTCCTTCCTCCCCAGGCCCCTCTGCACAAAAGGCTCTCCTTAAACAGGTTCCAGTTCTCAAATTCACTGTCACACACAGTGAGCTGGAGGAGAAGGACAGGTGCAAAAAAGTTTTAAAAGCTTAAAAATAGTTTATCATCTCTCAGTTGTTTCAACACACACAGAGGCCTCGTGCACACAGACACACCATCGCCCTGCCCAGCCAAACCCTGCCCTGAGTCAGACACACCTGCACCTCACAGCCGCAAAGACACCCCATGGTCAGCTTGCCCCAGAGAAAAAACGCCCTCCCAAGTTTTCATCGTAGAGATGGTTGGGAGCGTTGTTGGGAGCTTTGTGTAGCTCTCAAGAAAGTCCGTTGTTTACTGTTAGGCGGGCAGGTTCAGGAGCAGCAGAGCTGGTGAAATGTTGTGGTTGTCTTGCAAGAAAGTTCCTCTTCCCAGGAGCTAAGGGCCTGAGATCAAGGTCGAGGCTGATAAGACTCTAGCACAGAGCCTCCTCATGGAGGGCATTACCATATAGCAACTAGGCCTCCTGCACCTTTGCACAGAAACATCCCCAGGCTCCAAGCACGCCACAGCCTTGAGGTCATCAGAGACCCCAATCTTAGGCACTTTTCTCCCATTCTCTGTCTCCGCTCTCCACAGATCTGCATTTCAAATAATTATCCCAGGAAACCGCCATGCAGGTGGTCGGCAGAGGACAGGCTGAGAAGACTCAAGCGGGTCCTGCTGGTCTTAGCTGCTGATCCTGGCCCTTGCTTTCTGCCCCTCCTTTTCCCATTGCCCACAGCAGCCCTGGTGACCACCGACAGAGTTACCAATAGCTACAGGTTCAGTAAATGGGCAAGGGGCCATGCCCAGATCCAGTAACCAAGATGTCGGATCTCAGGGGGACACGAAACAGCTCCATTCCTAAAGATGAGTTTGGAGAACATCCTCCTCAGGCGGGCTCTGAGAGCAGGCCACCCCAGACTGTGGGGGACTGCAGCTTCTGCTGTAGTAATGGAGTGAGAGAAGGAAGTGACCACAATGGCTTTTAGGGGTGGGTTTTAGCTGGGTTACTGAAATGGACAAGTGACCTTTGAAAGCCCCTTTCAATTCTGGGATCTATGAGGCTAAACAAATCAGCCCATTAAGAAAGAAGAGAGGGGTGGGGTTGTGGCTCAGTGGTAGAGCACTTGCCTAGCATGCACGGGGCCCTGGGTTCGATCCTCAGCACCACATAAGTGTAAAATAAAGATATTGTGTCCACCTAAAACTAAAAAAAAAAATATAAAAAAAGAAGGAAGAGAAAATATGGAGCATGTATGTCTACAGAAGCCTGCAGTAACTCCCACGCACCGCACCGTGGCTACCCTTTCTCACTGTATTGACAACTGGCTGGATGACTGGCGTCTCTGCTGCACCGCAGGCTCTAGGAACTCAGGGGCCTTCTCCATCCCATGTGAAGCTCTATCCCCAGCTACTGGCCAGTGTCCAGCATATAATAATGACAGACACCGTTCTGAACACATTACTCATAGTACCCCATTTAATGCTCATAATGACCCTGGAAGGTAGATACCATCATAATACCCATCTTGCAGATGAGCAAACTGAGGCAGAAGACTGTCTGGGGTTACACAGTTACTAAGTGATAAAGCCAGAAGTATAACCTGGATCTCAAGGCCTCTGCTCTTGCATGCAGTAGGTGCTCCATAAAATATTTGTGCATAGAAAATATCTCTGAGATAGTACCACTGAATTGAAATGAGAGTTACATAGATGATAGCCTAATATATGAAAACAAAAACAGTAGCCAGGTAAAGAATAAGCCACAGACAACTTAATTAGTGTTTAGGTGATTAAAGCTTTCCTGAGTTTTTTTTTTTTTTTTTAATACAATACATTCGTGTGTGCAAATACACTCCAGGCCATGATTTTTGCAAAATGCTATGTAACTTGCTTCTCATAAAAAAAAAAAAAATGACTCTTGAGTCTCCCTGAGAAGAGTCTCCCTGGGAACCCTCCCATCAGACGTCCCTGCTCACATTAGTCCTCAGACCCTCATCTTGGCCCAGTCATTCTGAGCAGTTCCTCCAACTCCCCATACTGCACGGAGGCATTGACGTGCAAATGGGGGTCCCTGCCAGGTGGTCCTGGAAGTGATGGCCACCTGTTCACCTGCCCTGCCCTGCCTTCTTCCCTCAGCCCCCCAGACTCTTCTTTCTGACTTTCTTCTCTCTCCAAAGTTGCCCTTCCGGCCATTTTAAACCAAAATGACTCATCAGATTAAAATGTTGACTGGGAAAATAAGAGACGGTATGGTTTTACTCAATAGGGGCAGGCGGCCACTTCCAATGAGTTCATGCACATGGAAGGGACCATGGAGTCCTATAAAAGTTCAGGGAATGGTGACTGTCACCACTACCAGAACCCAGATAACTAGGGTAGGTCAGAGCAGCGTGGTTAGTGAGCAGTCAGGGCCCCAGGTGAAGCTTCAGATACATGATCCTGTGATCCTTCCCATAAGCTCAGCTAGATCCTATCAGCTTCTGTTTTACAGATGAGGAAACAGAGGTTCAGAGTAGCTCATCAGTGGGCTCACAACACGGATGGAAACAGCAGGGAAGGGTCTCTTAACCAAAGTGCTAGATGGCATTTTTAAGTTGCTGAAAGGGCAGATAGAGCAGGAGTCAAGGGCATATCTTTTGGTCCATGGGAAGAAGAATTTTTGTGGCTGAGAGGGACCCTGAATAGCAACTAAGGAAGGATCTTCTTAGTTGGCCCTTTGGGTGTTTGCCCCTGCTCTTCCCTCTGCTCACTCTAAACCCAACATATGGAAGCAACAGCACTTTCCACTGAATTCCCATAACATTTCTTTATGGATGGAACTGAAGACTATCAGGCCAAGTGAACTACTGTCTACATGCTACCCTCAATCCACTTGGGTTTGTGTCTCATCCTCCCTACAAGATGGAAAGTTACACACCCCTGACTCATAATGAGAGTTCAACACTGAGAAATGCTATTAATGCAACAGGGCTGCAAGAAACATTCAAAGCAGCGTCCTGGGTAGAAGAGTCAGAAGAACTTGGCCAGCTCACTCCATGTCACTCCACGTCACTCCACAGCTGCACCTGAACCTTTAATGTTGGACCTTGGAAGGAAAATGGGGCCACAGCAAGTGTGGACAGATGCAGGAGCCAGACTGTCTGTGTTAGAATTAATGCTTCTACAAGTAACATTAAGTGTTGGCGAGGATGTGGGGAGAAAGTACACTCATACATTGCTGGTGGGACTGCAAATTGGTGCAACCACTATGGAAAGCAGTACAGAGATTCCTGAGAAAACCTGGAATGGAACCAATATTTGACCCCACTATCCCACTCCTGAGTTTATACCCAAAGAACTTAAAATCAGCATACCATAGTGTTGCGGCCACATCAATGTTTACCAGCTCAACTCACAATAGCTATGCTATGAAACCAGTCTAGATGTCCTTCAACAGATGAATGGATAAAGGAAATGTGGTATATATACACAATGGAATATTACTCAGCCATAAAGAAGAATGAAATTATGGTATTTACCAGTAAATGAATGGATCTGAAGACTATCACGCCAAGTGAACTAAGCCAATCCCAAAAAAACAAAGGTCGAATGTTTTCTCTGATATGTGGATGCTGACCCACAACAAGGGAGGGTAGAAAAGGGAAGAATAGAAGTCCATTGAATTAGACAAATGGGAATGAAGGGAAGGGAAGGAGAGGGGAATAGGATGGACAGCAGAATTAATTGGACATAACTTTCCTAGCCTTGTATTTGAATATACAACCAGCATAACTCCACATCGTGTACAACCACAAGAACAGGATCCTAATTATAATAGTTATCCTTCATGTATAATATATATATGCCAAAATACATTCTATTATCATATATATCTAAAAAAAGAACAAATAAAGCTTTTTAAAAAAGAATCAATGCTTTAACACTTCCAGGCTGGGTGACCTTAGGTTAGTTACCTACTCCTCTTTGCCTCAGTTTCCTCATCTATGAAATTAGAATGCTAATAGTAGTATCTATATGAGAGGATTAACCTATGTTCAGGGCTGGAAAGAGGCACATTTTAAGTAAGATACAAATATGATCTTACAAGTGTGAATGGATGAGCTCTACTGGGGAGCATACTATTGCTTTCATTAGCTCAGCAGGTACTGAACAGATACTATTCATAACTCTGTGCCACGCACAGCTCAAGACACAGGGACTAAGAAGAAAGACCTCACTGCTGAACCGACATTCTGTCAGGTACACACAGACAAGAAGCATAATGAAGTAGTGAGTTCTGCAATATGACACAAGTTTCAACAGAGTCCTCTCTTAAGTGCCTGAGAACAGCCCTCGGTTTTCCCACGGCTCATCCCCCCCACCCTGCTCCCACTCACTCATCCAGGGTCTTGAGGATGCTCAGCAAACACTAGTTGGTTGGCTGGTTTTTAAGCAGATAGTGTGAGTTCTAACAACACACACCTTGCACACTTGATCCATGCCAGGATGTTGATCTTAGATGGAAGGTTCCACAATTTTATTTGCCTGTGCCCATGTGGGTACTGGGGCCGGCCTGGGATTAGCTTGTTATGATTGTCATCATTAATGATGATTTCATCTCTTCAACCACCCAGGTGGGCTTTTCGTCTCTGATAGAGGCACCAACAAGGGAGGTGAGGGTGATATTAAGCCTTTCCAGATTTCAAGCAAGAAAAAGTCAATATTCATCACAGAGAGACATGTCCGTCAAACTTAGTTGGACTAAACACAGGTCAACAGTCCCCATTTAGATCTGTTTTCTTGTCTATTTTCAGGCAAAAATTGTTGAAGCCTCCTTGCAACTGAGTAACTTCAAAGAGCCTGTCTTGACAGCATGAGTTTCCTTTAGCTCCTGTGATTATTTTATCTGATTTCATGGGAAAAGAAGGCCTTCCCTTGCCTGGCCTCCTATATGTTTTGGCCCCCGGAAAGATTGTCTCATCCAGAACCCCAGTTTTACCGCTGGCCTCCCACACACACAAAAATTAGAGGGTACTATTATTTTCTTTTTTGGTACCAATGATTGAACCCAGGGGAATTTAACCACTGATCCACATCCCCAGCCCTTTTTATTTCATATTTAGATACAGAACTTTAAGTTGCTTAGTGTCTCACTAAGTTGCTGAGGCTGGCTTTGAACTTGAGATCCTCCTGCCTCAGCATCCCTAGCCACTGGGATTGCAGGTGTGCACCACCATGCCCAGCAAGGATAAATTTTAAAGTGAACACATTTAATTTTTCATCATATGCAATATTTCAACTTATAACTTATACTCACTGCTTGATATGCAGCTTTTATAATATTTTACCTTTAAATACTGTTTTCTTATTTCAACATAAGAGAATGTTACAGAGAATGTTGAAGACAACCTGAATTGACTCTGCAACACTTTTGAGTACATTCTGTTTTGCTCATGGATGAACACATTGCTCATCATGCTGAAGTACACAGATCCCCCTCTCTGCTGGACAAAATATTGCCTTGAAAGGTAGCTCCAAAACCCCTCACTGAGTTCCAGAAATTGCTGTGCATTTTTACTATTTCAGGATGTGGTTAGCATAGGTCCATTTGATCAATTAAACGTTTGTTTAATTGGTTTGTTTAATAGGCTCTACCCAGTCTTCATTCAGCATTAGATTTTATACTGACAAGACCTAGACCCCTAGATTCATTTCAAATGTCTCTATACAGTCTGGCAAGAATATCAAAAATGTTCAAAACTTGACCCTGTAATTCTGCTTAGTTTAGATTCTAAGGAAACAATCAAAAATGCTCAAGAGGATTTGAGTAGAAAACATTTCATTGTAGTGTTAATTATAAAGGTAAATATCTACATAATTAAATACAACTTAAATATAAACTACATCTAAATAATATAGAAGTAGTCAAATACATTTTTGTGATATTATTGTTGTCGACCCACCAACTGCTAACTTATGCAGTCATTACAATGTTACAAAGACATTTAATGATGGGAAAACATATATCCAATTGAATATAAAATATGTACTAAATAAGATACAAAATTGTATGTGTGTGTGACACACACATGCCCACAGTATATGCACATATCTATGACAACAATTTATGTTTGTGTACATAGAAAAAAAGACTGAATGGAAATATAACAAAAATGTTCAACACTAGGACTTCTGGGTGGTAGGACAATGTATGTATTTTTTTCTTTTCACCTTGAACATTCTTCAAATGTTCTCTAGTGAATATGTCTTTCTTTTATAATCTGAAAATAAAAGTGTTTTTTTAAAAATCATTCCAATCTTGAATGAATTCAGCTGCCCCATCCTGGATCTTCTCCAGCTCCATTATATCATCTTTAAGAAGCAATAGCCAATATGGCACAGGATTTTCCAGGTGTCCACTTTGGGGAAATCAGATTTCTAATACTCTCAGCGCTCTCTCCCTCTCCATTCCTCCCTCTGTGACTCTCTCTCTCTGTCATTCTTTTCCCTCTCTCTCTTCATACACACACACACACACACACACACACACACACAGCCACATCTTCCCCAGAAGTGTCCATCCTATTTACCAGAACCCTTGCCTGCCCTTTCACTAATAAAAGAGAATTCTGTATGTGCACCCAGATCAAAATATCACAATGCCACCCAGCTGCACATACACATGATGAAAAGAAAGAACCAGGTCAGTTCCGATCACAAAGCTGCAAGATTGATCTCTGATTTGCTTTCCATCCACATGTGACCTGAGAGATGTAGGGCTTTAGTGGGAGAAATGAGAGACAGAGAGAGGGAAGAACTTTCTTAGTCATAATGCCAGTCCCTCACTCTCACAAGGGAACAGAATTCAGCAGAGGGTCTCCACCAGGCACAATGGAGTAGAATGGCATGCTGCAGCTTTGCCCATGGAGTCTAAATCCACACCTCCCAAGTTGTTGATTTTCCAAATCCCTGGGGGGACTTCACAAGGGTGTTCAAACCACCCAGAGGTCAGCCAGGAGCTGGGAAAGACAGGATATGGGGAAGGGCAGGATGCAGAGTCACAACCTTCGGAGTGAAAACAGTTTTTACAAACAGCACAAATGTTTATATTTATCATATTGAGGTTCTCTGTCTCTGGGAACAGAAATGTTAGTGATACACCCGTTGTCATATGCTCCTAGCCATCATTTCCTGGTCCCCTAACATGTTGATCCCTAAGCAACTTTGCTACAAAGGACAGGAGGCCTGATTTCTAATTTTGTTGTTGTTGTTGTTTAAACACTGAAGTACAACATTGCTTTGTTTCCCATGTGATCTGCACTTCAGTGTCTGAAATGTATTTAGATTTTACAAGTTTGGGTTTAAACAAGAATAACGGTGCACTCCCTGGGGGATTTCTCACCAGCTCTCCAGGACCTCTTTGCTTATCTCTGATCCTTCTAAGGTTCTGGAGACCTTTGACTTCAGGCTGAGATCTGACTGCTGCGACGGTGGTCAGCAGCAAAGTGTCCAGATCCGTGGGCAAAGCCGTGGCAGGAAAGGAAAGGTGTCACCTAAGCATCTAGACAATGCTAGAAGTACCATACAGCCTAAATCCATCCTGATTCTCTCCTCTGCTCCGGGTCATTTCAGTGACCCAGTGAAACAGGGCTTTTGTAAGCAGATGGGGAAAAGGAAACCAATTTAAAAAGTAGGTCAAGAATATATTTGAGCCGGGTGCGATGGTGAACACCTGTAATCCCAGCAGCTCAGGAGGCTGAGGCAGGAGGATTGTGAGTTTAAAGCAGGCCTCAGAAACTTAGCAAGGATCTAAGCAACTTAGTATGACCCTGTCTCCAAATAAAATATTTTGAAAAGGGCTGGGGATGTGGCTCCGTGGTTAAGCCCCCTGGGGGTTCAATCCTCAGTACCAAACTTTTTTTTTTTTATTTTTTAAAATGGAATTTTTGGCAGAGGGGGAACATTACCAGGGATTGAACTCAGAGGCACCCAACCACTGAGCCACATCCCCAGCACTATTCTGTATTTTATTTTAGAGACAGGGTTGCTTAGTGCCTTGCTTTTGCTGAGGCTGCCTTTGAACCCGTGATCCTCCTGCCTCAGCCTCCTGAGCCACTGGGATTACAGGTGTGCACCACCACACCCAACTAAAAATAGAATATTTTTGAGGTTATTCTCTAGTTACACAAAGTGTGTTTGTGTAGGGGTTTTTTGTTGTTGTTGGCAAAAAGGTAAAATAATGGATTCTTCCCCTTATTTAGAAGACCTATATCTGGAAAATTGTATAAATAAGTGCATAAATACATTTTTCCTAAGATAATAGAAAATTGTTGGAAAAGAGTCATAAGCAATAGCAGGATAATAGCCAAAGAAAGCCAAAGTGATTTTCAATCCTAATTTGAGGAAGAGAATCCTAGGAATGAGAATCCGTGTGTTGTATTATCTCCATGTTTTCTTACAGTCCTTCAACAAATCCAGTTACCCATTCACTCAATCATCCAATTCAAGGATCATTTACTAAGCACTTACTCTGTCCAGACACTGTCTGGCTTAACCCTCTCACAAGCCTGCCCCTTAGGGCTTCTTGTCTATGGAGAAGGGAAAGAACAAGGAGCCAGAGCTTTCCCATCTTACCCAGCTCGTGAAAGGCAAGAGACTGTTCTTGCCATGGATGTCAATTAGAAACACTTCAGCTCCAAGTTGAGGAAATACCAACCCCAATTACTTTAAGCAGTGTAGGGATTTATTACCTCCACCAACAGATCATCCAGAGATAAGGTGACCTCAAGATGGGTAGATTCAGTAGCTTAATGATGCCAAGCCCAAGGTACTTCCTTCTTTTCTGTGCCCCCTTGGGTGTTGGCATCATCCTCAAGATGACAGTGTGACAGCTCCCATATCCAGATAGGTCTTTTTAGTACAACTTCTAGGGAAGCAGCCTCAGAGGATTTTTCCCCATTTCTGATCAGCCAGAATTAGACTACATGCCCAACCCAAACTAATTAGCAAGAGGTATGTGAAGAACCATGAAGATGAGGAAAAGTTGGACACTCTTCTTGTGTTTATGATCACACACCTCTGTCATTTTCATCTAGAGCCAGTAGTCATGGCCTGTAGGTTGATCCCTGGAACCATTAGTGACATCTTCTGGGATATACTGCAAAACGTCAGTCTCTGGGACTTCCCAGAAATGTTGAATCAGATTCTCCTGGGTCAAGATACGTACATTTCAACAACACATTCAACAACTTTTTAAAAAATATTTTTTAGTTGTAGATTTTTATTTTTATTTATTTATACATGATGCTGAGAATCAAACTCAGTGCCTCACACATACCAGGCAAGTGCGCTACCACTGAGCCACAGCCCCAGCCCCAACATTCAACAACTTCGAGAATATTAAAACAAACCCTCAGACCCCCAAAGAGATGCCTTAGGTTCTTAATGAGGTCTCCTGGGTCATTGATGAGCCTCTCCAACCTTCCTCCTCTCTCCCTCCCTCACTGTAGACACCCTGACCCTCCAGAACATGACAATCTCATTCTCACCAGCATTATGCTCCCTGATAGTCCCATCAGTCATCCCCCAAGATGGCCCCACCTGTTTCCATAAACAATAATTATTTTACATTCCACTGCAAAAGGGACTTTGCAAGTGGGATTAAGTCACATCTACCTTTTCTTTGTTTGTTTCCTTTATTTCTATTTCCCACCTACAAAACTGATAAAGATTTTTTTAATGCTATTTTTCTTCTGTTAATTTGAAAACTGGAATTTTATCTGTAATTATTATTCTAATTACCCATACATTTTAACATACATGAATAACTATATATTTTCCTCATTCTAAAAGTTATTCAAAGTCTCTAATCTCCTCCAAAATACAGCTTGAACTCTTTATCTCTTGAAAACCAATAACAATTTTACTTGTCACATCTTTTGTGGAATAAAGAAAAAATAAGTTCTTGCAATAATTAATCTTACCAGTCAATATTAATTTAATTTCCCACCATCTGTTTTGCATCCAACTCCTCTCTAGCATCACTTTTCTTCTTTTGAAGTGTATTTACTGATTTATTCTAAAAAGGTCTTAGAGGGCTAATTCTTTTGGTTTCTGCAGATGCAAAATATCTATATGTTAAATGTCAAATATTATAGGTTTTAGGCTATGGAATTGGGATTCATGAAGATATTTTTCTGGTAGTTTTTATACATCACCCCTGAATTTTTTTCACCCCTGATTTTCCCTTTTGGTAATCCAGGACTACTAAGTCATTTGGGTTCAGAACAAATATCCTCAATGAAGTTTTCAGTTCAGCTCTGCTCCATGTGTTTCTCATCCTCTTTCTGAGATAAGCAAGCTAACCTTGAACAACAAGAGCATGTTCTTTTCCTGAGAATGAAAGAAAAACAAGAGTTCAGATATGTCTGTGAAGTCACACTTCATGTTACATATATGCACACTGTTTTCATGCAAATGGTACCGTACCATAAACAGTGTCACCCCATCTTTCATTCACATTGTAGTACAGGCATTATATTATGTCAATACGTATAGATTCTGTTTCATATGGTTAAAACAAAAGAGCAAATCAGCTAGAATAAAAGAGAAGTAAAATTATGGTACCCTCACCACTGTCTATCCTATTCATCTGAGACAACTGCTTTTAATTCTTTCTAGTTTGTTTTCTAGTCAGTTTCACCAGAAAATGAATTCTGTACTCAAACTTCTTATACTTCTGTATCTTGATCTGTGGGTGACAACACCCAATTGATTCTACATGATAAAAGAGAGAGAAAAAAAAATTTAACTCCCTGACACTACTTCTTATCTCACATCTTTTCCTGGAGTTTTATTGGTTATATATATACTAATTTTATATATATATATATATATATATATATATATATACACTCTAATGTTTATCTTTATAGTGCTCAATATTAGGTTTGGGATCTGCTAAAGCTTGGATCTGAGAAGTCTACCAAAGGCCCAGGTATTACCATCTGTTCCCCAACCTATGGCACTATTGGAAGGTGCCTTTAGTGGGTGGGTACTAGTGGGACATTTTAGGTTGTTGGAAGTGTACTCCCCAAAGCAATGATGGGATCATTGTTTCTTTCTCTTTGTTTTTCTCTTTTGCATCTTGGCTACAAAGTGAACAGATTTCCTCCCCCAAGTGCTCCTGTTGTGATGAGCAGCCTCACCACAGGCCCAAGCAATGAGGCCAACCAACTGCAGCCTGAAATCTCCAGAACTATGAGTCAAAATAAACCTTTCCTCTTTTAAGTTGTTTTATCTCAGACATTCTGTTATAGTAATGGAAAACTGATTAACACAGATTAACACAGAAGGACTTATTCATACATTTGAGTGGGGTTGAGGCACATACGTGAATGATACAACTTTCTTCTGATATTTGGGTATTTTTTTCCCCAAGATGCATCCTCCTCTATGAAAATACTGACTACAAGCTGTGAATATATGGAAAGGCTAGCAATGAGCTGACTGTGCTTCAGGACATATTAGTGGAAATATAGAAACAGGCTGGCCACTAAGTGATGCCAAATTAAGAAAGGCTTTGCTCCGAGGCACCGAGAGCTATGATAAAAACATTTTCTTATTCCAGACAGATCATTCACATCTCTTAAGAGAATGGGTCTCTGTGTTAGATACTATTGCTGCTTACCACTCTGGAAGAAGTATATTTAATTTTCTTCAATTAATTTAAAGCAATTCACATATAAATCTGACCCACAGATGAGATGGGGTCTTCAATAAGAACTGATGTGTGACTACCAAGTAATCAGCAGAATGTGACTGGAGGGATGGCACCAGTCAGATTTGGGGCATCAGCGGCACTGCCAGGTCCAGCATGTGGCCTTCCTTTTGAACTTCTTTGCAGGGGCACCATTCATCCAGTGTATCAGGTGGAATCAGACTAATCCCTTATATGCACACACCCCATGTGAGCAGGAAAGACCACCCGGTGAGAAATTGATGAAGTTGCAAACAATGAAAGGTAGTGGGAAATAAGCTTGGCAGAGCCTTTGCGTGGTGGAGAGAAGAATCAGAGAAATGAACGTTTCCTGACATCCGGGGCAAGAGGCAAATGTTGATAGAATAGAGTACTTACCATGCTGTGGCACTGAGCTAAGCATTTGCCCACACTTTCACACCCAATGCAGCAGTAGGTACAGTGACTACCACCATCTTGCCTTGAAGGGAAAAGGTTGATCACAGTCACAAAGAATTCAGGCCATAGAGCCAAGGGTGGAGATTCAAATCCAAGCTTCTCCACTCACTAGTTATGTGACCCACAACAAGTTGCATAACACCCCTGAGCCCCAATTTTCTCAATCATAAGACAATAATAGCCGGTACCTTGTGGGATTGTTATGAAGATTAAATGAATACAAGTGAAATCCTTAAAATTGTGCCCACAACATAGTAACCGGACAATAAATGCTGTCACACTAATTGTTGCAGAGGCAAAGTAGCTTGCTGGGGGTAGAACCAAGAGGTTCTCAGACTTCTATTGCCTGCCCTTGCCCTCTGCTCTGTGTGGCCCTCTCATGAAGAACAGTAAATGCTTACATGATGAGGTAATAAGAGTAACCAGAAATGCTCCTGTAGCTCAAACATTTCATTAACTACCAGTTGACTGGGCATTCTACAGAGAGGACAGTGGGTAAATACTTTACTTCCTACTAAGATACAAATTCTTTCCCTCATCTACCCTCTCCCAACACTGGAAGTCATCAGTCAGTCACACTTGAACATGCATGTGCTATAGATCCTTTTGTAAAAACCTCCTTGACTGGGAAGGTGGTATAAGCAGCTTAACGGATAACTGAGAGAAGCAAAGATAAAGAGTTCCTGCCGAAAGGAACAAGACACAGGGGTCTGAGATGCAGCACTTCAAGGACAGAGTGTCCAGTTGCCCAGGATGGCATTTGACATTTTTTATTTCCACTCCATAAGAGCCCCCAAGAGGCAGGGATTATTATTATTTCCATTTTATATAAGGAGGAAACTGAGGTTTAGAGATACTCAGTGACTTCTCTGAGATGGTTTAACCAGCTGATCAAGGGCAGGGCCAGGATTGGAGTCCAGGCCTCCCACACGTCCACTCTGCCCATTGCCTGCTTCGCCCCTCTCCAGCCTCATTGCCCAGTCCAGCCTACAACCACAGAGGGAGTCAGACAGGGTCACCCAGCTCTCATATGTCCATTCACCGGAAGCTCCTACAGCTGGCCCAGATTTGTCAAAATAGAGGAAAGAAGAGGAAAGGTCATTGTTTCCAACCATTTGCAAGACTATCTGAGTTAAAAATGGAAGATTTGTCATTTGCA